>NC_139042.1:27500005-28132505 GCF_965140915.1 Aythya marila | reverse complement strand
GTGCTAAATCAGGTGGTGCCATTTGGAAAGCACGGCAGAAAAGGCGAGACACATACGGAGGGTTTTAAACACAGATGGGTATATGAAATCACAGAGGTGCAAGCAGTGTTCATTCACCATCAGAACCTGAAGCTGAGTATCTTAGCATGAACAGTAAGCTTTCTGGGGTGGGTGTGACACGCGAGATGGTGACATAACCCCCATTCCTCAAGGACAGCTATTTCTGGGCAGCAGGTTCCTTTGCACCATCCTTGCTTCCCATTTTGGGAGCAGGAAGAGACATTTCAGGCTATTCTTTCCAATGCTCTGATTTTCACCCACCGTGTAGCAAAGGCGATATTGCAGAGAGCAGCTCGCATCCTGCTTGGAGGGCTGCTCACCATGCAGGGGTCCTCCACGAGGCCAGGCGAGCTGTGAATCCCCACCCCAGGGACATGTCAGATGCAAATATCTCCTGCCATGCTTCATCTCGATTAAGGTATGATGAAACGGGGCCTCGAGCCTCAGACGTGCCAAGGGGTAACA
The DNA here is from genome assembly GCF_965140915.1 of Aythya marila. Taxonomy (NCBI): domain Eukaryota; kingdom Metazoa; phylum Chordata; class Aves; order Anseriformes; family Anatidae; genus Aythya; species Aythya marila. The sequence continues at coordinate 28,131,980 of NC_139042.1, read as the reverse complement.
TGATATAAACATGCAGCTGCGCTGATCTCCTGAAAGGGGGTGGGTTGCACATTTTGCAATTAGGGTGAGCTAATTGTATGCACGCAGGCAGTTGCCACGGCTCAGCTGATGGGTGGTAACTTATTAAACCACAGTAACGTGAGCACTTTGAGCCATGAAACCATACTCAAAGTGTTTGCAGATTCAGGGCCTGAGAAACCATCGCCCTCTGGTTCAGTTGCACCATCGTCCTGAAGACAAGAAAAGGGCCTGAAAACCTGTGCTGTACAGTCAGATGCAAGATGAGGTTTCCCATGGGACTCTTAAATTTCTAGTCAGAATTTCAAAGAATTTAACAGTGTTTTCTTTTTAAATGACCTTGACTCAAAATATTCACTTTAAGTGGGAATGTTTGGGAAAGAAAGAGTTCTGGAAATTTTCAGCATAAACAGTAATTCTTGTAAAATAACATGGAGAGTCATATTCAGAAGGCCTAAATTTCCCCCAAGTCTCTGGGTCTTGTGTTTCTTACCTGCTAGGGATCTCTACAGGCCTAGAGCCATCCAGAAGGGAACCTGTCCAATTTGGTGGAACTGTGGCCGGAGTATTTTTTTTAGATGTAATGCGCTTTTAATATGTAGCACTTGCTAGTTTCTTAGAAGCTTGAAGAGAAAATTACCTGCCAAATGTTTTCATTCCTCTGTACTTGGTCATTAATTTTGTGCGCGCATGCATGTGACTGGGCAAAGGGAGTTGAAATCGTCCTTTTTTTATTATTATTCAGAACCTTCCCCATGCCAACCCCGTTAGCAGTGCTGATGATGTGAGATTTGACCTTGCATAGCTCTAATTCTGGCCCTGCTGAAGTCAATGGGATTTTGCTATTGATCGTCCTCACACCAGGGCTGTGGCACTCTGGAGTGGATAGAAATGAAGACTGTAGAGAACCCTTGGGGAAGATTTTCTTTTAAATGATTTTTTAATGATCCTGGAGATAAAAATGTTTGCATTTGGGGCTAATGCCCTGCTGAAGGAATGCAAACACTGTAATACGGGGCTGGTGCATGAGAGCAGATTGAGTCATGCTGGTAGAAACAACTGTAGAAAGACAGAGAGAGACTTGCCTAAATGGTGGGAAATGAAGAAACAGCTCCTTGAAGCCACTGCTGGTGTGTCAGGGATCCAGAGGGTGTCTGTCACACTGAAGGAGGGTGAAGGCATCCCTCTCCAGAGCACAGAGCAGGGGCACCTCAGGGATGAAGCTGCTTTCACCCAGGTTTCAACTCCTAACCAAAAATGGCAAAAAAGCTCATTTCACAGGGCTTCAGGCCTCTGTCCCTTTGCCATGAAGGGTGGTGCCAGTGTCGGCAGATACCAATGCAGGGATGCGTGTAACACCATTGTGCGAACCCAGCCCAGATCCCCTTGGTTTGTTTGCTGCCTGCTGTTGGGCTCAGAGCTGCCCTGGAGATCACAACATTTCGGCAAACACCACCGTATTTTGCTGCCAACAGAGCCCTTTTCCCCAGTTCCCTTGAGGGAGAGAGTCACATTAAAAATAAAAATAAAAAAAAAAGAAAAAAAAAAAAAAAAAAAAAGGAGATACATGGTTCTGACCCAACCTTCATGGTTTTTCTTCCCATGTTTAAATGAATTCTGAGCTGCAACATCCCCCAAAATTTCAACCTGGGGCAGTTGTCTGCATTCACACTAAGAGCCAGTGAATAAGTGTTTTGAGGTAGCCTTAATTATAGCTGTGAGAATGACACCAGTGTAACATTTAAAGTGTGAACATAAAATATGGCAAATCAATCAGAGTATGGAACCACACTCGGAAAGTATTCAGCTGATGATGTTCATGATCACACATTTAAAAAAAAAAAAAAAAAGAGAGAGAGAGAGAGAAAGAAAGAAAGAAAAAATCACACGTGGAAATTCACTCCTCTAGCCAATGGAAAGAGATACTTTTCTATCTCTTAGTCTACAAAATTCCCTCACCTACTACTACCCAAATCACAGTTAAAAGGAGCTTAATTTATCCCTTTGAAAAAAAGAAAAAAGAAAAAAAGAAAAAAAAAGTTTTACAAGCCGTTATTCCTGCTCAGCAATCACACAGACATTAAATCTTATTGCAAAAAGAGGGGGGAATGCCTCTTTTCAGCATTACAACTGCAGCTGTTTGACAGCAGTAAGTGACTTCATAAACCCTCCTGATTTGGCAGTAGGAGAGCAGAATTTTATGCTGTCTGCTACACAGTCACAGGGGCTGAGAAAGCTCTGCAAAGCAATCTTCACAAATGTTTCACCTCAGTTTATAAATACCTTTGCTTCACCGTGTTAATGCCTCTTTTGCTTTGCTTTCCATTCACCTCCACTGGATCATCTACCAAGACCTTTTATGGCTTTAAAGCAATTGATCCCATAGGTCCCACATATTTTTTCTTCTTTTTTTTCTTTTTCTTTTCTCAGTGGAAGATACCGCACCTTCACCTTTCCATTGATTTGTTGGCTTTCTGTGGTAAAATGCAATAAAGATTTAGCAGGCTGTCTTTACTTGCAGTGTTAGCAGGCTGTATACCTTCTCGTGAAAGGGTCCGTACTTACACCCTATACTTTCTCTGTCTCTACAAGGTGTCCACTCCATAAATAATTACTTGGAAAAACATTCTCCTGAGCTGTGATGAAAATAGAGATTTCTAATGGTTGTCATTTCAGCCTCTACCTTTCGGTCTTCATTTTGAGACCTTATTATTTAAGAACACATTCCTGTTCCTCCAGAGCAACTTCTGGAGATGTTCCCAGCTCCCATTTATATGACTTTGGTATGAGTTTTGATATAAGAAGGCTATTCAGTACTTTGCGGGAACATCATCTCCACTGGGAAGCCTCCACTGATGTGAAGTCAGCAGGAACTCTTGCTACGGTGAGATCTCCAGGATTCACCTTTCAAGTTATCTATTATTTTTATGGGACTGTTACAGCTCACATGCATCACTTGCTCCTTGGCCAAACAGCCTGCTGCTTCACACTGCCAGGAGATTTTGCAGGATTTGTCTCAGAGCAGATCGGACTGGGATATAAGGTTCCGAGGGGAAAACTGCCAGTGACCAAATGAGTTTCTCGATGATGGTCTTCAAACACTGGTGTGCTTCACGCAGATCCTTCTCAAATTGCTGTCCCTCTCTTTGTAAAGCCATGTGACTACAGATGTTTCTAAATTCAATGCTATCCTAAAAGCAAAACCAAAAAGAAGTGAGTGAAAAATAATGCTCCCCCAAGCTTTCTAGGCATGATTTTCTAGGCAGAAACCTCCCAACCATGAATGTTCATCTCTGATTTAGTGTGAAACATCTTTAGTTTTGAGATACATGTAGTGTAACCATTAAATGCTGCTGCAAACTCTCTTGGCAGGAAGCCTTGGGTAGCAGTTTCACCTACTCACTTTTAAGGGTCATTTGTCTTCCCCAGGCGTCAGCAATTAAATTTTTTTTAGTTCTGTTTCTACCAGACAGAGCTTTAGTAGCTGTCCTCAGCAATTCAACTCCCCGTAACCTGACAGGCAAGGGTAGGACCTCAGGAAACTGTAATACCCAGATGTCTCTGGAGAGCCCCCAATTGTTCCCAAGGACATTTTGTGATAGCAGCTCTCACTGAAGCACTGCTTCTGTGTGGTGTCCCTCATCTGAGAGGTGGCTGGCATCCCCATGGAGGCAGGCGACCCCAAAAGCCCTGCCAGTTGCACACCACAATGAAACAAGAAGGCTTCCCAGTCCCTCTGATGTAGCGGGGTGTGAGAAGTGCTGCTTGAACACCTGCACTGCCTGGGGCAAATGCATTCCTTCACCCATTCCAATGAACGTCATACTCTGCAGCTCATGGAAAGCCCTTCCTGCTGTGATTTGGAAAAAATCTAAGTGGAGCTGTTTTCCCTTGAAAGACCTGTAGTGCTGCTGGCTATAGGACCTTGTATGGCAGGGATAACCTTTTGCCTGCCATTGAGCAGGGCCAATGCAGGTTCGTGAGTTGGTGTACAATTATTCCACACATCTGCTAAAAGAAAAACATCTCTCCCTACACCCATCTGCTCCTACCCCTGCCAAAACAGGGTAGGAGCAGGTGGTAAAAGCAGAGTTTGAACTCACAGTGGTTCCTCAGCCTGGTTTGACCTAGGAAAGGACTGTGTCAGCGTGAAGAGATGAGCAGCTCAATGGTGGGAATGAACGTTTGGAGGTGAAGAGGATGAAACATCTTCTGGCAGCAGGATCAGCCTCTGTCAGCCTAAGATGGATGTGCAAATGTGTCCTCAAGCACAACCTGTGCTTTCACAAAGTCCCGTGCACAATGAAGGTGTCCGGACAAACTGTAGGGGACAAGGTAACCTTCTCCCATAGCAGGTGACACCTCTTACCCCCTTTACTTGACATTTTTACTCTTATAGTTAGTAGCAGCCTGTGCTTTTATCTGAGAAGAAATTGTGTTTTAATGTTTTTCTTAAAATCCTGCAGGTTTAGACTTAGTGTGGGTCTTACCTTTGTTATTAAAAGGAACAAAGAAACCAGTTTCTTTGAAAGTGGAACTCCATTTCACCTAGACAATCCCAGCTTCATAATGGTAACAGCAAAAAAGGGTTTGCAGTTGGAGGATGATAATGTGGGTTAGCATTGAAAACAGTGCCGCATGGCTGCCCCAGCCAGCAAACAGAAGGTATTCAGCATGGAAATATCTAAACTGGCCATCCAACACCATTCTTGGGCCCTTAGGTATTGTACCACAGCACTTGTGGGTCTGCTGTGGGCAAGGTGAACTCATCGCTCTGGTACGCCCCTGTGCTGAAAAGCCAGGGAGTCCTGAGTCAGGAGGTTAGCTGAAAAAAAAAGCAGCCCTTTTAACATATATTTCCAAAGTTTCCTTTTTCAGAAAGATTTTGATGTTTCCTTTGAAGGTCACCTTTCAAATCTGTTCTGTAAAGTTGCCTTAGGTATAAAATCCTTACTCAAATATATTAAAAGGTCAAATAAATTGCGCTAAGTAAACAAGCTAGCTTTGCAAGCTTTCGCAGGTGTCCAGCACATGGGAGCTTTAGGATACATGACAGAGAATAAAAACTTGACTTATCTCTCTCCTTTCAGTGAAAGCGGGCTGTAACTAACTGAAGCAAAAGTTTCAGACTAAAAATTCTTTCCGTTTTAACTTCAGGAAACAGGGCCTTTATGAACTGAACTGATAGAGAGCAGTGGTTCATGTGGTATTTAGCCATTTAGGAGATGCTAACAGGAATATCTGCAGTGATTTGATTTTAAGTGTTTTCAATTGCAGGACAGGAGCGGATCCTCCCTGCAGCTTTCGTTTGTCAAGATCCATATGTTTAGACAGATGAGTTAATAAAGAACCTCCCCCAGAATAAAAACAGCAGGGCCTACTGGTTTCAAGGCTCTCTAATTTACGGCTTAAAATTTTCCACTGCTCTGGGTCTGTTTCATGCAGTTGTCACTCAGTGGTAGGCTGAAGTTTCAGGATGTTTCTGATGGCCCAACTTTTATTTTCGAACTGTAATGTAAAATTGATCCTATCCACCACCTTGCTTCAGGTTTATGAAGAGGCCGCTCTTATAAAGGCTCCTTTACAGAAGGTACAAACTGCTTGTTTCCATCTTTTACTTTATTCTGAAGCGCCAACCTGACCCATCAAACAGACTCCTACAGCTGGCTCTAACAGACAGCTGCCTTTTTCTTCAGCTCGCTCAAATTTTAGACCCTGGCCGGCTGCCAACCCTCAACATTTTTGTTTAATCTCCGTGCACCCTGGTAGACAAAATTTCCACTGAGGACACAGTGGCAGTGGTGGTGCCCTGCTCCAGGTGCTGGATGCTCTCCGCAGTCAGCAGGCCAAAATTTGGGAGCTGGGGCTGGAGTGTCAGAGCTCCTAATGTCCATCCCTGGTAACTCGCTGCCTTTACCCCCACTATTTTTCCAGAATAATTTATCAGGATGGCTCAAATCCTGGAGGAATAAAATTCTCATTTAAAAAGTGATTTCTGTGGCTTCCCTTGGGTAAAAAGTCTGAGCCTGAGCTTCTTTCTTCCTGGAGACTCTGTATGTGGTCAACGGGGAGAGACAGGAATGGTTTATCTGACCTCAGATGCCTGTTTTGGGATGAAATGAAATTGGAGGTGCCTCCTTCTCTGTGATGACTCTGAAGGGAACACAGCTTGAGCTTCTCAGATAAGTTGCAGGGAAGCCTCTGAGGGACTGATGAGCCCCACCTCACATGGGTACCACCTCTCACCCCCCATTTTCTAAAACAGTTGCAGTTGGAAGATTTCTCCTAAGACATGCACCACCAAAAAATGGTGGAGTCGTTAATAATTTCTCGTAAAGTTACTATTTCTGTAGAAAAAATAATCCCCCAGGCCCCTAGTGTAGTTCATTCTGCGGTTTGCTGTTGTAAAGACTCTCTCTAACACAGCAGGTGCAGATGCATGCAGAGTGCAGCACTATCGTATTAATAAAATGGAACCGCCTAGGCATATTTCCTCCGAGCTTCCAGAAAGATCTTGGAGGCAATTCCTCACTTGAAAAACTTCAGATTGTTCATTTGTCAGCATTTAAAAAATATATATATATATCCACACAAACGAGTATTAATGCCTACAGCTTGCAAATAACTTTATGGAGGGTGAGGCAATTTTTTCCAGGATCAGCCTTCATATTAATTACTTTTAAAAATGAACGCTCAATGCTATTAGGTCCAGGAACAACTTCATAATATCAGTGACTGCAAAATGAAAAACGTGCAGGCTGGCACATTTGTTCAATCCGTGGTGGCAAGCGAGGAGTTTGCTGCTGTTTTATGCGAATTCTAATGAAAGCAATTTATCTCATTTCCGTCACCCCTAAGCCATTATTTATGAATCAGTCTTCAGATCTCTTGCATAAGGAAGAACTAGTCACTGAGAACTGATCTCCGATTTGTGTCAGGAAATCAGCAAGCAGAAAACAAGCTTATTAAGTACCATTAGATATGTCATGTATTAACAGCCATCCCCTCTCTGTTTCTTCCCCAAAAAGTGCAGATCCCCTAGGTGAAGAGCCCTGTGCTCATGCTGTGCAGAGATGCCTGGCTGCACCAGACTTTGCTGGCTGCTCTGCTGGGGAGCACAATACCTCTGGGTCCACCCGTGGCCAGACACAGCAATGTCTGATGCTGTGCTGTTTTCTGGTCAGCACTGAACTTGTTTTTTTTTTCTCTATTGCTCCCCAGGGATGGGTCTCAATACAGCAGGAAAGCTACCTGCCTGAGGGAAGCTCAGCACGGCTGCTTCATGCCACTGCTCAAGTCCCAGCAAAGCAACTTGCTCCCAGTACAAGTGCCACAGGGCTGACTTCACAGCAGCTGCACTGTTTCACCCCAGTGGGAGATTTAGGGCAAGGGGATTATGGTAATGTGCAGGTCTGCTGATGCAGAGCCTGCCAACCTGACCTTCTCCTTCTTCCACAGCCAGCAGAGCAGCAGCACCGCAGCACAGGGGCAGGAGAAACTTGCACAGTCAGAAGTTTTTTTATTATCCTGCCCTGCCAATCTGGCACCTCTAAAGGACAGTATTTTCTTTTCCCCTTTAAAGAAAATACCATGACTGTTTTGCAAACGGGACAGCTATTTTAACTTCTTAGTATGATTTATATTCCACTCCCTGCTGGCTGCCATCAAGATTGGCCCAGTCCAACCCGCTACACATTTCTGATTTAGTACCATTCAAGCGACCCCTTGGTAACTCCAGTGAAGGAGACAGGATGTTATCAAAAAGCTGGAGTAATGCATAGCTGCACCTGAGCACAGCCAGGGCAAGCCACACGCTGCTATTTCGGGAAGCCTTTCTACCTTTTATTTTTCCTTTTCAAATGCACTCAAATTGCTGCTTAAAATACCGAATCTCTCCCTGCGTTAAAAAAGGCCGTTCTGTTCGCCTTGGCAGTGTGTAATTACGGAAGAGAGAAAGCACGGACGTTATTACAGGGAGCCTTTGTGGAGGCAAAAGGCACGAGGAGATTCTTGTGGGTGCTGATGCCAGTAAACAGCTGGTCAGGCAGCGGGGCGATGCGGTCGTCAGTGTCCCAAGGCAGGGGGAAAGGGGCCTCTCGCCCTCCCATCTTCACACAGACAGCATGGCTAAGCAGCCTCTTTGCGGTTGTGTTGCATGCAAAATCAGTAATGACATGCTCGTTGTCACTAGCAAAGGATTTGCTCCAAATTCTTGCAAAGGTGTCACTTTTCATTAGAAGTTAATACCCACCTTTTAATTGCTAAGGACCAATGCTGTCTAACATGTACTGGGACACAGCAGAACATATTTCCAGTACTTTCAGGCAATGGGCAATTTAAGTGTTGTTCCTCCAGTTCCTTAAGTCTTCTTTTCCTTCAAAGCTATGTCTATCTATTTTGGGGGCATTGTATAGAATGATTATTTTTTTAACCAGTTCAGTTGATAAACCAATATCAATACCATAAACCGATAAAAAACAAACAAACAAAAAAAAAAAAAAAAAAACACCAAGGAACAATCCCAAAACAAATGAGAAACAGTAAAGTCAGGATTGTCAAGAAGGCCCAGAAAGAGGCACAAATACATCAAGAAACAAGAAGTACCAGATACTGACTATTAGCATGCATGATTATCTCTGAGCCATAAAACCAGAGTTTTCCTTCTAAAAACAGTGACTGGAAGGATATGTTACCATGGGCTTCCATGTTGAAGGGATTTTGGCCAACTCATTGGCTAAGAGCTTATTTTTAAAGGCTTGTTCATCTGAATTTATGAAGAGGTTATAATATAAATGGATCCCTTGAAATCCAATTTGCTTCAAAATCAAATCTGCAGCAGTGAAACTACTCACAGCTAAGGGGTCAGTTATCCATAATGCAGAGTCTGCGTAAACCTAGTGCAAAATTGATGTAACCTTATTGTAAAAGGGAAGGGGAAAAAGTCCTGGAGCTCAATGGGTCATGATAATGGGTTTTCAGTGAAAAAAATATAAATTAACTTCGAATGGAGTAGGAAAACCAGAATCCAAAGTAAACTATATTCCCAGTGGTATCTAAACACATACTTTTACAAAAGTAGTATTAAAGTAATTCTAGGAAAGAAGAGGAAGAAAATAAAATCTTCATTGAGATGGCTATATTTCATAAATCCAGCATTTGTTTGTACAAAAATAAATGCCATTAGTCTTGTTTATTTTAAATTACAAGTAATGAAGAAGTCTTACTGGAAAATTGGTTTTACAGAAGTCCAGCCTATCATTGTACCCTCATTTCTGAAGAGCGTTATCTAACAGTTTTAGCCGATTTTTAACACACTCATATACAGCTTCCAATATCACACCTTCCATCTCTAGGTGATTTGGACCCACAGTTTCAAAGGTTGCTTCTGATTCTTGGTGGCTGAATAGTGAATTGTATCTTGAGATAGCTTGGATTTGATTTTTCACAACAAAACTGGCTTTTCAACAAAGCCAGTCAGACTCTGCACATTGATCAAGCACTTGTGGAAACAGTGTCTGGCAATATCTCAAATTCATCACCAAAACTGAGAAGCCATAGCAAAGTTTTATTCACAAATATTTATCCACCAGATAAGACTTTCTGGCTAATTCTTTGCTGCTTCCCTATCCCCCAGCTTTCCACACTGTGCTGGTCTGTGCTGGAAAGGTTAACATAAAAGATCAGATTTATCTGTAGCTTAAATGGCCCAGCAATTGGTGCCAACTACTAATGGGGTTTCTGTGGAATGCACCTCTGCTAGCAAAAATTGGCTAAGAGCTGCCATCTTGTTCTACATGGTACAATCAAGATTCATCCAAAGGCAAGAGTTCTGGGGCAATGCCAAAGTAATTTGACTTGAAATTAGACACATCAGACTCCTTAACTAACCCTTAAACCCATCACTTGCAAGATCATATCTAGGCTTTTTCTTGAATTTCCTCCTGGGTGAATACACATAATTATTGCATTTTTCAGAAAACTGTAGGGTTTTTTTCAGGTAAATGTTCATTGGATCTCACATGCTGGATGTATGGTGTATCATTATGGAACAGCCATGAGCTCTGCTGGTTGGTCGTGTTTCCCTTGCAGGTTACTGGTCATTGCTGCATCTTCTGGTGTTGTTTTTTGGCTCTTTTAGGATAGAGGTTAAAACCAGCTTTTGAAAAAGTTCTAAGCAATCTTTCCAGGCTACTCAGCATGTGAGCAAAGCTTCATTCTGATAAGAAGTGGTTTGAACCCCCATGATGCAATTATACTGAACAATCAGTAGTTTTTTGACTGTATTGAAGGCTATAGGCTTAAATGAAAATTAATTGGCATGAAACTCTTCATGGCACAAAGAAAAACAAAAAACTTGGGGAAAAAAAAAAAGAAAAAAAAAAGGGAGAGAGAAAAAAAAAATGATTTCTTCTTTGTCTCTCTTACTTACTTTTGGATGGAGAAGAAAAGGATGCTGCTGTATGAGAGGGAGCAAGAGGGTCTGCTCTACTTCTATGAGTCTCGAAGTAGCATCAACTACTCGGGACAGCTTGCTGCGCAGAGCCATCTCTCGAAGGGTCTCATTCCTCACCAGCCAAGGCTGGGCCAGTCTGTGTGGCCTGGGCTCACCTGGGCTGAGGGGATTTAGGTCTCCAGTCTCTTCATCTTCCTCAGGAGTTTTCCCCAGGGCTTTTCTCTCTTCTTCCAGCTCCCAAGCCTGGCCAAGCCTGGCTACCTCCATCTCCCCTCCTGGGCTGTACCGAGCTGGGCCAGGACTGCCGGCACTGCTGGTTTGGGGCAGGGAAGGTTGTGGCGGACTGAGGGGAAGATGTGAGGCTGTGGCAGCCTCCCTGCCTCCACACACCAGCCAGAGGGTGTGGAGAGCCCCTGCCTGGTGCTCAAGGGACTCGAGCAGAGCAGCTGGGCCAGCCATCAGCTTCCCTTCCTAGCTCCAGGCCTGGTTGCAACCTTTTAAACCCTGCTAGTCCTCTTCCCTCCTCCTTATCTCTCACCCCACAGTGGGTGGCCACTTGCCCTGTCCCACCCTAGGCTCATTTTGGCAGTTTTTGGGGAGGTTTGCACATCCCTGGCCGGGTGAAGAGCAGGGTGTGGCGTAAATCTCCCTGTTGGCCCGGCCTGTTCAAGGAGCGGCCTCTGCCCTCTGAAGGCAGTGTTATAAAGCTGGGTGCTGAAGGATTTTACAGTGTGCTTCAATGAGGAATTTAAAAGGGGATCAAGGGCCAGAAGGAAAAGATTTCCTTTCAAACCCCTCCTGGCTTCAGGGATGATCAGCATGGATCTGGTGGAGGCTCCTGTGTCCCACACCAGGTGCCTCCAAGTGACACCGACCACTGGAAGTGCCCAGACATGATTTCCATCAAAACTTTTCAGCCTATCTTGGTTTTATTGCTATTATTACTCACAACCCCTAAATGCATCAAATGCATCCAAACCTGTCAGCCTGACAGTGCTGCATTTGGCACACAGGGAAAAAAAGAAAAAAATCCCAAGTAGGAAAACAGTGGGTTGGAAACGGGAAGGCTGAATGAGCCCCACCTGAAATAACTCCAAAAAAAGGCATTTCTGGCTTTGGCAAGTCCGCCAGAAGGATCCTATATGTTTTTGTATATGGTTCCCAGAGGGTTTAAAACTGTAAGATTTGATGCTAAACCTATTTCTGTGCTGTGAAACCAGGGACAGCTGTACAAATATTTGCTGTTTTTAATTAAACCTAACATTGCTACTTCCTTGATTTAAGTTAGGTCAAAGGACTGGCAATTTTATGCTTTGATAGATGAAGAAAAACAGTTGTGGGTGTTGTGTTTTAGAAATATGTTATAGGATAAGAAGTCTGAGGGAAAAGGCCTCAGAGGCTATAATAGCTCTGCCCTTGTGCTTTCTTCTCAGAGATGTTTTCCTTGTCAAATATTTTGCCTTATCCATATAGCAACTGTTTCACTGTTTCTACTGTAATTCTGATCATTATTTTTCCTTGCAAGACTTTTATCTAAACTTTCCATTTGCTCTTGAGTTAAACTTTAGGTAGCATTTTCACAGCTTTGTGTTCTTTATAAATTTAAATTAATCTGTTTTGTTGGTGGGAAATAAGGAGGGATGTGCTCAACCCCACTTTTTCTGGAACCCCTTACATCACCTAAGTCCCTCAGCAGATCATCTCACAACTCCTGCTTCTCAGAGAAGGGTTTTACTGTCCCTGTCTCTTACAAAATCAGATATATCAATCCTGTATTAAGTGTAAAGACAAAGTAAATCAGTTTGGAGACTTATTTTTTTGGTCACACAATGAAGACATCACAGCACCAACATAGAACAAGCAGGGAAAAATTCTCTTTTCAACTCCACGGCCAGTTTGTTGCTTGTCCTGAGGCTCTCCTGTCTCTCACTCGTCCAGTGTGGGAGCTGAGGATATTGATGCTGACTCTAGCAGTGACATGCTTGGGGACCCATACAGTAAAAGAGCCACATTTTAGAGTTCCTCAGGCTTTTAGAGGAGAGCAAAGACTACTTAGAATCAAGCAGGAAATTCTCTCAAATAGTCTTTTTGTCAAAAAAGCCCAATGCATCAACATACACTATATGTTGAAAAATATCCATTTTCATCAATATTCTGTTTAAAAAAAAAAAAATCAGGAAAAAGTTTCTAGAAAGTCAAAATAAAGCAATTTAATTTTTAGTCTGCATTTAAGCCAAAGTATAGACAAAAGGCACTACAAAGGAGTTAGGTAAGTGTTTCTTGCTTGGTTCATATTTTGGTTTTCGGGTGTTTAGTTTTGTTTTAGATTTTATTTTAGAGAAATTTTTGAGATTTCAACTTTTCATTCTCAGTGAAAATCTTAAAAATTGATCTGGAAAATAAAACAATTTCTTGCCTTTGATAATATAACAAAGACAGGAAGGACCGACCCTTCTACCTAGTTCAGTATTATTTCTACTTTAAAAGTCACATGCATCACAATGTTAAGTGTAACTAGTATCATAGGGCTTAAAGATCCTTCAATATATTCTAAGAAAGTTTTTTGTCATTATTATCATTGTTAGTGTATTATATTACTACTACCAACAGTTTTATGTTAGCATTAACACTGATTTTAAAAGATATTTTGCTTCTTTCCTAAAGGTATACACTTCACCCATCAGTTAATAGACAGCTGTCAGTTAGTATACCCCCATTCCTTCTTATAGGGGACTGTCAGGCTGGATTCACATCAGTCCGATACCTGTGTCAGGCAGTCAAACCAAATAACTGTGACTGAGGTAAAAGAGTAAAAGTAATTACAGGTAACTGAAAGTACTTGTGAAAGGTACAGGAGAATGAAGAAGAACTGGCAGATCTGTTGTTTATCAGTTTGCTCACTTCCTAAATTCTAGAAATGTGGTTTTCTTAGTGTCACGACGTTTTGAGGTGGATTAACATTTTAAAAAGCTGTTGGTTTTTTTTTTGGTGTGTTTGTTTTGTTTTGTTCTAGAAAAACAAGAAGTAACTCCAAATCCTCCAACAAGCCCTTATCAGGAATTCTTTTAGAGAAACATTATACAGGCGCAATTGCAAAAATGAGAAGTGGAAGTCTGTCTTTATTTCCAACATCTGCTTCCCTATCATTTCAATGTTTATCTATGTACCATGTGGAGCCTTTAAGATATTGAGCCATCCATCAAGTAGAGAGTAAACCAAGAGGAGATATATCACAACTTAATGTTAAAGAAATCATATGCTGTGACATCTACCTTCATTACCACTAGTACCTCTCACCTCATAACTAAAACTATGGCAGAACGGGTCTGTTATCTGCTTTTAACAGGGTTCTGGTGTGTATCCATAAATCCAGAGGTTCTCTTCTTGACACTGTAGCTGGCCCATCTGCTTTGCAGAGTATATCTGAAGGGGCAGAGATGAATGTAGAAGCTTCCCCCCGATTCTAATACATATAAGGAGAAGCCAAGTTTGTCCCTATTATACTTTTGCTATAACCGAATATATTTTTACAGTCAAAGAGTTTTTCTGAATGAGTTAACCATCCTTTCAGAAAAATAAGATGAATAGCTGCTTATTTTAATCTGGCAGCACTTTGAGCAAATACAGCATTTTTTCTGTCTCATATAGCTCAAGGCTAAAAACCGAAAGAGCAAGAAAACTCCTCTTCCCCTCCCCAACCCTTTTCAAAATGAAAGTCAAGTTTTTGTGGGATTCAGCACAATCCGTGGGATTTATGTTGCACCTGTTGAATTCTCACAAGAAATATCAATTAAAACATTGTGACTTTGGAAGGAGCATAGGAAATCTGTGGGGAGACTCGAGCTCCGTGGATTTTCTGCACCTGCAGCTGTCCCGCCTCAGTGCCTCTCTCGGGAAAGGGGGGCCATCGGGCCGGTGCCACGTGCCGCTCCATTTCCTTCGGTGCAGGGGGAGAAGAGAAGCCCATTTCCCTGAGCTGTGCCTTGCTTGCTCTCTCTCTTGTTTGAGTTGGCACCTCCTGACAGTGTTTGGACGATGAAGCCTTCCAGACACAGCAGTGGAGCATTCAGTCACACAGCTTTGGGACACTCTGCAGTGGATGGGGCTGGCAGTCGTGTTGAGCATTGGGGCTGCAGGAGGGGAGCAGGAGGCTGAGACACTATAGTTCCAAACAGAAATTAAAACTGATAATCATTTTTAATGATCCTGTTACCATGAGTTCATAAGCCTTTGTCCCTGGCCGGATTTAGTGATATTTACCAAGAACGGTTGGGTTCTGCATTGCTGCTGGTTGCTGCTGTTCTTTGCAAGTGGGGTGGCCATGGGAGAGCAGGACCATAGGGAGCACATAGACTCAGGAGAAAATGTGTGGCCAGCAAATATGCCACATATGTTCACAGAATGTGTTGATCTAATTTGGACTTGATTGGGTTGCCCTAATCACGCCTTATTTATTTATTTATTTGTATTAATTTTAATGTTGCTAAGGGAACTCCAGACTGTTGTGGAGATAGAATAAACATTTATAAAAGTTATGAGCCCTTTAGTTTCAAGGCAAAATCCAAACAGTAACTAATGAGGATTAGGAAGAAATTTGTCTTTAGTGAGAAGATAATTGCATGGTGTCCCTACATCATACATATTGACTTTTCTTGGGAGAGTGCTGGCACTCAGTATGGGCAGAGGAAGGATGTGTAGTCTGATCCACTGTGGCACAGGCCAGACCCATAAAGGATCCAGCTTTATAAAGTTCCCAGCTAAAATAAAAGTTTTTAGGGCACCTCCTGCTCTTACCCACCATAGTGGAGGATGGGTTTTAACTCATCTCTTGAAGGTGTTGCCTCACTGTAAGATGAAAAGTTATTTGGGGAAATGCTGTATCCATTCTGTTCAAGCTGGGCTAACAGAGGATCCAGTGCCTAATTGTGCAAAGAGCTCATAGAAGACATCATGGTTTTGTAGCCTTGTGATTCTGAGAAAAGTGGGTGCTGGACACCTGGCTGTGTCCAAGGGCTGTTTTAGCATTCTGTACAAGTATTTATGGAATACATACAGTGTCATGGGAACAAGGATTTGGGGCCCCCACAAGGGCAAAGCAAGTGAGACAATCCCATTTGCCAGGGGCTTCACTAACATCTCTTCTGTAAAACCACCCAAAAAGCTACCGATTTTCTCCGTCATTATACAAAGCAATGTGGAAGCTACTAGTGCTGCCCCAGCATGGAGCTGCTGGGGGGGTGTTCTGCTGCTGTGCACAGCCCATGGGGATAAGCCCCGGGAGTATTTAAGCAGAGGAATTCCTGGATAACGGATATTAATGCAGCTTAATAAGAAAAGCAATGAGAAAGTTTCCTGAGCAATTTCAGGTGCTCAGAAAACTTTCAGACGTGTAAAACGTTCATGGATAACCAGCAGAGGCTTTCAGAGTGCAGTTTTGAGAGCAGGCATGTGAATTCTGCCATTTAAGTGTCAACTGCTGTAGCTGGATGTTGAGCCTAAGAACAGCTGTACTGGTTTGGATCGCTGTACTATGAGCCTGTATTCTCCCAAAGTATCAGGGGATATCCTTTGAGTTGTGGTGTCGGGTTTATATTTTATTTTATTTTATTTCTGAATGAGGCTTATTCCCAGAACTTTAATCGTGCTCGCCCTACAACTGCCCCCCAACCAGGCCACTTGTCTGCCTGAATTGTGGCAAGGGAGAGCCACATTCACCATATACCCCAGAGAAAAAGAAAACAGTGGCCACAAGGAGATGCCTGTTGATGAACAAGAAAAGGTGAGTAGGCTGTGAAGTGTTTCCACAGCTTCTGACCTTTTTCAGCTAGGGGCATTTTCTGTGTCTCTGAATTTTATTTATTTATTTATTTATTTTAATAATCCATAGTGGATACCGCTCCAAGTGTTTGTCCACTCTCCCTTTAAACCCATGTAAAATTGTTGCAGCCACAATGTCTTTCGGCAATGAAGTTTGTGCCCACTTGCCACTTGAGGAATCACTTCTTTACATTTGTTTTCAACCTGGCTTTTTTATGGTCCATCATTCTTGTACTGGAAGGACAAATGAGTAGTCAATCCTTCTCCATGGAGCCAGGACTTTGGAGTTCTCTATCATACCACCTCTTTTGCAGGCTGGAGAACCCAAATCTGTGTAGCCATGTAAGTCATTTCATAACCTTAGTCAACCCTCATGCTCTTCTTTGAGCCCTTGCCATTCTGAGAAGAGGAGACCAGATCAAAAAGGATTCAAGGAGACAGTGAACCCTGTTTTTCAAGATGTTCATTGTTCAAAGAGCCCTTCTGGTGTTACTGCTCCCTTCCAGACTCTTCCCTTTCTCCTAGGGTTGTGACCCCTATAGAGGGCCATCCCTTGTCCTGAAAGCATAAAGTCAGCCTTATAAAATGATGAATACCTGAATTAGCATGGCTGGCTTAGCAGTGGCGTGGCGGAGACGGCCCTCGTGGCCTGTTCTGCTGGCTCAGGGCTCTGCAGCCAAGGGCTGGGCACACCAGCTGGGCACTGGCTGCAACGTCTGCCACCAGCACGGCTCCTTCTGCGTCCAGCACTTGACTAGACTTCAGTGTGCGTTCCTAGGATACAAACACAAAAATATTTTCATTCTGCTACGTGTCATTCGGGGCAGACGTTTTGCCCTCAGAACCAACCTCTTTATGTAACACCGACTGAGCACACATTTTGCCTAAGCGGGGATACTTTGCTAGAAACAAATGTGCTTATAAGCATTTGGAAGCGCAAAGGTGATATTTATAAAGCAACCAGAACACCCACCATGCGCTGCATAAGCCAGTGAAAATAACAGCTGCCGAGGTTTATCAGAGCACCGCGGGAGCAGCGCAGAGAGCGGTTCATCTGCAGCGTGTCAGTGCTGAGCGCAGCTGAGTAACACACCGCTGGAGCTAAAGGCAGGCTAATCACGTATAGACTACGAGTAGATGATAAAACGAGTCGCAGCTTTATGGCTGTTCAAATGCTCTCTCCCAATATCCACATCTGTACCGTGTTTGTGAGAGTAAAAGCAGTGAAAATTCCCGCAGGTCAAAATAACTTTATTCTTAAGAGTATACCTAGGGTGTTGTCTTCCCTCCGTCCCAGTGGTAAACATGTTGATGTTGGAGTAAAGGAAGGGCTGGTATTTTTCCTGGATGAGCGGAGTACAGCTTTATCATTCTGCATTAACTCTTTCAGGTACTGTGTATACTTCTATTTTAAAATATTAAGCTCTGTTCTGTTTTGAGCTATAAAGGTGTTTTTTCTTTTTTCCTTCTTCTTCTTCTTCTTCTTATTTTTTATTGTTATTTCTGAAACCGTGTAAAATCTGGGGAGTAAACTCTGGCAGGAACTGAAGAAAACATGATTATATGAAGTGTCAGTTTTGTTCTCAGAAGAGTTTCCACCACAGAATAGCATTTTTACCTTTTAATTTCCTAGGTCATTGAAAAAAATTCAATTTGCATTTTCCTTAGGGACAACTTCAGGTAAATAAACTGGGGCTGCAGTTCAATAGACAATGCAAGTTGTCATAAAATGGCACTAGTGTTGAAAGACACAATCCCACGTACACCCAACATTGTCTTGCATTCCCACTTCTGCATTGCTTCCTCCCCTATAGCTGTGCAGTGAACTGGAGTGAGAAGCTAATTTGGTTTAAACTTCCCCAGAAAATAAATAAATAAATAAATACAAATCTGAGGTGCAGTGTTCACACAGGAACAAGTGATGGGGGAGTGGGGATCATTTTTCTTAGCAATATATTTGTCAATCTGTAATGTTCATGAGGCTGCTGCCGCAACTAACCCAATATTAGTGGTATGAATTTTAGCCACAAATAATAATAATAAAAATAAAATAAATATAGCCCTGTATCTCTAGAAGCGGGAATATGAAAATGGTACAAGTTCTAAAAATCTAAATGCATGTTATGTGGCATGAAGGGAGTTGCTACAGGCTCAGTCTCACCTGGGCAAGCTGCAGCTTGCTTTGCAGACATGCTGAAGGATGGTTGGATGGTTTATGTGTTAAGAGCAAGAAACTCATAACTGGACCTTCTGGGAAACATTATGGGGTCACTTAAATTCAGCAAGGAGTTCAGGGAGAGGAAACCAAGCTTAAAAGAGCTGCGAGACTTGAGCTTGTGCTGCACACAGGATATCAGGTGGCAGGAGGAGGAACTGGCTCTGACCGGAGGGGCTGGAAAAGAGCCTGTCTTGGTAGGGTCAGACCTGCAAGGCTCCCAGCACGGATGTGAGCTGGCAAGGAAGGTGGGAGGGAGTCCCTGGATAATTCTGAACTTTACATTAATGAACCCAGCTTCCAGGCGGAACGTCCTTGGGAAAACAGGAAGAGAAGGAGGTTGAAGCAGAGCCAAAAATTAGACTGGGTGAAGAGCAGGATTCATAAATCTGAGTGCAGTTTTTACCCACTCTTGAAGAACCCCAGTCATGAAAGAAAATCAAAAGTTTGTGTTTGAAATCCACACAGCAACATGTGAGCTGTTTATATGGGTGCACACTCAGCGCAGTACCTGAATGCTGATTGAAGGGTTACTGGCTGCAAACAGAGAGCTGTTTACGTTACTGGAGAAATATGGCATACAAATGTCCTACCGTTACAGAAAAAGGTCAGGTCAGATGGACAAGATGGATAAGAAGCATTGTTCTTCTAACAAAAGAGGCTGAGTCAGGCCTTCAGAACAAGATGTGGATGAAGGTACGTATAAACAAAACCACCAATAAATCTGCCGTCAGTATTGTGCCCTCGCTTGCTGTTTATGCACATGGGTTGGGTAAGTGGCCTACGGAGTACACAAGTAGCAGTAGATTCCTAATTTTAGCTGGATAAAACTGAAGTGTTGTGGTCTGAAGGGAGTCCTCTATGTTTTCCATTTTGTCAGTGGAGAGAGAAGCAAGCTCACAGGGTGGTGTGCCCTGCTGTAAACTGACACGAAGTTCCCTATGAGTGAAGTTTCGAGGCGAACGGCTTAGAGCAGGCAACTCTCTTCTTGATGGCTGAGATCATGTTGGTGAAGCTACTTTTCTTCACAGTCATTGTGGAGCTTTCAAAATACCAAACTTACATCCTGAAAAGCTGAATGTAACCTGCAGTCACTAATATTGATCTATAAGTATATTTCCATCTTCCCAAAATTATTTATTTCTGGATCCACACATCTACATTTATGATGGCAGCTCCCCCTAGATTTGACCAAAGAGGTATTGTTTTGCCATTGACACTCCCACGACACATGAGTTCATCAGTCTGCTGTTTGAAACAGGCATACGAGGGGCCAATTCATTGAGCACAACTTATTCCAGATCTTTGCAGAAATATACGATGCTCTTGAGCCCATACAGATGTGTAGCCAATAGGGAGCTGTCTGGCTACACAAGTTTTTTATATATTTTTCAACTAAATCAGAAATCCAAATGCAATAGTCAGCACTCAAGGATGTCTACATGGATTTGTGACTCTCCTGCCTGAGTTCTAAGGTTATAAACCAACGAAGGGATTAAACTCATACGTTCATTTTTCTTCTTTATGTGACAGACCTAAGATGAATAATATTGTTCATTTACAGAATCAGAGAACATTTAAATGGGAAAGGCTTCTTCAAACTGTTGAGGTAAAAACCTGGCCCTATTGAAGATGGCTCAGGCTGGTTTTGATAGCACTTGGTGTCACCATTTTTCAGGGGGGGGACATCTCTTCTGCTGACTCTGATTGTTTCCCCTGTGCATTTTATAGTGCCTGGTTCACTCCCGCTTAAAAATACACAGAAATAGGACATATGCTGCCAGTCCCGAGGCATAGACTAACACAGAGCAAAGTTATTTAATAAAACTGTAATATAACTCATTTTATTCAGCCCCTTCAGAAAGCCATGTGTGAAAGAAATGTGGACTGGAAGAGAGGAGAAAAATGATGCTGTTGGCAGCGAGTGCACAAACAATGTGTCGGCTTGAACCCACAGAAATGGGTTCAGGGCAGATTATAGTTCCACATACACACACGTAAAGCTCTGGATGCCATCATGCCCTTCCCTCTGACCCTAGCACTGCCCTCACGGGAAGTGAAAACCAAAACCACCGACAGCTCATCGAATGCTGGGCCAAATACATGTGGGCTGTGCCACACCTGCTGCAGATCCCTCCTGCCAGACACGGGGAGGCTCCAGACCCACGGCGAGCACATCCTGGGGAAGCAGGAGCCTTAGCAGCAAGGCAGTGGGTTCAGACCTGAACTTCTGGCCCTGGACCAGTGGGATCCTGACGGATGACTGACCCTACTTGTGCTCACAGCTTCAGGCAGAGGGAAACGCTGCATTACCAAGTCCTCTTCCACCTCTGCTCCTGCTGCTGGAGATCTGCTGTGAGCTGGAAGGGCAGCACAGGAAGCTCAGTAGGCAGTACAGCTCTTTTCTTATCCATCCATGCACAAGCAGTGCAGCTCAAATTTAGCACTGATGTGGAGCATTTGGCCCAGTGGAACTTATAGGCAGGTCCTCTTTGCCTGCAAATGTTAAGTGCTGGCAGCAGACACAGATTAAACAATGTCATCTCTTGGTATTTCTGTGGTGCTAAGGGACGGAGGACCAGGACTGAGCTCCAGTACTGGACCCTTGGTTTACCACACTGCCTAATGGTTTGTTCTCTCCCTGGCTTTGTGTTAGACTTCACTCCAAGAAAGTGCCCAGACACTGTTTTGGATAAACCTGTGCCAGCTTTTCTTCTCCCCATGTTATACCTTTCCCTAATGCTACACCAGCAGACTTGGCATCCCCAAACACCCCCATACACCTGTATATCACAGTCAGGGGCATGAAACACAGACCTCACTCTCTTGCTGTAGCAGCATAACTCTGGTGAGGTGCAGCCTTGCTTTGTGGTATTTTAGAAGCTTTGAGCTGAAAAGGTTACAAAGAATTATAATGACACCTGAGGGCAAGGGGCACAACCTGAGGCCTGCAGGAGACCTTCAGCTGAGGTGGTATGGCCGCAGTTTGCTTGGGAAGAAACTCAGCACATGCAGTGTTGATGAAAGTCAAGTGGTGCCTACAAAATGGGCAGTATTGATCCAGTTAGACCTTGGGCTGGGGCCCATATTGACAGAAATTGGAAAAGACCACATCTGTTCCAGCTTTCAGATGTTGCCCTTTAGCCCAGGTTGCCTTTCAAGTGAATCCCAGTTTTTGTTGGGGTTGCAGCTGGTGTCGTTGATGGCATTGCCTCACAGCCCCTACAGCTGTGACAAGGCTGGTGACCAGAGCATAGGTCTGTAGAGGTTGACCACCCCTGCTGAGGAAGCTTTTGAAGAGTCTCTGAACCCCAGGGTCTCAACCCTGCCTACTCCTAGAAGTAGGAAGGCTGAATCTTTTACGAATGGCTGGAAGAATCCAGGATGAGGTAGAGAGACACAAATAGGGAGAAAAAGCCTTATATTTGCAGTTAGTTTTTCAGTGTAGGAAGAAGTGATGACAGCCTGCTCACTTTCATCCAAATCCCTCTGTCATCCAGTCCTGGGAGAGGACTGGGATCTCTACATGGGGCACACTATATTTTTAATCCAATTATAATATGGCTCAGTCCCTTTCCTACAGCTCAGGCTGAAGCATGAACACAATTAGGCAGCAACTGAGTTTAACAGCCATAACCATAAACTTGATGGTTTGCATAATTTAGATGAGAATTTCCTTAGAGATTTGCTGGAAATATTGAAGTTCAGGGTTTGTTTGTTTTGGTTTTTTTTCCTTTTTTTTTTCCTTCCATTTTCATTTCTTCCAAAGGCAAAAAGAAAACTCTGCAGCTCTTTTGCAAAAGGTTTAAATATAAAGGTAATTTCTCTAGAAAGAGGGGACTGTGTGGTGCGTGATCTTATCTTGCTAGCATCATTGTAGACTGCTATTACATTCCATGTGGCTTCGGACCTTAAGAGCCTGCAGTTTGCAGGATTTGGCTCATATTCCTGGAAGTGTGTGCACACTCTTCCCCATATCTAGTGGTAGCTGCTTTCACATTGCGTTTTTCAATCAAATGCAGGACACGGTGTGTAATTTGTAGAGGCAAATTGAAGAAGACAAAAACAAAACAAAACAAAACAAAAACAAACAAACAAACAAACAAACAAAAAAACACCCAAAATCTGTTGAACTGATGCAGGAGGGTAGAAGACAGTCACATGCTTAGAAGGAAGGGTAACAATGATGTGGGCCAAATGGGCAGCATGACATGGGCATATCAGTGTAGTCACCCTGCTGGCCTCCACCCAGATCAGAGCTATACCTGACTCTGTGAGTACCTCACCGTACAGTCCTTGAAGTGGAAAAAAAAAATAAAATCTCAATTACTGACAGCTTTCTGGTGCTTGCTGTAGGTGATTTGGTTTTTAATGTCATTATAAATTAACATCCCATTACAACATCAGGAAAATTAACACAAGTTTAATATTCCTTTTGCTGCCCTGTTAATTTAATGTAAAATGTTTTGGCTGTGCAAGCATTTTAAAAACATGATTCAAACAAACTGCTACAGTTAATGAATACCCCTTGACCAAAGAGCAATATGTTCCTTAACGTGGAAATTTAGACAAAACACAATGACTTCTTATTACAGCAATGTGCCTAAAAAGAATCAAGCTGTATTAGATGTGGTAATAGAGTTGTAAAACACATATGCATGCTTTGGTCTTTCTAACATAGGCAAGATACTATCGTTTTCCTAAATAGTTGGGGGAAGTGGTTAGTTTTCCTATGCAGATCTTAATTCACACGTGTTTGAACTTGTAATGGGCTATTGGACCTTACAATGAATCCTCTGTATCTTCACTCACCTGAATGCCCCATGGTCAAACTGAAATTTAGGTGGAAGAAGTAAAAAGTCCTGGGGTGTAATTTTCTACTTTCCATTACAGAAAGAAAGAAAGAAAGAAAGAAAGAAAGAAAGAAAGAAAGAAAGAAAGAAAGAAAGAAAGAAAGAAAGAAAGAAAGAAAGAAAGAAAGAAAGAAAGAAAGAAAGAAAGAAAGAAAAGAAAAAAAAAAAAAAAAAGAAAAAAAAACCTTTAGGTTCTGGCAGACTTCATTTGAACCATTTCTAATTTTACTTACCTATAGATTCATACCATGTGGTGGGTTATTTAGAGTTTATATTATGGATGGTTATACTTACTTAATGCAAGAACATTTGTAAAAAAGACGTGCACTGGATACAATACCAAGCCTATCTCTTCCCAAGCAGAAAAAACTCACAGAAATCTCCCTCCCACCCCAAGCCCCCCCCCCCAAAGATCTGGGACTCTGTCCAGGTATCTGTCTGCTTTTGCTCTGAATTTTCCATCCAGAGCTTGTGAAACGTATGTAAAGCTAATTCTGTGGGTCATTCTCATGGCAGAGCTCGAGCTAGTTACACAGGGCTCCCAAACCAGACCAGGCCATTAGCTCAGCAGGTAAATAGGAAACCAGACAGGCCGTGCTGCAGCAGAACAGCCAGATGTACACCAGATTTCTCTGACTTCACCTTTGACTTCCAGAGAACACGCGTTGGTGAATGAGTTTCAGTTCTGGGCCTCAAAAAGGTGGCGGGGAAGGAATGGCTGGGTCAGCTGTGCCCTCCAAGGATGACGGGATGCTGTAAAGTACCCAAAGACATCCATGCAGGGCTGACAGATGAGACACAGGACTGTGGCAGACCAGGGCCTGTCTGGGACAGCAGCTGAAAGCCAGGTGAGATACAGCACCACATCTCAAACAACACAGCATGGATGCATTTAGGCAATGATTTGGACTCCTTGCTGGCTTCTTACAATGACTTGTAATTAAATTTTCCAGGTGAGTCTAAAAATTGCTTGACCAGCTAAATAAATACCCTCAAGTTAAATATTTCATTAAATTTCCCAAACAGATTTATTTTTCCCCTACAAAACCAGTGCTTTCCAGTTTTTTGGAAAACAACTTTTGTTCTGGAAGGTCACTCCAATCAGAAAATCCCCAACAAGCTCTAGGTTTATTTTATTTTATTTTATTTTATTTTATTTTATTTTATTTTATTTTATTTTATTTTATTTTATTTTATTTTATTTTATTTTATTTTATTTTATTTTTAATCTTTCTCTTTTTTATCATTTTTTTTTCCAGTATCTAAGACCCCGAAAAATACAGGCTGGAACCAGCATGGCTTTTCGTAGCATTTCATGCTGGCTCGTTTGTCTCGTTGTTTATGTGGATAGGGGACTGCTAAAAAGTCTTTTCTGGAACTTCCCATCTCAGATGCCTGGGACACTTTTTCTCCTTCGTTTTGAAACCAGAATGAAAGGTTCTTTTCTACTCTCTTTTCAGTCCTTATCTTCATGCCAAAAGCTGTCTTGAATTATGCAGCTTTTGTAAAACTCCTTGAAATGTGTTTATATAAGAACAAACCGTAAAAATTGAAGTGAAAGGACCGAATCCTGTGCTGCACTTACTCTTCATTGATGAGGTACTTGGGGAAAGCCTGAATGGCAGCATGTGAATAAGGACAGGACAGAGATTAAATTATTCTCGAGGGGAGCTGAGGCACCGTGGGCAGGCAATGCAGCTTCCTAACGTATTCCCCTATGGATCCCCTATGTAATGACAAGAGTGACATTTCATTCAAGACAATGACACGAAGTGAAGATCCAACTTCTTACCCACTTTGCATAACAGACTCGTGACATAACTCACAGTAATTTTTGCAGCAATTATATATAGGAAATTTGTATACTGGCAAATAAAACAACTAGGATCTCCCCAGAGAGTACACATATTCCTATTTCTCCAGAATTAAAATTTATCTTTTAAAACATCAGGGCCAGATCCACAATGGAAGCAAACATGCTTGGGGGGAGACTCATGCCAGGGAATGGACTGGGACTGCAGCTTGAGCCATTTTAAAGATATCCTAAACAAAACAGATCTCAGCTTATGCTTCTCTACATGAAGAGACAGATATGTGAAACATGGTTTTGATATTGATTCTGATAAACATTTGATTTTTTATTGTATCTGAATTAATTAGACAATATTTGGGGGGATGGGCCTTTAGTCACATGAGATGTTTTGTTTGTTCTGAAGAAATGGAGAAGTCGTCTTTATAGAAGACACTCTACTAGAAACCATAAATGTGCAGCAGCAGAGTTCATGTGGCTGGGGTAGCCCCATAAATACGCTCCCCATCACCTCACAGCACAGGACTGGCCCATTTCAGTGCCTCCCCCCGGTGCAGAGCTGCTCTGTGCAGCGATAAGAGGCTCCCCTCCTTCTTACTGTCTTATAAACAGAAGATAACGATGGATGTGACTTTCCCTGATTTTTGAGATAGACACAATACATATTTGCAAAGACTGTTCCTTCCTCTGGCCATCCAAGCACGGTGTCTGAGAGAGTATTTATATCCGGGTGCGTGAGATCAAAGAATTGGGCAAACAAAGGCTTCAAGAGAAAAAATAATAAATAGAAGACACTTGCAAGAGCCGAGCACAGTTGAAAGCACAATGAATAAGAAGATAAATACAGGTTCCTGTGCAGCTGTGTACACCAAGGAAGAGACCAGCTATGGATGCAACAGCTAAGTACAAAGGCAGAGCGCTACAGACTACCAAGTGTTTACAAACCCATGTTTGTCAGGGAAGGATCAGAACTGGGTACTGAGAAATCTCTGCATAGAGGGTCTCAGCCAGTACTCAGAAAAAAGCAATGCAATTTCCCACTGAGCTTTCTAAGGACCTAGAAAAAAGATTTCAAAGGACAACTCTTCTGCATGGTAAGAGAGCCCGTGGCATTACCAAGATGTGATCTGTCAGTGGATTTGCAGCAAATATTTGCTTACTGGCTCTTCGCCATAGTAGTTTACCTGCCTCAGCAGTCTAGTTGCAAAGCAAAGCTGCAGTGAAGTTAAACAGAAAATCAGTTGGGAGGAAAATCCTTATGGAACCCTTGTACATATTACATTATCCCTAAGCTACCTCTTCAGTTATAGTGCTCCATTCATCCCCCCTCAAAAAATAGCAGAGCAATTTGATTCTCATATTTTTCCTGTTAAATCTTCCAATTCACTTATCCTAGAGAAGAAAAACTCCTTTGCCTTGGCAGTAAATAAATATTTTGTGTGTACCAGCATGGTAGACCAGTTCTTTGAAAATCTCTACCCAGTAAATTCTAGAGAATAGTTGAATTTAGCATTAGATTAGAAAGAGTGAGAAAGAAATGCCCGAATTCATTCACTTTCAAGCTCATAAAGGACCAAGATGAACAATGTTACCAGAACTCATGCTGCAAACAGCAGTAACTATTTTCACAGAGCAAAATAGTGGAAATAAAGGAGCTAAGAGCACACAAAAGCAGACTGAGAAAAGCTTGTCCAAGTCAATGCAGAGCACAGCAAATAACACACGTTCAACTGAGATATATACAAAAAAATAAAATCACCAGGAAACAGGGGAACTGACATGTTGCAGGAATTGTATATTTTCCAGCACAGGATCCCATACAGGTCACGTACCTAGGGGCTACGTGCTTCACAAGAATCTGTCAGCTCAGTGCCTTGATGCTGATGGTTCTTATCTACACGCTGCTGGAACGGCTGGTGGTTCTGGTTTGCAGTTCATAAAAGCAGGAACGCTGAGAGCAACATTTTATTTGCGACCTATTGCATTCCTGTTTTCCCACCAAAAAAGCCTAAAAATACATTATGTCATTTTAACAGGGGAAATTGCAATATCTAATCATCTTTATGCACTTTTGCTACCTTTTTGTTGTTGTTGTTGTTGTTGTTGTTTCTCTCAAGTATCTTCTGTTACACAAAATGTTGTGGAAAATATTAACACAATACACTTTAACAAATATTATGAAGTGTTTAAATAAAAAATACAATGAATATACAGCTCAGTGTTAGCTAAATAGCAGACAAACCTTGAAAAATATATGAGAGATGCTTCAATTCTGATGTTTCAGCCTGTGTGTGCCCAGTTTACTGCACAGACTCACTGAAAGTCCAGGCTCACACAATGTGATCTCTTAATCATGCTCTTTGAAACACTGCAGGTATGAGGTATGGGATGTGTGATATAGATGGGTGATGAACACAGTATTCCTTAACACAATGTTCAAAACTCTTTTTTTTTTTTTTTTCCCATGGTTCCCACAGGTGCCTATATGCACGTGGTATCTGTGATCATGTTGTGTAAGACTCATTGAACTGGCCCAGATTGCAAGGAAAAATAGAAGACCATCAGGCCCAATATTTTGTGGGATAAGGGAGCCTTGATGAGGTTACCTAGCACCCTGTCCAATTGTATTTTAAAAGCCTGCAATGATGGGGCTTCTACCATGTCCCTGGGGAGGTTGTTGCAGGGATGGATTGTTCCCACTACACGTCCCAGCTGCAGTCAGCTGAGATCTATTTAGTACCATCAATGGAGCTTTTCCAAGTGCCTAAACATAGGGGTCTAACTGAGATCCCCCTGTACCATAAGGACTGCACTAGGCTGGGTTGGGATAGAGTTAATTTTCTTCATAGTATCTCATATAGTGCTGTGGAAAACACTGCTTATTACCCACCGATGTTTGGTTGCAGCAGAGCAGCTCTCACACAGAGCCAGGACGGTTCTGCTCCTCGTGCTGTCCTGCCCACGGAGAGCCTGGGGGGCACCAGGAGGGGACACAGCCAGGACAGGTGGCCCAAACTGGCCGAGGGGATGTCCCACAGCACATGGCGGCATGCTCAGAGATAAAAATGGGGGAAAGAAGGAGTAAAGGGAGACATTCGGATTGATGGTGTTTGTCTTCCCAAGAAATTGCTGTGAGTGATGAGCCCCGCTTTCCTTGGAGTGGCTGAGCACCTGCCTGCCTGCCGATGGGAAGCAGTGAATGAATTCCTGCTTCATCTCAACCCACAGATTTTCTCACTTTTACCCTTCTGCTTCTATTCCCCATCCCGCTTGGGGGTAGTGAGCAAGTAGCTGTGTGGGTCTAAGCTGCCTGCCAGGGTTAATCCACAAGAAGGAGGCCCCTGCACAGGGTTGGCAGATATGAGAGACCATTTTGATGGGACATATGGCAAGCCAGAACCCTGCTGCAGCAGCAGCTGGATGCTGCAGGGATACCCTTTCCTATCTAAATTGGCACTTGACTGTGTTTCAGCAACTCCACAGAGCCCAGTGACCGATTTTGAGTTTACCTCAATGTAATAATTGCTCTTCTGAGTGTTACATGCTTTATTGCCTTTATTGAGTCCCATGGCCCTGATTCTGACATGCAGGATAATTCTGGAGAAGCTTTGCAGCAGATATATGATACACAGTGCTGTTGAGCAGTGAGTATGGGTATCTCCTTACATCCAGAAAAAATAAAAATAAAATCTCAATATTCCTTTAAACTAAAGGCTGCTTGAGTGCTGGTGGTGGTCCTGCTCTGAGAGAGAGTTTGGACCAGGCAACCTCCAGGCATCTTTTCCAACCAACATCTCTGTGATTCTGTGGGTCTGGTTTACTCAGTCCTACAACACAGAGCATCTTTCTAATCTCATTGTGAAGTCTGCTCTGTTCCTGAGTTGAACCAGAAGTCAGTATTTATTTTTTTCCAGGGCATTTCTGTGTGAATTTGAGTTGGTTCATCAATTCCCCAGGACATGGGCTGTGTCTCTATTTACATTTATAAAGGGTCCAGCACACCCTCTGTGCCACACAGAAATTAGTCTCAAGTGACTGTAACTGTTCTTCAACTGTGTCAAATTATATGATCTTGTTGACTGAAGGAAAAGTTAAGAGTGAGTTAAAGCTAAGGATGTATTTAAATGGTTTTCAGAACACAGGAAAAAGGAAAGGAAAGGAAAGGAAAGGAAAGGAAAGGAAAGGAAAGGAAAGGAAAGGAAAGGAAAGGAAAGGAAAGGAAAGGAAAGGAAAGGAAAGGAAAGGAAAGGAAAGGAAAGGAAAGGAAAGGAAAGGAAAGGAAAGGAAAGGAAAGGAAAGGAAAGGAAAAAGAAAAGAAAAGAAAAGAAAAGAAAAGAAAAGAAAAGAAAAGAAAAGAAAAGAAAAGAAAAGAAAAGAAAAGAAAAGAAAAGAAAAGAAAAGAAAAGAAAAGAAAAGAAAAGAAAAGAAAAGAAAAGAAAAGAAAAGAAAAGAAAAGAAAAAAGAAAATAGTGAGTATTGCTTTTCAATCAGACCAATACACTTGTTCAGTTCTCAGCAAAGCCTTCCTGATCGTAACAATTCATTGGATTCATATAAGCTTATGACAAGTTTGAGCTGCTAAGAAGTGTGGAGGTGGACTGTGCAACTACTGGAAGGAGAAAAGGATGTGAGCTTGAGCACAAGGTCCCAGCTGTGCCCACTGTTTCACTGCTAGCTCCAAATAGCTGTCCCCAAAAACAAACCTATGAGAGACAGGAGAATTGTATGCAGGGGAAATTGGGGCGGATAGAGGTTCCTCACCCTTTTACTTGGTAGTGGAAACTACAAAGAGAGACTGCTTATAAAAGTCTAGAGATGGGCTAAGAGGTGTCACAGGAGTGCCCAGAAACCACAAGTGGAAATGGAAGGGAAGAAGGAAGGGACAGGTGACACCAGAGCAGTAGGTGTAGTAGGAACCCCCTTGCTCAGCATCACGGTGAGGACTGGTACAAGAGCTGAATGAGCAGTAATGCAGCAGAAAAGCCTAGACTGAGAGATTTATATTTCAGTTATCCTTTTCACCTGAGGAATTAATTGCAGAACAGAATGAAATAACTGTATGTAATTGAGCAGACATCCAGCTTTATACTTGTCTTTATAATATCTGATAACGGTATATTTTTTTGGAGAACCCGGTGTTGGATTCTCAGTTGACTCATTTGTTGTGCAAGTATCTATTAGATTTCCAACCACTGAGATTTATTTCTTTTCATTAGAAGTCCGAATTATTATTTATATGGTCAAGAACATAAGTAATGTTGGAAAAAATAAGTATTAAAGTCTAAGAAAAAATATTCAAGTCAATAATAACAGAAGAAAAGAAAAATATGTAGTACATATTAAAAATGAAAACAATTGTTATAAATATAATGGCCTTAAATGTTTGCTTTTATGTGACAGATGTTTTTAACAAAATGTCTGTGTTGGCAGTTTGAGCACACTTATGATTTTAATTTGTGTAATATTCCCTTTTAGTATTGATGTCTATTTACAACATCTGTGAAGGGTCTGTAACCTGAATGTGACAGGGAAAAACTAACAGACTGCTATTGGAATCTTTCCACTGGGTCCATGTAACAGACTATTAACAAAAATCTTAAATAGCTCTTCTAATCATCAACAGCAATCTTACGCAAATTATATCAGACCCAGAGGACCCGATTAACTTTAAAATGCCTTGCAGACCTGAAACATAAATTTTACTCCTCCTGCCCTCCTCTGCAGAGTCGAAATGGGATCGTACCATGTGCACCAGTTTCGGCTAGGCACAAACAAAATCAGCATGCAAGGCAGGCTGCAGGCAGGGTTCCACTTCTATGACAAGGAAAGCATGGTTGGTGGTGGTGGTTTTTTATTTATTTTTCCTCTGTTGCTTTGCAATTCCCATTCTGTAACAACTCCTTTTGCCAGCTGGGACCTGGCATGGGAGGCATTAACGTGTCGGCGCGGTGCTGCTGTGATGGTGGTGCCACTGGTAGAGGTCGATGCAGGCTCTCTGCTGGAGGGAAGCCACATTTTACACACTGAGATGCTTTCCGAGCACGTAGCCTGCTCACGGGGAAGCATGAATGAGAGAACATGAGCTGTCCTTCGCTATTAATTGCTTAATATTTGCACCAAAATTTTAAATGTTAACTATTATTCTTATTTCCCAGAGGCCTTATCCGGGGAGTTGAGCTTGTTCACTCCTTCTAAATCAGGAGCCAAGATTCCCCCCACCTTTTGCCACTTAGGCCCTCTCTTCCCCTCCCCTCCCACACATACCCTTTGTTTGACCCCATCTATACTACAATAACTATTTAATTAACAACAGTTGTTAAATTTGCTTATGGCCTGACCTTATAACGCAGTTTGGCTGGCCAGTTAGGATGGAGCCAAACTGTTTTATATCTAGGTTAAGGAAAAAAAAAAGCCTAGGTAGAGACCTAAGATGAAGAGCTTTTTTATTTACTTTTTTTTTTGTAATAAATAAAACCCCAGACCCAACAAAAAATTATCATTCCTTTTATATCACCCCTTAGCCTTGTCCACACTGGCTGTCCAGGTTGTGAGCAATTCCTTGTGTAAGCAAGTCCATGATGATGGAGCGCAACAGCCATTGCTGATGCTTGCTGTTTTTCACTCAGAAGATAAGAAGCGGGGACAGTCCATTGAAAGCTTTTATTTAAGGAAAAACTTTTTTTTTTTTTTTTAGGGCAATGAGCTTTCTTCATCTTTATTGCTGTTTTCCTTGGCATCTAGAGGTTAGATCCAGCTTCTTTATTTCCAGTTATTTTTTCCTTCCTTCGATTTTTGTCCCCCAGGATTTCCACATTAACACACTTAGAAGTAGGACAGCAAAGTCTTAGTTAAAAAAAAAAAAAAAAAAAAAAAAAAGCGTTAGCTTTTGTTTACCACTCTACTTCTAAGTTTGTTGACTGTAGAAATCCCATCAGGCAGAACTAAGGTATCCCCATAAATATTGATTCTGTTCTAGATGTATTCTATAGAAGTCGCAAATTCCATATTCCACAAATAAACCAGGGATGTTTCCCGCATTACTTAGGTTTCCTTCTTTTTCAGAAACACTTATATAATAGTTTTAGTACATTAGTATCTTTGGAACCTCAGTACAAACACCTCTCTCTGAGTCCAGGATGCTTCCCCAGGCATTCTTCTGCTGAAACAAAACTGGCTTTAACAGTTTTATTTCATCCCAATGAAACAAAATGTGGATCTAGAGCCAGATCATGGCAGCTTCTGAGTGTATTTGCACATCAGAGAACCAGCACGGCCCCGCTGTGTGTGGATGGAAGAAGCTGAAGGAGCTCACAGGCTTGCCCACTGATGGGAGGTTGGCTATTGGCAATGGGGACGACTGGTCTTCTTTGTGCCAGTGTCACAGCTGAGAGACAGGAATGACTAATGATTGCTTAACATTTGTCATGAATAAATATCCTGGCCAAACTGGCACTCAATTTATTAAAAAAAAAAAAAAAAAAAGTGAAAATGCTAAGAATGAGTGGACAAAGAAATATTCCATACTCTAAATTTAAGGGTCTTAGAGTAAAATCCTCATTCATCAAAGAAAACTTCATGTGCTCACTCCCAAACAGCCCATTTCTTTTGTCTGCACAACTGAGCATGAAATGGACTTCCTTTGAGATTTTGTTTCTACTTCCCATTCATGCTTGCCTTCAAGCTAGCACAGCAGTGGAAGTGCTATCAGTGTATCTCCTCATCCCAGTTTCAATCCAACAGAAAAAGAAGGCACAAAACTGCACTTCAAATCCTATTCTTTACTTATTCAAATGTGAAAAATGGTTTCAGCTTGAAACTAGTCAGATTTTTTGGATATTGGCTCAGCCTGTTTCTTATTTTATTTGAACTGACTTATTTCAAATTCTGTTAATGTCCTTTTGAACTAGCTATTCTCCTGCTCTCCCTGTGTAATGAGCTGTATGCATTCCAAAACAGTTGAGTGCAGTTAAATCATAAAACAATGGATCTCTGCTGAACCTGAGCGTCAAGCAAAAATTAAAAACATATTTCAGAGAAAGGTTAAGGAATCACATTGGCCACCAATCTGGGTAGATTCAGGAGATTCAGGAATACATGTATTAATAAACCTTTTGAGTTCAGTTGGTAATGCACAGTTTTTCTACTGAAGTTTGTGTTCAAAACATCTTAGTCTTTGTTCAATTCACTTTGTGCAGCATACCTGAAATGAAATCACAGACTGAGTTTTTTCTATGTTTCTTGAATTAAATTGTTCCAGGTAGACTCAAGTTTTGGACTGGTATTCACCTGTTTATAAAACAGTTTAATGGAACTAAATGAAAATTTATTGAATTCTTCACAATATTTTCCTACATTGGCCATATCGATATTAAAGTGGATAAATCACTACATTAAATACACATGCTCCCTAATTGTTATTAGTTTCAGCCTGGTTTCCCATACTTCTTGCCACTGGGCTGTCTGTCCTCCTCTCCTGACCTTCATGGCCAGTTTCAATCAAACTGGGAAGAATAAGGCTCAAACTGGAATCTTACCTTAGGTTCCTAACTTGAACTGAAATTTCAGACAATTGGAGAAGAAGCCCTCCAAGAGAATAGCTTCCTTCCACAGTCCATGGAGATAGGCAAACATCTTTGGAAGTCTCTGAAGGAAGACCTTTGTGAAATTTAGATGTCTAGTATTAAACAAACAAACATCAGTGATCTTCTGTTGTTTGTGGAAGGGGACAGAAGACTGAAGACTAGACAAGAAGACTGGCTCACTAGTTTCCTTAAATCTAAGCTCAAGGTAGGTCCATAGGTTAGGCAGGCTTGATCCCCTCATGCGTGTCTATAGATCAAGGAAGATCTTCTGGAGGATGGAGCTCCGGAGACAATTTACCTCATTGAGATGGCGACATGCTGAGCTCAGCTATTGCAAGGTCTGTGGCCAGTAGGCCAAAGCACACAGTCTAGATAAGCTGCAGCTTGTGATGAATCTCAGCTGGCTGAAACGCTGCAGAGAACCAGAGCAGGGGAGCTGGCGCTAGTATGGGGGGCTGAGGAATGAAGTTAGAAATCCATAAGAAGCAATTTGTTCCTTTTAGGACTTGTTTGTATGCATTAGTTCTGCTGCTCACAAAACAACTTCTTTAAGTATGCCATTTGCTTTTGTTTACTCTTTTGAACACCAAATGCATTCCAAATTCAACTGTGCTGGAGTAATGGGTAAGCCCGTCCTCACCATACCAAATGGAAATCCTGCATTGTAGGAACATATCTTTTGTGGGAGGATTTGCTGATATTGCAGTCCAAATGCCTAGCTCTTACAGGAACAACCATTGCACTGACTCTTGCTTACATTTTTAATCTTTCTCTGGCCCCTGGCCATTTCCTAAATAAATGAAACATGTCTGTATTGTTCCGTCCAGCAGACAGATGATAAAAAGTCTGTTTCAGACTATAGGCAAGTCAGTCTTCAGCCAGTCACTTCTAAAGATATGGAACAAGTACAGCAGTCTTTAAGTTTAATACTACCCTTTCACATTTTAAATCAATTTACAATCTTTCTTTGTAATCAGTTTGGTTCCTTCCCAAACCCAGTACAGGAGATGCTTTATTGCCAATTCTTCACTTCTGGTATGATGTACTTGATAAGGGTTATGTCAAAGACAACACTTCTTGATCTGTACAGAATTTTTGGTATAGCATCTCACACAGACCCTTTGTTTAAATAAAGCCATGGATGGTACATATACCTTAACAAGTAATTTTTCTAATGATCTCCTTTGAAGGTCACAAAATACTGTTAATGAGGTTTCAAATAACAAGGACCTTTTGCCTTCTAGAATTTCCCTTGAGTACATACTTGGCTGAAATCAATTTTTATGTATATTAACAATATAGTCTCTTTGCAGTGCTCGCAAAATAATGGACTTACTTACATTAGTGAAGACACAACACTTCATAAGCCAAAATATAATTCAACTGAGAGCTCTGATTTTCAGCCTGATTTAAACGTAACTTTAGAATGCAGCTAGTTTCAACATGATTAACACATGTAGCAAGCTACAGAGTCACCGAATACCTAATTACCACTAAGATTCGTTCTGCACATGAATTCAGATTACTTTTAAAGGCAAAAAAAAAGCTTGTGAAATGAAAAGCTTTGTATGGTATGGGAGCTGAAACCATTGGCTCAAGAAGCAATTGAATGTCTTAAATACGTAAGTTAGGTATACCTGATTTTTTCCACCAAAAAAAAAAAAAAAAAAAAAAAAAAAAAAGACTTTTTTTTCCATTCTAAAAATTTTATATTGTCAGGAGAAAAAAAGAAAACACGGTCATTTGTCAAGGATTTCTGCATTCCTGGCCATTCATTTGGAGCAGTAGCAATAGCTTTGCCCAGGCTGTCAGTTCTGGGCAAATGGTCAGCGTGCATGCACCAGCAGTCACACTCCTGTGAGGCTGTTAAGCAGCCTATTTGCACACATTACAGATGCAGGTGTGTGACATGCCTTCTGCATGCGCAATAAGCCCTGCACTTCCAGAAATGTCAGGGTCACACTGCATGAACTGGCCATCCCTACGTGCTCTTCATCCACAATAGATCTGGAGCAGCCGAGCCTTGTAAAGTTTATTTGAATGCTGACTTCTTGTGCCTGCTTGCAGAATAGATAATCTGGCAAAAATTCTCACTGACCACAACATGATGTACATACTGAAGTATGGCTGTGTCTATGCTTATAAATAACTCAGGCCAGAGCCCCTTTCATTCTACTAGGGGAAGAAACAGGCGTATATGTCCATGACGCCTTACTCTGTCCCCAAAATAGGGTGTCCCTTTTCCTAACACTCACTGGGGACAATTATGTTGTCCCTTACAACATCCAGGGGCATAATATTTGGCACTGGACAAAGCTGATCTTTATAAATCCACTCATATGAGTGACCTCTGCTTACAGATCACCCTGCTTCTGCCTGTAAGCAATGCTCAGCTCTCCCACGGTCACTACACAGCCAACATTTCTGGCCCTGTGGAGGTTTATGCATTTTTATGCATACAAACAGGTGGGGTGTAAGTAGAGAGCCACCTTTCCCACTGCATTTGACTTTTAGGGGGAAAAATAATAATAATATTTCAAATCTACCATTGAAGTCTGATTTGTAGTGGATTTGTGTCCCATAGCTGATTGAATTTTCCTGTAATTATGGCATAAGGTCATCTTCTTATTAGACATCTGATAATCCATGTAGATGCTAGCCACCTTATGAATGTTGTCATCCAGGGAAAGCTTCAGTAATATGCCCACCCAGGTAGACATGTAAGATTTCTTAAAAGAGAGGAATCTTTACTCTGATGTTGATACTCCATTGCCTTGTGTTGCCTGAACATCAAAGTTCTCATAGTTAGGTTGCAAATTTTATTTCTTCATCTCATAATCCTCTCCATCCCCATGAAGAGCACTATCATCATCTGAGATACCTTAAGATATCTGACAGATGCATACAGAACCAGGAGATATGAAAAAAGACCTGCAGGAGACCAGTGCCCTGATGGACCAGAAGCAGGTGGCCAGATGTTCCCACTCAGCAACCACATTAAGCCTGCAGTAAGTAAATGTCATGAATTTTAGAGAGTGGTTGGGTTGTCCTTCAGCTTTGGGAGGAGATGACTTGCTGTTGGTTTACCCTTGTATGGCTGAAAGCAGAATTTAGCTACTAAAGTTTCATAATTAACCACAATGGACCTCTGCAATGATTTCTGGAATGCTTAGTTATTCCTGGATGTTAGAACTATGGATGTCTTGGTTTAGTGACAGGATTGCTGTCAGGGAAAAAGCAGGGAGGAAAAAAAGTGGCAGAAATTAAGCCATTAAACACACGGTGATTTTTCAGAGTATTCCTCAAAGGGGAAAAATGGGAACACAAAAGATCAAAGAGAGTTAAAGCTCTTTCAAGATGGATGACGGGAAGGAGAAGAGGCATTTTCTGGTCTATCTAGATAGCATTTTAAGACAAATAGTACTGATCTGTCTGAGATGTCTAGGCTTCTATTCCTCAACATCAAAAAGATGAAGCCTCGAGTCCAATAGACTGGCACAGAGACTTCTGAAACAATTCAGTACACACAAAAGATACATGTAGATATACACATATGTGCATACATTTTATATGGAAAATACATAGATTCATGGTTGTGAAATGGTTGTGCCTGAGAACACATATTTTTTGAAGTATGTGCTAGCATATTGCTTCTTCTCCTCTCCTCTCCTCTCCTCTCCTCTCCTCTCCTCTCCTCTCCTCTCCTCTCCTCTCCTCTCCTCTCCTCTCCTCTCCTCTCCTCTCCTCTCCTCTCCTCTCCTCTCCTCTCCTCTCCTCTCCTCTCTTCTCCTCTCCTCTCCTCTCCCCAACTCTAC
The DNA here is from genome assembly GCF_965140915.1 of Aythya marila. NCBI lineage: Eukaryota > Metazoa > Chordata > Aves > Anseriformes > Anatidae > Aythya > Aythya marila. Next base: position 28,094,417 of record NC_139042.1, on the reverse strand, counting down.
TGTTCCCTACCCCTCCCTACCTTTCCCTACCCTTCCCTACTCTTCCCTACTCTTCTCTTTTCTTGGCTCTTCTCTTCTCCTATTCTTTTTCTTTTTCTTTTTCTTTTTCTTTTTCTTTTTCTTTTTCTTTTTCTTTTTCTTTTTCTTTTTCTTTTTCTTTTTCTTTTTCTTTTTCTTTTTCTTTTTCTTTTTCTTTTTCTTTTCCTTTTTCTTTTCCTTTTTCTTTTCCTTTTTCTTTTTCTTTATTTCTTTTTCTTTTTCTTTTTCTTTCTAGTGTCTGACTCATAATCTGGAGGATATTTTGCAGTAACTCACTGTTGTGGATAAATGTATCACACACATTAAACAAGTGTTGCTACTGTTCACTTGAAGCCAGCTCACAATCTGTATACTCATTCAACTTTTTTCTCCAAACAACATACATCACTCTGAGCAGCTTCTATAAACAGACCGAGTTCAACTTGCTATAGCAACACACCTCCAATAAGTGAATTTTCTGGCTGATTAAACAGAAGAAAAATGATCTTTTTCGTGTTCTCTGAGAGAAAAGTGTGAGATCTCAGCATACTTGTGTCAACAAATATCTGTTTGTGCTAAACTCACAGTAAGGTCCTCATCCATCCATCCTTAGGTTGTGATGGATGTACAAAATGGGGGTGTTGGGAGAGGAATTAAGAGAGAATGATAACAACTATTTTTAAAATGGGCTCTGTCCTGGTACATTAAAAATGTAATGAAGAAAACATCTTACCTGCTGATCTGAGACACCTACAGTTCACATCTCAACCTTTAGGTAGATGGGCTAATGCAGAGATAAACTTACAAAATGCCTCAGATGAATGCTAGCCTGATTCCCACATTTAACTAGAAAAAAAAAAAAAAAAAAGCACTAAAGGATCAGCCTGAAAATAGGCATTTATGGTATAAATGTCTAAACTTAGGTGCTGTGTATCAAAACAAAACAAACAAACAAAACAAAAATAAAATAAAAGAGAGATTGCATATTTCAGTTACAAAATCAAACATATTTTTGAGAATTTCATAAATTTGTAATATTTATGTTAGCGCACCTATTTTCTGGACTTGCATCTCTATTTCAGAGTTCTGCATATTCTTTTGAGGTGCAAGAGAACCCTCTGAGTTTGCTAGTATTTAAATGGAGGGATTTACCAGCTCTTAAGTATTTTTGAAGTCAAGAAGATTGAGATTGGGAAATCATTTTCTGAGGCAAGCAAACCTATTCTGATGGACAAGAAGGCTGCACACTTGGACCTACTTCCTCATATGTGCCAGCATGTGTGTTTCATGTGACCAAAATGGCAGTTTTTCCTGTCACAGAATGAGACTTCGCATGTGTGATGAGACAATCCCATCACATGTGTGATGAGATGATCCCCTTACCTGGACTGAGGGTGATGGATGGATGGGTGGATGGATGGATGTCACATTTTGGTCACATCAGAGACTACTTCTGATCACAGAATGAGAAAGGACTATGATTTGTTTTGGCAGGTCAGAATACACATACTTCATCCTCAGCTTATCCTCTGTTAAAGCATGCTAAGAATATACCAATTATCATTTAAATGAACTTACTTTAATGTGCAATAAAGCATGATTCATGTTTCCTTATACAATTTTACTAGCCTTTTCAGTTTTCATATTTATTGGTTGTTTTCTTTTATTCTGTTTGTATCCACCATTAGTCACAAGAATGAAGAAGTGTGATTCTTGTCTAATAGGAAGAAAAATAAGAAAAAAATGAATAAAATATTTTCAATTTGTTTCAATGCCAGGAATATTTTTGTTTTAAATAAAACCAAACAAAACAATAATTTGACGGGTATGCAGAGCAATATCTCAAACTACATAACTTAAAATGAATTACAATTATTTTTATATTCTGGTACATCAGCTAAAATTGCATGTATCAATAGGAGTTTTACTGGGATTAAATATAACACAATTGCGTACATACAGCTGACCCTTAAACATGCAGATCAATGGATTTAAAGTTATGCATGTAACTGTTTGAACCACTGAAGCATGAAATAGCTAAACTTGGCCATAATTGTAATTTGTTTGTTGAAACATTGTAAAATGAAACATAATCATAAGTGGAAACATTTTTTTCTTTTAAATGACAACCTTGACTTAACAATGAAAAAGGCTTCTTTCTAAACTTTGGTTTACTTCTTGCTCCAAGCAAGATTTAAAAGTTGCTTCACGTCAGCTTGTGTAGCAGAGGAGGAAGGGATAAATTCCACAGCTGAAGGTGGACAAAGGTAGCATTTCTTTGGCAGCAGAAAGTAATTTTTGTTTGGCAAAAAGGGATGCTTGCATTTGCACAGACATTTGGATTATTGGAAGCAGCCCTAGCAAAACTGAATGAATGGACAGCATGCAGGTGAAGTTTGAATGCATATCAAATGGCTCTGAAATGTGTAAAATGATTGTCCTCTGATAGGATGCAGTCCCATATTGCATGCATTTAGCTTTCTGTACGTGATGAGTCATATGGACCCAAATGAGAATATCCATGTGTGTAAAATTAAGATGTGAGTATTCACAATGATATCACCACAGCAGTTCAGATCAGTGATCAGTCTAGAGTTTTAAACTTCAGCTTTTTTTTTTTTTTGCTTTTTTTTTTTTTTCCTTAGGCTATATCAGTAAGATTTCAAAGTGCTGGCAAGGCTGGAGGGAAAATATTTAATTCTTAAGCAAATAAGATTTTAGTACCATCAGTTCCTGACAGAAATCCCTAATTAGTATATCTTTAATTTATTTAGTATATCTTTTATTTATAATGATATAGTGTATCATTGACTTATAAAGACAGATAGTATATCTCAAATGTGCATGAGTAGCAACAGAAAGTTTTAAATATTTAATATGTAAAAATTACTGCATTATTTTTATTCCAAACTGATGTCATTTTAAAACCTTATTCAGGCCCATTTGGGAATTCCAGTCTAGGGCATTTTGAAATATCTGAGGAAAACATTTCTAAGTATAAATTCCTGAAAAAAAAAAAATGCATTATATATCTCAGGGCCAATATGCATCTAGAGATTGTGGAAGATGATAATAAATCCAATAAATAAATAAACAAAAAGGACATCTGGAATATCCATTCAGTTCAAGTGATGCTAGGAGCACTCAGCACCTCTGAAAATTAGCTTGCTTATCAGCTTATCAGGTGCCTAAATTAGGATGGATTGGTGCTTTGAAAAGCATGAGCTTAACAAGTCAGTTTTGCAAATGTACAGCACTGTTTCCTGTAATATTTCCATCACATGCAGCCTTGCACACACCACAGCCAGGGAGGAAATGGGATGTCTGGAACAACTGCAGGTGATGCCTCTGGCCTTGACCTTGACACACACAGCAGATTGGGGCTTGCAGGGCTGGAGTCCTGTCTTTTCCAGAGCCTTGTTAAGCTCATCAGTGTACAACAGCCTGCCATGCATTTTCTGTTCAAGATTGGAAGTCAAACTGCTGTTATTTACAAGGAACCATTTCTCTGTATGGGAAGCTTTCCTTCCAAAAAGGTTTCAAACACAGGAACCATTCCCACTCTGCTCTCCCAGTGCTTTTGCATGGATTACAGTGGAACAGTTGGGATACTCTTTCTCTTTGTTAAAACAACTACTAAAGAGGGTTTTACTACATCCATCAGTGAATGTTGCAATCCAGGCAAATGCTATAGCAACTTGCAATCACTTTGAAAGCAGAATTTCCCTGTGATTTCAGTGGGGACTTCTCCTTCAAAACACATGGTGTGGTGTGGTCTTTGGCATTTATACCCTCCCCACTTCAGGCAGGAGGAAAAAAAAATCAGGAAAATTAAAACAAATTTAGATTAGTGTAATCTCAGAGTTATGAATGTATATGCTCAGACTTCAGGAAATTATTTTTTTTCAGCCTTACATCAACTCAGCTGTTTTGCATATGTTGGCCAAGGTTAATTCTGTTCTGTTTGGAGTGTAAATGTTAGTATGTTTTTAATATTTGTTTCATATCTCTGAGATTTACAATTGATATGTATACTTTAATACTTTTGATAACATATAACATTTGTCTTCTAAATCTCTGGGACATTGGCCATCAACCCATTCTTGCGTCGGTGAAGCTAAGTTTATGTATGTGTATATATATGCATGTGTATGCTTGGGTCTTACTTTTTATGTACACGTATGTATGTATGCATACATGTGGGTCTTACTTTGGAGGACTAAACCAGGGGAGGTTCAGGTTGGCGATGAGGAGACATTTCTGCTCAGAAAGAGCAGTCAGGCACTGGGACGGGTTGCCCAGGGAGGTGGTGGAGTCACCGTCCCTGGGGGCGTTCAAGGCTGGACGTGGTGCTTGGGGACGTGGTCTAGTGGGTGACATTAGTGGTAGGGGATGGTTGGACCAGGTGATCTTGAAGGTCTTTTACAACTCCTAACGATTTCGTGGTTCTATAACTAGGGTCTTTGGGGCTATCTGTAGATGCAGGACACATTTAACAGGATGTTACACAGCAGGGCAGATGACTGCTAAGAATAGGCTTTGGATCAGCCTCCACAACCTCTCAGGACAGCCCGTTCCAGCGTTTGACCACCCTGATGCTACACGATATGCATTTTATTATGCTTAAACAGAATTTCTCGTGTTTCGGTCCGCGCCTGTCGCCACAAGTCCTGTCAGCGGGCAGCGCTGAGAGGAGCCGGACACCGTCTCCTTCGCTCCCCCCCCTCACAACGTGAGGCGTTTATTTAGCCGGATAAGATCCTGGCAGAGACAGCCACTCCACAACACGACAGCCCTGGGCTGAGGGGCAGCCCTCAGAGGGCGACCGGGCAGCGGCCGATGCTGTGGATCGGCAGAGACATGGCATCCCCCCTTCTCCCACACGCCCTCCTCCCGCTCCTCCCGCCCTCAGCGGCGCGTACCATCCCCTCACACTTCAGGGGGTGAGCGCGGAGGGGGGAAAGCAGCGAGGCGGGGCACCCTCCGCTATGCGAGCTCCGTGCCACCACCCTCTCCCCCCTTTCACATCCCGCGCGGTGGTGCCGTCCCGCCGCCGGGCTCTGTGGCGGCGCTTCCCGCCTCTCCTCGCCGCCATGTTGCGGCGGCGGCGGCGGGGGCTGTGGGGAGCTGCCGCCGGGGGTGGCGGAGGATGCAGGGCCCGGAGCTGCAGCGTCCCGCGGCCGCGCACCCTGCCCAGTGGGTGCTCGTGGCGCCAGGTAACCCCGCGGGGCTCCGAGGTGGGGCGGGCTCCGCCACCAGCGCCCCGCTGACGGCGGCGGAGCCGGGCAGGAGGCGGCCGCCCGCCCTGTGAGGTGCTGCGGGGCGCGGCCGGCCCCGGTTTTGTCACACAGCCCCCGACACAAGGCCCCCTCCCCGGGGACCCAGTCTTCCTCACCGCCTTTTATTTTGTTTTATTTATTTATTTATTTATAAATTTCGGCTCGCCCCTGGTTTGCAGGCAGCGCTGTGAGCCCTGCAGAGGGGAGCTGTGGAAGAATCGAGAGGTCCTGTCAGCGAGGCCCCCGTTATTTACTTATTTATCGAGGGAATGGCTCGGTCCCTCAGCTCCCGCTTCAAAACCACCTGCTTGGCAAACATAAACCCTGCTCCACACCGAGATGTCCCCTGAAGGAGCAGAGCTCCACATGGCAGCTGGCGCACACGAGGCCACGGGCGCTGTGTAGGCTCCGCTTCTCTCGCTTCACACAAAGATGCCTTTTCCCACCCTTCCCATTTATTTCTGGCTAGGATCAGCCCTTAAATTCGCAGGTCACAACAGGGTTCTGTGTTAAGGAGGATGAGGCAAGCAGGATGTGCTCAAGCTCCAAGGCACAGAGAGGAAGGAGGCGTTTCACAAGTGCCTTTTTATAGCCTGATCTCCTGAGGCAGTGAGGCTCCCACAACTGCTCGTGGGTCAGCCTGGTACTGTGCCTGTGTCTTGTCCTACCCACAATTACAAGCTTGTTTGTTAATTTCAGCCAAACCTGATAAAAAGGAGGAGCTTTTTGGGGTATTTTTATAATTTTCACGAAAAAGCCTGTGACAATGTGATAAGTGCTGTAAGTGATACCACCAACAGAAAGGTAGAGAATCGGCTTAGTTCACCAAGGCTTGAAAACGAGGCACGAGTTCAGTCTTGAGGCATTAAGAAACCAGGCTTCTCTGGTTACAAGAGCAACAGAACCAAGTGTTATGGTTTCCCTGATTCCTCTCTTCCTCTGGTTTTATCTTTTCAGTTCCAGCCTTCGGTATCTGACATGCTTGATGCCTAAGAAAGGAATTTATAAGCGAGGAATTCCTTTCTCTGCAGACTAGGATTTAAAGCTGAATCTTGTATCAGATGACTGGCTATGCCAACAGATGTCCATACTGTGCAAATATTTACAAATATGCTTAACTTATGCATGAGTAGTCAGTTCTGTGCAGTAAGTTAAATTCTTCAGTAAGTGTTTGCAGGATTGGAGCCAGAGCTTGTAACTTTCATGAAGCCAGACAGTTTGTATTACCAATTATGCCAGCACAGCTCTGACAAAATTTATATAGTACTCCAGACCCGTAAGAAAGTTTATTAAGCCATAGTAGAACCTCAGAGCACATGGTGACTTTTAGGAAAAGTGTGTGGCTGATAATTTCAGAACTCCACAGCTGATGAAACTTGCATAGCGTGTAAATAGGACCACCAAAATTAAATAGATTTAACGATTTTAGTTTTCTTTTCCTGGTTTTTATGAAGGGAGATTCTTAAAGTCAGTGTCTGTTGTGCTTGCTAAAGTTTTACATTTCTGAACTGCTCTGTCTGATGGATCTCAGAAAGACTTTGTTGGCCATTTAGCAGAAATTGTAATCAGAAGACCTGAATGCTCTTAGGAAAGAAGATGGACATAGTTGTCTGTATAACTAGAGATGTTTTTTCCTTTGATAGTGTTAATTTTTATCTATATGGCAATCTGTACCTTCACAAGACCTGCTTGGTCTTATTATGCTACATACGTGCATAAAAGTGACTTGGGTAAATAACTGGGATCTGGTATGGGTGGGAGTTTAGTACCATCTGTTAATGTCTGCTAACACCTTGTAGATGTAAATTGCAAGTTTATCTTCGTGTATCCTGTGAATAGTGGCAGGAAAGGGAAAGACATGTTTTAATACTACATAAGGAGCTCCAAAACTTTTCTTATACTAAAAGCACTTTCTAAGGCCCCATTTTTCAAGTAATTCAGTTAGTTTGAGCTACTCACCAGAGCAATCTCCCTAAAACAGCTTGTAAGGTTAATAATGCATACCATCCTACACAACTAAATAGCATTTCCACTTGGATACGTCATTCATCTTGCATTGATTTTGACATCTTAAAAGTTCCTGTATGGCTGGAGATGATGACTAGCTCTGCAGAGAGGCTAGATATCAGTTTAAAAAAGAATGAAGTCTGTCAGAAGGGTAGAATTTAAAGCTGAGGGAACTGAAACTCGCTTTCTTAACTCAGTATTTCTCAATCAGTTTAACCTGTAACAAGGCAGGGATGTGGCTGGAGTTCTGGACAAGGATACATGTGTTGCTCTCATCTCTTCACTGTGCCATTCTGAAACTCTATCAGAAAAGTCTGAGCCTCTCGCAGAAGTCTCTGAGCACGGCTTTGTTACTCCTATGACACATAGAAACAGTTAAGTGTAAAAAGCTCATGGGAGAGGAAGGTGAGATTCTTTCTTATTTGGACTTCAGCAACTGGCAACATTGTGATATTTGCAACACAGCAGCTAAAAAACAGATGGATTTAATTTTCTGATTTGCCATAGAAAGTGAGCAGAGTTGTGTGCTTTGGGATTGAAGGCTCTAAAATTATTGCTAATTTCCCTGCTTCACTACACATTTGTAGAATACATTATATTGCGTGGCTCTGTTGTTTGCAGTGTTTGAAATCGAGAAGATAGATTTCAATTTTGGTTCTGATTTCTTTATTTTCATATTGATTTCAGGGTTCTCGAACCAGCTCACCAGGAATCTCCTCTGTCAGCTAGAACTGCCCTATGTTGTTTTTTCAAGTCGTGAGTGTAGCTAGAGGAGTAGTACAGCTGGAGTGGTTGTTTTACCAATGATGCGTGCTGCAGCAGTCCCTTGAGTTGTCCTAGAGGGCCAGACTCCCTTGCTTTCTGTTACAAATCATTAACTGTATCGTTATATTTCCAGTTCTGTAAAACTGTGACCATGGGTGTCCATTTCTTGCCTACAAGTGGTAGGACAGCTACAAAACACACGGCTTGTCAGGTATTTTGCCTAGATTATAGGGTAAAGGTGGGAAGGAGGGCACAGAGTTGCCTGAGTTGAGGTACAGGATGTCTCCTGGTGTCCAGTCAGCCAGGCGCCCTGTGCTTCACCTCCCTCAGTCTTTGTGTACCCTTGTTCCTTTCTATGGCAATGAAAGGGCTTTGTTCACATATTTCTTGAAGCTTGGTGACAGAGCTTTGCCCTCACCAGTCCATTGCCACACCATGATACTCAGGCCTGTTGGGCATGGGACAGTCTCACAGGGGAAATCTTGAGTAGGAAGAGGGCAGAGAGCCTCAGACAGCCCTATCCAGGCTGGCAGGTAAGCAACGTCAAGGCAAAGTACAAATCTTACCTTTTTAGACAAGGTAGCCTGCCCTTGTCCTGGTGAGAGCTCTGGTCATGGTGTTTCTGCTGATTTATTTTTTTTTCCTGGGGCACGGGAGGCTTTGATATGCCAAAACATCTTCTTGTTTTGTTTTCATAAGCACAGCTGTTCCCACGTGAGGGATTGAAGCACCAAGGGCAGGAGGAAGGGGGAAGCTGTGGCAGTCAGGACAGAGGATGGGAACCATGCTGATCACTCCTAAAGGCTGGGAGCCACTGCTAGACATCGTGCAGCCTTAACATGAGCATGTAGAGGAAAGGTGTGAATTGTTGAGAGAGAGCAATGAACAAACAGGAGAAGAGTAGGCAGGGGGATTGGTCAGATGGAGTGAGCTGATGAGGACATAAAATTGGGTGAGGACAGAAGACTGGGGCATGCAGGTAGGAGTAGAGCTGTGCATGCTGGGCTCAGAATAGAGCCAACCCTTCAGGCAGTTTCTCCAGTTGCAGATTAACTATTCTGTGGATACACAGGCACCAGATTTGGCCTAGAGCAGGCTCCGCTCAGCACTAACACAGTTTATTGGTTCAAGTGCTGTGCCATGTTAACACATCTCTGCTGTTTCCAGAACCAGCTTTGCAGTGCAGCTGCTTTCAGACAGTGTCTGAACTAATAAGTCCTGATGGAACCGAGCTGGCTCTGCACAGACCCACATGGGTGTTTCTGTGCTGTGTTCCACGTTCCAGGGGATTTTATTAGCTTGGCTGGAAATCTGGATCTGAACTTGCTTTGTTCAGGGTAGTTGATGTCGACGGTTCAGAAGACCTCCAGAATCTGAAGCGCTGGAGGAATCGTGATACAGGGGCACCACGGTGTTTGTAAGCCCTGAAGGACCCGCGTGGACTTCACTGGTGGCTGTCTGAGTTTGCAGATTGTGCTCTTCTGCATTTCTCATTGCAGTTGGACAATCTGTGATGTTTTATTGTGTGTATATCCACACCTCCACTTACTCTTGAGAATGCAGAGCTTCTTATACAGCCTTCTTGTTGTATTGGTATAGCTCCTGAGTAGGTCCACGGGAAAAGAAGTGGCTCCTGAGGATTAGAGCCCATCTGTCTCATAGCTAGAAGGTTGCTAATGCTGTGCTTTTGTAGAAAAGATTGTGTGGTTACTGAGTATTTATATTGTGTTTGGTTTTTGTTTTTTTTTTTCAAATCATATCACCTGAATCAATGAGGTGCTTTTGTGATACGCACATAGGATATTTCTGTTTGCTTCGCAGAGCCCATGGAACTACCATTGTCAGTGTTTTCTCTGAAAATCTTAAGGGCTAGGAATGATTTTTTAGAGAAAGAAATAATATTGAGACCCCACCTAACTGTAGGTTTATAAGAGTAGAGATCTGGAAAACTTTCAGGTACCGTTGTGAAATCACAGTGTGTGACAGATCCGATCTGGGATCTGTGTAACAAAATAGCTTTCTTACATAATGGCCTCAGACTGGTCGGACCGACAGCCTCCAACCTCTCCCGATAGCTGCCTAGCAGGAGGGGTGTGAAGGGCAGTCTCTTTTCAGTACAGTTTCTTGGGGCTAGGTGTGATGTCGGAGCTGATGCTATTTATATCCTTCGCTGGTTTTAGCAAAGAGGTCAGGAATTGAAGACAGTTTTCTAAGTTTGGCGTTCCACTCAGCACCCAAGGTTAAGAGCACCGTATTTCATTTGTTCTGTATTAGTAAAAGAAATAGGGGTTAGCTGCGAGCTGAAGATTAATTTCCAGCTCTATTTTTCTGAGCTAGAAAAGTTTAGATGACTACATTTTTTCGGTCTGTTGTTTTCTTAAACAGCAAATTGATTAGCTTTTTTATTATTTTATGGGAACTGTTATTTTAATGGCACTGGAATGATAGCAAGAAGGGAGGGAAATTTAACAATCCTATTATTTTTAGGAATTACTTATTTAAAAAGGAGCAGTTTCACATGAGACTTGGCAAGCTTTTTGAACAAATCTCATATGCCAAAAGTCAGATGAAGGCAGAAATAAATGGACTGTGATGCCAAACCATAGGGCATCAGCGTGCATTAAATTAATCCTCCTTTCTTTCAAATGACACTAAGGAACTTTTGTCTCCATGCGACAGAGGAAGCATTTGACTTGAAAATTTGGGGTCATATTGAGAGAAGATGTCATATCAAAAGAAGCTGTTGAATATATAATGCATAAAAGTAGTTTGCTTTAACATCTGAAATAGGCAGGGTGTTGGGTTTTTTTATTATTATTTTTTATTTTCCATTCTCTTACCTTGTGCTTAAAAACACTTTGAAACGTGCTTTTATTTAGTGTTAAAGAAATAAATTCTGAGTATCTGCTGCAAAACAGACCGCTATGCTGGGCTGTTAGAAAGCTTATTTCAGAAGTTGTAGCGAATGCCAAAACTGAGCAGGACATTTGAACGTTAATACTTCCAGAATGATTCAGATAAAGAACTTGGAAATAATGTTCACAATTAAAAATGTGTGTTTTTAAGGAGCTGACTTGAAACATCAGAAAGATAATGTAAGTATACGTGCCTGTATTTATTTAACTTCTTAATAAAGTGAGTGTGGATACACTTATTGTAGAAGTCAGCACTCTGCGGGCATATTTTACTTAACCCTTCCCTAAACTGGCATTTGCATCTCCCGAACAAAGCCTTTTGCCTGCAGGTAATTTGCACTATTTTTTTGCATGTCATCTCTTAAAAGGCATACTGAGCTCAGCTGTGTATAAAGCAGATATAACTGGCAAGCTAAGGAGCCAGAAGGAAGCATAGCAAATAAAATAACTGAAAAGAGATGTTTTAATGTGTAACACCATCTCCTACTTCTGCTTTCTGCCATCTGGCTTGGAAGAGACCAACTTATGCCAACTTAGGCCTCTCTGCACATGGGAATAAGGCTGATTCAGCCAGTAACACAGCTGCACCAGTGTTGACCCTATAAATATTGGGAAGGGAAGTCTGAAGTTTTTATCCTTTCAAGTGATAACCTGTTCTCGAACTTCTCAAGATTGACTTTTCGTTCATTCAGCTCAGCCTCCTCTGGACGATCTGCCTAACATCGAGATCTCAGTAACAGCTGAGTTAGTATTCTCTGTTGCCAGTGAGTCTATAAGCATGTGTTTTTGGCTTAAGAAGTGATCTGTGCCAGCATTAGGTGACGTTAAAGGATGCTCTCAGGCAGAAGTCTTAATATTAAGCGCAGTTGCTTGGCTGTGTACTGGGGCAGAAGACTACTCGAGCCATCTGCTAGTATTTCTGCATCAAGTTTTGTTCAAGATAGAAAACTTAGTGCCATTTTTGTATCTCAGTAATGTTTTGTTTTTTTTTGACAAAAGTTTTGACAGTATTTGCAGGTGAAGTAGGAGCCAAAAAGGGTTCAAGGGGTGTAGATTGCACCACATCAAACATTACTTGCTTATTTGCACATTATGTCAAATCATATATACTAATAATTACCAAACTGATTGCCATCCTAGCTTTTACAACAGGCATCACAGAAATCCCCTTGCTGAAGCCAGTACTATGTATGGTCGAGAGGATAAGGAAGTGAGGTAACATCAGGCTATTGTAACTGAGTAAAAACAAAGGTAAGATTTCCAAAAATGAAGCAGGTTCAAGTGTGAAGCCATGCCTCCTGTGTAGGCGTGTGGAAGGGAGGCTGTTTGCAGAGGTCATGGAGCTGTGCACCATTTAGTGCTCTCCAGGGAGCACTGTCAGCTGAGGAAGCAAAGATACCTTGTGCTCATCTGTTGCTTTCCCACCTCTGTAAATTGGATAGGATTGACTTTTCTAATTAGCCTAAGCTGACCAAAGAGCCCATTATTTTGTACAGAGCAGGTGATTTTCTGTGGCATCTGCTGCTGTCGCCACAAGTTCTGTCCCTCTCTTCTGGTGATCGTGTAACCACATGGTGGCCGGCAATATTTACTGATCTGGATGAAAATGAAGACTTTTTTGTGGCTTGTTTCTGCTCATCTTGGTCGGTGAACTGAGCTGGCTTGCCACACTGCCACAGAAATGCTGGTTTTAATGGAGAGAAGGCAGCAGAGGTCGGGAGCTCAGGACTGCATTTTATAATGACCTGTGATCTTTGGTCCCATTCATGGGACTGCATCCTCAGTCTATGCATACCTGAATCGATCCATTATGCTAATACGTAATTATCTTTTAACTTATTAAAAAAATAAACATTTGTTTGATATAAAGTCCTGGATTTATTAATTACTTTTCAATGGACTTTGTTTTTTCAGGGTGTGCTGCAGGACAGAGGATGCTTTGCTTATGTAGCATTGGCACAGACACTGAATTAAAACTGTTTACTTCAGGGTTAACTGGTTCTAAAAAGAATGTAAAAATAAACAATTATCAGATCTTACATATCTGCAACCCTAGACTACATAGTTTAAAGGCTTCCATAAAATGTCCGTTAAATGAGCTCCATCATCATCGTGTCTCCATCTGATACACCTTTTCTGCACGACTAGAAGTTCAGAAGGGAATGGAAAAGCCTTGTGTAGGTGACGTATGGTTTAATATCTGTTTTTAAATGAAATCTTAACTTTATATTTCCAGCCTTTTAAACGATCCTGTTTTTTTGCAGGGTGGTGCTGGTGGGGAAATTTGTGCTCTCAGAGGGTTTTTTCCTCTTACGCAATTGACAGATATTTACAGCCTTTTGCTTGCTTGGCTGGCAGCTTTTTGCATGGGAATTCCATATAATTTGATAGTAGTCTGTTATATACAGTATTCTATAAGCAGTTTTTGAAAAAAGGTGAACAAACCTTGCATCATCTCTAACAGTTTAATAGATACTAGTGGGAGTTTTGTTCTTTTCCAGTTTATTCATGTTGCACTACCAGCTAGCCCTTTATTTTTTTTAATGGCCGCATTTGTTAACGCCACATATCTACCCATTGTGGAATAAATTAGTGCCGGAAAGCCTTTGACAGCCACTTCATTTTCACTTTGTTCTGTTTCTACAGTTTACGGAATTTGCCTGGTTGTATGTCTGACCTCCACGAAATCCGACAGGCTTCTCTCTTTTCGTGTAATTGAAGGCTTTGTAGTCTCTTCATCTCACCTTCAGGGTTCTGATGCTCCCTCTGTAGACCCCAGTACAGCTGGGTAATGTACCCACATTTTTAGGTGGGCTTTGTGTGTGACTTGGTTGATTGTGAATGAATGGTAGACTGTAAATAACTTAAGCAAAGTATACCTACAGAACAGCGTGGTGCTGGCGTTGCATTGTCCGGCGTTGTGCTTAACTCAGAACTCCCTCCACTGGTGCAGCAGCGGCGCTGCCTCACCCCGGTTGCTGGAGGTGTCGGGAAGGTTGAGGGAGACAGCAGCGTGCTCCCAGGGATGGGGCAGGCTGCAGGGGGGTTCAGCTGCCTCCTGGAAGCACCTGGCACTTTAGAGAGTGGCTAGCTAATTCAGATGCCTCCCTGGGACAGGATTAATCAGGGCCCTCTGTATCTGTGTGTCTGTTTCTTGTATCCTTGCAGTGAACGTTGTCCTCGGAGAGCAGCGTGCAGTACTGACACATCTGTCACTTCGCTGACCTGTGTTCCCCGTACGTTTACTGCCACGTACAGCTGCAGTTGGTAGAGAACAGAACAGTCAGAAAGGTCTCTTCTCTCTCACGTGTTATTCCAGGAGAGGAACAGGTTTCTCAGAGCTGAGCTACAGAAGCTGTTGGAGTAAGCACAGTGGCAACCACCTGATGTTTTGCATTAGGGTTTCCTGTAATGTCCCTTTTGTCTGCTTATTTTCTTTAAGATTACTGCTTATCTGGTTGTGAATCTTAAAATTCAAAAATCCCAAACGCCTGGTTTAACTCTTAGTTTTGCTAGAAAACCACTACAGAACTGCTTTTAAAGAAGTCTTTGTTTGCTTAGCTAGAAGAGATCCTTGCCCAAATACGAGGACTGATAAAAGTAATGACATTAAAGAAATCCAGTTACCTTTCCTGGCTGAAGGCCAGAACACACACAAGAAAGCGTTGGGACACCTAACTTCAAAAATCCCTTGCTCGGCGTTTTCCTAGCCGCGAAGTGTTTAAATTCAGATAAATAGGGCCTTCTTCGTCCATAAGGCCACGTTACTATTGCATCCAGTTTTCCAAGCAGGCATTCTCCCAATTGCCTCTTTTTATGTGCCAACTTGACATCTAGTAGAGCCAATCTGTAACAAAAATATACTTCAGCTGCCCCTGGAAATGGAGTGGGGTATTGAATACATTTTGAAGAAATCCCAAGGTTTAAAACAAAATTAAAAAAAAAAAAAATCCAAACACTTTTGCCTTTGCCCACACCTTCCCTTCTTTTTGTGTGTGCACACATGCGTCCCTTCTGGTAAGCTGCCTTCTGCAGCAGCTATAGGGAGAATGGGGCGTTTGCTCTGATCCCGTGGGCTTGAGATGCTGGGACTGGAACAGATAAAGGGGAATCCATCAGGGCAGAGGTGCTGGCACGGGGTGGCCCGCATCAGTGGAAGGTGGTTAGCCAGGGTTGGGAGGCAGCGGGGTCGCTGCAGGCATCTCCCAGACTTCGTGGAGATGGGTGGCATGAGAAGGTTGGGAAAAGAGCAGATCTACCAGATAAAGCTGCGAACTTCATTAAAACCAGCTCCATTAGGAAGGGTTGTCTACTTAATTGTTCGCGTTATACACGATGCAGCTTCGGGCTCAGCTGGACGCCTTCCTGGTGTTCATAAATCTAGGCATGAAGAAAGCGGAGCAAGTAAGCGCTAAAAGCTCCTTCGGTTTTTTTGTTTTGTTTTGTTTTGCTTTGCTTTTTGTTTCAAATTTTGAAACTCACATTTAGTGTGTATATTTTAACATGTTCATGTGAAACACATCAAAGTAAACACATGCAGTGTGTTTCTTTCACTGTCATTAATCACTGTAGTGTTTTAAAAAGTAACAAAAAATACACCAACGTTAAACTGTGGTCAAAAATCGAAATATACACAGCTTTAGAAATTTGAAGTTCTCCTTTGCCAGGACAAATGTAGCTTGACAACCGTGTGTGTTTATGTATCAGCATATGCAGTAAGTCTGGTTAGCAAATACGGACTTTTTTTTTCCATTAAAAATCCCTAACGTATATTGAAACTTTTTCAAGCACTTTTTCAAGCCACCTGAAGACTCAAATGCAAATTCAGGAGAAGAAAATAAAGGCAAATTCTTCAAACAGCTCTAGGAACCATTATCTTCCAATACTTCACAAGACACACTTGCTTGCTTTTTAAGTCCTGCTTATGTCTTCATCTGAACAATTTCTGTTTGGATGTGTGAATGTGAAAAATGAGGTTTACCTGGGTCTTTTTTTTTTTTTTGCCACTGAGATCCCTGTGAACAGCCTGTGAGATGTCTACCTGTCTTCCTGAGGGGCTGGGGACAGGCTTTCAGCCAGAATGGACACCAATTTCTGAATGTGCTCAAGGTTCCTACCTCTGTGTTTTTTAAGGAAAAGGACTGTGCTGTCTCAGCAATCCTCCTGGATACTACCAAAACTCTCCGCTTCCCGCAGCAGCACCATAACCCAAGCATCAGCCTGGTCCCTGTCAGTCTGTTCTCTGGGGGCTGGATGCTGGTTGTGTATGTGAAATGCTTTAGCAATTTTGCTTGCTCTGATAAATGCCTTTATGAGAAGAATTGGGACAGAACTGGCAGTCTGCGAGCTAAGAAGGATGATGCTGTCATGTTGCTCTTCACTCAGATGTGGGAAGTTGTTTTCATACATATAACTTAGACTTTCCCAATGAAGAGAACTTGGATAGAATACACGTAACTGGGGATCCTTATAGATGTTTTTTTCAGACTTGAATCAGCATCATTATGGGAGCTGTTTCCCTTCTATTTTTCTTTTTTTTTTAATTTCACAGAGAAATTGTACTTTTGTGGCTCTGCTTTTTGTCTGACTTTTTTGCTTAAAAACACAGAAAAGAGAACAACTGTCAGGAGCCTAAGCCAGAGGCGCTGTATTCTCTCAGCTTCTTTTTCCTGTGGGGAGAACGAAACGCACTCATTGTTTTTCAAGATTATATGTAACAGATAAACAAGGGTGCATATTTTTCACATAAGTAACAGCCATTCAGACAATTCCTGCCCCATATTGCTGCATAATCTTAGTTCCCGAAAGAAGACCGCTGTTTGTTCCTACAAATATTTTACCACGTGCACTTTTAACTTTTTAATGTCCACACCATGCTTGGCCTAATTTGCCAAAGCATTCTCATTGTCATTGAGACTAATCGGGGCAACACATCAGTTCATCTCACTTAACTGAGATGTCAAACTTGGGAGCTCTGTTGCCTGAGGCTCTCTGGGGGGAAGTGGTTTTCAAAACCTAAATCATCCCCAGGTGTGTATCTTTCCCATGGCAAATAGAGAGTGCCAGAAAGTCTGGAATCATAATTTAGGTGCCTTGATCGGGTAGGATGAATTTGGGCTGAGGCATATAGCTTTTTAGGCAGAAAATATGTGAGCTTTCAAAAAGTGTCAATCCAATTAATTCTGAGCGTCTTGGAGAAGCATGGCAGAACGTGAAATGCTTCTCAATTTACAAGTTTCTAACTTTTTCCTTTCTCCCCACAGAGGCTGCTACTGACCCCCCTAAGACACCTGACAGCGAACCTATGTTTACAAGACTGCGCAGTCCAAGCACAGGCAAGTTTTGGAATAGTGACATGAGCCTGTTAATGTTCTGGTTGATTCCCTCCACCACCAAATGATTCGCATTTTGCAAGCTGAAATAGCGATGATAATGTAAGTCTTATGTGCCAAAGATACTGCTGGTGATGCCAGATAGTTAATGCTGTGCAAACATTTAGGATTTCTTTTATAATTTTAATTTGTTGAAATGTTTATTCATCAGGAATATTGGCAGCACAAAAAAGAGGTGTAATTTAAGTTGTGTTTTTAAGTGCATTAGTTTTGGGGAACTTGCACTGTTGGGTGTTGAGCTTGGGCTTTTTTTTTTTTAATCCAAATTTAG
This sequence comes from Aythya marila, assembly GCF_965140915.1. Taxonomy (NCBI): domain Eukaryota; kingdom Metazoa; phylum Chordata; class Aves; order Anseriformes; family Anatidae; genus Aythya; species Aythya marila. Next base: position 28,076,770 of record NC_139042.1, on the reverse strand, counting down.
GCTTCATACCATTCATCTTATGCTGTAAAATAAATAGGCAGGGTCAGAAGACGTGATTCAATTATACTTACCAAGCTTTTTGAGTCTTTACATTTTTAAATCTAATTTTCTTGTTTCCTTGGTCCAAGTGGTGGTATCTCTTTTCCCGTTAATAGATGACGAGGCACTCTGAATTCAAAATACATTGGAAAGATCAGTAGATGCAGGTGATATAATGACACCACCATCCCACACACAGTTACTTTCTTCTAGTCAGATTGCCATTTTTGTCAAGGATTTGTTATTTCTATATGAGTAATGTAATAATTGCGGTATAAGATACTGCAGCAGAAATCTGCAGCAAGCCTTGGTTAGGGTTAGCATGTTTTGTTTAAAAAACATGGTTCATGCTTGTTTTTTCTCTTTTCACCAGCTTGTTTTCTAAATTACATACTTCTGTTTTTGAAATTCACCATTCATTTTTACATATATTTGTAACTAAAGTCTTCAGGTATGTTTTAATACCACAGTACTCTACTTTCTACATGAAAAAGTAATTTAAAAACTAGATACAGAATGTGAAATCATTTATTCTCGTCAGGGTACTTGTTTTTTGATTGCTCAGATTTACAGTGAGAATATACAGCCAGAGAAATTTTCCACCTGCTGTATTATGTTGGCTTTGTAATTTATTATGTTTTAAAAAGAGTAGATATTAATTTGCTTTTCTCTGTGGAAGAAGAGAACTATTTAGCTTGTAGAATCAGAGATCTTGGGAAAGGTTTCTGGGGAAAACCTAAAGTACAATGATTTGACCAAAAGCCTGGGTGTGTTCCTTTAGAATTTACAGAAGCTTATTTATAGACATGCATAAACTTTCAGTTATGTAGCCTATTATAAGTATAGGGTTTGAAAATGGAAGGACTGAGAACACCCTAATAATGTCTTTTCCTTATGTCTGGGTCTAATGGATGAATTGTTGATGCCAGATATTGTATAAATACCCACTGAAGGACTGAGCGCGCTGTGGATAGTCATGCTAACCACTTTATTAAATAAAAGTACGCACGGTCTTTTTTATAGTCAGGTAAAAAAGGACAAAATTTCTATCCCATGCAAAGACTATAAACTGGTGTTTCAGCCTGTAATTCAGAAGTCCTACAAGAAGCATTTTTCAAAGCTTTAAATTAAAAGAAGGGGAGTACCCGTGCCACAAGACTTAAGTAACTTATTGAAGTGGCAAAGTTAGGAGGAGAGCTACTTAGCTTCTCTCTCTATCTCCTGGAGATTCTCTCTAATGACATAACTGGGGACCCGTGGTGACTGTCCTTTTAATGTAAAGAAATAAAATAAGGAGCTGAAGTTATGCCGTAGGAATGGTCTCTTCCCCAACATTTCTTAGCTCTCCACCGCATTTGGCAAGCACGCTCGCTGGTAGGAGTCTTTAAGCTGTTCGACGAACGCTTCCATGAATAGTCTGATGTCTGGCACTGATCAAACTATGGTGTAGACCCTTGTTAAGAAGCACATGGTAATAATTGAAACCTCTGCTCCCCCTTATATTTACTGTTCACTCCTCTTCTCCCCTCTCCAAAAGAAGAATGATTATCAGAGAACTGAAACTGTATCCTTAGGTGAGGTTAAACATTTGGTCAGCCTCTTGGATAAAGGGGGAAAAAAAGCATCATCAGTCATTTTTGGGAAAAGATGCATCTGCCCGTTTTAGCTGACCTTCCTCTGCACCTAAGGAATCTCTTCAGGCTGGAGACAGTAGTGCTGACATCAGCTTGCGAGGGCTTGCATTGATATTTTTTTGAGCCAGCATGCAATCTGCAAGTCAGTGCAACTTTGCAATTTGTGTTTTGAGCAGGACTGCCATGTTGCAGTTGATGTTGTCTCTCGAAGATGCGCTGATAACCAAGACAGAACTAGTCCAGACTCAACTAACTGAACTTCAGTGGCCCCTTCCGTAGTTCTGGTGACTTGTTTGAGACGAAGAAAATGCCAGTCCCTTTCGTAACACATTTGTCACCTTCTCATTAGAACCTAGAAACAGCAGAGCTGAGCTGTGAAGTGTCTCAAAATAAATCCTTTCTTTCCCTTTCCAAACTATCAAGATTCTGATGGGCACTTTGTGGCAGTTCCTTTTAAATTCCTTGTTCACCTTCAGCTGAGTTATCTGTTGTCCGTTTTCATGCACACACACACACAAAAAAAAGATTTCAAATTGTCACTTGACGGTTTGAGAGTTTTGTTCCCCTAACCCAGCATCTAATGTCTTGGGAACAAGCATGAGAGAGGGAAAGGAAATTTTCTGGTTTTCCACCTTCCCCCTTCAGTACAGACAAAAGCTAATTTCTTGTGTGATTTTGATTTGGGTTTGGATCAAAGGCTTTGTGTTGTAAGATGAACTATTCACACATCTTATTTATTGATTCAAATTCAGTTTGGTTTATAGAGCTGGTAAACGAACATCTGTATATAATAGTTTTCTTTGTCTGAGCTTTCTTTGTAGTGAGTTTATGTAGAATGTGTGTATGTTTGTGTGTGTATGTATATAAGGCACATTCTTCAGATGTATTGGGTATTCTTTTGATTTTTGTGAAAGCTTACAAACACAAACCAGATTTCTCTTTCGACAGGGGAAGCAACCCTTTACTTATTCAATAGTGGTGCGCAGCAGCTGTTTGAAGTTAAAGCTTTTCATGAAGAATATCGTTCCTGGTTTATAGGTGAGACTGTTCAACAAGGTGAGTAATATAACATATCCTTCCCCCAACTGTAACTAATGTTCATAAACAGACACCTTCCCTCTCTCTTCTAGTAAATTTACAGGTGTTTCTCCTAGTTGTTTGAGGCATGCTGCATCACATCCCCACCTTCTGACACACTCGTTTGCCATCTGGATTTAACCAGGGCTAGGGGCTTTGTGGTCTCTCTTTAAAAGGCTGCCTTTGGCAGCCTCAATTAGACAGATGTTCATTTGTCTTTGAGGAAGGGTATAGCGGGGTGGGGGAGTTGTTCAATTGTATTTAAACTGAAGTGCTATAAAATACTTAGCTTGCCTTGTCAATCAGACCAGAAAGTCCTCAGTGTAAGTAAAATATGTCTTATCCTACGGCAGGGAAAAAGGGCTGGAAGGCGTGAGCTAGCTAAGCAGAGCAGCGTGTTAGAGCTCCAAGCGTTGGAATGCATGGTCTTGTTTTCTTTTAATTACCTCTGTTTACTCTGGGTGAGTGTTGTGATCTCAGGGATCGGGCTGCTGTCTGAGGGTTCCATTTCAGTGTTTTGTCTGAAGTGAGCTCATCTATAGTATCATAGTCCGTGATCTTTCTAAAAATGAGAAAGAAACTTATGTAACCACTCATGACAGCTTTAACAATCCTTCATCAATAAGGGTGTCACTGGGGTAGTGTTTCTCTCCCAGGACGTCCATAGACCATGCAGTAAGTATCAACTCAGGAGACGAACGTATACCCTTTTTGTCCATTTTCAACTACAAAAAAAAAAGAGCATTTATAATAATAAATAAATAAAGAACCTTACCAGACATGTGCCTTCTTTAATGGTAATATCCCAAATGTGTGTTATTTTTTAAACATCCTTTGCAGGTGTGTATAGCAATGCAAACAGTATGTCTGTGAGCTTTTTCTTGTTCCATCTGGGGGGGAGCCAAAAGACCAGGTCTGCTCCCTGCTCCCAATTACATCCATGTTGTATTCTCCCTTTTCTTTTTCTAACCTCCGCTTTGGCCCTTTGGAAACACTTGCCTCAAGGAGCAATTGCTTCAGTTTCCTTTAAAATATAAAAGGAGGATTTTCTTTCCTGAATTTTTGGGCCGTTGCATCTTCGCGAAGGTCAGGTGGAAAACAACACAAAAAAGTTGTGTGTTTGCAGTTAAAAGCAAATCATCTCATTATTATTTGCAGAGAAGGACAGAGGTCTTTATACGCCTACTGTGAGTCTGAACTCCTTAGAACAAGTAAAAATACTCTTCCTGGAGGTACAGTTGAAAGCATTTAAATTGAAACTTTAAGAAAGTGGCTAGCATTTTTTTTCCTCCAATTTTTATTATCAAAACATTCAGCTTTATGATTAAGTAGTCCAGGTACTTTCCACAGCTAATGGCTGTGGTGTTGAGATTAAGAGCTGTCTTTGCCTGGTTCTTGTCAGGGAAATGTATTCCCTTGTAATCTGGGTAGTTTTCTTCCAGGGTCTTAGAATGTGACAGTACCAGCTTACAAACTCACATAGTTGGAGAAATGTTTTGACCCCAAATGCCCTAGACCTATCTTGGTTTTGCTTGCATGGGTTGATCTGTATCATTTTGATATAAATGCGAGGTGCCTTATGTTTGTCTTACTGAGCTCACACAGCACTAGAACCACGTTTCGAGGCTGTCACCTTTAGGCTTAGCTTTTGATTACAGAATTGCAAAAGGAAGATGACAGAGTACAGTGTGAGAGCCCATTCTGCTCCAGCCAAGGGTTCATTTAGGATTCTTCAGGCTTGTCAGAAGCCGTACAAATAGTCCCATAATAGCCATGTCCTTGGTACTCTCTCTGGAAAGAAGAATTGAAATTAGTTTTGAGATAAATGTAAACTGGATCCCCAGGCTAATTTGGCTATACAGATATATTGCAGGGACTTCACACTATAATGCATCATGCTAGCAGTGCAGATGCTAGATTGGGTGTGAGCTTTGACCAAACCACCTTCCCACCCTATCTTTTGTCAGCTTGAGGCCATTGCAATAAGATTTCCTTTTTTAAAAAATCATGTGAATTAAAAAAGAATTACATTTATTTGCCTTTGGTTTGCTAATTAATGTCAAGTTGACATTGATTATTTTCTCCAATTAGTGAATTTCCTTATTTCCAATTATCTACAATTATACAGAAAGACTGACTGAGCTATTGACCTGCAATGAGCTTCATATGGGCAGAGGTGTCAGCTTCAAGGAGAGACCAAGTTCTTCCTCTGTAATTTTGAATAAAAAACACAAACATTTTCTGATCTGTTGCAGTGTCTTTTGTTCTATTAGGAGACTATATGCAGATTCTCCCCTTCCAAATGAAAGGCAGCTCCAACTTAACTCTCTCTCAAAATTATTTCTTGCATGGCCATCCTCTGCTGCCGGCATGGTGTTTTCTGGCACGGTATTTGGAGTGGAGTATACTGGGTCTATCTGGTATCCCAAAACAAGGTTCTGTTACACCCAAATCTGCCAATAGAGGGCAGCTTTAATTTTGCTGTTTTTATTACAGTCCAGAAAAAGGGAAAACTGAGAGTGCTTGAAGCCAGAAAACCTGCAACAGAGCTTGTGCTTTTGTTTGGCAGAGTTGAGAACTGAGCTGTCTATATTTTTAACATAAAATCACAAATACTATTTTCTTGCCCATTTTACTGAAATACTGGATTACTTAACATTAAAAAATCCACTCTTCTTGCCCACGGTCCTGACAAGCATCCTAAAAAATGGCCAAGCAATATACTCATGTCTCTTGGTACTGAACTTATTTTTGTATATCTGTCACTTAGATGGGCGCCTGCTGTTCGTGACGCCGATGGACCCCTTATTCCTGATACTTTATTACCTCATAAAGGCAGACAAGGAGGTAAGCCCGCTTATTTTTTTCACTGGAATTCTCGGGAGAAAGCATTATCTCTGTCTTCATTTTCTGCAGAAGTTATGTTAATTTTATGAACAGGGACTTCCATAGTATGGGAAATTAAATTTGCTTTTAAAACAGAGATGTCCACCCTAGACATACTTCTGTTTTCACCATTTTTTTTGGCCAGTGAAGTATATTCCAGGAGTCAGCTTGCAATCTGAACAAAACCTAATCCCCTCTTTGTAAGAGAAGCAGAGAATCTTTTGTCCTTTTGTGAGAGTCTATCCCAGAACTATTGAATTTAAAATGATAGATGTCATCAGAATAAAACAAACTAGAGCCCGTCCTAAGGAGTAGATGAATCACTCTGAGAAACAAAAGAAAGAAAGAGGATTTTGGATGCTATGGGAGATGAAGAAGAAACATTTCTGTGGCAGTTTGAACTTGAAAGGAAACATTGCCTTTTTACAAACAGTATTTGTTGAGCTGGTGTATCATGCAATAGCAAAGGGATGACCAAGTATCCAAAAGATGAGTAATAAATGGGTTAATCAATTTATCAAGGGTGTTGCAAAACCTTACTTAAATATCCAACATGTATCAAAACTCCTAGGCAATATTATTGATTTATAGTTTGTAACGTGCCTGTGAAAAGAGAGCATAAAATAAAAATGTTAATCCTCGTTTTGTATTTCATGGGGTCAATAATTCCACTTTATGCATCCTAAGAGGTTTTCTTCTAAGAGCACTTCCTATCAAGTGGCTTGCTATTTTCTGCTCTAGGTTGCAGGTGGAGAATGCAGGAAAACTATTCATGTATGCTGAAGAAATAAAGTCCTACTAGACATTTGTAATAGTAACCTATTGTTAAGTAATTACTTCTAAATAATTTATGGTGTAGGGTGTGCCGGTGTGTTCAGTTGTTCTTTGCTCTGTTCCTGCTGTAGGGTGGGCCATCAGAAGAACTCATTGCACAGGAATAGCTGAGCTGTTTCTCTCGGTATTGCACTCTGTTTGAATTCAGCACTCCTTTGAAAGCTTTATAAACCAAACTTAAATTAGGGAAAGAGTAAATCTCCTCTGTCACTGTGACAGTGATGAGGTAGCCTGAATAAAGGATGACCGTTGCTGCTGTTTTCTCTGCATTGGAAGCATCCAATACTGCCATTTGCTTCTTAGGTACCTTCTTCTGGAAGGGTTTTCTAAGCCAGGCAATGGTGCCTGGTAAGTTTGTAGGGCTGTTATGGGTTCCTAATTAAGGACAAACGCATTCCTGCAGTGCCCTGCCTAAATTAGTGTATCCTTCAGTAAAGTAAAGTCTTGAGGATTTTGTGGCAGATGTCTCAAGCAATACAGCATGTTCACTTCTGGTATGAACTAATGAGTATTCAGATACCTTCTGAGTATTGTAGAATCATTCTTTGCACCATCCTCTGGTTTTGATAATGGGAGATGATGCTTTCTGAGCAGAGCCATGTCTTATCCAATCTTAGCTTAGGCTCTGTGTTGCTGCACAAGGTGAACATGGCTGTCTTGCTTCTGGACACAAAGTGGTTTGTACAGCTAAGTTATCCATGGGAAATAGTTCACTGAAGCTTTATTTCTGCCCATCATAACCTTTTTGCCATTGTAATTGTACCTTTTCAATTTTCATGAGAAACAAATTGAAATTCATTGGTTTTGTGGGTTGTTTTTTTTTTTTTTTTTTAAAGTCTTATTTAACAGTGGATGGTTATTTTTATTAAGCCTCTGAGTGTTTAGTAAGAGGATTAATTAATAATGAAAACAGTTTACCCAAGTGCTTTTTTCGTACTGACCGCTGTAATGACTTCAGCCTTGGCTTCTGAGACCTTGCGCTCTCCAAGGATGGAGAACTCACTGAGTCTTTGTACTGATGCGCTGAAGGAGCTTTCCAAAGAGAAGGCTGCCAGTTGTGCCAAACTGTGCTGAATGATTATGCATTGTTTGGCAACGACAAGATTTGTTTGATGGTTCTGTCATGTGTGGGGCTATTTAAGTTGTGCCAAAATCCCTTTATATGCATACTCTGGCCAAACTGGAATTGACTTTGCAGAGGTGAAAGGTTAATAGTGTGTTCCAGAAGCTGCCCTGCTCCTTTGAGATTTATCTTTTATGGAAGGAAAAGCAAAATTTGAATGGAAGTTATGACACTGGGTTTAATCCAACAGGTTTTGGTCTCAAACACTGTTGGCACACACTGACTACTGTGTCTTATGTCATCTTCCAAAAAATCTCGCTGTACTTCACATTAGCTTCTCCCCATGTTGTTTTAAATTTGGGCTCTTAAGTGCAGTAATTGAAGAGTTCAGCATTTTGCAGATTACTTACTGGTTTGAAGTAAATATTTATAGTTTGCTTTGTAATCAGTTTCTAAATGTGTCATGTGGTACCATTCAAAATATGATCTTCTTTAAATACTTTATTTTAAAACTGTGGCAATTGCATGCATATATATTTCTCTATATGCATATATGTATATGTCTTAACATTGTAATAATGCTTTTATTGTTCCTTTGATGTATTTTCAGCAACAAGGAAAGTTCCAGCCACTGGATCAAGTTGTGCTAGACTCGGAGTACCCTTATTGCCCATTGCTGCTGAAGTGTGCAGATGTTAAACAGTCCATCCATCATGTAACGGAAGAAAAAGGTGAAAAGATTTGGGCGGGGGAGGGAGGGGAGGTTGGATTTATTAGTGCTACTTCGTTACAAAATAGATTTAAGTACTGTTTTTCGCTTTACTTAAGGTGCTGGATGTAGCTGTATTTTAAAAGCAGAAGTTTAGGCTTAGAAGTCTTCGTTACAGTATTGTGAATAGTAAAATGTGGATCTCAGATTATCTGCTGTAACACTAAAATAGTTGTGCAGTCTTCCTGCTTGGTGGCATAAAAATGATAAATTGATCAGAGCTGGCTATGTGCTATGAATTTTCTTTGCCTTTTGATAAAAGTTTTACTTCTTCCTGAAGTCTTTCTTTAGTGTAGCATAGTCTTGTGAGGAAGAAGTGAAACCATTGTCCATGTGACTTTTTTTTCCCCTTTGTAGCAAAGCATTCAAATAATAAGCAGAACAAAGCTCAAGAAGAGTGAATATACTGCTGAGAAAGGAGAGCACAAGTTTTCTAGCTTTGCATAATTTATTGTGGGATTAAGTTCAAAGACTTAATTTTATTTTAATTTTTTACATGCAAACCTTGATTGCGATTCATAACTGTGAGAGAAAAAGCTGAATGGAAGAAAATAGCAAAGTATCAATTCTATACATAGTGCCCTTAAGCTTTGTCCAGAATTCCCTTTGGTACAGGGGGCTCTTATTTTGAGGACAATATATACTTTCTGGGGAAGAGAAAGGGGCATTACATAGTAATTTTTGCAGCTTGGCAGACCTGCAAAAGATGCAAGACTTCTGTTTTTACATTCAGTCCTTTACAGGGCATTATACTTCTGTTTGCTGACTTTCTGATAGTGGAGATCTACCTGTACAGGACTTTGAGAACACTGAATCTACCAACAAGTGAAAAAATGTTAACTGCCTGACCCTTTATGTGTATAGAGCACCTCCAAGTAGTAGAGGTACACAGATTAAAAGTCAGAAATATTATGAATATGCTCTCAAGAAGCACTCTGCCCTTGTTGATATATATATAATATGAAATATCTAGCTGTTCCTTTACAGATGGGCTGAGGAAGGGTGATAGAAGAAGAAAAGTGCTGCTGAGTAAAGTGCCAGACCTCTTTTAGGCTGCATAGAGCATCAAGATAGGGGACTGTGAGCTTTTCCTGAAGGGTTTTGATGTACAAGCTCAAATATTTCCTGTATGATATGGTACATGTGCATTAATACAGAGCAGTTACTTCCCCAAAAGGATCAGTTTGAACTTCAGGGTGGGACATGTTTCCGTTGAAAATGATCACTTTAACAAGACCGCAGGAAATCTGGGCAGTGAGACAATTGTTACATTTTGCTGGGACTGGGGTAGTTGGAGTTGTGTGCTGTCCTGGATTTCCAAAAGAACCTTTGGAAAGCATTGAGTTACATTCAGGATCAGTGGGAGCAGGCAACCCTTTACTTAGGGCAAGTTCTGACTTTCAAGAACGCTTCTTTAAGACAGAGCTATCTGAACTACAAAACTGCTTTTGCTTTCCCATGGAGTGATAAGTGCTTCCAGTAAAAACTAAGATTAAACTTCTAGGCAATTAGTGTCCTCTACAACTTGTCCAATACTGGCAAAGGAGCGAGGGGTGAGAGAAGGGATACTAAACTTCTGCCCTGCTGCCTCAAAAGGTGAAAAATCCTGCCAGATCCTTTTGACCATCAAACTAAGAACTTTGCAAAGGAATATAGGGCAAAGCCAGCGTTATTTTTCTGAAGAGGCACTTCCTCCAAACAGCAGTGCTGCCTCTGGGCAGTATAAGTGTTTCCTTTTTAACAGCAAAATAACAACTAAGTATATAGATTTGCCATAGACAAGATCTTATATCTTAGAATAGATACAGAGGTTAGACTGAAATCATATTTGCAGTTGTTGTCCACCAGAGCATTGTTTGATAAGTTGTATCAGTAGATAGTAATGAAAATTCTTTTTCTGCTTGGTTTTGTTTTTTTGTATTGATGCTTTTCATAATGTATTATGTACACCAATCAGTTTAGGACATTTTGTCAGCAAATGATATTAACTGCTAAAGCAGTTACTTTCATTTTCTGTTTGTTTTTTTTTTTTTTTCTGTTTGTTTGTTTTGAAACGTAATGGACAAGGATTGCTGTTGACATTAACGTTGTGTGTGCTTGCACACTCTGGCTGTGTGTGATAATCTTGGACATGTACCTGCTGCTGCTTTTCTTGTTCATGTTTGGGTTGTGTTGAAAGTAACAACATTAGGCCTTGCTCTTAGGATTTCTTTCAATTTTTAGAACACCAAACCTACAGTTATGCAACAGACACATCAGTGCTTGCCTGCCTGTCATGCACAGGTCACCGTTCTGTTCATTCCCCTTCTACGTGTTTCATATTCACATCTCTTTTATTGCCTGTAAAAAATACCAATATTATGACTAATGTACTCTTTTCTAGCTCTAAGACTTGTCTACTACATAGCCTTTCTCATTTAAGGAGCAGGGCTTTAGGGCAAGAAGTATCTGTTGTGTTCGGTCTTCTGCAACTCTGATCCGTTTGGCAGAACCTGACAACATAATTATTTCACTCTTAATTTAATCTTAAGACTTTTAACATCTGTATAACAAATTCTTACCCTAGAGCACTCACAGTTTACACTTAGTGAATTAGCAGAAAGTCCACTTTCCCTGGCCTCAGTGTTGAAGGGCACTGAAAATTCATTTTGCTGGATTAAATTCCCATTTACCTGCTTTAGTAGTTGGGGAAAGGGTGTGTTACAGCTTGCTGAATCTGGGTGAGGCAGGTTGTTTGCTAATGAATTCAAAGATTGGATAAAGAGTACAATAGAGGAGGATTAGGAAAGGGTTATGAACTCCAATTCTAGAGTGTTACTCTTTGTTTCATTTTGCAAGGCAAAAACTGCACTGTGATCTTGTCTGATGTGATTAACATGAAGAGCCAAGAAAACTTACCTGATTAGAATAACTAAGTAATATTGCCAAGCTTGTATTCCCAGAAGGTAGGAAAAAAGGGGCCATATGAGTTTCTGAGTTATGGAAAACACTGAGAAAATGGATGTTAAAATGTGCTTTAGGCAGTTTGCTCAACAATACATCAGGGAAACTTCCAAGTCTACATAGCGATTACCCGATCGCTGAACATATTATTTAATTGTAGAACCACTTATATTCCATCTGTATTTCTCAAACCCAATCTTTCCAGATGTCTCAGACCAGTTTTATAGGCACCAGACACATTAGGGAACAAAAGGCTTTCCAATATATACTCATATTATCAAACATAGTCGCTAACTCTCACCAATATCAAATGTGCATCACATGTTAAATCCACGTTCCAATATTGAATCCTTTTGTCAGCAGTTTGTGACTTTCATAACTCACTTTAATTCTTCAGAGGTCTCAAATATTGTCAGTTTCTAGAGTTTAATAGTCAAAGCTGTCAAGCACACAAAATGTTTTCAAACAAAGTGATCTCTGAAGGGTTCAACGTAATTATTTTTCACATGTTTTAATGAAAATGGCTTCACAGTTCTACGTTTCCTTTCTCTAACTGAGTCACTCTGAATCGTGCTGTTGTGGGGGAGTCTGCCTGGGAATCTGGACTAGAATTACTTTTCAGCATGGGCTGGGGGATGGTGGCAGGAGGATGTCCCTTCCTCGAACTTTCTCAGATAAGAGAGGAATCCGTGAATTGTACTCACTGTGCTTGGCCCAAACCATGTTAGCTCTTTGAGAAGCAGGTTCAAGCATACAGACAGTCTCCCCCAATTTCTGCTGATTCTCTTTCAGAGCCATTTAGAAACTTCAAAGTCCTGAAGGCTGCAGCCAGTACTGTCACAGCTGCAATTTTACCTGCAACTCGTCAACTTCACGAAGCAAAGTATATATCAGCATTTTTTTTTCCTTTTTGCTCTGAAGAATTTTTTGCATTTTACTCTTCTACAGCTGTTGTGCTGAGATAGATTTAAACTTTATCTTGTAAACAGCTTTCCCCGACCTCTCCGTACCCCCTACCATGCATACACAAAGAGCACATAACAGTTAGATATTTGTATGCAATTTGGAAGAGCCAAGATAAACCCCAAAGAAGGAAATGCTGAAACAATCATAAATAATGTTGTTGTTTGCAAGGGGAGAAGGAAACTCCATGAACCTAGTGTTGGAATATGATACTGGGTCAGTAAATGACATGAAACAGATGTATGTATTTATGGGAACGGTATACAGGAGATTAAAAGCTATTGAAATACCTGTTGAAGAAATAGATTCAAACACAGTGGGCTCTGAAATCTCCTGTGTAATCTTCCTAGGCATTTTGTTCCGTTTCTAAAACGGAGCACTGTGAATTAAAGCTCAATAATTTTTATCCTGAAATTTCCATGAGCTTTTGCAATTTTCTCTCTCCTCTGCCTCAGCATCCTGACTCACATATGTTTGTGGTACCCCAGTTATCACAGGGGAAACACTTTTTGAAATTCTTATATCATCGAGTTAATTTATGTTGCTCAATAAATCATAAATGAATCATGTACTTCCTCCCACTAGGAGTGTGTTTAATTATTTTAGTTCTTTATTTTCCTTTGACACTCTGTTAAAGTACGTAAAAGGGGGATAGAAGAAAACTTCTGCAATAGTCACCCTGTGAAATGGGAGTGGAGAAATGATAGGAAGAGAGATTATTGAAAGGGCAAATGGTTTGTCTTCCCTACCCAACTCTCCTGGCCCCCTACAAGGTGCTGGAATTCATAAGCCAAAGATTTAAGATACTCTGTTGTGCGTGCTTGTGTGGTTTTTTGCAGTCATGCGAACAATCTTTTATGCTGCAAACGGTGTGGTTAAAATGACCAGTCTGGTGACACAGGGTAGTGACGGTTTGGCAAATTACAAGGGTTTGAGAAGAGCCTTACTGAATTCAGGCAGCCCAAGATTACACATATATAAATAAAATATGTGCTTTGCTGGATTAGGGCCTAATTAAAGATTGTTAGGTTGTTCAAACTTGTGCATATCAGCTCAGTCTGTTTATTTTTCCATGTTTCCAATATTTTTGAAACTTTTTGCCCTGATATCAAACATGTGCAAGCTGCAAATTAACTTCCGTGCGCTGTCTACAACTCTGAAGATTTTAAGTGTATTGAAAATGCAATCTAAACCAGTCATGACTTTCTTCCCCTTTCTTGGTTTATCTCAGAGATTGGCAGTCAGAAATTTCACAAGTACAGCCAAGAGAAGACGTTGAAGTGGTTAAAGAAAAAGGTATCACGTTTCTATTTTGCTTTCTAAATTGCTTTATGTTTAAATGGAAAATGCAGATTAACTTGTCCATATCTGTACTTGAGCCATGTGGCATCCCTCAGTTAAAGTACATGTCCTGTGCAAGAAGGATAGACAGCAAACTGCAGTTGCTGCATGCAGGAGTGGGGTGAGGCATTAGGGAAATGGCAGGTTTGCTACATTTCTCATTTTGATGGGGCTGGTGTGAAAGGGATTTGAAGTGAGGAGGCAGGAGAAGAAGCTGAAGTTGAGTTTATTGCTGTGCTCTGTCGGCTTTGCACGAACTGAGAGGCTTATTTCTTGCCTTATCTGCTTTGCCAATGGGCTAGAGGAAGGGTTAAAGTGTTTCTCCTTGCAGCTTTTAAATTCTGCCGTGCCCTAAAGCTGGACAGATAGTCCAGCTTGGGTTTGTGCTGTAAATGTGATCCCTCATGAAGTCTTGGCAGAGTCTTTCATAATGGTCCTGATATGGTTGCTGCTATCCTAATCCCACCACACTCTTCAAGAAGTCAGTACAGTATGCTGAAAAGAAATAACTCATATGACCGAGTTCAGTGTTGTCTGTGTTTTGGTATAAAGAAGGTGTATCTAATTTTACACGTAGACGTGCCTCTACTATGATGCTACGAGCAGAAAATCCGGTCTGCTTTCTGCACCGATGAAGCTGGGGGTTATCTCCTTTCCAATGAATGCCTGAATGTTTGAGCAGGCGTCTGTTTGTGTTGAAAATTTCTTTGCCAGTGATCTCTGTGTTAGGTACAGTATCACAGTGCCCTGCAATGGTCTTAATCTTTGATTTCCGTCGGGGCTGCCTTTGCAATCCAACTGGGTTGAGGCATTCTCTGTTCTTCCAGCAGGTGTATTTCTCACCTGGATAAGGGTGGCTGTTACATCTGAAAAGCTCATCGCATCTTAGGGTGCCACGAAAGTGGTGCTGTGTTGCCAAGGCAACACGTTCAAAAACGAGCTAGCTTTGTTGCGTTTTTGAGCTCATATGCTAGTCATTACAAATGTATATTAAATTTCACCACAGTCCATAACTTGAGTGTTTTATATGCTTGAAACAAAATTACAAGAGCTTTGTCACTGCATTAACATGTGCATAACAACACTGATATAGACATTTCTTTCTGTGGTTTCCTATAGGTCAATCAAACAGTGAAAGCACTTAAAAGCAACAATATATCTGTAGGTGAAAGGGTACAGGCACCTACATTTATCAGCGGTAAACAGATCACAGATGCTGAAGAAGGTAAGAAAACTAACCATTGTTAAGCACTGTAATGAATTCAGTTTTTGTGAAACCACATACCTGCAGATAAAATACATGATTAGCATCTAAAATGGACTGAAAGTGGTCTCTGCAGTAAATGTATTCCTTGCACAGAAAAATCCATACATGTTGTGGCTGTGTCTCTTGAAGTATCTTGAGTTCTTTGATATCTTCGTCGGGGGGTCCTTGACATTAGATCACAACTGGGGTTCTTTTGGCTTCTTCTTAGTTTACAGAGAAGATGTTTTCTCAGTGAAATATATGCTGAAGTGCTTTACTGAACTGAGACCATACATAATATGTATGAGTATCCACACAATAAAAGTCTCTGTGTTAGAAAAGTCTATTTTTTTTATTAGTATGCAAATGCTGTTGATAGAAGTCTCTTAGAAGAGAAAGGATGGTAGAAAGGCACAGTCATAGACTAAAAACGTTGCTTTATGTGACAAATGGACAGAACAGATGTGTACACTTACTCAGGGCAAAAACTTCAGCAGCGTGTGCATATTAAATCTCTCTGAAAGTGACAGTGCTGATACCAAAAAGTCTGGAGTGATCCTGCTTGCTACTAGTCACCTTTTTGCTGGGGAGGGCAGCATCCTGAATGTCATTGGGATATGAAGTTGTGTAGAGAAACCTGAAAATGAACACTAATGGAAATTAAGAAAGGTTCAGAACAAAATGAACAAAGGCAAATTGTTTCTGATTACTAAGACATTCAGAAGTCTGCATGCCATTGAAAAATAAGGAAAACAAAGCAACTTGCTGACGAAGTGGAAAATGAGTTACCAAGTAATGATATCAAAGGAAACAACATAAATGAGATTTAAGAGGCAGCTCGACAGTTTTATAGAACAGGGATTGTAATATATGGTTTTTAAAGGGAGACAAAGCTGCAAAATTTGTAAGTTACTTTAACTTTACAGTAGCTTTTTACCCTTTTTCCCTACCCCTACTTCTTTAAAGAAACGGAAAATTGTCCTGTCCTGACAGTGACAGTCTTGACTATGCCTAAATACTTTCTCTGAAATGAGTAATCAAATAGCTAATCTGTAGTGCTTTTTCCACCTTCCTGCTTACTTACAAAAACATGCATATATTTCTCTTTTTAGATGTATAGATTTAAAAGAGCAGCATTTGAGTAGGGAATATCAGGGTTTAAAAATAGGTAAGTTTCGGAGGCAGTCCCGCTGTATACAGCAAGGTGAATGACAGGAAGTCAAATGGACCTTACTCAACACTCATTTTTAATAAGCCTAATTTTCTTGTCTGATCCTTTCACTGCCATGACAGTGCAATTTATTTTGGTAGAGAATTTCTTCTTGCATAACGGTATTGTGAAATACCAGTACCTCATAAATAGATGGGTATTGTAGTTAGCTTTTACAGATGTTGTAGGGCAAAAACTTGGGAGGATATAATGGGTGCAAATGGGAAAGGAGGGAAGATTCAACATATGAAACCTGAATATTTCACTAGGAAGACAAAGAAGGGAGGTGTACAACTATTCCTGGTGTCTGACAGGAGGTTAATGACAAAGCAAGGTGAGGCAAACAGTGGTATTTTAAAATTGGTAAAGGAAATCAGTGAAGATTCCTTCAGGGCAGAAATGCAAAGAAAATTGATTTTGTATTTGGGTTATAATAGCAGTTGATTTGGCCTCACCGTTCAGTGTCATAATGCAAAGAGTGAAATGATGGAAATATTTTTCTTAAGAAATAAATTGGTCATATTAAGTGCAAAGGTGAAGTTGTCTTGGATTTAAATTATTTATTCTTCTCTTCTTCTCTCCTGACCCTAAAATGGGCTTAGGGAGTGACAAAGACTTGATGAATTGAGGCAGTGGAGGGAAGAGAAGTGCAGACAGGAGATACTGTGAGTTTGCTGCTAGTCCGATCAAAATGCATATGCCGGTGTCAGTTGGTTAATGCTTTCTGCGTCGGTGCCAATTTGCGTTGGGCTTTTTAGATATTCAAAAAAAGGAGGAAACTCTGTTGCAGAAAAAAAAAAAGCTCTTCACTACCCTGAGGCCAGTTTACCATGTACCTCTTAACTCTCTTAGTGTGTAGTCATACAAAAAGATAGAGCTGGCCTATTGTAGATGGAATTTGGAGGTGAGATTTTAGCTTAATGTGTGTCTGGCAAATACTTCCTGTGCATGGCTAAAGTTACTCCCTAGCAGCCCCAACAACAGCAAGTCTGAAAGTTGCAGCCCGTGATCAGTAAGTGTGAGTGTAGAACGTGACCGGAAAAGATCTGGTTTAGGACTTCATGTTATAAAAGGGTCACTTTTTTTTCCCGTCTCTCAGAAAAAACATTTATAGCAGGAGTGCCCTGTACTGAAAACAGCTTCTAGTAGTTCATATTTCCACAGATAATTATCCTGTCTTGCCAGTGATGTTTAGATAGGCCTTGGCATTTTCCGTAAAGTACTGAAATTAAGTACAAGACTTTGAAATAGACTCATTGTCTCATCTAATTGTTTTCAGTTGAAGCCAGAAAATGTACTTTAGTACTGAAGCGCTTGCCAAATAATTGTAAGATCCAGATGCTTTAAAATTAATGATTGCATGTTCTGTTGAGTCAGCTTTTTACTTTTGCAGGTTTTTAAAATTTAATTTATTCGGAAAAATACATGATATCTAGTATTCTCAGAAAGTGAACAGCTTTTGTAAAGTACATAGAGCAGATATTAATAACATGTGCTGACAAAGTGAGTGTAGTAAGTCTTTACTTTTTAAATAAACCTACAAGTGTCATGTAACATAAACTACTCAACACAGAGAACCATCACAGTGTATCCATTAGAAGTCTCTTACTATTAGTTCAACCTTATGATTTATGGTAGTGCATACAACATGGCTAAGACAGCATGGCTTTATAATGTGAATGTTCTTTTTCTTCTCCTTTTCATTCCCTGCCCTGTTCCTGGAGACTATGTACGGTATGCCCACGGGTTGATATCAGAATATATTCCTGAAGATCTGAGTAAGGAGCTGTCAAAATACTTAGGGTAAGTATTGTTCCAGCTAGCTGCTAGTTTTATGTGGCATGCATTAATATCCTTTTGGTCATTTCTATTGAATACTGGTGTTTGGTCATCAAAATTACAGTGAATAATACAATTTTCCCCATTCACTCAGTAGTGTGGGGTTTGATTTCACATATGTAACACATGCTAATTTATACTTAAATCTGTAAGGTGAGAGCGTCCTCATGCTGGTGCTCTTGTCCAGCAGCAGAGGTTATTTGGGGCATCACTGGCACCCTGTACTTTCCCCTCCGTTCAGTTCTGTTCATTGTGTTCTGTTGTTGTGGCCTACAGAAGTGCTCAGTGTACACCTCAGAAGTCCCATGTCTTATGAGTTTGATTGCAGAGGTGTTATGTGCTTTGTAAAATCGTCTTACTAATATAGCCAAAATTTTCAAAAGTAATGTGGGTTTCTCCTGTTAGGACTGCCCAATCTAAGATATTTTTTTTAAGAGCCCATGTTTCTTCATGGTGCCTGGCTCTTTTTCAGTTATCTGAGTCAGAAATACAGACAAGATCTATGAGCCACTTTTTTCGCAAACATATGCCATGTGCTGATACACAAAGCAACCTTTGTGGGAAAGGAATTAAAATTTGGGCCATTCAGCTGTCTAAATTTATAACATAAAGTTTTTTGTTCTGCAGTCTCCCAGAACTTACAAGCCCTTCACCAGAGCCACCACTGAAGGTAGGAGAGCATTAAGGAGAACGATATTAAAAGATATAGTATGTTGTAAGCTAGTTTCTCTGAATTGTTATTAAAACTGAGCTAGGCCAAGCACTGGGTGCAATACAATGAGTAAATTGGCCTTGTAAAAACACAGTCTGAAATAACACGAGAACATTACCAGGTACTTTTATATTTTATGTTAAGCAATATTTTGGTTGGTTTTGTTGTTTAAAAAAGGGGAGGGAAAGAGACTTATTTTATGTTTTTGGTCAGCAGTCTTCTCCTTTGTGTTTTGCTCATTTAGTTTTATTGAGGTTGATGGGACGCTATGACCTCATAGGTTTTCTTTCATATGTAATTTATGAGGACCCTGAAAGGGACCTCCTGGGTCATGGATTCCTAGACAACCATGTTGGATAATCTCTCCTACACTGACCATTCTCCACTGTAAGTCTCATTAGGATTTTTTGTTTCCATTACTTCTCTTGGAAGACTGTTGTATAACCTCATTCCTCTGATGCTCAGAAACCTTCCTGTAAATTCCACCTTGAATTTATTCGTGGCCAATTTATTCCCTTGTGGTTTTGTGCTAACATTATCATTGTTTGTTTTAATTGAAATGGCTCTTTTCCCTCCCTAACATAAGTTCTCTCAGCGTGTAAAGGGAAAATATATATCCTTCTGTTTTCATTTTGTGAAGCCAAACTTTCTTGTGGAAGATGGGTTCTCCATTCTGTTATCATTGTGGGAACATTTCTTTGCACCTGTTCCAAGATGAACTCAATTGTCTGAAAACAGGTGACCAGGATCAGATATAGTTTTTCATGGTAACATCTTTACCAATACAATATGATGGCATTAATCCCTTCTGGTCTTAACTAGAAGTACTTTATCTCATTATATCTTAGAATCCCATTTGCCTCTCTTACTGGGTGAAGTAGCTGATAGTCATGCAGTGAACAGTTAAGACACACAGGTCTTTTTTTTCTACACTGCACTGAAATTCATGCAGGTTGTTGCTGTATACACGACCTTACACTTCTGTACATTTCATCTGTTTATAATGTTTCCAGTCTTGAAGGCTCTTCTGCTTTTCCTTCACAGTGTTACTAGCTCTTTAGGTATTCATAATGCTACTCAGTGGTCTACATTCAGTGAACGTTAGCATGCTGTTATCTTTAATTAACAATTAACGAACATTTTGAATAGGTATTGTTCATGGCACTCCACTTGTAATATTCATCCATCCCTACGCCATCTCTATGACATCCCTTTCTGCAGTGCTTGCCTTTGTTTCCCTTTCACACAGTTTCTTACATACCTTAAAATTCTTACGCAATCTTCATCTTTCATTTCCGTTGCTTAAGTGGCACCATGTCAAATCCTCTGCCAATCCCTTACATTTTCTGTCACCAGAAACTGTATTATCTTTGTGGAAAAAAAGAAGTCAGTAGGTATTGCCTACATTTAGTTCTCATTTACTCCGTGTCTTTAATTATTCTTCCTTCTTTCACACACCCACAGCTTCCATTCTGCTGAAGCCTACTCTAACTTTTTCTTCCTCCTCACAAATAGATGGTGGTTTTGCTACTCTGTGGCAATGTGGTCCCTATCTAGTAGAATGGTTGCCAGGTTTTGCTCCTGGACTTGCGATTTTCTGAGGCAGTCTCCCAACAGTGTCAGCATATTGGGTTTTACTTCTATTTTGAACAGAGTGATTTCTTTTCTCTTCATCTAAATTTAACCCTGAATTTAACCTCTTCATCTTCACTGAAAACAATTTATTGAGGCAAAGGATTTATTCAATTTTAGGGCTAGACCTAGATTAGCTTTAATATCTATTCATTTGTAGCAGCCTTGCTTTTTAGATTCCATTTTTGCTTCTGTGGCTAAACAACCTTCTACTATTTGTTTTAATTTCCTTTCCAAGGTCTAACTCAGCTTGACTTTTTGGCAGCTCTCCCTTTATCCCTGTATTACCTGACGCCTAAAACAAATATCTTTTCTTTATGCTTTTTTTGCTCTGTTCATTTTAGATTTTTGCTTACTACTACTATCTTTTTACTTGAGGGGGATGGAAAATGTGTGCATCTGTGTGAGTGTGTAGGGGGGGGAGTATTCATCTAGTTTAGTTTGAGAAGCTCTTTCCTTCAAAATTCTTCACTTTGTTAAGGTAAGAGATCCAAAATTACGTATTTCATCTTTTTCTTTTGCATTCCAAGAGTCTTCCCCTCACGGGAAGGCGTCAAGCCCTTTGCTTTGGCTTTTGAAAAGAAGGCAAACAGTTTGCAAAGTTTGCCCCTGTGGGATCAAGAGCCTCACTTCTGATTTTCCTTTTCATTTAATTTAAACTGAGGCACCGTGTGTCTACTGAAACTAGGTTACTTACTACAATGACCTTTCCTGCAAAGTCCCTGCTACTTACCGAAACACAGTCTAAAATAACCTCATTTCTGGCCGGTTCAGCGACTGTTTTGTTAAGCCGTATGTCAGCTAGCACATGCAGGAATAATTGGGCCCTACTGTTATTAATAGCATTTGTTCTCCAATGTATATCCATGGATATAAGTTATTTCCATGTGGTTGGACAGTTGTTCTGGCTGCACAGTTACTTGGCCCTTTGATTCTGTTAAGAATTATCTTTATGTATTGTAAGAAATATTAAACACACATCAGGAGCCAACTGATATTCATTAGCTGTATAAGCATGTTACAACAACTATATTAAACTACATGTGATGTACATTACATATTCTGTATGAATAGCTTTTATACTATTGGGATAGTTCCGAGGCTCTATTTTTAAAAATAGTTTTATTTCAGCAGTTGGGTTACAGAGGAAACGAGGCTTAGAACCGTTCAGTTGCTGGGCAGTGAAATCTTACTGAGTATACCATTAATTTTCAGAGCACTGACCAAGGTGTGCATGATGTGTCTGAGTTTAAGTCTTTGCAGCTTGGGTGCTTAAATCTCTCCTTTATCTCATACCCTCAGAGGAGCAAGGCAGACTCATACACTAAATTTTGGAGTCTCCTTTAGACCATACTTACTGACTTTGTAATTTCTTACTTGCTTTGCATTGAGGTTTCTCTTTATGAGGACAAGGTATATTGACAGACAAAGTATATGATTTTTGCAAATAAGGGTCTAACATATATTTCCTCGTATAGCAAAGTAATTACATGTTTGGAAATTGTGTTAAATTCTGAGGGGGGGAGAGATTTAGAAACGTCAATGCTTGACAGAAAAGCTATGACAGGTTCTCTCTTGTAATATCAAGTAGACTGGGTGCAGTCTGGACATCGTGGTTTAATGATTAAATCAAAAATATGTTATCTGTATTAATTGTAAGCCGTTGATCTTGTGTTGTAATCATTATACTGTCCAGTTTGTCAGCATAGGCGAGTCTGGCCATGGGCAGACGATAGCAGCTTACAAAGGATATGTAGGCTCTGCTACAACTGAACAGCAAATGCTTTGCTGAAATGCAAACATTTTATTGTAAGTTTTAAAAACTTGTTTATCAGATTCCAAAAAGAGGAGAATAGTCATTATTCGTTACATTGTCATTTGAAAATGTAATCACAGCTCAGTAAACAGCCTCCCAGAGAGACTGATCCAGATCCCATTGAAATCAGAAGAGAAGGCTGCTGTTGGATCTGGTTCTAAGAGCTGAGAAATCTAAGCTGCAGACCTGGCTTCTGTGCCAGAAGGGAGGGGGGAGGGAGGGAGATCACAAGCACCATAAACAAAATGAATAAAACAGGATCTTAAAATGGTACGGTACCATCCAAGTTGCTTGCAAAATCACTCTCTTTGGCACAAGACCTGGGAAGGCCACAGCTTAGATTTCACAGGATATTAAGGACAGGGTAGTAATATCAGATATATAATAATAATAAAAATACAGTGTTGTAAAATACCATATACTTTTTTTCCCTTTTGGAAGCACACCAGAAAGTTTTCACCTTTAAACTAAACACATGCTCACAGTTTATGGAAAGAAATATTCATTCTTACAGCCTGATCATGTGAAGTGCTGAGGACTCTTAACTCCCATTATTTCTGAGTTTAGAAAGCACCCAGCACAAGCACAGTCAAGCTTCTCAATGTACTGTTGGATTCAAGTGCTGAAGCAGCCAGCAGAGCTATGTCAGTGTTTCATTGTGGCCAAACTGTAGAAACTAATCACTTCTAGAGGTTGTGCACGAACAGATAACAGACCTGATGACGATCCACTCGTGCTGGCAGATAGCAGTAATGCTGGAGTTGCTGGTACTTCACAGTTCCATGAGTCTGTGGGGACCAGTGTCTGGGTTCCCTGGCTGCTAGACAATTAACTTCCAACAGCTGCTCCATAAAGGTTCTCTAAATATTTAGACTCCGACACCACAGACACAATCATGGAAATTAAAAACTGGATTAAAGTGATTCCTGTAAAGTCGTTCTTCAGAAAGGCTAGGGAGAAGAAAATGCTTCCTACGGCATTGAATGATCTCTTCTGAATACTTTAGGGATGGTATATAATCATGTGTAAAGAAGACAATTACAAAAAGAAACCTTTCCACTGTTACTGCAGATTCCTCTGTTCATTGCCAGTCCTGTTTTGGTGCTATGGTTACTTTATAAAGCCAGAGCTTTAAACTTCCATGTGTGTACACATAAAAGTGGTTGACAGAGAAACTTCATCACTCTAACATTTCAGAAAAGGAAATTATCAGATGTCCCTGTGGAAGCAGAAGAAGACTATACTAAGTTTAACAGCAGCAATCTGAAAAACAAAAAGGTAAGCCAGCCTTGTACTCATGCATGTTTTGTTAAAGCATAGATTAAAACTTAACATTAGCACAGAGTCCCTTTTACTCTCCTCCAAAACACACAAGAAGAGGGGGAAAAAAAAAAAAAGCCAAATGGCAGATCTCTGCAGTTGTATCATCTTGAACTTTCAGGTTTAATTTGATTTTTATGGTCTTCATGTCCTGTTCTGAACTCTTCTAAACTGTTACTGTTTGACTGTATTTTATTGGTGAACACGCCAGTGAACCTTGCAGACTTTGACACATTAAGATTCTCAGATAATGTTTGCAAAGCTCTTTGAGAACTTCAGATGAGAAATCCTACGCCTGAGTGATAGCAACCTGATAACTTTTGGTTATCTGAAAAAGAAACAATGATGGCAACATGCACTTAAATTCCAAGGGCTGCTGAGACAGGCTGTATTTTTACTTAGACATATTGCTTGTGCACTTATTTATGTCAATTTAATACAGTTAAATCAACACTGAGCTTGCTGACTGCCAGCTCCAACACAAGTTTGGAGGCCAATTCAAATCTGAGTCCAGTGGTGCTTGCCACTGTACCGTTCCTAGGAGAGCAGCAGAGATGTGAAAAATAGATTGTCTGTGTGTGCCAAGCTTGTGAGGCTTGCACTGGGTTGTTTCTCTGAGCATTGAAAGAAAATGAATCTTTCTGCAGTCCATTGGGAACTAAAAAGGCCCTCTGTTCTGGTCTTTGACCTTCAGACTAATGCTGACTACTCTTTATCCTTTTGCAAAGAGAAGCAGCTGGTGACAGATAGATTCCTTCTTTCCCTAGCACCCCCCAGAATTGTTCGTATCTGGGACACACACTTGTTTTGAACTTAGGGGATTGCCCCCTAAGTGGAGGTAATAAATAGTGTAAAATCTGCATGTTTTCCCCTCTCTCTATTATGTACACATAGGTTTTGAACTGAGCATAAAAATAGAAACAGACCGAGGAGAGAGAATTCCTTTTAATGCTAAATATGATTTACTTCTAAAATAACGAAGCACATTGATGAGAGAATCTGGGAAAGAAAAGATAGCTCTTGGACTCCGTACAGTATAGTACTCTTTTTTTTTTTTTTTTTTTTTTTTTTTTTTTAATAACTTTGGCAGTGTTTTTGTTTGTACAGTAACACAGACAGTCATACTGCAGTTGCATATCTCCATCCTGTCCGCAACCTTCTAGCTGATCCCAAGTAGTGTAATGGTGAAGTCCTGTAGACTGAGAAATATCATAAAGAAAGGTCAACGCAAAGTTTTCTTAATAGGTAAACCAGCTAGAGATTTAAAACATAACATTTTAAAATGTAAGAAAGAAAAGAGGTCAGCTCTATAAAACGTGGCTCATAAAATGTGTTTTAGGTGTAAAAGTCTGGGAAGTTGTCCCAGTGGCCTCAAAGTGCTTTGCAAATGTTGGTCACCTTCTTCATTCTTAGCTCTTCCATCTCTTTTCCCTTTATTTCACTGCACATAGAGACTTTGATAATAAATCAGTGTGAATTATTCATCATCTGTAATGCAAGGCTGTAATTCAGCCTGCTGACAACATAATCATGAGATTGAGTCGGAGGGTACAGTATGCATCTGTTATATTGCATGCATTATTCCTCTTAATGTACACTCAGGGATTATCCCAAAGTAAACGTTTGAGTTGGGACATCTCATTCTGCAGAAGGCAAAGATGTTTCACCTCCTTGTCTTTGTAATTGATTCTCTGTCTTTGTCTGAGGTTAAGCAATTTATGACAAGTATTTTTCTGATTGAATAATCTCAAATTTGTTTTGTAAGGTTTTTCCCCTACAATTTAAAGCCTGCATAAAATTATCTTTCCTGCTGTATACTAAAAAAGCGATTCAGCTTCTTGTTTGACTTCTGTATTTAGAAATTTGTAGCTTATACTTCCCTCCTACAAAAAATGCTTTTTAACTTGTTCTACCTCGCATTTCATTTACAGGCAAACAGCAAGATGACTGCAGCTCAGAAGGCTCTGGCCAAAGTTGATAAGAGTGGAATGAAATCCATTTCTTCTTTCTTTAGCTCCAAACCTAAAGCATCAAAATAAAGACTCGTTCTTGGAAAAGTTTTATACGGTGTTTATTTTTACATTAAGCTAAAAATGTCTCTTGGAGTTTTTTTGTTACGTATATATGCAGGGCATGTTCATGTTCACGGTGTAGTGTGATGGAGAGATCTGCAAGCTAGTGTGGGACAGAGTTGTCTCAGTGGGGCAAGGTAGTACCACGGAGAAATTCCAGCCTGGAATTAGCACGTAGCATACAGCACAGCTGTATGTACTGCCTTGCCTTCTAGAGCAAGCTCAGTCAAGAACACGGCAGAGTTTTCTCCATTGCACTCCATTGTGGGCTGGAGACATGCCCTCTCCTGTGATAAGTTTTAAAGGAGAGGTTTTTTGTTCATTAGGAGCATTATTTTTTGAGACTCTCTGGAGGTTTTTACTCAATATGACACCAGAATAGGATGGCATCATCAGATTTTTATGTGGACCCAAATCTTAAGTGCTGAGATAAGCGCTGCAATTTATTGAGGCAAAAAGATATTGTGTCTATATTCAGATTTTGGTTGTTTTGAAGATGCTAGAAACAAATTGCAATAAATGTCAACATCCATGTGATGCAATAAAGTACTTTATGTAACAAATTTGTGCTTGTGGTGTTTGTTGTATGTTTCAAGAGTTGGGTCAGGCTTCAGGATATTTCTTGTGGGCTTTTGGTATTTTCCTGTGTATAAATATTAATCCTTGAAGAATTACAACATCATTTCAGGCTTAAATGATAAATCTCTTAACACATAGCAATATAGAATTATTTTATGTTCAGTTCCAAGGTCAGTATGTCCTTACCAAAATAATTAGTGACAGATTTATTTAAAGACAAAAGTGGGGGGCTAAAAAAAGCCTACGTGGAGCTGGATGTTAATTCAAAAGCTTAAGTCTGAGTGTCTTAGGTAAGGCTTAGCATTATGAAGACACGCACAAAGTTTGTCTATTGCTTAAACATACAACTCACTCTTGGGTGTGTTCTTTCCCTATTAGAGAGTATTCTCATATATTCAGAGGTAAACAGCTATCTGCTATATTGCAGTTTCCCTGATCACAGAATTGAGTTACTGGGATCAATCGTATAGACCCAGCCAGTCCTGCACAATACTAACGTCTGACTTCCTCCAGGAGTTCTTGCACTGAGCCATTACTCTGGATGAGCTACAATGTTTTAGAAAGGGAATCTTAAAATACATCATTCTTTGCTACTTAAGCTCAGTGGAGAACCCCCCTTGTATCCCTCAATACTGGGGACTTTCAGTGAAACCGGGAGTTGACTCATTTTTGGTAACTAGGCCATTGTTCCACTTCAAGCTGACTTGCTTTTTCTTTAAATCCTTGGAACTGCAGTGGTGTCTGTTAGGTTAAAGAGCTCCGTGGCATTTTTTCCAAACAGAAATGAATGAAAAACCATGCTGTGCCTTGTATGTTTTTTTTGCAATCGCAGTTTTGGGGGGTCCGTATGCCTTTCAAAGCAGTGTTTTTTCAAAGTTATGTTTGTAAATAGAGAAGTCAGTACAGTTAGAATTCCAGATAAAGGAAAATACGTGGAAATCTATGGAATTATCTCTGATTACAGAAGTACTTATTTAACAAATGTGGGTGCCTTCCCAATGAAACTGGACTGAGGTGAGAACAAGTACAAAGTCAATGCTTCCAGTTTTAAAAACATTTGTCTGAAGTGGTTTATCTAGACCCAAAATTATGTTCCTTGGGAAAAATGATTTTCAGACATTCTGAGGAATCAGTAGTGTCTTCCTTATTCTTCCTTATCTTTGGAAGTCAGTCCATAGTATTAGTGTTTGAATATGTGATTCAGATGCAGACACTTTGTTGATTTTTCAGTGAGAATCATTCTCCCATGTCATTTGGTGCATTAATAAAATTCCATTAGTGATTGTAAACTTTCTAAAACAATATAAGGGATAGAGAAAGGTAGGGGACACACAAAAAAATGGGAATTGCCATGTAGGGCCATAGAGAAATTCCTGCTACGCCACACTGCCTTGCAGTTCAGCTCTCCTGAGCAGAATTTCAGCAGTCCTGTCAATCGAGTTTCCTGTTCTGATATTAATTCTGAGACAAGATTAAAAAGTAATAGAAGGCGTCATGACAAGTTTGATGTGCGCTGCCTTTGGGATTGCCATCTTGCTTTTTTTCCTACCTTACTTGTCTGGGCTATAAGTGAAGACCAGTGCTGTAGTAGCATTTACTGGCTTATCCAATAGGTTCTTGCTTTATCTAATAGGTTCTTCCTATGAGGTGGGAAGAATTAGCATCTAGTGAGCCCAGACAGAGGAATTGCAGTTGTAAACTAGAAGGGTTAGATTTTGAAAAGCATTCAAGCTAGACCCGGAAATTCTATGACAATCAAAGATGCCTTCCAAGTTCATATCAGTAGAAGAATCCTTTTGAAAAATACTGAACTGTGGGATAATGTAATGTAATAAAATGAAAAAAGAGCAAACAGGCACTTACTGTCATGTCAATGGAGAAGTTTTGTGCAATAAGCAATGTCTTAGGGAGTTTTGTGGTAAATGAGATTAAAGGAATTGTGTATCTATTAACAGAAAGACAATTCCAAGCACTGGAAGGTGTTGGGAAAGCAAGCAAGCAAGCATAGGATGGACGTTTCAGTGGAAAACCAAGAGTGGGAGAGAGTTACAGTAGAAAGAGGAGCTGTGAGGTGGGACAGATGCATGTTTGAATCTCTTATTCTGAACGTTTTAATGTGCTACTTTCAGGTTTGGGGGTTTTAATAGTACAAAGGTTTTGTGAAATAAATTTTGGAATTTCATCTTTTCATTGACTGAACGGTTTGAGAACATTTCTTCGAAGAAAACAAACAAACAAACAAACAAAAACCCTATTTGGTCAGAATTTAGGGCAGAAGGACAATCCTGATACAGATGGGAGGGTTTGTCATGGCTTCTGATTTGGGGTACCAATTTTTTTTTCTTTCTCTAGCCATGACTTTCACATCCGTCGCTGCGCATAAGGACTAGTCGGGGTTCTTCCTCTGTGCATGGATGCGTTGTGTTGTAGCATGTCACATCTCAGCCTCGGCTGTCAGCTACGCCGTAACTTACAACAACAATAATTTTATTAGCAACTGTGTCTTTGGTTGAGCACAAATTTGTGCATGACAAAAGAGCACGAGTCATTTCCAAGAGCCATTACAGCTTTCACGTGACAACAAAAACTCTTTTTTTCCCTTTAGGAAAGAATGAAATACATTTAGTAACTTTGAAACTTCCTTAACATGTAGCTGTAAGACGTTATGAAGAACATGTGGTGCCAAATACATAAAACAATATTTCCTACCACAACGAGGATTTAAATATAGTTACTATGACTAGCCAGCAGTAGCGCTAGGTCATTATGAAGTGCTGCTTTGCTATTTCTTGCTTGGTTAGCTTAGTATGAGACAATATGCCAGCGCCGTTACAGAAATATGGTCTTACTTTATTTCTTTTTCAGGATTAGCATGCTGTCTTTACATGCTCGTGTAAATAACTGATGAGTTGTGATGCTTTTATAGTTGTTGTTTTCGGATTAAGCAGCTCTTAGAGTCCAACTCTTTTAAGACTTCACGTTGCAAACGGATTGACATCACTGAGCACGGAAAACTTCATACGGAAATACCAGCACTGACTTCAGGATATGTCAGGGTTGGACTTGCACATCATTTTCAGTCTTACATAGTAAAGTTAGTTCTATTTGTAGAAGTGACAATTGGTGATCTGATTTATTTTTTTTTTTCATTGGAAAAGGTGGCACAGTTGGCAGAATTTGCCTTCCAATCAGAAATTTAGAAGCGTTCAGTGATGCTTGCTTTCACGTGTTCAGTTGTGTCTGACTTTATGGTTTGTAGAGGGAAACTAAAAGCATGGGTGCTTATTTGAATAGATTAATGCTTACGCCTAGGGTTTTCTTTTCTTTTTAGATGCCTGCACAAAGACATCCAAAGAAGAAGTGAAAGGAGCATAAGGAGACTCGCTAATATTATTTTAACTTGCCATAATCTCGAAGCAGCTTTTAAAGGCTTTTTTTACGCACTTTCTGAAAATAAATGCTTGAAGTTAGACATGCCCTGTTCCAAGAAAAAGCAAATCTCAGCAGATTAACATTGTTAAATATGCGGTGTGTTAAACATACAGTGCTTCAAATTTTATAGCTTATACACTATTGGTCTATCGGGCCCTTCCAGGAAAGCACTTACGAGCATGCCTAATGTTAAGCACATGAGCAGTGTTCTTAAAGTCAGCAGTGTTGTTCGTGTGGGTAAGTGCTTTGCTGGACCAGCGCCTAAAGTCCTGTTAGGTGCTGAGCATCCTGATCCATATCCAGCAAAGCACTTACGTCCATGCTTATCTTGAAGTGGAAGAGCCGGTCTAGCTAATATTTGTGCATTAGTGTTTGCCGTAAAAATCTCTCTTGGCACAGTGACTCACATGCTTAAAATTAAGCACCTGCCTAAGTATTTTGCAAGGTCAGACCAACAGCATCCTCGAGCAAATCTTAAATAATTACTTGATTTTGTATTAATTTCCCTTTTTGTAGTCGTTGGTCTGTTTTTTAACCAAGCATATGATTTTATTGGCTATAATTTCAAGCTTTAGAAGCTGCGTAGCAAAAGGTTTCATACAATTTTCTCCTTTCTTTTTCAAATTCTATCCAGATACTTTTTTGGACTAAAAGTCCATTTGTTCAGACTTAGAATCATCTAAAATGAAAAAAAAAAAAAGTTAACTTTTTTTTAGAACATATCAATTTTTTTTGTAAGAACCATTTCACCAAGTTTGATTTGACTGGGTTTGACCAACCCTGACCTATTATCCAGAAGATGTCACCTAGCTCTGGCTTGTGAGTAGTCTGACTCTTGAAGTAAAGTAAACTTCAATAAAAATGTCAAAGTTCACATAAAACATGGAGGAAATGGATGCTAATGAGATTCTTAACTGGTCTGTCAGCTTCACAGACTGATGTTTTTAACTTAAATAATGGTTTAGCAAACTACCAGACTTTAGCATGTAACTTTTTGTTACAGAATTTTTAAAGTGGTAATTCACAGGATTTTGAACATAATAAATGTGTACTTTTGTAAATTTTAACTATGAAGACGATTCACAGATACCTCAAATGGACAAAATGTTCCGTAAAATTTAAATATACTTGAAGCATTCCAGGTGAGAAATTAAAAGATGCTTTGCTTCCATACATTGTGCCTAACTTCAAGTCAAACAAGAACTTCCAGAAGTGTTTATTAGGACATTTCTGAAAATGAAATTCCAAGAGGAAGAGGCAATGGCATGTTCAACTTTCTTTTCAATTTAAATCAACTCTGTTTTGGAATATGAAAGATCCAAACGGTTAACCATTTAGAAATCGTGTATGATAGGAGATATAATCCAAATACTTATTTTATAAATTTGCACTGAATTCTTTGTTTCCTTTTCACTTGTCTAATTAAGTAAAGTGCACTGTGCCTTTTCAAGGAAAAAAGATGTTTATTTTAACATAATTTTCTAAGCAATACTGCAAGAATATTATATGGGTTCAAAATGAGATTTCTATTTTTCTAGCTTCTTATATTCAAAAAATACTTGATGTATAAATACATGTAAGATTGTATATTTCAGTAAACTGTTGTTATTTTTTTTATTTGAGATTTTATTTTTACTTCATGTGCAAGAAAAAAATAAATACCTTTGGAATAATTTGTTGATCGTTACTTCGTTAATCTCAGAGAGAAATACAAAGAGAAATGCAGTGCCATCAGACTACTAATTCCACTAGCCTCTGCAAGCTAGTCACTAATTTTGAGTTGAAGGAAAAAAATGACTCCTGAGATAGACACAAATTTAAAGGTTCATTAAGAGAGATTCAGTGATGCTAATTGTTGAGGAGCTTACTGTACAGGTGCTCTAGTGAAAACCCATTGGTGTGTGCATACAGTTGCTGGCCCACATACTTTGGCCATACTTTTGATTTTAATGACTGTGGTGTAAAGCCTCTGAGGGATGGGGGGATAAGGAGAGAAGAGGTGAAGAGAATGATGTGATATTTATGTCATTTTTAACATATTTCACATTCTGTGCCATCACATACATAGTATATAGGTGCTCTGTCACTGATCTACATGGATAGCCTTTACTTTTTGGGGGGGTTGAAAGGTGGGGAGGTTGGGTGGGTTGGTTGGTTGGTTGGTTTGGTGGTGTTTTTATTTTGTAGAAGGTAGTTAATCAGACACAAAGAAAAAGCCATCCCTTTTCCAAAACATTGTTCTGGTATCACCATGATGCTGTGCTCCAACACGAGGCTGCAGGGCTGGTAGGAGTCTTATTGCCATTATATTTGTGAAATCCAGAGAACAAGGGGAAAGCAAAGGTAGAGGGGTTTTTGTTTTTTGTTTTTTTGTTTTTTGTTTTTGTTTTGGGTTTGGTTTTGTTTTTGGCAGTCAAGTAGGTTTATTGGTACTAATAAGAGCAAAATAAGAAGAGTAATAGTAATAGGGTTTATACCATCTCATAAGCCCATCACTCACCAGTACTTTTCTGTAGAAACAACTGTAGAAACAATTTCTGTAGAAACAACCGGTGCTAAGAACGAAGCACTAAGGCAGCTTCTATTTAAATGCGAAGTAGCATTTACGGTGCTAAGTCCAATAAAACCAACTCACAAAGCAGTGCAAAGACTGAAGAGCTGTCATAGCTCAAGTGCCTAAGCCTAGCCATCTTGTTGCCTCTGTGTGCACAACTTCTGTCTCAGTGTCTGTCACATTGCAAATGGCCCTGTTTTTTCCTAAAAATGTGTTTTTTGATTTAGTAGGAGTAAAAAACAAATAGCTGATAGATCTCTTGATCTTTCTAGTTGGTCCTATGTCAGAGAAACCGAGCAGAATGGTTACTGAGGTTGGTAGCTAGTGACAGCTGAACCTTCTTCGAAGTAAGCCATTAATGACCCTTTCCACCTCATTTTTACAACCTGGAAGTTAGTACTCTGCGCAGCCTGGTTGTTATTAATGGACAGCATCCTGAAAAGGTGATTTTTTGTATTCCAGAAAGAATTATCTACTGAAACTGTGGCTTTTTCTAATGTATGATAAGATGAGTCTATACGGCTATGTGGGCTCGCACACAAAATTTGTAGGTGGCTGTCTTCAATGTCACTGCAGCGTCTTCAAGAATTGGAGGCAATCCTGTGTTTGAGGAATTGAACTGAGCCTTCAGGCTGGACAGGATAGGCCAGGCTTTGAAAATCCATTTGGTTTTACATAAAGTATTGTTTCTCTCTCGTCATTTTATAAATCTCCAATAAGCATAGTTTTTAACCTGTTCTGTTGGGAGGGGAAACCTCCCCTCTCCACCCTACATATTTTCTCCAGAGGTTACCATCTGGTTTTCTCTTACAGCCCACCTAAACGGTTGTTGAAATTGTACCCTTTTACCTCCTTCCTGCCCCACAATCCACTCTGCTGTGGTTGTAAGGGCAAAATTTGTTTGTCACCATTTTGGAATCCGCTCCCCGATACCCAAAACATTCCCATCTGTCCACAAGGAAGCACTGAGAAAGTGGACTAAGCTATCAGCTCAGCTCGCAGGCAGCCAAGGTAGGCAAGTTGATCCGGACCCCCTTTTCCAGATGTACTCTCGTGACTGATATTAAGGAGTTTTAGCCCCTTAATTTCCAGTTATTTTTTTCTCAGCTGTTAACTGCCCCCCACCCCTCCGTGACTTATTGTGTGAGGCACGCTCAGCCTTTCAGTGTGAATTAAAACAGCACCCAACAGCCAAAGGGTCGTAACTGTTTAAGCTGTTAAGGCTCAGCTGAAAGAGTATATCCAAGCATACCCTTCAGCTCTCTGTCCCTCGGCCTTCAATCTATAAACTGTGAATTACGTCTCCCTGCCTCATCACGGTGAGCTGTGACAGTTGCTAGCTCACAGGATTACGTTTAAATAAAAATATATTTAAAGCTGAATCCAGTGAACTCAACCTGAACTTTTTTTCAACTCCCATATGCCTACCGCAAGGAAGAATCCCTCTCTGGAGGATGTAACTACGTGGAGACACCGATTTTGGGAAAAGCAAGGTGAGATTACCACTTGGTTCATAACTCCACGCAAGACAGACAAGAGTAGCTGTGCCCTGACCTGGGCTCCCAAATCTTGATGGACAGAAGTTTTTTCTCTGCATCCAGGTCATGAGGTGTTGGTTTAGGCTGGGCTCTAAGGAATAGAAGCTCTGAGTAGGATTTAATACTGCCATTTGTTCCCACAAAGAAAAGCCCCTACAGTCTTCGTGCTGCTTGGGTATGGCTTTGCCTTTAGTAAGCACAAATTGAACTTCTGGCCTTCCTGGAGTATGGGTAGAACATAAACCCAGCAAAAAAAAAATAATAAAAAATGTTAGTAGGGATGTAGCAAGATGATTGCTCCCAAGATAACTCACAGGTTAACAGGGCAATCTGTGGGGTCGACAAGGAGAGATTTCCCATGCACATTCCTCCCAGGCAGGACAGGACTTTAATTTTTGCGTGTCCTCCACACCCAGAACAGATATGACACGTGCTCTGCTCCTGCTCTAAGTAGACAGAGCAGTGGCAGACCTGGAGTGCGACCGAAATGAGAAAATAAGCCTGAATGTGGTGGGGAAATGGGTAATGGATGTGCTGCCCCAGAGCTGCTCTGAGTGTGCTGTGTCCTTTTTCTCCAGCAGGTTGGTTGGAGATGGTAGCACTGGCAGAGAGGAGGCGTGCAAGGAGGATTGCCTGCTGTGGTTTTTGTTTTCAGGCCAAGTTGTCCCTGTGTTCATCCATGTGGCTCAAAGAGACTGAGATTTCCCCTTCAGGGCTACTGCTTAGTGACCAGCAGTGCAAGCCAAAGGCAGTCCTACAGGGATCAGAGTATTTCTGCAGGAAACAAAGTGGGGAGAAAGGGCTCATGATGGCAAGTAAAGGAACAGAGGTAGGAAGGGCAGAGGGGGGAGAGAGAGAGTGCCTGGACAGCACAGGAAAGCAAAGACAGCCATGGTTCAACACCTTTCCAACCTCTCATTTTGTCTGGGAGTTGAGCAGTGAATACCCTTCTTTATCTGTGCCAATGGTATGTGAAAACCACTAGGTAGAAGGCAACTCATTAGGATGGACATGCTACTCCACAGCAAGAAGAAAATGTTTCTGAACCTTTTTAAGGAAAACCAGCACAGAAATGAGTTTGCCAATAGCACTTACAAGGATCAGACCGATTATTTTTACAGTGTCCTACTTGGCTTTGAAGACCCCTGAGAGATATCTGTCCCAGAGGATGTGCAGAGCACCTGCAAGCAGTGACATTCTCAGATGTCCATGTCCATGTGTCCACTCATTGTCTGTATTTTTGACTCTGCCAAAGTTTAATGACACAAATCCTATCAAACAGAAGGGGAGTTGTGTAGCTAAATTCTGTCCTGGGCTTCGGAGGTTAAATGAACAGCGTGGGTTAACATCTTTATGTTTATAGGTTGGCACAGCCATTGTGCTCACAGTACCTGGTCTCCATGAGACAAGGGGAAAGGCCTGGGGAGGTGCAGGTAGGCCAACACCTGGTTACACACCTGGTGTCAACAGGAACCAGCAGTTTGGACCATGGGACCTGCTGTGAGGGCTGAGGGCTGCTAAGGAGAGATCTCTTCCAACAGTCTGACCAGCTTGGTGAGGAGAGCCGAACTAGGAAGAACGGGAGGGAGGGGACAAAGACGACACAGTGAGGTAGCAGTGTAAAAGAGTTAAGGAAAAAAAAAAATAAAAAGATGGCAGGGTTTGGGGTAAAAGAAAGACTTCAGAAGTAATAAAGGAAGGCAAAAGGACAAAAAAAAAAAAAAAAAAAAAAAAAAAAAGGATGGATGTGTGGTTAAGGATGGATGTGTGGTTAAGGATGGATGTGTGGTTAAGGGAAGAGCATTGGCCATTATTTGCACTGATTTTAGCGAGGTTTTTGGTATAGTTTCTCACAGTTTTCTTGTACCCAGCTTGGGACGTTATGGTCTGGATGGGTGGTCAACCACATGAGTAGAAGCTTGGTTGGACAGCCAGGCTTGGAAGGTCATGGTTACTGATCAAGCCCTACCTGGACACCTATGATGTGAGGTATTGCAGGGCTATCCTGGGACTTCTCCTGTTTAACAGCTTTACCAGCTACCTGGAGAAGGTGGAAGAATGTGCTCTCATCAAATGTGTAGATGACACCAAGAGGGAAACCAATCAATATACTCAAGGACAGGGCTGCCATTCAGAGGGACTGAGACAGATAGAAGGGGCCAACAGGAACCTTGTGAAAGTCAACAATGACAATGCCAAATCCTGCACCTGGGAGGGAAGAAGCCCCCCAGTACATCTAGGAAAGTGGTCATCCCACTGTGATCAATATATGCTAGATCATATCTGGATGCTGCATCTGGCTTTGGGCTCCTGGTATGAGAGCAATATTGAGAAACTGGAGGGAGTTCAGGGGAGGCCACTGAGATGGCTGGGGGCTGAAGCACCTTGTCCTCTGAGTAGAGGCTAAGAGAGCTGGTCTTTTTCAGCCTGAAGAAGAGACATCTTCATGCAGACCCAGCAGCAAACCCCTAGAGCCTATAGGAAGGTCATCAAGATGGAGCCAAGCTCTTCACAGCAGTACAGAATAAGAGAAAGCACACAAGGAACAGG
Source organism: Aythya marila (assembly GCF_965140915.1). Classification (NCBI taxonomy): domain Eukaryota; kingdom Metazoa; phylum Chordata; class Aves; order Anseriformes; family Anatidae; genus Aythya; species Aythya marila. The sequence continues at coordinate 28,040,721 of NC_139042.1, read as the reverse complement.
ATTGCTTCTGACCACAAATAAAGAAAAGCTTTTCTTCCTTTTAAGACAGTCCAGCAGTGTGGCAGTAAAGAAGTTGTGCTGTCTCTGCTACTGTAGGTTTCAGGACATGAATGAAGGGAGCCCTGCACAACCTCGTCTGATCTCATATCTGACCAAGGAGGTTGGATAGAGACCTCCTAAGGTCCCTTCCAATGTGAATTATCTGACTGACCTATGCAGGACCTAGATGAATTCCCATATAGTGTAGACCACCATTCTTAGGAGAATAAGTAATACCCAACCTTGATTTGTACATCCAGACCTTGACAAGCTGTGCTTATTCTTAAGTATCTTCCCAGTAAGAAGTATGTACTTTATTTTTATCCTAAGTTGTGCTTTGCCTTCTGGACAATAAATTTCTTCCTCCTCTGTTTGTGGGATGGAGAACATAACTGCCCTCTGTTCCCCAAGTTGTCACGATTCAGCTTTTCTCAGGGAAGCTGAATAGATTGGAGTCTTTTACAATAAAACTTACTTTTTCTGTTCTCTCAGCTCAGGTATCAGTTCTTCAAAATTCATATCCAACTTGGTGTTCTTCAATTCTATGTCCATGGATCACAATCTCCTTTTTGACCACGATGTTGCACACAGTGTGGGTGGTCCATCAATAGTACTCTGGGCCCCTACCATGCATTTTTGTCAGATTCATTGTTTCCTGGGATGGCTTGAGCTGCTATGGACATATATGGCTTGTGGCCCACTGTCGTGACAGTAAGTATCAATAACTTCTTGTTTTTCACCATTAGTACTCAATGAGGCATTGCATCAGCTGTAAATATTCCTAGGAAGGTTTCTGTGTGTTTTGCCAAGTTGTTGTAAAATACGTATTTACAGAGAAAAAGAAGAGGTTATCATCTTCCACACAGCCTTGCTTGACAGAAGCCCAGCTGCCGCTGGTGCTGATGCTAATGTCCCTTCTGCAATTGGAGGCTTCTCTCCCATTTGGGCTTGTTTTCACCTACCTGATCTGTGGGTCACTGATATTCATTTCTCATTGAAGAAGCCATGTGGTGCTTATCCTCTGGTGTTACAGCAGCACTTGTTTGTTCAGCAGTCTTTAAAGCACTGCTGTGAGGTTCAATGTGGTTTATCTCCTGTCACAGGTCTGGGAATGAAATATATGAGATGGAAGTAAGGATCAGGAGAGAGGTGTCTTAATGAACAGGAGACACCTTCCCTGGGGACCAGAAAAAAAAATAAAACCAGAACCTGACACCAGCATGGGAGCAGGAAAAGGGAGCAGAGATCTGGAGAAAACAAGGCCAGGAAGGTTCACGACCTGCAGTCAGTGACACCCACACTGGTTCCCAGCCCACGAGCTATGGATGGCAGTCTGCAGTTTTACAGCGAGGCTCCTAGGGTTGCAAGGATGGGGTTAGGTCTCTCTGGACACAGATGTCTCTTGATGCCAGCAGGCACTTCTGCTCTGCATTTCTAGGAGCATCAGGGCCCAGACACCCACCTCCAGATGGACCCAAACCAACATCTGTGGGTTTTATTCCCCTCTCACACAGGTAAACCTGACCTGACCTGACCAAGAGAGGAGCTTAAAAGACCTGGCTGGCACCTGAATCATCTGGATTCAGTTCTTGACTTGCACCAAAGCCCCTTTGAGATCTGGGGTGAAGCACATACCTTTTTTCTTTTGCCTTGTGGAGAGGAGGGAAGGTAGAAATCTCTGCTTTTCCCCCCATCTATGGTTTTGTGATGCCTTGTACTTTTTAAGTGAGCTCCTCGAGGCAAGGCCCATTTCTTCAGCCATGTTCTTGCAGCTCTTGGCTTGCAGGAGTCCTGATCTCCAGCTGGCCCCCCGTAATCTCAACCATAAGCGTTGTGCCTTACTGAGGACTACAGGATTTGCCCATCTAAAATATCCATTAAACAAATAAATCCTCCCTGAACAGTGCTAAGTGCTTTTTGATCTTGCCTCAAAATCCATTTAATTGGATGTTTCATTTTTGATCTACACCGCTGCACAGCCCATGCTGAAAAACATGTGTGTTTACTGGTGCATATTTGACTGAAACAATTTTAAAATACTTTATTCTCCAAAATACTCTATTCCTTGGGCCCCAGATTCCTGTTGATTTCAACTGGGCACGAGTACAGCCCCTGGTCTGTGTTCACTGGCTGCCGGCTTCGGACTGCTGTTGGTCGATCACCCCCGGGGGAGCAGTATGAAGCTAATGACCAAGGGCAGGAGAGAGTTACACAAAAGACTGCTGAATACAGCCTGCAACAAACCAAAAATAACCGGGGGAAGGCGAGGAGAAGGAGGGAGGGCTGTGCCACATGAGGCTCTAGACCGCTGCTGTGCACTGCATTACAACGATGTGGGCAATAGGGGCTTAGCAGAAGCCCCCATCCCCATCTCATGGGTCTTGGCTATCACCAGGTGAAGGACAGCAGCTCCCTGCCCCGAGGATGCTGCCTGAACATAGGGTGGTGTTGGATGAACTGGGATGAGTGTGGCTCTTCCATCCATACAGCACTTAAAAGGCTCTACAGTACTTAAGCAAATCCCTAGCAAAGTGTTGCAAGCAGCAGACGTAAGGTAGCATCCTGGTTTAACCCAGGGTGGAGGTGAAGATAGGGTTGAAAGCATTTATTTGTGTTTTAATGGGCTACTACTCCACAACTCCTTTTCAAGGATGAGTTAAGCAGCCCCATTGTCGCGTTATTGCATTTTGAAGTTAAACAGCCCCGTGATCTATGAACTCGAATCACACAGTTAATTACCCTGTGCCCCCCCTCGGTCCCCTCCCCATCCCCCTTTGCTCTTGAAATACATTATATTTCTTTGACAGTCCTCCGAGAACAATGTCTGCTTTTGTGACAGCGACATTGCCAGTGGTGTAAAAATCTATGCGTCTGTCAGGTTTCCCCATGTGAAACATAATTGCTTAATTTCCATTTGAAAGTACATCCCTGACATTAGAACAACGTAGACACACCAAGGATAACAATGATTTCCTGACACCTACAATGGGGCATAATGCGGTAATAAATATGTGTGCAAAATGAATGCTCTGCACACAGAGGGAGCAGGTCTGAATTTACAGCTGCAGATGAAGTGTTCCTCAGGAAAGAAAAAAAAATAATAATAATAAAAAGAAAGAAACCAACAGATTAGCATCAGTGTGAGTCTATGTCAACCAGATGGCTTGCTATGGAAAAAGAGCTTCCCTGCTTTATTCCAGTAACTCTGGCTAGCAGGCTGAATGTCTGAGATGAGAAGAGAAAAATGATCTCATTCAGGGTTTTTCTTTTCTTTTTTTTTTTGCCTCTTGCATGCATGCAGCTTGAGCTGGAGCAGAGAAAAAGCTCCGAAAAGAGCACAGAAGTTGTCCCTTAACTGTGGCACATGAGATGAGGTGGACCAGGAGAGCTCAGAGATGTGGGTTCAAACATGCCAAGAGCAGAGTGTGAAAGCACTGGGATCACAAGAGGGAAGGAGGAGAGCCCCTGGGGGACGTCACCTTGAGATGATGATGTGCTTTTCCTCTGACTCCTCCCTCCCTTACGAAGTCCCTGAAATGTTTGGAGCAGAGGTCATCTCCCCAGGCTCTAGTTGCACCCTTAGATGCTAATGGGATGCCAGTCATGGCCAGGCCTGTTGGTCCTGGCCTGTCAAGGGATTTGGCCATGCAGCACATAGGCAGTCTGTGTGGAAGCAGCAGCTCCGATGGGCTATGGCCTTGCCCAGGTCCCCCCACCTCATCTTAGGCCTGTAACTGAACCCTGTGTTAGGAGCTCGGCTCTCTCCAGGGTCACCAGAGACAGAAGTGTGTCTCCATTTGAGTGCCTCTTTCCACTGATGTGGGAAGAATATCCTAGTGTAACAAGACTCTCAACTTGACCTGACATTAAATGGGATGCATCCAGGCCCAGATGCCTACCTTCAGGGCGATGACCGCTCTCCTTTCCTGGAGCAGGTCAGGACGGCCTCACTATCTGGGTCACAAATCACTTCTCACTGCAGGCACCTCAAGTTTGACAGCTATGGAAGGGACCTGTAATTAGCAGTTTGAAGAATGCCATGCTTATATTTACAGAGTTTTGAGACCCAATACTCGATTTATAGCCATGGCTCACAGCTAAGCTTTCATTTCAAGACAACTCGAGTACAGCGGTTTCTGGGTCAGGCCTTGTCTTTGGACACGGTGCTTCACACAGCAGGAAATTTGGCTTGGAGTTTCTGTGTTCAGTGAGAAGTGAGTGCATTTTAGTGACACTGTGATGAGAGCCGTCCTACAGAGAGGTTGTAAAAGTGAGGGTGACTCGACCTGTCTTATCTGCAACAGCTGATAAGATGTGAGTGTGCACCAAGAAATAGGAGATGAGAGTCTTCCTTCTCATAGGAGAAGTTATGACATGGTTTGTCAAAACCTCCTTCAAGGCAAGGGCATGATTCACAGGGCAAGAGCTGAATAGTTATTTTTTTTGTGTTTCTTTGTTTAAATTCTGTGCCCAGTGGAAATTTCTCACAGTAAGAAAGGAGGAGGATGTTAACTTTGATTGGGCCTGTGGTAGAATTAATGTGCATGGAATATCCAGTCCTTGATTCTTTGCTTGTCTTTGGCAGTGAATGAATGTCTGTCAGTGCGAATGTCTACAAAATTACTATTTTAATGACCTGTTTGCTTCAATTAAGGCCTGGCTATTATCTTTCCAAGAAGCAGAGGGTTGGGGAGGGGGAGATGGAGGGAGAGAAAAGAGCTGATCACTAGGACGTGTGAGCAGAACATTTAAGGGGCCAGCTGAAACCGAGAGTAGATTTGGAAAGGCTGTGTGATGAATCTGTGACATTGCAATATTTCAATCATCACATTTCAGATTCTGGTTCATGCATCATTTGCTATGAAAGTTTTGAGATTTTAATCAGTGTTTCAAGAGTAAATTGATACAGCCTAATCATTTAGAATCTCTGGCACAAGCCCAAAGTGTATTATGTTAAGTGTATGTTATGTATTATAAAAGCTGCTTGCTGAAAATTAATTGAGTATTCCCGTGCTAGATAATGTTTCTCCATTCCCCAGAGCCCATCCCTTTGCGTGCGAGTGTTTTCCCAAGTGCAATGCAGATGCCAGAGAAAAGGTGAATATATAACATATGTAAAAGACTGGCTCAGCACAGTATCAGGCCTGCTAACCTCCCTGGCTAGATTGTGTGGCTGTTTATTTGTCTGCACGATGTGTAGGAGGAAAACTGCTGGGTACAAAAGAGAAAAAAAAAAAAAAAAAGAAAAAAAAAGAAAAAAAAAGTATTTTCCATAGACGCAAAGCATAAGAGAGCCTGTGCCGTGACTCTAATTCATGTAAAAAATTGGAAACGTGTTTGCATTTCTCCTGATGACTTATGTGGACTTGGCAGAACAAGCCACCCAAGTAAATGACATGGTTAGCAGCCAGTGAGTCTAGGTAACAATCGTGCCATCATACCGTGTATTCAAAGACTTGGTGAATTCCCATGTCATGGTTGTCGTTCTTTTTGTACCTGTGGCAATGCTCATTAAATGAATGTGTATGGAGATGAGGGGCTGGGCACACCTTTAATTTGCCAAAGGCTGACAGCGGGTGGCCACCAGCATTATTTATGCTTGGTGCTGACATTTCTGATATAAACCATTTCCATCTGGAGGGGTTGATTTCTCAGGGGAAATTGGGCCCCTTTTGCAAAGAGAGGTTGTTTTTGGAGTCTACCCTAACTACCTAGTGCACAGGCAATAGGTTCAAATGCTTTTGACCTGAGTTAAAATAACCCTGCTGCTTGATTCAGGGCTTTGAGCAGAGGCTCTCCAACTGAATATTCCCACCATCCAGATATATTCCCCAGAATTCTGGCTAAAGCTGTTTAGACTGATTTGTGTTTTTCAGTCATTATCAATGTTCAGCACAAGAGGATGGGTGCTTACTACCTATCTCAAGTCACCCTCACACTTCTTTCCTTTTGATCACACAGAAATGATTTTCAGAAATTGGAACATGAGCATCCAGGGCACATGTCCATCCACTCTTGAGGTGCCAAAGCAAGACCTTTATTTTCAAATGGGTAGACCAAAAGCTGTGAAGCCCATTTGTATACATCCCAAGTGAGAGTCTCCTATTGCATAAGACCTTCAGGCTCAAAGTGGGGAGAAAAACATTTCTTTCAATGGCTTTGCCTAGAATAACTTATGTCCCTGTGCTACTGTCTTTCTTTACCCCTTTGGCTTTTTTAAAGCTCCATAACAATGGAAGGAAAGCATATGTTTTGGAGTCACTTCCAATGCTTCAGTCCGCCAGAATTAATTGTTTCATTCTGCTGAATATGAGGAAATATTTTCTTTCTGTTTCAGTCAACACAGTCTCTCCCCACAAGGAAAATCAATAATTCTCAGTGGCCTTAATCAAAGCATGGACATTACCAGACCTTTTAGGGTCAGATGTGGTCCGTAAGAGGGAGGAGGGAGGTAGCTGGCAGGAGGTCATCCTGCTGTTCTGAGGAAAGAGCATCTCATGGTACTCAAGCAACTCCTTTCTAGTCTGTAAGTTTGCAGTGCCTTCCCTCCCTACAGGGTCTGGTTTGACTGATAACATCACAGAAGGGTCACAAGTAAATTTGCTGCATGCACACATACTCTACCTCATTTACTGAGCTGGGAAGTCCCACATCTGGCTTCCCTTAGGGCCAGGTTATTCTGCAGTCATACGTTTGCAGTACCTCTCTCTAGTACTCTCTGGCTTCTTTTTCCAAGAACAGCTAGCTGGCCTCATCTGCAAGCCTCTTGCCAATTGCCCAGTGGCCACAAAACAGCCAAGGGGTGCCCTGTTAGTGGTTCCCCTGCTCCTGGAGGAGTCCTCCTGCAGTCTAAGGCTTTGCTTTATCACCTGACAAATTAATGTGCTGTCTGTGGTCACTGAAGGTACTTGGGTGTCCTAAGTTTCATGTTCACAATCACAAGTGATCTTACATTGCAAGTAAATATAGCTTGGCTGCCCACGGTCATGATAAATAATAGAAATAATCCAAATGTTTAATCAGTAATTCTCTCTTCATTTTTGGCACCTTCTGGTAGGACACTGAGCAGAAAATAGAAAGGGGATACCCAGGTTGGTAAATTTAAGGTTTACAGCCGATATCCTTCAACACTTAGGTTGAAAGTTCTTCCCTTTAGGAAGAAAGGAATGCTTTAGTAACCATGAAATCCTCATCTTCTCCCCTTCCATCATTTGGACATAGATAATATTCCTCCAAGGATGGGAGGCCAAACTTTTTTCACACGGGTCATGGAAGAGCTCGAAGAACTTCCTTGGAATATCCTTCAAAGGCAGTGTAGCTTTAACACCAGATGCCAGAAGATACAAATATTTCTGCTTCATTTAACACATATATAAAATGGCATAAAACCAAGCAAAGAGATGAGATTTAGGGCTGCTAGAGCCGAACATCTCCTTCCTAAAGCTTGCTGCCTGTAGCTGGCTGCTTATTCACAACAGTGCTATGGTCATCCAAATACACTTGGTCTCATTTGCTGTGCTTCTCCAGAGGGGGCCTAAGAGTAGACAAGAAGAATCAAAAAAAAAAAAAAAAAAAAAAAAAAAACCAAAAACAAAAAAAAAAAGTCTGCACTGGGCCAGCTGGGGCATTTCAGGGAGTCTCCTCTCAAACTCCTTTCTCCTCCATCCCATTGATCTAGCCTGTAACATGGGAATTGCTATCATCCTCTGCAATGGTATTGAGAGGTCTCACACTTCTACAGCCCCATCAGGCCTCATAATTCCCCTCCTACAGCTACTGCTCTACTCCTCTCTCAGCTCATCTCAGCATCTTCCAGAAGCATGGAGGGGCAAAGTGGCATAAGGCCATCCCTCTCTGTCCTGTTCTCTGTGCCCTTCACCTAGGCCAGCTAAAAGCCCTGCTGCTAAAAGCCCAGCTGAGTGCAGGCCAGGGATATTATCAGTGATAATATACCTACAAGACCTGTTGCAGGCTGGGGCTCTGCTGGGCTGCAGACTCAGTGGAAGTTGTGTGACTGTGGTTCACAGTCAGATACAACAGGCCATAACAAGAGCTCAGCACTGCCTTCACACGGTTTCCAGTCAGGAAGGGTAAACGAGAACTCATGAAGATAGAACAGAGAGAGTTAATGTTTGCCAGCTCTGCAGGAGCCATAAACACTTCTGTGCTCTTTTACCTCCCAGAGCTAGGCCTGGGTGTGCTTGTGGGACCTTTTCTCTGGATTAGCTCACAGAAAGGGAGGGATTGTGGAGGTTGAGAGCCCCGGCTATATCTCTTGTTCATATCCTGACCACTGCCAAGTTGTTTTGTCTTTCTGTGTCTACAAGCCCTTGAGCTAAATCCCATGGGGCTTATGCAGCTCGGTGAGGCATCTGGTGCTCTTACAATGGAAGGGCCAAATTGTGACAAGAAGTAACCAAGATACCACAAGCTGTGTATGGGGATTGACCTTAAGAATGTCTGCATCAGAAAAGTAAGAAATCACAGACAAAATATTCAAGCAGGTCTCAGAAAACATCACGGAGGGACAGACCCTATCATCATGAGAATCAACCTGGTGTCAGGGCAAGAAATCATAGCTTTACTCATTTCTGTAAATTTATGGTTTCCATCTTTTTCTTATTCCCCATTTACAGACCCTTGGATTATTTTTTTTTCTAAGGGCAGGACACATTGCTGTTCAGTGAATTTAAGCCCACTAACAAAAAGTATTCCTGGTCTGCACAGGTCACAGAGAACCTGGGTTGAAAAATACGTGCTATAGCTGTAAGTAATAACTCTTAGATTCTTGCTGTTCCAGACCTTAGAGGACAACACAATCTCGTTTTCTTAGCCAAAGCATTACATGGGCCGCCTACTACCGGATCTCTGGCTCCCTATGCTTAACTTTGTGCTGCGCTTCACTTGTGAATGAAATCAAGCATAAGGAGCCAAAGTCCTTGGTCAATGTTGCCTCTGAATCTTCTGTATAGTGCAGAGGACTTGAATTATGGATCCAGATCCAGCTTGTAGATACCTGCCCTCATCTTGTATGTTTTTTATTAAAATAGTCTCTTGGTGAATGTCATATTAGCAAACCAAAGTTTGGGGGCTCTTTCCTCATTTAAAGGGCTGGTGTTGTGTCATGATATTATACCTCATCCTCTTTATATTAGCAGCCAAAGAAAAAAGCTCTAGACTGTATTTGCAATAAAGTTTCATCTTTTTTCATTTTGGAACTCAATAGCAAAAGCACTGAACACTTCTGTTTACCTTTTTTATTACACATTACTGGCATTCATAAAGTGTGGGCTGAAAACTCATTATTTTTTTTCATTAAAGTGCTCAATATCAACTTTTCTGCACTGTATCGTTCCTTATTTTCAATGTATTATGACAAAACACTAAGCCTAGGATGTCCACTGCCACTGCTAAAGAGCTGTGTCCTCGTGTGGTTGGAAAGCCACTCTTCACTGTTCCCTTTCGTACACTCTCTATCGAGCCAACTGGCTTCAGCTGCTGACAGATAACAAGTGAGAACAAGAAGAGGTGTTAAAAAAAGTGCCAGGAAAATCTCCAAGCAGTCCTTGGTGTGAACAGACCTAGCCTGTTAGCCACCCCAAGAGAAAACTCTGGCCAAAATGGCAAGCCTCTTGCTTAGATGCCTGTGCTGTCCCAAGAGACTTGCTCATTTTTCTGGGCTCATCTGGTGCTTTGAGTGGAGCTCTGTCTGACAGAGCTGCTACATCATTTCTGATTCATCTGAGATATCCCAGGTTCTACGGACCATGCAGCAAAAGAAGCAATGACAAACCCCAAAACCTTAGAGCAAAAATGTGCCATACACTCTCTTATGGGAGGTGGAGTAAAACATCACCAGGTCCAGAGAATGTATGTGAAGTGGCTTGAAGAGACGTGTCAGACCAAAGGAACAGAGGGCAAAGTCCTGAGCATGATGCCCCTCCTGGTTTGGAACTGTGTCTTGGCAGACCAGAGGTGAGGGTGATGGGCTGAGGAGTGATGTTATAGAAGCACAGGGTGTCTGCATTCTTATATCCCTTTGTCTTCTTTGGAGCTGTACTGACTCATCTGCTTCCCTTTCCCCATGAAGCCAATAGCAACTTTACGATGTCCCTAGGAGAGTCCAAACTTGGGAAGAGAAGTGTACAGCAAACATAAAACTCTCAAAAAAACAGCGATGAAGGTCACTCATGATTTTGAAGCAGGGCTGCTACAGACAAATGGCTCTTGGAGGGGCAGGTGATTCGGCATCAAAAGGACTGGTTGCCAATGCAGCTTGGGAGCTGATGGTTTGTTCTAACACAAAGTAGATGAACCTCACAGTAACTCGTCATCAACCCATAAAAGTGTGAACTCTGCAGTGTCCAGACCAGATTAGTGCTGTATTCGATGGCAGCAGTCCTCAGAGTGAATAGGGCCAAATCAGGCTATAAAACCCCTTTAGCTCACATTAAAGTGTCCCACATAGTGCAGTGGTCAAAACCTGGCTTTCAGCGTGGTTTTGCTCTGGTGGAAACCTAGCAGAGATGCCCTTTAGCAACAGCTGGGTTTAACACTAACACAAATCCCTGCTGCCAAATCCTGTTGCTGCTGTGCAGGTCCATCAGGCTTAGGGTAGGTTTTCACTGGCACTGGTGACCGTGAGTCTTTGCTCTAGGAACAGCCAGGGACCAGGTGCAAACCCAGGCCAGCAAACAAAGCCACAGCCTCTGCCAGCACCAAGCAGAGGTAAGTTGTTAGGGATGTAGTAGCAATACCAAAGGGGTAGATTTTAAAGGGACTTTGAAGCACATAAGTGCCGTAGAAAAAAAATTTGGCCCTCTGGGCACTCCTTGTCATAGCAACCTGATGAGGGATGGCCTGGCTTTTGCAAGGCTCATCTGCACCATTCTCAGCCCACCTCTGCTTGTGTGACATAAAGTGTTGGGACCATTTTAAAGCCAGCCTTTGACGTACTCACCACTGCTCATGGTGAGCAGCTGGTTGCCAACAGGGTGCTTCGTAACAGTGAGCATCTCACTGGTCAGGCTTCCTACAGCATCTGGCCCTGCAAGGAGCTAGAGGAGGGAGAGGGCAGGAATGACAGCACACATGAGCCATGGTGGGCTGAGGAGCTGAGAAACCAAGGCCTCGAAAGAGGAGTGAGAGGGAAGGAAAGCTCTGAAGGGCCAGGCTCTCTTACATTTGTATTTTCTTTTAACAAGCGTAGGTTTTCTTGGGCTCTCCCATACGCACAAGGGCGCACGTGTGGTTGCCAAGCAGCGTCTGTGTGTGCGGCTATCACAGAGCTATGGAGCAGTGGGTCCAAGAAGGGATTAGACAGATTCAGAGAGGGTAAGTCCATGGTGGCTGTTAAACTTGGTGGTCTGGACGCAACCCTGGTCCCAGAGAGCCTTTAAGTTGCTGGTTTCTGGAAGCCAGGAGAGTATGCCAAGTGGAGCCTCAGCCTCTGCATTTCCCATTCTCAAGGATCTTCCCTGAGGAATTTCTACTGGCCCCTACCAGGATACCGAGCTAGTTGGACCTTTGATCTGCCTTCATGTTATTTCCTGATGTAACTTGGGCACAAAAGTGAGAGATGAGCTTAGCTGTCCTCCTCCATCCCTGTGCTGTTCCTAGCATGTCCCGCACACGGAGGTTCTGCAGTCCTAATTTGTTCTGGCTGAAGGCTAAAGTCTACATGCGTCAAGGAGGAATTCATAAATCTCTTGCTGTTTTCACACTCCCAAGGTTCAAAACGTAGTCTTTGCCAGTAGCAATAGTCTTTTCGTCTTGCTATATGGGAAGTGGGATCCTGCTAACTCACTTTCTGCCATGAATGTGCCTGCCCTGTTAGTATTTCACTCTTTCTGTATGGTGAGGACCCATGCTGAAGAGCATGCAGAGAGTTTTCATCTGGACTGAAGTTCATGGGACACTTCATGGGATGTTGCTTCCATGACATTTGTTTTCACTGTTTACTGCAGGGTGGGAGCAAGCACCCCATCAATGGGCACTTTAAATACAAGCAGCTAAGCATGCTTAGAAGTGAACCCCCCTCCTATTGCTGGCAGAGGCATGTTAGTCACTGATTGTGGCTGGCTCCCACTGGCAGAAGGTAGGGTGGTGGTGGGGAGAGTGCACAGCCTGGGGAGATGCACCTTTCTGTGCAAACATAGGCTGCAGCAGGTGAAGGTCCTGGGGCAATTTTGTTCAGAAACAGGGCTCAAAACAGCCATTTGAGTCACGTTTCTAAACATAAGTCATCCCTCAAACTTCCCTCTCTTACACACCAGAGAAAGTTTCTATTCATGCTTCCGATCCTTTGCCTGGTCCCTTGTCCTTTTGCATGTCTGTCTGCTGGTCTGCCCAGACCATTTTAAGACCACCAAACTCCCAGACAAAGAAAACTTTAGCTCTTATGTCACTTGATATCCTATTTATGTAGATTTTGTGTTGTCTCCTCCGGTTCCAAGCCCCGTGCTGGAGACCCATCTATTCTGGGCCGGGGCAGCGTTTCCCTGCTTTATATGTATGGCTTCCCAAGCATGGGGAGGCATAGATGTAATTGCGTGTCTACTGCTTTAATTTTCCTCTCCATCTACTTTCGAATGACATCCTGCTACCTCATTTTCATAACATCCTCTGTGCTCACTGACAGCCTGAGGGGAAGGAGGAAAAAAGGTATACCTGGTCACTGTGATATATAAATTGAGTGTCTTGAATGATTTTATTTGGGATTTAAATTAAAAAATAAATCGAACTCCCTACCTTTATACAAAATTTAGAGGAATATTGTTTTATTGGCTCTATATTAGGCCAGTAGCACCCCTGTACTTCCATCCCACTCAGCCTGGCTGCAGTGAGGCACTCTCCCTTTGATTTCATTCTCAGTTGCATGCAGATTCTTCCTCAAAAAGTATGCAGTCCTCTTCCCTTTCACTTCCTCTTCCGTTTCTCTTCTTTCATCTATTTCAAAGCCTTGGTTTTGCTGAAATCTGCACAAAAGAAAAGGTGGAAGGTAGGACAAGGAGGCCTGTAGCAACAACCAAGAACTATCAAAAAGAAATTGAGAGCCAAAATGACCATGCAGCATTGTTTGATACATTTTGATGGCCAGGACAGTGGTACCCAGGGCAAGAGCTTACTGTTCTAAGTGTGCTTGCCTGTGTTGTAATGGGTTCTGGGTGTAAACAGCTCCCTGCATATACAGTGTTATATAAAAGCACCTAATTGTGTAAACCCCAGTCCTCCAACCACTCAATATACCACAGCCTACTACTTCTGACAAGGATCTACCTGGAGTGGAAAACATATCAAGAGCTTATTTACTTTGAGAAAGGAAACATTTTTTTAAAAATCTGGAGGAAGCGTTGCCTCTCTACTTATTATATAGCTGTACAAATGAATTTAAACAGAAAACCCCAGAGTCTGGTTTATAATGTCTAGTTTATAATAGAGCATGCAGGTAGATGGCTAAACCACTGCCCAAGCATGTCAGGTTGCAGGACTGGGGCTCAGTGATACCTTTTGTTATGGCATATTTCATTTCAGTATCCAAATTCCATGCACAAAAAAAAAGGAGTGTGAGGGTCCATACTTATGGTTTCTGATCTGATTTTCTCAGTTTTTACCAGGAAATCATTTTCATGAATGCCAGCTCTAAAACCATTTGGGTTCTGCTCTTTTCTGGCTCATGCATCATCACCAGGAATAAAAAATCCTGCAACTGGAACTTAACAATTCCACTGCGAGGCATGAATCAGAAACGAATCCAGAGTTCTCTCCTACAGCTCCATTAGCTCTGCAGTGCTAATAAAAATAATTTGTTGCTAGAAAAATTTTTGAGAGAAAAGAGCTTTGCAAGACTTCTCAGAAAGGGATCTGCTCTAGGCATTTAAGACTTCATCTGCACACTTATTTTGCTGTTTGTTATGGCACCTTACAGTAGTTATTGCTGGTGTGAAATATGTGAAGGTGTTATATGCTGGGCACAGCGTGTGGCTTTTCGTGACTCTCTTTAATGAGTATTTCTGTCTGTTTTCGTGGGACCATGTGTCAGTATTATACAATGCAAGTCAAAAAGTCTGTGTGGTGCTGAGCTCTCAAATTGCATTGCAGTAGAATTTTTCCCTCTTTACATAAAAACACATAAATATCTTGATCTCACTAACAGGCAACATTTTTCCTGCAGGTAAAACCAGAATTATTCTGGATTGCTAATTATGAAGTGATGCCCAAAGTGACTAGGGTGTAGGAGCCAGCTGAGAACTTCGACTTTACACAGGGAGCAGAGCAGATGAGCTTCAGTCAATGGTGTCACTACTACATCGTCTGAGCAGATTTTAGACTACTGAGGCAAAAGGCCCATTAACACCAACATAATTTTTGCCTGAGCATGGAATGCAGAGCAGGACTCTTTATTTGTTCGCTAGGGGAGGAAGTAATGCCACAGTGAGAAAGCTGTTCTTGTAAGTTATTTATTGCTGAGCTTGGGGTTGGTTAGGACTTGTGCCAGGTACTAAATCACTGCAGGTCATGGAAATTTTATTTTTAAGCATTGCTCTTTTGGATGCCCCAAAAATTGCTTTAGCTGTGAATTATTCTGAAAGACCATGACCAATAAAAATGTGCGAACCATAAATCAGAGCCAACGTGTTCCTGCTGGAGAACCTGAGTATAAAATAGGAAACCAGAATCAGGACTACCAAAAAATAGGTTTCTTTTTCTTCTGCAGGTAAAGATAAGTTTGAATCCTGAGCATGTTTTCAAAGAAGTGACTTTAATTATTCCACAAAATCTATACGAATCTAAAAAAATAAAATAAAAAATCATGTTTATTTGCCCAAGCAACTTCTCTGAATCCTCTATATATTTTGCTTTCTTCTCCTGTCTATTCTCTGCTCTAAGTTTATTGTGTGTAAGCACCTAGTTCCAGCTTATCCATCCCACATTTAGCACTGCTGTAAAGCAGCCAGTCTCTCAGAGCTCCTGAGATGAAGTACAGAAGACAAGACCAAGTTGCTCAAGGAATCTCCAGATCCTCTGTAGCTCAACTCTTTCCAGGTAAAAGGCTGAACAGAAGAGAAGGGAAGCCTGCCAGAAAAAAAGTCCAAGCAGAGAAGGCAGTGGATGTTCCACCCTTTCCAAGTTATTACTTCACTCAGTACACTCTGTTACTCTGAGAGGCCTTGAGCCCATGGAAACCTGTCCAGGCAGGGAAGCACGCTACTGCCGAGAGGTCTGGCTCTGTCTGCCAGCAATGGACTCTTGCGTGAGCAAAGCATTTGCTAAGATTTTAACAATGTGAAGGTTAGCAGAATCTTTCTCCTCCATTTAAGTACCTGAATTTTAGCTGGCAGATGGAAATAATAAATAATGTGAAAATAATTCTGTTCATGTGATGTGTGCCTGTGGGTGGCACTGTTCACAGCTCCGTTATGGCTTCCCTTGATGTCTCTCTTACACGTTCTGGATTGGTCTCCTGAAGCATCCTTGACCAGCGCTGGTCAAGGATGGATCCCAGCTCTGAATCATCATGAATAAAGTAATAATAATAATAATAACAACAACAACAACATGATCTACCACATGCAGAAACATCTTATTGTTGCTACCTAGAATATTTAGCAGTTCTTCTTGAACCACCACACCATGCGTGACCTTGATCAAGCTTTTCCCCACATCTCATTCTAGGAAATAAATAAAAGCTTACTCCTCCACAGGAACCCATGCACTTTCTACAGAAACAAGAACATCGCCTGGGGCTGAGAACAGAGAGTGTGTTGTTTGTAACAAGAATAGGATGAAGGTGTGTAGCATTATATCTACACTTTCCTATCTTGTGACCTCTATCTTTTGACTGTCACACTGGTGATGGTAATTTGCAGAAGAGAAGAAAAGGGTACAGCACCATTGTACCAGGGTAAAGATCACCTTGGACACCTCTGCACTTGACTGTTCTCTCCTCCTCCTCACCCAGCTCCTTGAAGTCAGTTCTATGTGTATAAACAATTAATGCTAGGTTTTTGTAGCTGGTTAGTAAAGACTTATGTTTTCAACAAACAATCTAACATATGCCCTTGTGTAAGCAGCTCTTACAATTGAGGCACTAGTTCAAAATATATCATTACGTCAATTATTTTGTGTCGGTGCGCAAGTTACTAAATGACTTTCTAATTATCTCTGAACACAAACAACAGTAAAGATAGAGTCTGTTTCTGAGTACTTACTTCTCTAAATAGCCAGTGGCCTGACAGCTTGACTACTATTAAATGTGTGTTTCAGTGTGTTACTAACTCCAGACTGCGAAGTCCTGCCTGCTGCAAAATTAAAGCCTGGATTCACAGTCTGAATTCAGCAAAGGACACGGATATTACCTTGAAGCACAAGTATGTTGAACTC
Organism: Aythya marila; assembly: GCF_965140915.1. Taxonomy (NCBI): domain Eukaryota; kingdom Metazoa; phylum Chordata; class Aves; order Anseriformes; family Anatidae; genus Aythya; species Aythya marila. The sequence goes on along the minus strand of NC_139042.1, from coordinate 28,024,299 downwards.
TGATGGGACTTGGGGTCTTGTTTAAAGTATCTATTGATATATTCATTCATTTCAAAGTAAGAATTCTGTCATCCTTATCTAAATGGGCTTCTCAGTCGTGAACTCTTAGGAAGCAAATCCCATACCAAGTGCAAGGTTGGGCACTCTTGGTGAATGGGTAGCAATGGGGACAGTGACTCAATATTCTGACCCTGTTCTTTCACCTGAGAACAAGAAATTTTACAGTCCTAAAATGCTTGATCCCTGTGACCCACTGAAGTAAATGGAAAAGTTCCCATAGATGTGAGATGAACTCCAATAAAGGATCAGTCTTACGAGACATTAAGTGCCTCCATTTCCATTAATGGCATGGGTATTCAGACACTGAAATCATAAAAAGAGACTCATATACAAGATAACCAATGTTCCTTTATCATTTCAAAAATTACCTGGGGACTAATTTTTAGTTTGTTATTTTCTACATGGATGAGTAAAGGAGAAATTGATAAGATCTCTAAATTCTTATCTCAAAACATTGAAAAGAGAGAGAGAAAATACCAGGTTGCAAGAACTGATGGCTGAAGTTCTCAACGAACTATGTCCATCTCAAATTTTCAGCCAATGTCACTTCTTATTATCACCATCAGTTCTGTTTTGTTAGATAAAAGAAAGCTCATCATAAAAAAATAAAAAAATAAAAAGAATTACTTTATAGACATTGCGGACACTTTAATCAATCAAACTTGGAGTAAGCTGAATTCATCGTGTTCACTATTTGGATGGGCTCGCAGGCAGAGCAAATATTTGTGAACATCACAACATCACTGAAGAGTAGTCGGCAGGAATCAAATTCTCCCAAGTACAAAGTCAGCTCTTAGATGTACATTTATTCATAAATGCTTCTATTTCTATTCAACTGTATTAGTACTAGACTTTGACAACAGAATTCTTTAACTTTCCAAAATCCCATTAATTGTTTTAACAGCAGAAGCAGAGCTTGCTGTAGGCATATGAAAGGTTCCCACCTTTCCCTGTTTGGTATTTGAATTATACTGACTCGTGGAGTGACTCCATTTCTCACTTCCAAGCTTCATTTGACATCCCAGACTGAGTATTCTAATATCCTGAATCATTTCTATCATTTCTGTTTTGCATCTGTTTACGAAGTCAATTCTTCTGACAGAATTTTTCTGAAGAAGTGGAAGTGCCCAGCAGACCTCCTGCCAAACAGCAGGCTGGGACCAAAGCAGACTTCTACGCCATGCTGTGGAGGTGTGCTGTGGAGTCATGGACTGAGAAGCAGGATTTCAGCTAACAAAATACCTCAGTTCACTTCCCACACAGTGATTTTTCCTGCCTATGAAAAGTAGTGAGCTAGGATGGGGTAGGGAGTGATGGGAGATGTTGCATCATAGAATTGGGCAAGGTGAGGATGGGATCTAGACACAGGAATTTAGGAACACTTCTGTGCTTCCCAGTTTGGCTGTAATTGGAAAATGCCTTTGAACCTCTATTTTCAGTGAAAAATCAAAGGTGCAAGTTTGCAGAAGTAATTCCAAATTCATGGTCACTATTTTGTTAAATAAACGCATACAAAGTAGGCAACAAAATATTTGTGCTAGGTGAGGACCAGTCAAACATCTCTAACTGGAGTGGCTGAAAAGCACTTGTTAGCACATGTTGGATGGGACTTTGCTGAGGTAGTAGATTGGAAATAAAGCAATACCCATAAAACAAATGCCCTCCTTGTTGTGAACTAGGATTCTACTTTTTCGTAACAGGGTTCTTCACAAAACCTCACATCAGTGGTATTCAGGCATGAATTTATGATTAAAATCCCATAGCTCGAGTTCCCAGACAAAGCCTGTTCTGTACTTCATTGTCATAGCTGTGAAGGTCTTTGATGATTTTTGTGTTCTCTAGCTGTTGTCATTCATCATGTAGAGGAAAGGATACCTTGGAACTGTTGTGGAAAATACAGTGTTACAAAGAGAACTGCAAAGTTTAAGAACGGACACACTAGGAGAACCATAAGCAGAGGAAAATAAAAGAACTTCCTTTTTTTTCCCCTTCCTTAAGCTGATTCCTTAAGCTTCCTTAAGCTGATGTGTTTCAGCAGCATGGCGTGCAGCAAGTTCTCTGTCTTTTCTGACTCCAGATTCTTGGAAATGATCCTGAGCTCTTCCGTTTTCCTCTCCAGCTGGCTTCCTCTGCCAGGCACCACTGGTTCAGCAGGATAAGTTTACTTGTCTTGTCATGAATCATAGAACCATGTAATATTCCGAGTTGGAAGGGACCCACAAGGATCATTGACCCCAACTCCTCAGTCCCCAAAGGACCACCCAAAAAATCAGACCATGTGTCTGAGAGCACTGTCCAAACACTTCTTGAACTCCAGCAGGCTCAGTGCCGTGACCACTGCTGCCCTGGGGAGCCTGTGTCGGTGCCCAACCAACTTCTCAGTGAAGAACCTTCTCCTAACCGCCAGCCTGACCCTCCCCTGTCCCAGCTCCATGCCGTTCCCTCGGGTCCTGTCGCTGTCCCCAGAGAGCAGAGCTCAGTGCCTGCCCCTCTGCTCCCCTTGTGAGGGAGCTGCAGGCCGCCATGAGGCCTCCCCTCAGCCTGCTCTGCTCGGGGCTGAGCAAACCCAGGGACCTCAGCCGCTCCTTTGGGCACTGACAGCTTTGTGCCCTCCTTACACCGTGGCACCAGAGCTGCACACAGTGCTGGAGGACAATCCCTTCCCTTGCCCGGCTGGCAGTGCTGGGCCTGATGCACCCCAGGGTACGGTTGGCCCTCCTGGCTGCCAGGGCACGCTGCTGGCTCCTGTTCAGCTTGCTGGGACCATAACACCCAGATCCCTTTCCGTGGGACTGCTCTCCAGCATCTCATCCCCCAGTCTGTACACACAGCCAGGGTTGCCCCATCCCAGGTACAGAATCCAGCATTTTCTCTTGTTAAACTTCATATTGTTGGTGATTGCCAAGCTCTTTAATTTGTCTAGATATCTCTGCAAGGCCTCATCACCCTCGACAGAGTCAACAGCTCCATCCAATTTGGTATCGTCTGTGAACTAGCTCAAAAATCTTTAAGACCTACATCCAAATCATTTATGAAAACATTGAAAAGGACTGGTCCTAAAATGGAGCCACGGGGAGCCCCACTAATGACAGGTCACCATCCCAATGTAACCCCATTAATGTCAGGGAGTTGCATCTGCAGTTCTTCTAGCAAGGCCAAGCTACAGAGCCTTGGGGTGAACAAATACATCATGCACAGCATGGACTCCATATAGATTATCCAACCTTTAAAAAAATCATGGGTTAGTGACACTGCCAACACATGTGTTTCTCCTTTACACCTTCCCAACCAAATTAATTTGTGATAGAAATAACATATACAATCTAGCAATGTTTAATATTTTTTAGAAACATGTAGTAGCATTTGTCCCAACCTTGGGAAGGGAAGCTCTAATAATAGACTAGTATAAACAACCACGTAAAGCCTCCTGCACAGTCTGAGGTATAAACTTGGCTTCCTCTCATCACACTCCTGCCCACTGTTATACCTCATTCACTAGCAAGACAATGCCAGTGAATTTTTTGTCATGCCCTAAAGCCAATCAGGCAGCTCCTCTATGTATTTGGCTATTGCACCTGGTTATGGAATAGGATAAGACCGTAACTAATAACCAAGGTAGAATTTTGTACAACTAAAAACCTTCCTAGAAAACATACCCTGCCTGCGGTGCAACCCATCATCTCCTGTCCCTGCCCTATGATACAACAAATGTGGGACTTGTTTCATGGAACAGAAACAAAGAGACCTGGCAGGTTTTACAGACATTTTATCAACTGTCACCTTCATGGAAAGACAGGCAAGGTGTCATTCAAAATTAATTGTTAGGAACAAGGACATAACTAAGATCATTCTATTGATGCTTTAATGAGAGGATTTTTGAATTTGGTCATTGGTAACATATCTTTGTTACCACTTCAGTTAGCACTAAAAGTCTCTGTGGGAGCAGATATGATAATGCAGAGTATCTACACATACCAGAAATTACATGTGGAATTATGGATGCTTGGGAAAGGAGTGCTCTAACAAGAAAATTTCTAGGAGAGATATATATTCTGAATAATGTTTTTTGTTTGTTTGTCTGTTTTTTTTTTTTTTTTTTTTTTTTTTTTTCCTATAAAACATATATTCACAAAAGCTTCCCCATGTTTTTTGTCTGTTTTTGTTTATTTTCTTTTTTTTTCTCTCCACTCCCAGGTTTCTGTCCACAAAAGAGAAGTAAAAAGATACTGCAGAGCACCAGTACAGACTGGTTTCTTCATGATTTAGATGAATTTTCTCCTTCTATTTTGAAAACAAAAAGTCATGATGCATTTCCTTATGCTGAAAATGGGGATAGTAACTGATAGATCAATAATGGCAAAATATTTATCTAAACAGGTCCCTGTGTCCCATATTTCTGATGTGAGCTTCTGAATATTCATATCTTCTTGCTAGTTCCACCAACAAAGAAAAGAAGGAAAGCTATGAGCTCCTGTTTCTCATCCCCTCTTTGGGAGGAGGACCTGCTCTCACTATTACATCCTCAGAAGTTTATATCCACACTGTTCCCAACAGATTAAAGCACTTAATGTAAGGACATTATCACTTTTAAATTCCCCTTGAAATCAAGGGATAAAAGCAGGCACTCTTAGATCCTGATGTGCACTCTGAACTCTGAACCTCTGAAGAAAGTATACATGTATTGTAGATCTCTCTTTCACTGCTGACTATAGTGGGGTTCTTGGCTGACCAAACTCTTGACTCTTGCGCTTCAGCTTCTGACAGAATTCTAACTCCACAAATGCCATAATTCTGCTTCTGTCTCAGCCCCTTCATTTGGGAAACACTGTAGTGTCATTTAATGATGAAGATCACAAAGCCCCAGCCTCCCAGTTCTGAAGTATATCACATTTTGAGAACACTGACAAAGTTTGTTTTAATTTCTCAGATATATTAACACAAGCATCAAGTGAACAATGTGGTGTTCCTTGATTTCCAACATAAGATAACAAAGGCTCTGGGGAAAGAATAGGAAAAAAAAAAAAAAGGGAAAAAAAAAAAAAAAAGGAAAAAAAAATCTACCTGCATCAATTTCATAAAAAGGTGGTACAATTTATGCCAGGTAAGGAGCCAGCCCATGGACTTATTTCTCTGCAATAAAGGTTTAGATCCATGTTCAAACCAATAATATTGCCTTTCTGCTTCATCAAACACAGCATGGAAAGGAAATGCACAGCAGAATCTCCTGTCTTCAACCCAAAGCTTCTCTGGAAAAAGATCAAAAATAAGTTACAAGTTTCTGTAAGAGAACACAAGACAAAATAAACGCTAATGCCAAGGATAGGATTTTGAAAAGTGTAAGTGCTGCTAAAGCAAAGGTCTTGATGAAGGAGTTGGATGTTTTTCTGCTCTTTATACCTTCAGAAATATTCTATAACAACTCATCCTAAATAATCAGGCAATTAAGCAAAAAATAACTTTATTATCCACAGAACAAAATATCTTAACAAAGCTGATTTGTAGAAACTTGCTAAATAGTTATGAGGTGATACTTTTTTTTTTTTTTTGGAGAAAATTTAAAAAAAATCAGTTTTCAAGGAAATCCAGACTATTTCAGTTAACTTTCATTTTACTTTGCCTGCAGAAATGCTTTTATTACCTTTCATCAAAGGAATGAATTGACACTTTTACCCTTTCTCCCATGATATTATAGAATCAAAAAATCACACAACAGCTTGGGTTGGAAGGGATCGTAAAGATCATTTGATTCCAACCCCCTTTCAATAGACAGGGAAGTCAACCACTAGATCAGGTTGCCCAGGACTTCTTCCAACCTGTTTTTTAACATGTCCAGGGATGAATGGGGCATTTACAGCTTCTCTGGACAAGTATCTCATATACTCATAGGCAAGCTCAGGAAGTGTGAGCTGGATGAGTAGGTGTTGAGGTGGATTGAGAACCAGCTGAATGGTAGGCTTCAGAAGGTTGTGATCAGCAGCAGAGAATCTAGTTGGAGACCTGTAGCTAGCAGTGTTCCCCAAGGACAAAAAAATACTGGCTCCAATATTATGTAACTTGTTCATCAATGACTTGAATGAAGGGATAGAGTGCACCCTCAGCAAGTTTGCTCATGATACAAAACTGGGAGGAGTGGTTGATACACCAGAAGGTTCTTAACAGACTGGAGAGATGGGCAGTGAGGAATCTCATGAAGTTCAACAAAGGCAAGAGCAGGATCCTACAACTAGGAAAGAATTACCCCACACACCAGTACGGGTACTGTGAAAATGTAGCTAGCTAATTTATTCTGGTAAGGAAATAAACATAAGGTAATGAAGTAGTTTGAAATATTTCTATGAAGCAGGCTAAATGTGAGTATTTTTTTCCAGTTCTTGGACACTGTCCATTTCTTGATGAGTGCAGCCTTACCAAAGTAAAAGCAACAAGTTCATACCAATGCGCCAGGAAAGGGCAATGAAACATTACAGGGAAATCTACATGCCTGAACCCAGGTATAGTCATGTGCAAATTAACAATGTCCAAATTATTTTTAAATTTCCAAAGTAAATATAAAAGCAAAACATCAGAAAGCCTTAGTTATCATGTTGAAACTGCTCCCCAGTGCCAAATTTCTTCCCACAGAAATTTTACATTTTAAGTCCAGAAAATAAGTTTTGTGAAAAATCTGCCAGAAAAAGATTCTGCCTATAATAATAAAAACATTTTTCTTATTGCTGTACAGAACTGCTTTGTATTGTGCTGGAGGCTACCTCAGTGACTTTTGAGATGGCACTTTCTTCATTACAAATACTCTGATGAACATTGAAAGGCAATAGTTGCTATTGATGTGTCTTGGTAGAAACAGCAGTATCTTGGCTGCTTCAGCCTACTGAAATTCTGTGGCTGGCCAAGAGTGCAGTTGTTTTCTTACTGACAGTGGAAGAGTTTGAAGGGAAACCAAAAGCAGTCTTAAAAAAGCATTAAAATGCAGCACATCTGGGCATACATACATATTAGTACTATGTATGAATTCATGAGCCTCAAAACTGAGATCTTGTCTTTAGCCAGCGTACACACAGGTGTATACATATAAGTGTGTATGTGTAAACACTAGTGGTGGTAGCAGGCAACTATCAGCAGTACCTATCTGATATCTGAAGAGTTATCATTCTGATAAAGAAAGAGCTTTCTTCCCCCTCATCATCCTTCAAAACATCGATGTCCCATCTGACACCATTTATCAAGGGTATGTTACATTTCTTTCACTTTGGACTCTTCTTGACAATCTAACTGAGAACAGTTCCTGTCTCCTCCTCTGGTTGTATAAGCAACCGCAGCAATTATGTAACTGCTGAAAACCCAACCTCCTTTCAGGACAAAACACACATAGGATTGAAAGTAACATAAGGAGATCCAGAATATGTATTTTTCCTGAGCAACTCACCCAGTGAACCCAACTATACAAATGGAAGTTAGGCCAAAGTAAAAAATACTACAATCATGAGAAAATAAAGTCAGAAGAAAATAAACTCACTGCATATGACAATCTAGCTGCATTTAGACGAGAAAACCTCTCTCACCAAGTCCAAACTCTGCAATCCTTGCATAAATCAATGACATCATCTTTGGTGACTCACTGCCTACAATATTTATATTCAGCAGGCTGTGTCCCTCGTGGGAAAGTGTCTGTACTGCTGAGACCTATATCTCATTCTGATCCTTGTAGAGGAGGTAAAGAGGATGTTCTCTCACCTTGCCTTCATTTCACACACTCCACACAGTATCCCAGTAGGATTTCTTTTCTCAATTTCATAACAATGTTGGACAATTCTTCATCTCCCAAGAAGCTTCATCTTGTGCTTTTGAGGGAACAGCCTAGAGAAGAACATATGAGTGTGCTCATGTTCATGTGTATGATATGAGTCATCTTGGTAGACTGTTTTAACATGATACACTAAGATAACATGAAGGCTGAAAGATAATCACTTAGTAAACATGAGATGGCAGTGGTGCATGTGATATTCATTTTGCTTCAGTCTCTGAAAGAGTGATGACACATTCTTTCATTATATCCTCATACAGCCTTTCTCAAATACTCTCTCACCTTTTTTTTTTTTTTTTTTTTTTTTTTTTTTTTTTTCCTATTATCTGAGCTGGTCACCTGAGGCTTCCTTTATAGTCAGTAAGAAGAAATCAGCATTTCTGCAGTGCAATTCATCTCATCTGAAAATAGACATCTAAAATATGACAGCTGAATCACACTTGAGAAGTATCCCTCAGTCATTTACACCTGCATAAAATACAGCTGCTTGGCCTGATTTAGCTCACAGACAATTGTCCTGTGTGAAAGGCAAAATAAAGGACAATCCAACTCATCCTTCTCCATCCCTCTTTAAACTTCAAGGCGGTAATGTGTGTTATCTCTAAAATATTTCTGGTAGATGAAAAGAAAGCCAAACTGGCAGAGAAAATTGTAAGCAATTTTCCTCATTTCTGTAAATCATTGAATGCACCTCATTATCTTTATGAAAGGCTCCATTTTCTGAATTTATATCTATTCTTGTGTTTCTTTTGGGGCTGTTAAACTTCTGCAGCACCAGGAATACTACATGTTTCTCTCTCCCTTTATGCTCCTCTTCTTCTTGATTAATAATTTCCATTGTTGCTTCACTGTTGAAGAACTCTCTGGGAATAGATTCTAGCTTACCTATTTCAAAAGTAATCATGGCTTTGTATGGTGGTCTAATGGTTTAAGTAAATTATTCTACATTTACATTATGAAAAATCTTTTCTCTTCTCCATCTTGCTTAACCTGCCTTTCTCTTGTTACCTAGTTCATCAACAGGACTATTTGGTATAAAATATGTCATATAAGGACAATTATAACTATATTTAATGATGATTTATGCTCCTGCAACTTTGCACTTCAATAGTTTTAGTCAAGGTGCAATGATTCCAGATTTACACCAGAAGAACTGAAGTCAACATCTGGCTCAATTTCATTCAGAGTGAGAATGGTTCAAACTCTGAAGCTTCTTTGTGCATGTGCTGGTGAGGGGTAGAAAAAGCAAGAACAAAGGCATCTTTTTGAAATAGAAACACTAGGCAATATTATAATTATATTACTAAAAGTTAGGAAAGCAAGTTTTTTTCTGCCATGCCCAACATAAAATTATAAACCCAAAACCACAATGTGCATCTGACCTTTTAAATGTTATCTAAGTTACTTTCTATCTATGGTTTATAGAGTATCCATGACTGCATACAGGCATCAACTGCATAACCACAACTATTCGGACATAACCAAGCAATTGTTAATTTTAATTATGAGTTCCACTGCCCATGACAATGCAATGCTCACAGTATGCATACACATGTACAGAAAATAAATCCTGACCTTCAGAACAGCCAGAGCTGTGTCTCTAAATATGGTAAAGACAGGCTTAGATCTCAGGCACTTGTAAGCATAAATAATGCAAATCATTGGTTCTGTGTGGAACCAGGAGTTGGACTTGATGATCCTTGTGGGTCCCTTCCAATTCAGGCTATTTTACAATTCTGTGTGCTTATTCCAATACACAGCATTTCTAGACACATAGGTATGGTTCAGAAATAGCTTAGGTTTTGTTCGTACAGCCTCTTCTAGCTATAGTTGTATTGGTAGAGGGACTATCATTCCCAGCCTGCCCAAGAAGTGTCTCACCACCCTGCTTTCTGGCCAGATTTGCCGGCTGTGCTGCTTGTGTAACTGTTCTCTATCTATTTTATCCAAAGCCTGGCATCCAGAAACACACAGACATTTCAGAAGAACAATGTAGGGAGGAGGAGTAGAAGGGAATATAATAATTGGTTATATACTTATTTTATATTACGGATCCCTGTATGTGACTCCGCTTCCTGTGAAAGTGTCCTGTATTCACAAAGAATACAGGATTGCTTTTCTTGAAGCAAGATTTTTAGGACATGCCTGGCCAAGTGAATTGCAAGTGAGGTAGCACTTCTGTCTTAAAGATATGACAAAGGCCTTTCCTGGTAAAACAGCGGTGAAGAAACATTCTTCTTTCTGTCATCCTTTCCACACAAAATGATGGTGCATTCATTTCCTAGTACAGAAAGGTGAAGACCCAAATTTTTTAGAACAGAACTTCATAGCATTTCCAAAGATCTGCAGAGTCTAAAAATATCTTGGGCACATCAGCTGCTGGTGAAATCAGCATTCTATATTTGAAGTAAAATAACATGTCTCAGCCAAGGATCATGAAAACAACCTAACTTACTGGAATGAGACATCCCTTTTTGTTTGCTTTGTGGATTTTGTATTTTGAAATATAGCAGATGAAATTCAGTGTTAATCTGGGGCAGACAACACAGGAGTGCTACTTGTTTCTATGAGCTTTGGTTATCCCTAGGGAGAAACAGAGAGGGATGTTACCTTGTGCAAGCATGAATTCAAAGAATGAGGCACTGCCTCTTCATGCAGAGATTGTACACCCTCCATTAGCCTGGCCAGCGGTGTCCATTTCCCCATTCCTCCATATGCCTAAGCTCAGTTCAGTTATCAACATATTGCTGTCTGGTGACATTTTAGGTGTTACAGGATATCTGAAGCATCCGTATGTAGAAGAAAGTTATGATATAGACTCTGGGGGCTTGTGGGTCTGTAGGAGATGCCCTTTGGGCAGCAAGAAGAATATTTGTTATTGTGCATTCTAAAGGCTGTCTATTCAGAAAAGAATGAGGTATGGAGAAGATATAGAAGGGAACATTAGAGCTGAGGCTTGGGAAAAAAAAAAAAAAAAAAAAAAAGGACCTGGAAAAACTATAAGGATTGACAAGAGCAAAGAATCTAGCAACACTTTTGGATTTGGGAGCATTGAACGAGAAGAACGGAGCTCTGAAGAACACCATTGCTAGGATGAGATTACCAGGGTACCTAGTCAACAGACAGATAAGATTTTATGAATGCAGCCTACATTTCACTGCTTAGTTTTACACAGGCTTGCTTATGCCAAGTGAAGCCTGTCTATAAGAGGATTGACTAGATCTAGCCATCTAGGTGTGTCACTTTGACAACAGGGTGAAAGACCTGGAGCATAGTCTAATGCAAAGCTAATCATCAAAAGTATAGTGTATGTTCCTGTCTCTACAGTCCATGCCCTTTGTGTGTCCTTTCACCATGTACACGAGGAACACTGTGTCTTCTGGAGCACAAAGCTTCACAGGGCTTACTCTGGGATGGAAAATGATTCCCTTTGCCCTCAGAGAAAGGGTATGGGCAGATCTGCCACAATCTGGGATCTTGGCATGACAGAAAGATCTGCCAGGAGGCAGTGAGTTTGATGTCAGTGCTTACTAAGTCTTAGAGAAGTAGCAGACTGTCTTTATTTAGTGTGTTACAGGCTTCTTAAATCAGCCATATGGTTGTGACTTCATCATACACAGCACAGGTCATGAAGGTGTTTTCACCTCCTGCCTGGGTTCTGAAAAATACGGAGGATAATGGCTCCAAGCAACATAGAGGGAAAAACACCCAAATTAGTTCCTTCTGAAAATGAACCTGCCAGTGATAGTGTTGAACACAGGAGAACCAGAAAGCAGGGCATATCATACTTTAAGCTTCTAATTTTAATAGAAGTAACTCCCAAGGAGCAAAAAGAAAATTTAATCAATTTCTTGATCCCCCTGTAAAGATGTCTTTGGAATGGTGGGCTGAGGTGAACTTCACAATAGTGAGAGTTCTGTGCTTTTGTCAGAAGGCATAGTTCCTCTAACAGAAATGCAAGTGGAAAAGCCATGTGAGAAAATAAAATGCTAGCATTACCTCCTTAGATTGCCTTATCTCTTTATGCCTGTTTTCAGCTCAGCACAGAGCTCCCCATGCCTTCCCTGTTGATAAAGAAGATCCATAGATGCTCTCAATTAGAAAAACAGGCAAAACACCACAAATAATGGCTCATCAGAGTATGCGCGTAGCTTGCATTCCTCTGCATTTTCTGCATTTGAGCAACTTCTCAAGGCCTCTGGCCTTGCTGTGTTAGATGCTACAAAAATGCTATGGGGAAAAAAAAACTTCTGGCACAATGGGAGTATGCAAAGGATGACAAGGAAAGAAAGATGATATGAGTTTAGAGGAGCAGTTAACATCAAGGTTTCAAAGGTAGGTGTTGGACAACCAGTCTGAAATATTTCAAAGGACTTGATGATCAAGTGTTTTAAGCTGAACATCTAAAATCAGAGGAATTTTCCAAAAACCTTGACCTACACCACTGTGTCACAATAAACAAAATTTTCCCCTACACAATGAACATTCATGATTGAGGATTCATCTTTTGGTGACCTAACCTACATTAAATATCACTCTTATCCACCTACATGTATGATGCTCCTCATGTGGACATGGTTTGTCATGATTAACTTCTAGACCTGACCAAGTAAATGCATAAAGCAGATTACAGTAAATTCAAATTTCTTCCTAGTGCAGCTACTGAGGTTAATTTAATCTGTGATCCTTTTCTGATGGCCCTGTAAATATCAGCAAAACAGCATAAAAACTACGGAGGTAGGGACAGAGGTACTCAGACTACCCACAGTGTGCTTAAGCATATGACTCCTTTCCACTTATGACCAGGAACATTGGATTCAAGCATGTCTGGATATTCAGCCATCTGGCTGAATGGCATATTGCTCTAAGATCTCACACGTGTTGCGAAGAAAAGATTTGCAATTCCTTCCACCTGACTTTGGGTTGCTAAAAGCCATGCATGTAAGTCAGAGCTAATTGCTGAGAGTCCTTTTATAGACCATGAGAAAGGCATTTTCAGAAGGTGATTCATCCTACCCGTGCTAACTCAGAGACGAACAGCCTGTATGAATGGCTCTCAGCCCATGCTGAGCACAGGGAGCTTAGGCATGGCTTATACTAGATGCATAAATCTTTAGATGGGAAGGGTTGTGCCAACCAGAGTTACACAGGTTGAATGTGAGCCCACATACCATGCTCCAGAGGAATTCAGGTGCATGCATTTCTTTACATTTCATAGAGGATTCTTACACCAGCTAGCTCTCTCTCTGCATGCTCTTGTGTTTCGGCCAATATCTATCATTACATTTCTCCTCCTGTTCTCCTGATGTTAATGCAGAAAGGCACTACTGGAGAAATTCTGTTGTACTGACAGAAGGAGGAGGAACAAAACACACTGTGTGCAAACCTATTTCAGAGGCTGAGAGCAGAAAATTTGAGTGCAAGCAGAAGAGTCTGAGCATTTCTGGCGTGCTCACAGGCACAACACAAGTAAACATCTGAATGACAAAACTACTATCGGCTTAGCACAGAAAGAAAGTTGCCAGATTCAGACAAGAATGAGTGCAAGGCCCAACCTAAGCATGTGTGTGCATGCTGAAGGGAGCCAGAAAACCTCCACAAATGTCACCTTCCATTCCGTTTTGATATACAGTACCCAGAGGCCAAGAACTTGACTCTCGGATCTTTTTGTGCAAACTGTGACAACTCCGACTCACATCAAGAGCTTTCTATATGTTTTGGCTCAATATCTGCTCCCAGTTATGTTGGTGGAAGGAACTTCAGATTCACACCAACCTAACAGAGTTTATTTTGCCATCTGTCTGTGTTTAGTCTTCATATTAATAATTAAGGCAAGCAATGCAGATTGGGATGGAAATTCTTTCTCAGGGAGCAGAGCTGTGTGCCATGCAAACCACCTTACAGCTGCTGAAGCTGTTGTTTCAAAAATTACCAGTGAGAAAGGTCTCTGCTCATTTTTCCATAAGTATCGACACTTCTAGCATGTCCATTGCCACGGACTTGTTATTGAACATTTCTGCTGAACAAAGAGTATGTCCAAAAAGTAGCAGGCTCTGTTAACATGCTGTGAACCTTGTGAGGATTTCTGGTTTTGTTTTTGTTTTTGTTTTCTTTGTTCTGTTTTGTTTTTTTTTTTTTTTTTCTTTGTTCTGTTTTGTTTTTTATTATTTGTTTGTTTGTTTTGTGGGTTTGTGTTTTTTTTTTTTTGGGGGGGGGGTGTTTGGGTCATTGGTTTTTTGTTTGTTTGTTGTTGTTTTGAGCTACAAATGTACTTTCTAATGAAATCATCCTTCCTGTCAATGAAACAGGAGCCACGGCTCCTGGCTTTGTGCCCACACACAGACATGCACACACGTGTGCACACTGTCCCAGCAGCTCTACAAGACCTACGAGATCTGATAGAAGCATAGCACAAGGTTACCTGGACAGAGGCTCACCATCCCATTCACTGGTCCAGGAAACCCTCCCGTTAAAGGCCACATCCCTCCTAAGTATGTATTTTCCCCCTCCCTGCAGGTATTCACAGCCCTGGGTGAGATCCCCTTGAGCCTCCTCTTCTCCAGGCTGAGCAGTCCCAGGTCTCCCAGCCTCTCCTCACAGGAGAGGTGCTCCAGGCCCTTCATCATCTTTGTGGCCTTCTGTTGGACTCTGTCCAGCATGTCCAACACATATGCAACAACTGAAATCCCACAGGGAAAAGGTGAACCTGGCAGAAGGTAAAGGCACTATTAATCTCATGGATAAATGCATCTGTCACTGCTGAAGTGGGATGTCTTTGCTTCTTCTGAGTTGTTTCCTGATTTACACTGAGCACAATCCGCTCCGCTTCTAAGGGGATATGACTCAGCACTGAATTTTGGCACAGGCTGCTGTGAATTAATTACAATTTTGAAGTGCAGAGCTGTGGGGGCCCCAGTTCTTTTGATAATCCTCTTCTCTACGTAATCAGATTTTAACCCCCTTCAGTCCCATTACAAAAGTCCCCATCCAGAACCAGTGTTTCTCTTCTGGAGGACAGAATATGTAATCAAGTTTTTTCCCAGGTCCCTTTACCAAAGTTCTCCATAATAAGAGATTTCAGACAGGAATTGATAAATCCATAGTAAAGGGAGGGAAAACATTAACATATTATACCTCATGGAATAAAAGGGGAAAAACAGAGCTCTTGAAACACTAGTTAAAATGTAATGGCAACCCTCTAAAGAAAACGGCAATGCCCTCGTCTTGTGTACATTTGTTTTTTTAATGGCTCTCCTCATTTTGACCCCCAGTCCTAAATTCTTCACATCAGTATTCCAAGTTTCCATAAGGAAAACATAGTAAATTTTGAAGCCAGACTGTAATTAAAGACAGTTACAAGAAAATCATCTCTGGGTAATTTGAACCCTTTTAGAACCAATATGGCAAAACTATTGACAGAATAAAAAAAGGAAATTAATGGATCTCATATCAGACTTGAGTGAAAAGCAACTATTTTGTTTGGGAAAACCACACCACAATTGGCATTTAAATCTGACTTACAAAGCTTGCTATTGATTTTTTTTTTTTAAAGTGTTCTCTCACCGCATATTTTCATCTTAAGCAGTGATGCTGAAAGAAGCTTACCATGCTTTGGCTGTCTGCTCGCAGCTTCTGCAAGGCAGGTGCTCTCAGCTCTTTACAGAGCTGAGACCAAGTTGCTCCTGCTTGTTGCTGTTCTGGCACACCGACTGTGAGTTTTCTTTTCTTCTTTGTTTCTTTTAATTATTATTTTTTTGTAGCACTTCAGTTTTGAATGTCTAGAGCTGATGGTAGACAGGATTGTGAGACTCACAGTGAATTGAAAAAAAAAAAAAAAAAAAAAAAAAACATTATTTGCCGTTCCTTTCCCAGGAGAGCAGGAGAGCATATTGCTCTGAAGAAAACAAAGAGAAAAGTAGTATTTTTGTTGGCCTGAGTCTGAATTGTGTTTCAGGGTGAAAATCTGAAGTTGCTCAGGAGATGTTGGGGATGGGGTGGATATTATTTTTAATAGAATGGGTTTGAAACCCATGGACTGTGGAAGTATGCTACTCACTTATTCAACTGCTGTTGTTGAGCCAGATCAAATGTAGTCCATCTGTGTGTATCTTGGTGCATGTCTACCCAGTCAAAGGCAGCCCACTACCTGCCCAGTCTTAGCTGACCAGAAACTCTCCACAAGTTGTGTACCAGCTGTACCTGGAAGTCATGCTGATCTTTGTCACCATAAGACATCATACCATATGAGATGTATGACCCATACTATGATTAAAAATGAAATGTTCATACTGAATCTCTTCATCCTGGGATCTTTACTAGGTAAATTAATTCCTTCCTATCTTCTGGTTCCTTTCAGCCCCCTAAAGTCAACAGAAGAGCTCTGGACCTACCAAAGTAAGGGAGATCAGTCTCTGTTCTTCCAAATCTTGCTTCAACATAAAAAAATCCCTAAGGAACAGGACGTGTGGTGTTGACATATGCAGCATCCCCTGGCACAGGAGTACTTTTTCAAGAGACTTTGGACTTGGATGAATATAAGAGCAGCAGCAGTTCTCATATTCACATGGCTTTCATAGAAAATCGAGTTTTGTGAGTAATTGCACTTCTAGGAACACTATCAACAAATCCTTAGGGCACTAGTTACATGGGAGCATCAGTAACAACCAACAGCGCTGCTCAAAGAGGGTGGCAAGGGCTGTGGAAATCTGATAAAGGTGTGGGATGATTCCTTTTTTCAGAAGATTCCTTTTTTCAGAATTGCACTACTTGAGAGCTTCAAGTTAGCAAGGCCTAAAGTTAGCCAGACTGGGCTAATTTTGGACTTATCTCAGTCTAATTTCATTCCTAGAAGTGGAGCTGCTCAAGCTTGGCTCAAAACCATCTTTTCCAAAAGCAAACAGGCACCAGTGCAATTGTCAGTCACCACTGATGCTGGTTACATGATTTTTGAAAATCCCACTAAGGACAGCTGAAAATCTCATCCCAAGTACACTCACTTCAATTTACTCAGCTGTAATTACAGCTCAGCTCTGCTCACACTGGAGTCCTTTGACTGATCTGTTCACTTTCCTAGTGCAGCAAAGATCTATATTGTTGTGGTGAGGGGGACAAAAAAATATTTCTGCCTATTAGAAACTGAAAAGTGAAGCTACTGAAGAGTAAGAATGAGATGAAGGCATAAAGAAGCTTAATATCTATTTATCTAATTTACAAACAATAAAAAAGATATTGTTTATCTATCCCCCTTCTCTCTTTGCTGCTCCCCGTAACAGTATCTGAAAACAACCATACCGTGTTTGTTAGTTAACAATGTCATACAACAAACCAGAAGTCCAGACTGAAAGCCTATGTGTAAGCAGTTCCAGCACTGACATTATACCTGTGCCTTATTAATGCAAGGAACTTTATTAATCTGAACACCTTGGGACCATACTACCATCTGAATTAATGAAAGTTCATGTTGCCAGTATGTAGTCATAACCTGTGTAAGGACATTTAAAAAAAAAGAAAAAAAAAAAAAGAAAAAAAAAAAGTCTTCAAAAATTTGGAGTGCATGCACAATACATAAAAATTATCTGGAAACCACAATAGTAGGAGCAGGTTAGCTTTTGATTAACCAGCTGCCTGGATTAACAAATTCTGGAATAACAGCATTACAGGACCTAAAATGGTGGTAATCTCATACATGGATTCTCCTGGGCTTTGGAAGCAACTTCAAAATCAGGTCAGATTAATATAGTTCTATCTCAAGACTAAACTTTGAATTATCAAATCCTCTGCTTATTAGTTTAAAACCCTCTCTGTGTTTTCTGTGCCTGAGAATGCATACTTTCTGGCAATTACATTATTTTGGCCCGTTGCTTCCAGATGCAGCAAGTGGTCAGCATCTCAGATGTGATTTACTGAGGTCTTGGTGTCTCCTATGATGTCACGGTTATCTATTTCCTAAGGAAATAATCTCCCTGGAAGAATAAACTCATTTAAAGAGCTAATGTTAATTGGAAACTGCCAAACAAGTGTTTGTCAATTCAACAGCCTAGAAGTGAATAACAAATACACACACTAACTTCTGTTGATGAAGCAGGACAAAACATTCCCATTTTCCTTTTATCCTCAATTCTCTTGTTGATCACAGAAATAGGAGGGCTGCAGAATAGCTAGGAATGAACTGCCACCGTGTGGCCAAGGGACAGTTTTAGCTGCATTTCCAGTAAAGTTCTTCAAGAGCTGTTGCTCTCAAATAAGTGACAGTTCACAGTGCTTCCTAGTAAAAGTTTTAGTCTTGATCACACATTTCACTTCCACGGTATTTGCGATGCCTCCCTAGCACTGGTCACAGGCTTTTTGCTGAGGGATTGCTCCCTTTTCATTCTCATGTATAAAAATAAATAAAAAATAATTAAAAAAAATGGGTTAAAAGTGGGTTATATCACTTCTAATTCCACATATTCTCTGCATTTTCTCTAACTGGTCACCTCATTTCTCATCTTCTGACAGGTGTCAGGGTATCAGAATCACTGAGCCATTTAAGCATTGGTGCCTGGTCTTGCCTTAAAAAGGGTGGATAAATTTTTAATAGATCACTTAGTAGACCAAAATGTGGCAAAAGCCCCCTAAACACAGCCTGCTGTGACCAGCCATCCTCACATTGCTTTTTTTTTTCTCTTTGTGGACCTGCTCCACCATGGAAACAGAACAGGAATTGTCCAAAATTTGCCCATGAAATGCTATGGACTGTCCCTACAGCTGTGAAAATTTTGAAGACATCCACTAGGTGCTAATCTAATATTTTTTGTGCAGCCCATTCAGTCCTGAGCTGCAGATAACCGTATATCTTTGCTATGCATTACCTTGGAGGGCTTCCTGCATCACTTAATGCGGTGCTGACACCTTCTGCCTTCATTGTAACTTTATGGCACTGAAAGATTCAAACCAGAGTGCACATCTTGTCCAGCTGCCAACTTTCCATTAGCTGCCTATATTTCTTCTATGTCTGCCAAAGACACTTGCAATTTCAGCTCACTTACGTTCATTGTGGTTACACCGACTTGCTCAACACAGAAGGATAGTATAAATAAAATGATTTTGAATCCCCTAGGACATGACTTCTTCAACAGACTTCATCTCTCTTCAGTTATTGGGTTTCTGCACACAGTGTCTAGTTTCTCACAGACAGCTGTGGTTGTGGCGTCACCGAAATTCATAGCCAGAGGCCAGTGGTCAGCAATGACATTAGGTAAAGGAACTTGAAATACCCCACTACTTCAGCTGAGCTGGATCTGAAACAATGAAATAAGAGATACTCTCCTAATGATCTTGCCCGTTACTCCAACACATTCTGGAAAAGAGCTTTTGGAGCTCAGTGCTGTTGGGAACGCTCACATACAGCAACCTCCATCGGTAGATGCCCTGAGTTTATTCATTTCATTGTCACAGCCTGGGGACGTGACTGAAAGGCCTCACTACTAATCTCTGCAAGGGATCTAGGTCATACGGAGCTCTGCCAGTCATAAATAATTCTTCTGTGCAGTTTGCATCATCAGGGCACCTGTAGTAGCTTCTTAATTAATTACCTGAAAATAACCGCACATTGCATCAAGGTAATTTAGAGGGCCTACACAAAGCCAAGGGGCTCCCTTTGCTGCCAGAGCAGACAGCTCTGTCTCCAAAGGCTTGGAGGGTATAATTCAGAGCAGCCAACAGACACCTTCACAGGCCAACCAACTGCTCCTGGAAACTTAGTGGAAAGCTGCCTAGATGGAGTTGGTGCTAGGCAGAGGCACATTTTAGTTTTAGGGTAACACAGAGGCCACTTCCATCCACACGAAAGACTTCTCTGAGGAGGCAGCCATCACAGGGAGTGGAAATGTTCCCCTTTCCTCTCACCTGCTCCCTTTCTGCTAAACAGGGCTGTCCTAGGTATCAGAATAACCATCTTCTGGGCTTGAACCCCCAGCTCCCACCTCCTTTCCCTGGTGGAGCTGAGCCTTGTCCATCTGAGGAGCACACAAGGCCTGAGATGACTGAAAGAGAATAGAATAAAGAAGCCTGCATCTGTGGACTAGGAGGTAGAAAATGTCCTCAGAGAGAAAGTGCTTTGTTTTCTTTTCTTGATTACTTGAATTAAGATTTCTTTAAATTATAATAGGCTTGGAGTGAGCTTTGAGAAAATAAAATAAAAATAAAAGGAAGGGAAACCAAAAAAAAAGAAAAGAAAAAAAAAAAAAAAAAAAGAAGAAGAAGAAGAAAACACAGAATCCAAGACAAAATTAGCAATCCTTTTTTTACACTGGAGTTTGTGTGCTGGACAGCAGGGGGACCCTTACCCTCCGTCACAGAGAGATGACCAGAAATACCGCAGCTTTATAAGGATGGACAAGAAGTTACAGGGAAGCTCAAACATGCTGAAGCAGTCCAGTTTTGCACACCATAGTGCATCCATGAAGCAACAGCAAAAAAGATCGGCTACTCCAGTGAGTAAAACCTTGGCACTATGAATACAAAGTATACCCCAGGGCTGAACACCATTGGAAACCTTTTCTTCTTCTTTCATCAGTATTTTAATTATGCACATTTAATTCTATTACAGTACATCAAAATGACGATGAGGTTTTCTGTCAGCATCTCTCGGTGTTTCATGTCCCAGTAGCAAAAAAAAAGTGACCACACACTTAGGAAAACTGTTCCTCCACAACTTCGGTGTGAGATTCTGCTTGGAGAGGAGTTTCAGGGTGTCAGAGTTGCCAGAACAGTGCAGCAGCCCCCATTTTCTCACACACACACAGAGCTGCAACCTTGAGGTACCCCAGGCAAGGGGGCTGTGTTTGGAGCAGACTGTGCTCTGCCTCTCCCATCTGGCTGAAGTGAGTGGCCTTGTGTGACCACATCAAAGTCAGAACAACTTTGTTGTAATGGGCAGTTGCAATGCCCAGGTCAGGGCAGTCAGGTCAGGACTGGGGAGTTACAAAGGCAGTGATGCTATCTGTACACAGACTAGTTGTGGGAAGCACCAACAGCAGGGAAGCAAAACACAGACCTTAATTTAAATTTAGTTTACACAAAGATGTGTTAGTGATGTTGTTTTAACTGGTTACTTTCAGAAGAATACAGACTAAGAGTGGCAAAAGCACCTCCAAGATTAAAGCACTACAGAAACAATTCCTCCCTCCCCTTCACAAACTCTACTAGAAAAATAAACAAAATGCTTTAATCGAACAGGAGATGCCAGCTGTGAATAGAGGAGCATATATTCTTTGGCACTCTCCTATCTCATGACAAAAAGTGTCCTTGATCAGTGAGATCTGAGAGAGGTACTTCCACCTTGTGGCAGAAATGCTGGTTGAATAAAGTCACGAGGACCAGGATCGGCAGAATTGCCACTCGCCAAATATTGTGTAGTGCTTACAAGCTTTATGATGGTTATGATATATCAGATGGATGCTATGGATGGCCAGTGCCTCAGGCAATTTATCCAAGGCTGTGGGCATAAAAACTACCGACTGTAGAAACAAGAAATCACGAGGAAATTATCAGCTGGTCATACAAGCGTTGCCATGATCTATCTGCCACAGTGAACAACCAATTCAACATCAGATGAAAAAGTTAACGACTTGATCCCAAACATCTTAGCAAATTCTTAAGGCAAAGTTTGAGCAGGGGATTGTGGCTCAGGCTGACTCCTATGGTAGGAGTTCAGGTATTGAGAGGTAATGCTCCCTCTGAAGGGAGAGCATTAGTTAGTACATCCACAGGGTCTTAGCTTCATGTCACATTCTTTGCATTTTTACATTGATGTACATCAGTAAAATAGTCAGAGTATGGGTCTTAACAGTTCTAAATATCACATGTAACACATACCACCTCTAAGGTAAAAGAGCCTGAAGAAGAACAGCTTTAGACCGTGTTCTTCCTAACATGTACTTTTAATGACGAGCTAGCAGAAATCCAAATACTGGCTATAATTTAATGCTGATGCAATGAATTTGCTCATGATTTATCTTCTGCCCTTGAGAACAACATCTCCTTCAATTTGTTCACCAAGTGCTCTTCTCCAAGATTTTAAGCTCACGTTCACTGGGTTGTCTGTATTCCTAGCATTTGGATAAGGTTCGTTCAGCATCTGGGTGTTACCATATGAAAGAAAGCTGTACACATTTATGCATGTATTTATGCATGCTTACTATCCCTTGGCATTGTATCCAAGTACAGAATGATTCCCAGTAGTAAGCAGAGTACAAGATAGTTTGGGTATTTCTTTCTTTCTTTTTTTTTTCTTTCCAGAACACACTGGAGCAATTCCTCAAAGCAACATTAGATTCCCAATGCTGATTCTCTGCAACCTTTTCTGCTTGTACCACAGCCTGCCTGTACCTCAGTGCTGCTGTATATTTTCAGGCCACAAAGTCAATGATGGCACATACAGATTTTCACATGCAAAAAATAGAGAAAATTCTGCATTCCCACTCTGAAGACGCAAACACTGGTGCAAAAGATCACAATGTCTTAGCTGAATTGCTTTACAGTACTAGAGTCTGAATAAAAATTACTGCACCAGGCAATCTCTGAATCATTGCTTTCAATAACAGCACTACAAAAAGGCTTGTCAGGTTGGAGTTCCCCCCAAGCTGAATGACAAAGCAGTATTGTTAGGCACAATGAACTCCATGAGTTAAACACTCAAATGAGTCCAGCGTTGGAATTGCCATGGCTTAAAGTACATCCCACACAAAGAACCTTCAGTGACTGCACATGTGACTTCTAGAGAGCAAGAGATGGGCTGGGATAAAAAATAAATAATTAATTATTTTTTTCTAAAAAAAGCAATTCTTTCGTGCCTCACTTAATATGTTCTGTCTTCAGCTGAAGATGGAATATTCTTTCAATATTCTCTCTTATGTGTTTTGGGCTTAAATTTTAACGTGTTATATGCTCCTTCCACCGCTTTGGGCAAGTACATGGGATGCCTTTCCAACCTCTTCCTAGAGCCAGTGGTTCTCCGTTGGCTGTTTCTCTGAGACTGGTTTGCAGCCTTGGCTGTTTGGGCAGTATCTTGAGAGTACCTGCGGGGAGCACGAAGGATCCAGTTTGAATGTAAACTGTGTTCACGTGTGCTCTTAGCAACTGAAAGACAGAAGATAATCCCAAGTTAACAGAGTTTGCCAGTGATATATTCATATGTACAGTAAGAGAACAAGGTGGTTCCTGGGTCCTTCCTGAGTAACCAGAAGCTTACTGATAGGTTTCACCCTCTTTACACTTCAGGATATCACTTGGGGTGGGATTCATCTTATCTACTATTTTAATGTCTGCAGTGCAAATACATGTGTCAGAGTAAGTCCTGAACACTCTTTTAGGGCAAAAATAACCTGACCTGTTTCAGGTATTTACCTTAGTCTAAGCCAAAGCACAGACAAACAAAGGGAAAGTCGGATTCTCTCCACTGATTATACAAGATGGATAATGAGTTCAGATGGGAACCTCTTCATTTAGTCAGGTAATCCCATTCTTTCTGATGGCAACATACCATTATTTAGACTAACTTCTAAGGGAACACTTTTTTTTCTATTTAGAGAGAAAACATCCATCCATTTGGGATGGATGCTGGGGTTGTTCACTCTGGAGAAGAGAAGGGTCTGGGGAGACCTTATACTGCCTTCCAGTACTTAAAGGGGGCTTACAGGAAAGCTGGGGAAGGACTCTTTGTCAGGGGGGTGTAGTGATAAGACAAGGGGGAATGGCTTTAAACTAAAAGAGGGGAGAATTAAATTAAATATAAGGAAGAAATTCTTCACTCAGAGGGTGGTGAGGCCTTGGCACAGGCTGCCCAGAGAACTTGTGGGTGCCCGATCCCTGGAGGTGTTCAAGGCCAGGCTGGATGGGGCTTTGGGCAACCTGGTATAGTGGGAGGTGTCCCTGCCCACGGCAGAGACATTGGAGCCAGGTGATCTTCAAGGTCCCTTCCAACCCAAAACATTCTATGATTCTATGAATCTGTGATTTCTCAATGAGAAAAATGAGAATGAGACATTTTCATAGCTCTTTTCTGAGAACAGCTCAGGGTAGAGGTGCGGTGATGGAATTTAACCCTGGGCAGAGGACAGACACTACCTCAGCACTCCAAGTACTACATTTGCTCATATAATGGTCACAAATAAAAGTTTTGCACCCTTTCAATAGGGATCAAGCAAAGTATTACTGTAGTTTCACCTAATGCATGTAATACTCCTGGATTTGGGAAGTAACTCTGGGAGGAAAATTGTGTCCTTTAAATAAACAGACATGGAACTACATTGCCACTCTTTCCTCTATTTGTCCCACACTAGAAGTATTAATATTTTGTCTGTTTTATACCCTACCATCAAAATCAACATCCACGTTTGGCAAATCCATGTCAGGAACTCTCCGCCATCTCTCTGAATCCAGATCTGCAATAACAGAGTCAAAGAATGCTATTGCTTCTCTTATATCTGAACTGTGCTGTGGGACTATTCTTCTCTCCATAGATGCCTGTTAAAAATAAAATAATAATAATAATAAATAAATAGCTAAGGGTTGGACAAAATTACCCCTTAATGAGTGAACTGTATAAGGAAGTTGCAAAGATTGTATTTGGTTCCATATTTCAAGCTGCCAGAAAGGGACATGGGTCCAGACTACTCCAGAGCAGCCATCAAAGAAAGCAGACCAGCAGCCTAACAAGTGTCCATCTTGTTACGTGCTCAACACGAAATATCTTCCACTTGGGCACTGCCAGCAGGATTTTATAAAATCCCTCAGAATCCCCTTATCAAGCTATTTAATTGGGTGTCTAGGTGACAGCTGTGCTTTGTGGCCAAATTTATTCTGCCTAGCAGTAGGCACCTAATGAGACACACACATTAGAAATGTAGTCATATAGGGTTCCTTCTCTAATTAATACAGGGCTCTGGTGCCTTCAGAAGATGAGTCAGACCTTAGGTAGGCTGAATTCCCCTCTGCAGGCAGCTCTGTCCCTTAACTGCAAAGGGATCATAGGGTAACTTAGTTACTAATTTAAGCATATTATTAAAATGCCTAAGTTAGATGAGATGAATCCAGATCTAAATTGCTAAAGTCTTTTTTGAAATGGAAAAGGACTGTGTGTGCTAAAATGTGAGTCATTCAACACTGTGATAATTCCCACAGGAAAGCCACGGGTTTTAAAATTAGGAGCCTGTCTTGATAAAAAAGTACACGTCTGCCAATAAATGCTGAAGCAGTCATAAAGTCCTCGGTTAGCAGTTCTGTAGGACCATGTGGGATGAGCCCTTCTGCCATTCATGGGGGCTCTGCCCAGTGAAGGGCTGTGTATTTTCCATTCCAACCCAAGCTAGGCATGTCGCCAGAGCAATTCCAAGTCAGGAAAGTACTGTCCTGGGTTTCAAGTACATAAGCAAAAAATACATGCTGTATCACATCTTTAAAGGGCCAGCTTGCTCCCCATTAGTGGGATGGTGGAGGCAGACAGATGAGTTGGCTTCCCCTCCTGACATTATGGGATGATTGACATCCTCTGTAGAGCTAAGAGATAACAGCTACCACACATTGACTGAGAACAGTGATGGTTGATATTACTAAGCCCTTACTGTTTAAAAGACATACCAGACAAATGTCTGTGTACTTCCAGCATCTGACACACCTCTCTTTTTTTCTCAGTAGTCCCAAGAGGCAAACTTTGAATCCACAAGCAGCCTGTAGTCCAGGCTTTGGGACTTGCATCTAGACTACAACTACAACTGCCCTGAGGACAATGTTGTCTGGACAAAGCACATTCCTATTAATCATACAGCAGGTAGGAGGAAAAAAAAAGGGAATGCCCAATGACAGGTAATTTAACAAAAAACAGGTAGTAAGGGACAAAGCCACTCAAGCCTGCTGATAAAATCAACTTTGTGGTATATGAACATAAAACTTGCAGTTACAAAACAGAGTATTCTGGATGGTCTGGAAGTCTTCTTGACCTCTTCCTAATTTTTGCAAAGTCAGGGTGGTACAGCTGTGGCCCTGCCATTTATGTCAGCAAGAATAACTCACTGGGTGGCATATGTTCCTTTTGATGTTCCTGAGGGGAAGGCTCATAGAGTTACCATGATACCCAGTATCAGGGCTCTTGGTGCATAAGAGCTAGTTGGCCACAGCGAGATCACAGCACTCCTAGCCTCATCCTGTGGGAGATAAACATATTTGCTAAACCTGAGTTAAACTTCTGGTGTTTTTTTTAACTGGTACTTTCAGTGGCAAATCTCAGAAAGTCACAAAGTTACCTGAAGCCTAGTTGGGAAGAATCTATTTCTCAGCCTTCTGGTTCCTGGTTTAAGTGTTCTTCTGCATTCATTTCTCCCCCCTTATTTAGTGGTTAGCTATGTTCTGCTCCCTTACATCACTGTTCAGCTCATCAGGGGATTCAGCATGCTGTAAATCTCCCCTGTATCAAGCCAACCTTTGTGTGATGGTATGAAAAGTCAGTTCATAAGCTGTGTATCTGTAGTCTTGAGATTTGTCGCCCGGCACATGGCACCAGCAAACCACTCTCCTATATCTCAGTCATTCTCTTTGGATGTTTTCCTAGTCCTAAATAGTAACGTCTTTATAAAATTTGTCTTCTCCAGCCCCCTGAGCAGAGTGTTGTTTCCCACATTTTATTCCCAGCTTCTGAGAATCACCACTCAAAGCATTAAAAAGATGACATAAAACCCAATAAAACCAAATGAAAAATTCCTGCTGACTGAATGGGTGTTAAATCAAGAAGTAAAATGAAAAAATGTGGCATCTAGCTGTAAAAACATGAGTTTTGTCCTTTGGTTAAATAATGCCTGCAACAGAGCTCAGCCCCAGCCATTCTGACATTATGCTGTGACAGAACATCTAAATGTGGAAATAATTTTCTGGTAAAGTCCACATGGATTAATCAGTAGGTCAGCCATATGTCCCTTCTTCCCACTTTCCCTGCTAATATCCAGT
The DNA here is from genome assembly GCF_965140915.1 of Aythya marila. NCBI lineage: Eukaryota > Metazoa > Chordata > Aves > Anseriformes > Anatidae > Aythya > Aythya marila. The sequence goes on along the minus strand of NC_139042.1, from coordinate 27,997,460 downwards.
TCAAAGGCTGCACTGGGTAACCTGTGAGCCTGCTGCCAAAGCAGGTCTGGTTGCAATTCTTTCCTTTTTCCTCACTGAATCAAGCCCATGGTGAAATTAACTGCTGAACTGTCTAGTGACACGCGATCTGTAAAAGGCAGCCATGAGGAAGCTTTGCATTGCTTTTCTCTCTAGGATACATGGAAATAATCTGCATGAAAAATTCAGTGTTATTTTTCAGTGTCATTACAGCAAAGGGTAAAGAACTACACTGTCTGCCTCACAACTACTCAACAGCTTACTAATTAACAGAGAAAGAAACCCCTAAGAATTCTTCATTGGCTATCAGTAGAACTTGCACCATAGCTAAATGTAGCACTAACAAGCTACCTGACCAGTCAGAGAAAACTGTAGCTGTTTCAAAGAATTCACAATTATTTTCTGTAAGTAATTTTATGCCAATGAAAAGGCTGCCAGTAAACCCAGGGATTTACTGTGCTTGTGGTCATTAACAGCTATAAATAACCATAGCAGAGAACTCTGAGGCACTTAAGTAGCCTGTCAGAGTACTGAGAGAGCAGATCTCTTTTTCATAACTTGTTTTCAGATACTTCCCATACTCTCATAGTTCTTTCCTTATTTTCTCTTCACACACCTCCAAACACATACGTTTCTTTCCATTATCAGTCATTCATACTTGACCTCACACTACTCAGAAAGAATCCTAAGGTATTTAGTAGTATTCCAAATGATGTAACAATAAAAAGACAAGTAGCTGAAACCAGTAAGGCAGAAAATCAGCAGAAGTCATACATCTAATTGATTCATGGCTTAGGACTATTTACATGACAGAAGTTCTTAGGTCTTCAGAATTACCTTAGAAGACTCTTTGGTAGGAAGTAGAAGAAATGACTTCTTTCCGGTTTTGGATGACTTTGTGGATGTTGGGGAATCTGCAGTCCTATGCATGGATTTCAAGTTATTAATGTTGTCAAGATATTTTTTCCTCAAGGCTAACAGATCCTGCAAGTACTTCAAGCAGTCCTGAGTCTTAGAATACATCCAGTCCCTGTCTTCCTCTTTTGACTGGAAGCAAGAGTCAATGCTGGATGTACTTTTGCATTTTTTTAGTGATTCACCAACTTTTTCCTGCTCACCTCCAAGGACGTACATAGAACTGCTGCGGATCAATCTGACAGCAGAACCTGTGCCATCACAGTAAGGGATGTCATCTGTCACATTTCTTCGGTGGAAGCTGGGGTGAAATATAGAATGGATCTTTTTGAACATAGTGTGTCACTTCCTCCCCTTTATACCTCGTCTCTTTCAGCTTCTTAATTTAATCTAAGATCTAGTAACCAGTAGCTGCAACCCTTGCCCTCAGCTGCCAGACGAATTTGTCACTTAGTGTAACGAGGACACAAAAATCTATTACTGCTTCACTTGCCTTCAGTCTAACGCGATGTGAAGAGCATGATGAACACAGAAACGTGCTTTCTATTCCGTTAGTGTCAGGAAAATAGCTCAGTCCTTTCCTCGGATTAAAATATAGCACAGGAGGTCAAACGTCATGCTTTGACCTTCTGTTTGACGGCTCCTCGTACAAACCATCAGCGTCGGGATGGAAATTGCCCCCTGATGTTTCTCTGTCCCCTCGTTTTCACCACCCCGCTCCGAGGGCCGGAGGGCGCCCGGCGCTCTCCATGGTGCTGGATCCCTCCTGAGGTCCCCGGAGCATCCAAACCCGTCCTGGTGGTGCAGGGCACCCCGCCCTGTGCTCTCTGCAAGAGCTCCTTCAGATCAGCCTCGATGGGGACAAAAGGCTGAGTGGGGAGGAATGGTTTCTGGCGGGTGGAATTCAGAAGTCGCTCTGGGTTTCACCCTGTGGTAACCAGGAGATGGCTACAGCTACCCGATACCGCAGCACTACCGGGAGCAAAGCGGATTCAGATGTCAGGGTCTATTACACTCAATACAAAGTTGCCCTGTTTAAGAGATGCTGTAAAGTAAAACTGTTCTAAAATGCTTCTCTATCAAAGAAGGAAGGAAGGAAGGAAGGAAGGAAGGAAGGAAGGAAGGAAGGAAGGAAGGAAGGAAGGAAGGAAGGAAGGAAGGAAGGAAGGAAGGAAGGAAGGAAGGAAGGAAGGAAAGAAGGAAAGGAGGGAGGGAGGGAGGGAGAGAGAGAGAGAGAAAGAGAGAGAGAAAGAGAGAGAGAAAGAGAGAGAGAAAGAAAGAAAGAAAGAAAGAAAGAAAGAAAGAAAGAAAGAAAGAAAGAAAGAAAGAAAGAAAGAAAGAACGAACAAGCTTTTGTTAGCATTTGTGACTTTGTAATGGCATGATACATGCTTTAGAAATAAGTAGAGAGTATATTTGGTCATCTCTCACCACTATGATGATCAACACCTCTTCTAAAGCAAACAGGAATGTCCAGATTTAAAATTTTCAGAAGAGCTTTCATAATTCGTCTTACTCAAGCGTTAGATGTTTGAGAAAATAACTAGACTGAAAGGTCTTGGACATCACCCTCCAGACTTTACTGAGTAAACTTCTGCTAACGATACTGGAAGTGTCAAATGAAGGTTTATGCAACCTAAGAGCTATAGGATCTGAAAAAGAAAGATATCTTCTAATATAAATTTGCATCCATTCCCTCAAGCACTCTGATCCACCAGGCACTAAACATATATTGTAACCTTCTTAAAACATGCACTTTGTCCCTTTCACTTTTAGCTAAATTTGAAAAGTGCTTACAACAGAATGAAAAAATTATGCAAAATAACTTCTTGGCACTTTTTCATCCTTTTAATACTAGCATAGATATGTTTCCTGCTGCAGTTGAGAGCAGCCTAGAGATTGCTCAGAAGTATTCATCTGCTTAAGACCTCGTACCTGTTCAGAGGTATTCCATTATTGATTTTCTCACCATGTCCCATTCTATCCTACAGCTAGGTAATAAATAAAGTTGAATTTATGCTAGTGTGGACCATTAGAACTATGAAAAGAGATGAAACCTATCTGCAAAATTACGTCTGAGTTGGAGAAAAATTCTGGTCATCAATAATGACTTGATTTGGTGTTTGGGTCTATGTTTGTAGACATGACACAATACCAATGAGCCTTAGAGAGGCAGTCTATAAATGACCTTGTACTCTTGTACTCACTTTACCCAAAAACCAACCAAACAAACAAACAAAACAAATAAAATCAGTGGAAGCTCAAGGAGTTATTGGCAATGACTCTAGTCAGTAAGGGCAATGGGAACTCCACAAAGCAACTGCTTATAGGATCAGACATTGTCTTTCAGTAGTGACTGATTTCTAAGCTCAACTGGACTCATGAAAAGCTACAAGGCAAATGAAAAAATATGGAAAAAAAAAAAAAAAAAGGCTTCTGTTTGTAAAAGAGAAAAAGAAGGTACATTATGTACCGTGAAGAGTAAAAACGATGACATACACTGTGATTTGAAAAACATTCCATATAGGCCATAGATTTTCCTGTCCTCCTTCAACAAAGTACTTAAGGCATATGATGACATCTCATTGATTAAAAAGAAATAAATAAGTAAAATTTTCAAGCTCTCAAGAGGGTTCTCACTTTCAAGTATATTTCATTCCTTTTTTTTTAAAAAAAAAAGCTTGCTGGGCCACATTCATTATGTGTCAATGTATGCATGGTTCCCATTTTTCATTGTAGTTTTAAAATAAGAAAGAATTAATAAATGCATGAGTCAATATAATAGCTGCATTATATACCAGAATTTCATTTGGTGTAATAAAGGGTCATTTACAATTATTTCAGACATGAATATTTTATTCTGTGCACTGGTTATGAGCAGTGGGAATACACGATCTTCCTTTCTGATTGTAAAAATTAACATTAATCTGTTTTCTTCAGAGTCTCTACTGTAATTTAAATAGCTCCATGGATTTAGAAAGTTAGAGGGCAAAATTATGGATACCTTTAAAGGTCACAAATGTCTCTAGTGTGTTTTATAAGCAGAGGAATGTCCTACTTCTTTTCAAGATACCTTCCTATAGGGCATTTGTGTTCAAACATGTTTCCTGAATAGCGCTTTATTTATTTAAAGTCAAACTCAAGTCCCCTTGTATCTGTGAGTGCTTCCATTTAAGTAAATAGCAGGGCAATTATAATTCAGCCACCACAGATCACAGGTCTCTTCCCATCTCACCACTGGGAACAGAATATGTTACCATATCTAAGCTGGCTGATAATTAAAAAATGCGGTCTTATTCCAGAATGATTTTGTTCTGCACAAGGACACTTATCAAATGACAATTATGGTTAGAGAAGAATATTTACTCTGTTAACTCAAAGTACCAAATTCACAGGCAGCTATTAGATCATAAAGACCTCCTATAGAAGGAGTTTGTGAGAAGCAGATCACATAGACCACACTAAATATTTAACAGCATCTAAGATTACTAACTTTGACAAGACAATGCCCATACCTTACTGTTCATTTGACTGCTTGATTCTGACTTTACTTGTTCAGTATTTTTAAGTGACTTCTTTCTATTACTGCTTTCAATTTCTGTTTGGCTTTGTAGTTAACATAGTGATCTAATTTCCACAGATCACCACTCAATAACACACAAAATTGCCTTTATTATCTACACCTGGCATACTGGCAGCTCCTGAACCATCATGACTGGGTAAGAAAATGCAATTAGAAAATCCAATATATGTGTTCTGTGTAACTATATTAACAGTGCAGTTGAACAAAACCCCATAAAATCAAATGTGTATACAGATGTAATTAAAATAAAATAGATTGATAGCAAGTGTTCCTGATTAACGAGTGGATTAAATCATAAAATCACACATTTGTAAGGTTTTTTGTTGTTGTTGTTGTTGTTGTTTTTTACAATAACTTATTTGTAAAAATGTATGGTTATCTCCAGAACAACATATCATGTATACAAATTTTGCTTGACTCAGATGATGACTTCACCCAAATCTATGATTCTATGATCAAAATGACTGATACAAAGGAATGTCAAATCTTTCTTGAAACAAAATAACGTTCTGATGCCAAAGAAGGAAACCTTTGTCAAACTGTAGATGACAAGATATTTTTTCTCTGTCATAGAGTTGTATCAAGCAATTCTATCTCATTCAGGATAATAAATTTTGTGCATTTAAAAATATATAAAAACAAATAAAAGAAAAACACTTTCCCTGCTTTTAAACAAGTAAGCAATAAATAAATAAAAATCAGTACTTCTAAAATACATGAATGGATAGCGAGATTATTGAGCCTTGTGTTATTTTAGACAGTTCAGAAACTAAAGTACAGCTGTCAATCTCTGTTAAAATCTGGCTATGTCTGTATAGTTTCATAAAAGAGCAGATTGTCTTGGAGAGAGCTAACTGAAACAGTCCAAAACAGAGGAAAAACATGAACAGCTATTCATCACCATACATATCTACTGCTTCACTTTGTTCCCTAGTCCTCTACTATTAAACACTTTTTATGTTTACTTTGTGTTCTATGAAGAAACAAAAAAAAACACAGTCTCCTAGAGATTTAAGAGAAATAAAAAAATAAAATAAAATAAAATAAAATAAAATAAAATAAAATAAAATAAAATAAAATAAAATAAAATAAAATAAAATAATCAGGAATGCTGATGTCAGTACTCAATACTAAAGAAAAAAAAAATATCCCAACATTTGATACCTGCTTATAGTAGCTATCATGGCACTTAACTGTTTCAAAGACTGTATGTACTTGAAAATATTAGGTGGTGGGGCATTCCCAAATCACAGGTCAAGTGATTTTGGGGGGTTGATAAGAAATATCAGAGGCACAATATTGTGGGACTCCTACCTCTCTGACTAAAAGGGAAGATGGAGGAACAGACTTTGTTACCAAGTAAAGAAGAATCCTCAGGAATGGTTGTTTCTTCTGCTCTGTCAGTCCATTAAAGTAATGGTCTCAAGGAGTTCTGCCTCTTCAAAACTGTTATCTGGAACTGCTTGATGTTTTTACTCTTTCAGGAAGTTCCCAATGTATGGGATGTGAGCACAGTTCTGATACCATACATTCAAAAGAGCTACTACTGCTTCTCTCAGCCATGAAAGCAAAAAAATCAGTTCCCCAAAATGAAGATGAAGATGTTCATTTGAATTGGTTTAGATGTAAATGCAGTGAAATCTAGATGCCTTGCCCATGCCAGATTTAATGATTGTCTTTTTTTTTTTTTTTTCCAAGAATACATGCTTGAACTGTGCTGTCACCAGGGCAACACTGAACTGCAAAACCAGCTGAGTCAGAAAACCAAGGCTTCTCGCAGAAGATGAATAGAATCTTTTGTAAATCTGGAGCATAATCTTCCCATCCAATTTAGATTTGAATCCAGGTATTTCCATTTGACTTGCACCCTACATATTCTCCATGAATTTTCACTGCATGTGACATTTTAATTCATTGAATAAGTTTGTTGCAGCAGAAGCACTGATTGCAACTAACCAAAAGAATGATGGAATTTCCACCAGGTAGCATGAGAATATAAAGAAGTGCCACGATTTATGTACAGAGAAAAGCTTAAGAAATGTTTATGCAAATGAGACATCAGTCTTTTTTCTTGTATATTTTAACTTATCCTGGCATTGCCATTTGGAAACATTTTGTGCATATCCTATGACAAAGCAATAAAATCCACTCTAGTGAAACTCCCCCTGCTTTGCACCCCTATCTCTGTAGCTGTTGCCTGGCAGCATTTTCAGAGGGTAAAAGGTTACCACACTTACCCGCTGCTCTATCTAGCCTTCTCCTTCCCTTTGTTTCCTCAAATAACCCTGCTGTCATTAAAAACTCCATCTCTGTGACAAGCTTGACAAGGGAACTTTGTCTTGTCTTCTGTCACACAGGGTCAAGGGACAACCAGTTGTCCTTGCTTGTTTCATTGGGAGAATTCATGTCCTTTTAGGAGAAACATTGTTAGGAACTTTCTAAGCTTTGTTAGTCTTTGTTGAATTAGTTATTCTCTCGCCTCTTGAGTCTTTTGTCCCAAAGATGGCTGAAGAGTTATTGTGATGTCTAGCTTGCTGCCCGTCACATCCATCACCCATTGATAAAGTCTTTGCCAGGAAAGGATGATAAATAGTTAAGATTCATTCATGATAGCTCAAAGAAGAATGGATGTTGTAAGCAACAGTTCTTCAAATTAGTTTATAGAAGACAAACATTTAAATGACCTGTCTTGATCTTTAACTGGATCATCGGTTTCTCATTCCAATTAAACTCTAACACACTATTATTCCTTCCCACAAAAGGAAGCCCATCGGAGTATTTGTGACAGGGGGCAGTCTGAATCTTTTGGTTAGCCAGACCATATCAGTCATCTTTGCGTAAGGTTCACACAGGATACCCATAGACTCTTTTGTAGTCACCCTTGGATTCATGTTTCTATCTCCTCCCTACTCTGCTAATCCAATGAATCAGCGCAAAGACTACTTAAACAGAAACAGCGAAAAAGGAACACTTTGACTGAGTGATCTTAGAAAGGGGGACTTAGTACAAGGGAGATAGTATACGAACACTAGGAAATAAAGGAAATAGAGGAAATATATCTTGAGCACTTCTCAATAGTGTTTTTGAGAAAATTAACTATTTTTCTGCTCAGACCACAAGGTCTCTGGGGAGAAAAATATATATATATCTGTGTAAGATATGGTCTAATACACAATGCCATGATCCTGTCCCTGCTGACATGACTTAATTAATAAAAAGGAATTATTCTCTTTACTTTATATTCCTTAACCATAATTCTTAGTGTGGCCCATTCAGCATCTGCAAAAACGGTTTCTATCTTGTGCAGCTCTGGTCATGCTAAGGAATACAAGGAGACAGTCAGGACCCTCTCAGCGCACAGTCAGCTAAACTTGCCATGACACCCTACAAGAACTGAGTCCTGCAGCACCACCACGACTGGGAGTGCACACTGCCATCTGTCTGCTCCAAAAAACGTTGCTGTCACTCCATACACCATTGGGCTAGAAAAGGTTTTACTGGGAGCAAGCTGTTCCCTCTAAGTGGAACAACCGAAATATCCAGGAGGATGATTATTTTCTAGGACTGGCAAGAGCAGCGTTTTTTTGGTTTTTTTTTGCCTCTCCCTGAGTGCTTAGTAAAGCAGCAGGAGAATTAAGATTCCACATTGCTCTTGCTCATTTGCCATTTTTGACTGGAAATACTGTTTCTATTTCTCCTTGGCTAGTTTGATCTTCTGCCTGCTTATTTCTCACCTGGCTTCCCACTACCCTTGTAAACAGCCCTGCCAGTCTGTATGCAGTGAAGCACAGCGGAAAGGTGAGGAAAGGAGAGGAAGAAGTGGCTATCCAGTCTCACCTGCCACATTCAAGCTAAACCTCAGAAAGCATTTCCTATACCCACAGTGAACAGTCAAATCACACTCCTCAGAGCTGTGGCTGTTTACAGGGGCAAAGATAACTCATTTACATCCTCCCAGGGATTTTCAATCAATCACTTGTCTTCCACAATAATTAACCCATTATGTGGGATCTAAATATGAAGAAAAAAGCAGTATCTGCACAGAAGTTGTAAAGAGATCTACCACCAGGCTGGTGGACAAAGCATAGAGCTGCTGGAATACCTGGATTCAAAAACATTACACAAAGCCCCTTGGCAATACGAAGTGGATGCTTGAGGTGTCCCTTGAGTAGATGTTGCTTAAAGTGGATTGATAAATTCTAGGAAGCTCTGAGGTGGCTCACTAGTAAAAAACAGAGGAAGTAAGACAAAAATATCTAAACCTCTATCTACTCATGTTTTTAAGCAACCTGAAAAGGCTCAAGAAAGGTACTTGTTTGAGATCTCAATCAGGTCAGAAAGCCAAAAAGAGGCATAGATGCTGGTAAGCATATATATTGAACTGGGTTTGCAGCTTAGCAGGTGTTTACAGTAATCTGCAAAGCCGAATGATGCTTTCCAGCCTAAGCTACTCATTAAAATTAGATGATCTTTAAGGTCCCTGCCAATTGAACCCATGCTATAATTCAATGATTCTATGAAAATTACAAAGTCTGCAAGTAAAGGAACATGGAGATTCATGCCTATACCTTGAAATAAGGCCCAACACTGTGACCCCAAGATGAGCAAAATATGGAGATTCTAAATATTTTTTTTAATTTGAGCTAACCAGGTCAGGCATAAGGCTAGGGAAACTTAAATGGAAGGAAATAGTTGAGTAACTCAGATGAGCTGAAACAGCTGAGTCTTGCAGGCATCTAGTCTGGGTATCAGCATCAACAGAAAGGAACCACCAGAATGGAAAGGACTGAGGTAACCAGCTTTCCTCTTGTGAATTTTTCTAAAACTGCTATTAATAAAAAGCACTTCCAAGAAGCTATGGTAATCACATAAGTGTACAGGACAGAATAGCAGAGCAAATGGGGGTCAGTGCTGGCAGAAAGCAAAGATCACTGTATTTCTGAATCAAAACACTGTCAGCAAGGACTTTGTGGTGGATCTTTTATACATTCACTAGAATTAAGCAGGTACAACTGGAACATCCTGAAGAATTTCCTGCAGTGGAAATAATGAGCTGAGATCAACCATCCATAATTCTTCCTGCATACAGAGAAATCCAATTGTTTTAATACATGAAGCAGCAGGAACTGAGTTGATATTTCAATTTATTTCAGGTCTGTTCACCTTGTATAGACTTCAACACTGTGCAGAACACTATCTTTTATCACAAAGTGTCAATGTTTCTCATTTTTTGCCTAGTGAATATGGTTATGGCTATTGATGTGCTTATGAAATATGCACTCAGATTCCTGCACAGCATGTCTGGATGTGTGCCCGTGGATATCAAGAATTGTACTGCTGTGGCTTGTTTGTTTTATTTTGATTGTTTGTTTGGGGGAGGCAATGAGCAGGGCGAAAGAGGCAGGCTAATATTGCACAAGCAGTCTCTGCAAGGTCAAAAACCTCTTTTGTTATGGAGTTCACTGCGTGTTGCAGCGCAGCCTATAAAGTCATTGCAGTTTCCAAGAAAGGCTCTATTTGTTCCATCTCTTTGGCATATCCTTGCAGAAGTAATTATGAGCCAGATTACAGCTCTAAACCATGTGAGGGGAAAAAGATTATCAAGAGCTTTTGGCAGGATGACCTCAACCTGGAAAATGTCATTCTTCTCACCCTCTATGACAGTCACTTTTTTTTTTTCTGAAAAAGAAATCTGAAAATACAGATTAACATACAGAGATCAGTCTTTGCTTTCTGCCATGCCTGATGCAATGCTTCACACTTAGGTCTCATTCAGTGCACCCTACAGCCAGTATTTATTCAGAATGTCATGCCTGCTTTTAAATAAAAGGCAATGCCCACTCCAGTGACCTATATTCCCTTCCTGCCTGATCTACGCACCTCCTTCCGAACCTCAGCGACGTAGTAGGTTGCCTGGTTGCTTTTTTTAGTTTTTCCTCCTTTTATTTTCTTGCTTTTCTCCCATATGCTACTCGGTCTGTATGCTTATCTGGGTGTTTGCAAGGACCTCACCAGTCCTCGTTCCCTAGAACAGCTACTTTTGCACCTTTAGATTTTACCACTAGATGGAAGCCTTGACCTCCAAAGTTATTCTGTGAGATTCCTGACCATTTAATTGTATATCCGAGTTTCCAGATGAACAGTTTATCTACACTCAGTTAGATATGCAAGTAATAATTAGCTGGGTTCAGACATTTCTGTAGCTCACTGATTCTTACATAGAAGTATAAAAGTGCATAAACCTCCCAGGTATCTCAGATAAAACTGTACAGACTACCAGGGCTATGTAAATCTTTATTAAAATATTGAGACTAGCCATGGACAAGCAAAGGGAAAGGAATGGGGTCACTGGTGTCAGTCTCAACACAGGAGGTAGTCACCAGTGGTATATATATGAGGCTGCAAAGCCTCTTAAAGGCTGCGTCCTTCAACAACACAAAGCTCCCCAGCACACGACTTGGCTCCCAACACTCCTGATAACATCATTGATGGAAATATATTCTGAGTTTCCTACAACATTTCTGGTTGCAAGCACCACGTGAATGAAAAGTGAGCTTTCAATTGTTGTTTGACATAAGAAATTACTCACCAAATACCTCCTGTGGATGGATAGTTTATATATCTTATTTCCAAGCAGTTCATTGTGAACTTTTATGTTCAGAATTCAAGGTGTTTAGGACATACGGCTCTCAGGGGATCATTTGCTGCCTGGCAAGTAGCTATTAGTGGTGGGATATGAGCTGCTGAATACTAGTGATTATGAACTCAGAATTCGCTTTTGAAGAAAACTCATGTTGGCTGTTAGCCATTATCAATTAAATCAATGGGAGATATTTTTACTCCTGAGAGCCAAAGCAGATGCTGAGAACTCTATTGCTTTAGCAAACAACAAATTCTCTTCAATGTTTAGACGAAGCAAACAGAAAATACAGTTTATGGAAATCTGCTCAGAAAACCTGAGTTTTTGATGTTCATGCATCTTTAGTTCTTACTTTTATAAGCCTAGAGAAAGAGCTGGGGGCAGAGGAGTGTTCCTCACTTTTTGTTCTTTGATTAGTTTTTGAATAAAAATGAAAAACTCTTGTGTAATCCACATGGTTATCTCTATGGTTATTCTGACACTCAATACTACAATTATTATTTCTGTAGTGCCATTACATTACAGAACAGTTTAGATTAGATGGTATGCATGCCAAACCAGTGGCATGTGAGACTACATGTATGCAGGTACAGTCAAAGGTCTAACTGCTGCCTGTGAGGCCAACCAACATGCAATGGATTATGCCTATCTGAATAAATTCTCCTTTTACCCCAGAATGCCTGGCTTTGTCCTTAATGCCAACTGGAAAGATCTCTAGCCTGTTGTGTCACCCAACTTGTGACAGGCATTGTTTGATGGAGTGCTATTTAATACCAGTTAAAAGTGATGAAAAGCACATAACCAGTGTGGACAGCCACAGGCTAGTCATGATTCCATGGTGCCTTGGACTCACTTCAACCAGCTCTTAGAGTCAAGGCCCTGAGCTGATATAGACAAGCTAATTCAATGGATTCACACACATTTATTCTAGTCAAGGATTTGGTTAACACTAGTGCAGATCATTATAGATTAGGAAAGAAAACATCTATAGATTTGTTTTCTTCATAACATACCTGGGAATTTCACACTGCTATTTGAAAATGATTTGTATGTAACAAAGACAGCAAAGCCAACACTCTAAAGGGCTTCACAGACAGTTCTTCTTTCTTGGATTTAACTTGGGGTTAGGGTTGTGGTCTCATTATTCTAGCTGTCATAAATCCATTCTCTTCATTTGAGTCGATATTTCATAGTCGTGCTTGGTTTTATTGGGTGTCCTTTCTGTGGACTGGGGCAGTAAGGGGAATATGTACCATGGCTGTGAAGTAATCCATTGTAATAAGCGATACTAATAATTACAAAAAGGAAAATACCTCATTTGTGAGGTAGTCCACACTACACACGTTATCTCAGTGGTACAAACCACTTAATGTCTAAATGTAGTACGTTTGAACTTTAAAAATAGATTGTAAAAAAAATACTTTTCCTGGAAAACTGTTTGTTTGGTTACCACAAGTAACACTGGAGATTATTTTAATTGAAAGGGATGGAAAATCTTGGGCTTGGGCACGGTTTCTTTGTGCATTTTGTTCCTCTACACTCCTTGTGGACTATACTGTCATATGCTGTATGGGTTAGGGTGTGGTCCTGCACCAGCTGGCGTTTCTGGCTAAGATCTCCTCAACTTCAGCATTACAGGACAATAGCCTGAACTAACAATATTTAGCCTGTATCTATCTTTCACACGGTAATGAGGAAGAGAAGGTGCTATAGTTGAAACCAAAAATAAACAAGACAATAAAAACACCAATTGGCAGGACTCTATTATCTGAGAATACTGTGAATTCACTTGTGAAACCAAACACATTTCAGGTTGCCAGTGTCGCTTTAAGAAGTGCCATCAAACATGAAATCTATTTGGAGAAAAGAAACAGAAGTCTCATAGATAATGGGATCAACGTGGAATGCAGAATGATGTCAGTATTTCATCATTGTCTTCTGTGGAACAGCCAGTGTTTATTGAATGTAGAACTGTAAATAATAAATATCTACCTTTTGTACTACTAACCATTTTCAATTTTTGTGATTTGCAGACTCCTGTGATTTTGTCAGTGGAAAATAAACAAAGTGGAGCACAGTGTATGGGAAGAGGCAAGAATGCCAGTCTGATGGCTAAAATTTGAATTACTATTCAAATTGAGTTTTATTTTAATAGATAGTTATAACACAGTCATGTGAACATTCATTTTATGGTCAAACTGCTAAAATATTTTCTGCCATTAATGAACCAGCTGCTGCCTAAAGATATTCACCATATTCAGTAGATTCACAATCTGTCCCTTAATCTAATTACTAATAAGGTTGCCCACAGAAAAAAAAAAAAAAAAAAAAAAAAAAAAAAAATTTAGATTGCTCAATTTTACACAGTTTAATATACATTTACCCATCAAAAATATAAGTCAAAGGCTGAGAAATTTGCACTGGTTCCAACGTCTTATACAATTAGTTTAATGGCATGAAGCCACTGGAGGGTGCTGATTCAGGAAGACTGCTCTGTGCCCAGGAGCTAGACCAAGGACTGTATTTGCCCTTGTTGTCAAAGAGAAGAGAACAGCAATGACAACAATGGCTAGAGGCATCTTTCTGGAAATAAAAACTGTCAGTCACTCCTCGCATTTTCATGATCATAGGCATCTGTCCTACAAAGTACTCCCAATTCATAGAAATTTCAATAGGTTTTTCTGGATGAGGACAGAGAACTTTTCACAAATACATACATACATACGTACATACGTATATATATATATATATTTCTTTAAAAAAAAAAAAAAATTAAAGAAAGAAAAAAAGAGAACTTGGTCTAACGAAAGATGTGAACTGCCACACTCTGCAGGCTTTACATAAGTAGAAGAATGAGAACATACGGAGGCATCAGAATGAGGTCTCCCTGGAAGTGAGAACTCATCCCAATTGACTTGCACATACCCAGAAAAGTCCCTAATGTGTGAAACTTCTTGTGGCACTCATCCTAGGTGTAGGAGTTTTCTCCCCATTTTCTTTCTGCTCCTTGTCTCCATTTTTTCAGAGTTCTTTTTTTTTTTTTTTTTTTTCCTAGTTTCTAACAGCCTGCTTCCAAGCTGTCTTTTAGGTTAGCTGTACAAAGTCAGTACTGGAATGAAAGGTATACCATCCTCCTTGGCCATTGTTCCTGCTATGTAATGGCTTATTTCACTCATTCTTCAAGTGTGTGATCTCAATGGCAAGCTGCAGAGCTCTGTCCTGCTCTGCTGACTGAATTTGTCTCCAAGCACTTTCTCATCCTTCCTGTTCCCCAAAAAGCTGTCATGTTTGATGTCACATCTATACACCCCTTCTACAACAGATGTACTGCGGAGGTGGAAGGAAGCTATCTGGATACAATACAGATCACATCCGAAAGCAGTCTGCGATCCCATGGCACTACACCCATTTTCACGTCCCTTGTCTAGGTGAATTCAGTCAGTGTGATTTGGGACTTGAACGGGCAAGTCTGCATGCCTGGGGAATCTCAGTACTGTGCTCCATGCCCCCATGTAGACATCCCTCTTGATGTCTCCCTTCCACACACATGGACCTCCACCAGCACCAGATTGCATTAAGGACATTTAATTGTGGAGTGGGAAAGGAAGCACTTGGTAGTTTTCAGCACACAGGCCTGGGCTGACAATAAGTGGAAAAAGCTAGAGGGGATTTCAGATGATCTCCAAGCAGTCCCTTTCTCCTCTTGCATCCATGTAGAAAGTGGAAAAAGGAATCCATCCTTTAAAGAGAGATTTCCTTATAAAAGAGCTCTTGAGTTGCTGGAGAGTTTAACTGTAAACTGAGTGCTTCCAGGAGTCCTGAAGCATGCCAACTCTAGAGATTTTATTGTAAAACGTAATTCAGATAAACACAAGTAGCATCTCATCACTCAACATTTCCCTTCTTTGCAACTCCTTTCTGTCCACCCTGGCTACTGTGCTGGAACTGATCTGTGACCCATGAAGATACGCAAAAGATTATACAGCAATAGTATGTAAAAGTAATACAGAGAGCATTTGATCAAACAGCTTCTTTGGTCATTGCTATTGAGGTCTTAATGACAACAATTTTATGGTTCAAGGTAAGTGCCATGGTTTTGGCTGGGATGGAGTTCATTTTCTTGGTAGATGCTCACACAACGCTGTGTTTGGGATTCGTGATGAAAACACTGCTGATAACCCAGTGATGTTTGGTTGCGGCAGAGCAGGGCTCGCACAGAGCCAGGATGGTTCTGCTCCTCATGCTGCCCTGCCTGCGGGGAGCCTGGGAGGCACCAGGAGCCACAAGGGGACACAGCCAGGACAGGTGGCCCAAACTGGCCAAGGAGATGTCCCATAGCACATGGCAGCATGCTCAGCAATAAGAAATGGGGAGGGAGAAGGAGTAAAGGGGGAGTGATGGCTTTTGTCTTCCCAATAAATGTGTGCTGTGCCCTGCTTTGCTGGGAGTAGCTGAAAACCTACTTGCCGATGGGAAGCAGCGAATTAATTCCTCATTCTGCTTTGCTTGTGCACACAGTTTTTGCTTTCCCTAGTGAACTGTCCTTATCTCAACCCAGGAGTTCTCGCACTTTTATCTTACCAATGTTCCCCCCATTCCACATGGGAAGATTTGAGCAAGGAGCTGGGTGATGCTGAGCTGCCTGCTGGGCTGCACTACCACAGGAAGAAGTCTGCCTTGCAATTACACAAATGCATTGCTAATTTCACTGTCTCCAAGCAATGAAATTAGGTGAAGAACTCATCTTCTTGCAAAAAAAAAATGTTCATCATAGTAAGTGGAAAGGAGCAAAGTAATTTTGTGTTAATTCAGAGCACCTACTTATCATAGAATCATAGAATATCCTGAGTTGGAAGGGACCCTTAAGGATCATCAAGTCCAACTCTTGACACCGCACAGGTCTACCCAAAAGTTCAGACCACGTGACTAAGTGCACAGTCCAATCTCTTCTTAAATTCAGACAGGCTCGGTGCAGTGACCACTTCCCTGGGGAGCTTGTTCCAGTGTGCAACCACCCTCTCTGTGAAGAACCCCCTCCTGATGTCAAGCCTAAATTTCCCCTGCCTCAGCTTAACCCCGTTCCCGCGGGTCCTGTCACTAGTGTTAATGGAGAAAAGGTCTCCTGCCTCTCGACACCCCCTTACGAGGAAGTTGTAGACTGTGATGAGGTCTCCCCTCAGCCTCCTCTTCTCCAGGCTGAACAGGCCCAGTGACCTCAGCCATTCTTCGTACGTCTTCCCCTCCAGGCCTTTCACCATCTTCGTAGCCCTCCTCTGGACACTCTCCAACAGTTTCATGTCCTTTTTATACTGTGGTGCCCAGAACTGCACACAGTACTCGAGGTGAGGCCGCACCAGCACAGAGTACTTATCCTCACTGACTTTAAAGGAAGCCCAGAGAGAGAAATTTCCTAGCCTGGGCACCTCAACTTCAGCAGTTGGACCTACAAATCTTCAGCCTGCAAGTATTCTCCAAAAATCTCTGTTATGTTGGAGGCCAGGTGGGAGCACAGCCCTGGTCCTGTGGCACCACATCCCCAGGGCAGCACGGTGAGATGGACAGAGGAGGCAGGCAGCCTGTGGGCAAGGGCCTTACTGGAACTGCTTCAGCAATACCCTTGTCCCCTTGGCAGGGTGTTCAAAATCCGGGAAAGTCCTTTCTGTGCAAGGGCTTTTTGCTAGATTGTGATGCAGAGGCTCTAGGGCTACTCCTAGTGCATTTCTTAGCTGCATGGAGATAGAAAGGAAATCCATGCTGGAACTGAGGAACAGCCCTATAAATAGTTCAAAAAGCAATGCAATGAATAACATGGGAAAGTTTCCTCTTATAACCAGATCTGTACAAATAGTGAGAAAAGCAAATAGCAGCGTCTCTCTACTATAGACTAAATAAATACTCTGCTGCGGAGGATGCTGTTGAAAGTAGAGCTTGTGCTTAGCTAATAAAGAGATCAGATTACCAGCAGGACTCATTGCCCTTTATATTTACTAACGCATGCAAAACAACAAAGACAACATCCTTACAGCACTTCATATCGTCATAGCACTGTGTAAACATTAGTCATATACCTCAGCAAACCCCAGGATCTTCTCAGTGCCCCGGCAAGGCCTTGCTTTATCCAGATACCTGCTGTGCTGGCCTCCCTGCGTATCCAGCCTTTTGCCTCCCCTTCAGGGTGGTTAGATATGACTGTGGCCTTCTATCACTTGCACTGGAAGAGGAACCTACAGCAGATAAATCACTGTGTAGTTATCAGACTGTAAACCACTGGTATTTTATTCTGTTGTTGGCTGGTGAAATGATCCAGCGCCCACACTCACTTCCCTGAGCCATCTAATACCCTTTCCACAGTCATTGCAAAATTAGTCACAAACTATACCATAAGCTCGCACCATTATCACCCATTAAAATTCTTCCTTACTTACAGAATGTTTAAACATGTGGTATTGTATCATGGCTGATATAATCATGGCTGACAGTGTGGGTGGGGAGGTGAATAAAACTTTTTTGGTCCATTTACTTCTTCCAGTGCCCAAAAGCTTTGCCAAAAATGCAAGAAAGGAAGCAATCACTCAAACAATCCAATAAACATTTTCTTCATGTGGCTGATCTCACGATACAGCAACCACAGTAACTCTAGTAGTTACTAAAGGGAACTTTTCTACCCCAGATAAATGATCTTATCCCACAAGAAATGTTTGCCTGGCAGAAATAACCAGCAAGCTAAGAGAGTTACATTAACTACGGTTTATTAGTTAGTGTCATAAAGCTCCTTCAAGAATGAGGAATTTGTAGGCATCTGTCTACATAGGAAAATACTGTTATTAGCCTGGACACAGCTTCCCTGCCACCCACGTGTAGGCTTCTTCCCTAGCAATGTAGAAAAACCCCATGTGATGTGAATCACCAGAGGATGCCTGGTTTTTTTCAGTGACTAAGGAAGGCAGTTGACTAGGTCACCTAAACTTCTCACCAAACAGTGCTCAAGAGTGCCTAAAATTAAGAGAAATTCATTCTGTCCGATACCTGTTTGGTGTTCTCCTGGCATACAAAATGAAGCTGCACACAGGTTTTCACACAAGGAACTGCCCCCAATATTAATGCACAGACAATCTTTGTTTTTATCTTTCAAAATTTTCTTTCAAACAAATCACTCCCTTTGATCTTTTCACCAACTGGAGACATTTCCACTATCCTGTGCTTTTACTCTGAGCTTGTGACAAATCTGCCTGGCAAAAATCTGTCTTTCTCCTTGT
Organism: Aythya marila; assembly: GCF_965140915.1. NCBI lineage: Eukaryota > Metazoa > Chordata > Aves > Anseriformes > Anatidae > Aythya > Aythya marila. The sequence continues at coordinate 27,979,048 of NC_139042.1, read as the reverse complement.
ACATTCAACACAGACTCCTGAAGAGTGAGACTGGAAAGAGATTACACAGCCCATGTTTATAACAGATTTTTCTCTGTTCCTGCACTGCCTTGACTGAGTATTCTCCAAACTTCATCTGACTGTCTAAGGACAATAGGAAGATGCTGGAACTCACAGGAAGAGGCATTTTCACTGTGGGTTCTTGGGAGCACTATGAAGAAGAGTGGATTTTTGAGGAAAAGAAGTAGAGGAGGAGCAGGAGGAGGAGGAGGAAGAGGAAGAAGAAGAAGAAGAAGAAGAACAACAACAACAAGAACCAGGGACCCTGAAAATGAGCTTAAGAAGGTTAAACTGCAGCAGTGAAAAAGGCAGAAAAAGGAAAAAAAAAAAAAAAGAAAAAAGAAAAAAAAAAAGAAAAAATACCTCTAGAAAATAATCTCCTTAGGGAAATGAGAAGAAAAAGAAAGGTCAAAAAAATGTTAATTTATATGAAAATGGGAGCAAAATGAAGGGATGTTTTAACCTTAGATGGGTTAAGAAGATCCTCTGCACATTTCTTATAATCATTCCATCCTTTCTTACATGCTTTAGACCTTCTTTATCCTCTGCAACATAAATTTGAACTAATGGATCTTATTCAGAGCAATAAGAGACACAGTTTTTAAAGAATGCTGAGTATCTGCATTGCCAATGGACAGTAAGCTCTGGAAATCTTGTGATTTTCACCTGGGAACCTAAACACAGATGTAAATACCTAAAACTGAATGGATAGGCTTAAAACATATTGTCGAAATGTAGCATCAGATTTTATTTGATAAATCCCAAGTGAAAAAAACTTGGCATCTGAATTATAACTCCAGCCACAGAGCTTCTGGAGAGCAGTTAAGGGAGCAACTTCTGGGCAAGCAGAAGTAACTAGTAAAACTTTTCATGTTCTTTGAACAAAGGCAAGTGCTTTAAAATCATGTATTTTGTTTCTTCCTTTGACAGACTTGGAATGAAATTTTTACAAGTTTTTTGCCCAAATACATTTTTTTTGGCTCTTAAATATTTCTTAAGGGTTTTTTTGTTGTTGTTGCACTCACAGCTGTAACATTATCATGGAAAATAGTTATTTATAAGATCAGTCTTGCAAATACAGAATATTGTCCTATGTGTTTATCCAAAAAACACAATGCAGTTCTGTAAAATACTACGCAGTAATAGGCCACAGTAAATAGTCCCAGAAATGCCAACATACACACATACGTATGAGGGTATAAAGGATGCATATGTTCAAAATGAAATTTAACATTTTAATTATTAGTGCCATTTACTGAGTAGATTCAAAATAAGGAACAGTGTTGCTTTAGTGTTAAGATTAACAGTACATTTTCAGACAATGAAGGTTACTGTTTCATTGTTTTCATGCATTTCTGTTTAGCCCAGAATCCATGTCTAAATCGCTTTATGGAAGTCACACACCATTTCTTTGAGCATAAACAACATTCCTCACTCACAGACAAGAGCGTGATGATCAGCTTTTCCTTGAATGGTTAGTTAAAGGAAAGATGATTATTTTATTCCCCATTCTATGTGGAGTTGCTTTTTTTTTTACATGCTGATGTGCTGTGATGAGCACTTTATGATGCATGACTGACTGGCTCTAATACCACTTGATCCTTTATAAATTAAGAGGCAAGAGGCTGCAGCCTATCATGTAACTCCATTACTGGGATTTGGATTAAGAGTGTCTTGCACGTGTTATTTTCTTTCTTTCAGCTGCTACATGTTAGGTGCCTTGAGAATAGCTCTTGGAATCCTCTTCCTCAAGTTGTCCCTTTCCTGCCCACTTCAGCTCTCCTAAAGATCAGCCAAGGATATATTTGCTAGTGAGCTAGTGAGCCCAACTCAGGGAAAAAACCTGTAATCAACAGTAAGAGTAAGAAAAAGAGTAAGCTAAGAAAGAAATTTCCCTGTTTTATTTCCATCTGTCTTGCAAAAGCCGATCCTGCCTAGTAGAGCAAACACTTTCAATTGCACAATAATTTCCAGGTTCAGCCTACGGGTATTTTACCTGTTAGGCCGTGGAAGTAACTGTTTTCCCAAGAAATCTGTTATAGCAGATAGAACAGTGCATACAACAACAGTTAGGCATTTTTCCTTCATCTTTGAGAGCCAGCGGGTTTTTAAAGTCTGAAGACTGCTTTCTCACTTGCACTTCTCAGCAAATACACTTAAGCACCTTATCTGTCTCTGTCCTCCAGACACTGCGATGGCTATAGCACGCGGTGACCTGGTGGCTGCTGTGGTCCTGCATTCTCCTGGGACGTGAGACTTCCTACTGCAGTGCACCCACCACCAGCAGCTTGGTTTCTTCACGCTTGTGAGCAGCTGGGCTTTGGTCTGTGCATCACATAGCTTGAAGCTTATGGATGCAATTAGCAACTTCAGGAGTTGGACAATGGACATTTTCTAAAGAAAATTAATTTAGAGCATAACTGCTGTCAAGACAGCTTTCCTGTTTCATTAAGATATTTTTATCTTAATGAAACACACACAAAATGAAGCGCACACAAAATCAGCCATGTATTCTAATAGTCAAACTGTTACCAAAACTAGATAAGAGGGTGGGAAAAGCAAAGCCCTGCTTTGATCCAGTGTGCAGGTTCTTCTGATCCCTGGTCTTCTTAAATATCGATGTTGCATCTCCAGATAGATCAGCAAGGTATCAGTAAAAATGTGCATTGTCATTATGCTTTTCTAAAACGTCTGCTTTTGGCCACTGAATGAGACAGATACTGGGCTAGATGGGTCTTGGACATGACCTCGTACAACTATTCTTATAGTCTCTAATAAAAGAAGGTTGAAGAGCAGCCAGGGGTTCCTGGAGGCACAGTTATTCTAAGGGAAGGCATTCAAACACTCCAGTGATGGGCAGCCATCCAAAACTCTATGGTGGAAGGGTGGCAATAAACCAAGGAGATAAGCAGATGGCTTCCAAGCTACGGTATGAGTTTACAGCAACAAATACTAATAGTCTTAAGCCATTTTATGAACTTCTTACAAAATACCAAAAACAGCTATTATATGTCTGGGCTTCTTAAACATCAAAGCTATTTTTTTTAAGTTGATTTATGCAAGCCAAAAGAAGTTATGTAATTTTCAGTTAAAGCTTGTAGACCAAAGAAATAGTGTCCTAATGTTTTCCTGATAATCCTTGCTGCTAATGGATTCTGGTCCAAGTTTCTGCCCTCAATGCTTTTATATAGCCCAGTTACACTTCTGCAACACTTTCAGTGCAGTTTGAGAGCAGCAGCTGGAGTCAAAATGAGCCAATCTTTCCCTGGAGGAGCCATGCAATACTGGCTGTCCAGTCCCTCCTTGTTGTCTTGTCTCTGGCCTTTGTGCAAGCAGAAGGTGAGTCTCCTCAGGAAAATAATTTGGCTGAAGATGAGCCACTTTTTTCTCTTGCTGGGCTGGTTTTCAGTCAGACCATCTCCTTGAAATTCTCCAGGTAGTTTGGAGACGAGGAGGTGTACCTGCCTGGTTACGGACAGGAGAGAAGGGTAAAATCTCTGCAGCCTCATTTTAGCAGCGTATTAGCTGCTGAGGAGCACTGATGTTAACAAAAGCATGAGACACCCCAGTTCTTCAGGTCATTGGATGCAATTTGCAGGTTTGGTTGAGACCTTTAATTTGATCCATCATCTCTCAGAAAAGTCCACCCTTTGTACAAATGGATCAGCCAGAAAACTGTTTGGCCTCTGGGATGCTTTACATCTGCTCAGTGATCTGCCTGCTGTGAGACAACCTTAGAAAAGTGCCTGGCCCATACCTTGGACAGTGTTTCTCCTCCTTTTAAGTCCCATTGATGCTTCATTCCTTGCCAAATTTTAACAGAAGCTGACATTTATATCAAGCAGGATTTCTCCCTCCCTTCTCCCTCTCCCCACGCTGATGACCAGAAATGATACCTCTGAAGAAAACATTCTTGGCATCACTGCCTCACAATATTCTCAGCACAGGCAGAGGCATCGTGCATATAAGGCTGCTTCCAGTGTGAGAGAAGGGATATTTTAACATTCCTTCTCCCACCACACCAGTAAAAGGAGTGGTTATAGCCTCAGCCTAATGAGGGAGGGGAAAGAAAGTCTGTACAGCCAGTAAGACACAGCCACTGGACACAGGAGCTCCTGCAACACCAGCCAGTGTAAATGGGACTTTGCCATTTCCCTCTGCAGCAGTAAAGCTACCCTTGTTTATGGATCTTAGAAGTGGAAACAGAAACAAGCATCTTCTAGCAAAAATTATTTAAGTTTTATTTCTGTGATCGACTTTGTGATGTTTACCCTGGCTTAGATTATGCATTAAACAGCCATTCCTGACATTTGCTTGAAAAGCCAGTTGGTAAATCCCACAACTACAGAACGAAGAGTTTTAATAAAAATATTGAAACCCAATAAGCCCAGCTGATTATCAATCTCCTGATTAAAAATTTATGCCACAGGTAATTCAAAACTGGATTTTTACAAATGTGGTAAAGCAATTCAGAAATAAAATCTCCCTTGGAGATTCAACAGTGTTTTAAGTGTAGCTGCTGCTTTCCAGAGTAAAATGTTTTACTGTCACAACCAGCTGCGGTGGAAAAAAAAAAGAAAGAAAAAAGGAAAAAAAGAAGATCATTTTTTCCCCTCAAAAGAGTCTACACATAAAAGCTGCTATAATATTTACTACTACTGCCATAGGGGTTTAATTCTTCCTCTTTGAACACCAGTGGGTACAAGACTGGTACTTGAAAGTAAATGTTTCTTCTGCCTTGTAAAACACACTATTTCGCGAAAAACTTTGTTTAATGGAAGTTGTCATGGTTACCATCATAGGAGTGCTTTTGTGAACATTATCATCATTCTTCGTAGAGCAGTGACACTTAGTATATGTGATGGGCTCTAGGTACTTGCCAGAAGCCAGAACTGTCTCGTTGACCTTATAAAACGGACAGAAGGTCCGCTGTCTGCTCTCCTGGCAATCTTCTCACATACGTGGCACAACACGACACTTGCTAGCACTCCTTTAGACGTGACAATGGAAATATTTCTGCTGTGCTGTAATGGATGTGAGTTAATACATTCTAGCACTTCCATCAAAGAAGAAATGAGGTAAATGCTTGAGCATCACTTAACCCTCTCTCTGGCTAAAATGTTTTCTCCCTCCCCAACTCAACAAGTCCACACGAGGCAACTACAGTCTCTCTCCATAAGCCAGAATAGATGAGAGCAGCTGCCAGCCAAACAGGCAAAGAGCACTTGGAAATATTTACAAATTCGTAGGACTTTCCAGCTACTGAGATCTTGAAAGTATCTCTCCAGGCCAGTGGCCATCCCATACAGCCTTGTCAGGACTGTGGTGATGCATGCTGTTGTGGGGCACCAAAGGAGAGGTGCAGTGCAACACCCATGGTCTCTGACAGTTCCTGTCCATGCTTTGGGCTCGATGCTTCTTTACAGAAGCTGGTGACCAGAAAAAAAGGGAAACTCACCTGTGTGATCTCCACACCCCTTTGCAGAGCTGTGGCAGGTAGCCCTTGTACACCAGGCTGCCACATTAGGGGTGCTTAAACGGGGTGCTGATCTTTGCATCTATGGGCAGCAAGCCCCTTGTACTCGCCTTGAGTCCCAGGCTTTGGGATGATACAGAAAAGGACTCCAAATACTCAAGTTTTTATAGGAGTTGTTACTGAATGCTACAACTTTTCAATAAAAATTTTAATGTACTAGAATTCAAGTAAAAAAAAAGAGAGCAATTTGCTTATAAAATACATATTTGCTGTGCTGTGCTGTACCGTGAACTTTAGTGGGAGTGTGCATGCTAGGGTTTTCAAATGAATTTTAGAATAGTGGGACCTGGGAACCAAACTCCCTTAAACTCCACTGAAAACCCTTGCTTGGTGCTTTGAAGAAACAGCTTTTTATTGCATTGCTGTATTTTACCTCAAAATTGTAGAATTTTAGGAGGTTGGGTGTCTGGCTTGAGACCTACCACAAATGGACCTGACCTCACCATAACCTTTTAAAAAAACCAACGACCCAACAGCCTATGTGAGAAACTGCCACAAATATTTTGGCAGCATTTACCAGTCTGAAAGTCAGCCTTTTAGGGCTGACCTAGCATGAAGACTGAACCACATGCCAAGCCGTAACTCCCCTTCCTTCCAAAACAGCAATCGTCTTTATGCTTTTTTAATCCATAACCAAGTGTGCTAAGTCCAGTGCTGAATGATAACAAAATCTTGATCTGCAGAGCGATAATTTCCTTTGGGGCCACTGAAGGAGAAAAACCTTTCTACAAAGGCCAGGCCCTGTAAACCGAGAAGTTCCTCATTGCAGCACCTAGAATGGGAGGGAAGATGCCAGGATCAGAGCCCAGAACCCCACAGGAAGATCAGGATTCTGCCGACAGAATGAGATAGCAGAGGATGGGGCCAGCGTGGATATGGGATGTTTTGAAAAGTTTTAGTCTGGAATGAAAAATCCTCTTGTGTTTTGTCTTTATCCACAGTTCTGAACCCTCTAAACCAGGTGGTTTTTCTTTCTTTCAGAACTAGGACTCTTATGTATAGTATAATGCAAGAAGGAACTGCTGTGGCATCTGTCACTTCTCTTCTGGAATTGCAACAAAGAGAGAGAGAAGAAGAGAGAGAGAGAGAAATCCAAAATGCTGCATGAAAAGAACTGAATGGAGGATTTTTTTTCCTAGCTGAGTCACCTTCCACCAGAACTTAAGTTAGATGAAAAGGGACATATTTTTCTCCTCTCTTCCTACCTTACAGTGAAGCTCTGCCACTATAGAAAGAAATGTGGGAGGCTAGAAATATTCCGTATGTGATACCTTGATCAGTAGGTCATCCATACAAACAGAACAACCACCTCTTTTTTGCTTACTCCTTTTTGGGCTAGAGGAAATCCTTTTTGGACTCATGCTTTTCGTCACACGCTCCATCCTCACGGCTCGTGCAGGACAGATGATAGCCCGCCAGATAGAGAGTAGAAAAGAGATTGAAATCTGAACCCAGGTGTAGATCCGCCAGGGAAATCGATGCTTTTGCCTCCTGTTTTAGTGCATGTATGATCTGACATGGTTTCAGCTTTCGGCTTTCAGCTTTCTGCTCTGCCTTCATCTAGCAGCAGCCGGCCCTCTCCTGCAGCTTGCTCTCAGCTACTCAGACCAGTGTGTGATGGATGAGGAGGAGTTTTGCAGGTCCTCAGTGTTAATTCATTTTTGACAAGAGAGGGGGTTAATTTTTTGTCTTCCTTGCAGATTTCTCCTGCTACATTGTGAGCACTGCTACTAAATGTTATTTAATGAAAGGCTTGAAATTTTGGGAAATTTAACCTGGGAATATTTTTATTATTATCCTTATCTTTACACCATTATTACAGCCTCAAAAGGGTAAGAAAGTAATTAAAACTTAACCTCTCTTTTCAACAAACCATACAGAAGAGCTCATGTGAAGCACTAGTAGCAGAGAAAAGCTAGCTAAAGGCTAAGACTTAACACCTCGTTCATTAAAATCTCTGAAATGCTTGGAATTTAATGCAGAGAAGTCTTCTTTTCACCATAATTATGTGAAAGACCAGAATAAAACAGAGTTAAATGAAGAAAATGTATAAATAAGAGAGCCTAGAGTTTGTGGTAGCTTTACTTACTATCTTAATTATATATTTCCTTAGAATGTTTCTTTTTTCCCTCCCTGGGACAGATGGAATAAATTAATCTTAAATGCAGCATAAAATCTATTCCAGATCCTCTCATATGCCAGTGCTTAAACATTACTAACTAGAATAATAAAAGTCAGAAATGGAAAAGATCTATTAGCTGACCACCTAAAATTTAACATACAGAAATATATCCATTTAACTAAATCTATTTCTAAATATTTAAGGAGGTTTGGTTACATCTTAAATCAGTTCAATGGTGGCTAGAGTCAATTTATTTCACTTTGAAACCACACTTAAAAGTGAGTGGAAGTGACCTGCTTTTAAAGGCAGTTACGCTAACTAAATAAATACATGTCTGCAGACTAAGAGACATCAAGGTCTGTCCCATCCTGGTAATACAGAATGTAAATAAATACCTTCTGAATAGGCCCTTCGGGGGTTCAGGGTCTCCCATCACCACTGCAGTTGCTGGATAATAAATATCTAGCTGCTCCCAAAACATGTTCAAGCTGGAAATTAAGATATACTGAAGCTTTCTCTCAGGTTTGCCACTCTCTTGCCCTGGCTCAATCATTTAACCATGCACAATGTCTGTAAACATGTTAATGTCTTTTACCTGAGTATGATGATTCAAGTATTAACAAGCTGAGAGTGCAGCATTCTGGTCCCAATCCTAAAAGAAATTGTATGCATGTAGTGTTGTGTAAGTGAACGCATTGATTTAGATGGCAGTATATCAGTTATGAAGGACAGAAGAGTTTGTTTCCTTAAGTTCTTCAGTACTTGTATGTACCTGCACAGGACAGTTTTGTATGAGCACTTTCTACAATTTTGTCCAAACTAGCTTTTAGTAACCACTGAGGGAGAGATGGAATAGGGGTTCTAATTAAAGGGGCTCATTCCATACTTAATAAAGCATTATATTTATTGAAATACTTATGTGAAATCCTCCATAAAAACTGAAGAATAATTTTTACTGCTTTCAGAATGTCATGCATGCAAAACAAGTCATATTCAGAGCAGATAAAATACCAAGTTTCCTATACAACAGTACGATTTTTTCTAGTAGTTGATGAGTAGTACAGATTGAAAGACTCTCCTAAAGACTTCTGGAGACACACGTTGGATCAACCTGTGATGCCAAGAGGCTGCAGGACTGTGCACGAGTCCTGTGGCACTCTTTGGTAGCGCAGCGGGCATTCACCAGTGCCAGGACAAGCATTGCTGGGTTTGGAAAATGCTCGTTGTTCCTACAGTGTGCTGACACCACCTTTGCAGCTGTTCCCAGGCTGTTCCCTCTCATTTTACAGCACTCACACCCGGATACAGATTATTTTAGACAACCATGGCCATAAACTATTAGAGACAACTGTTGCATGAGCTACATCCATTATGAGCCTTTTAAACAATATTAAATGCTGCTTTTGATTTGAGCTACTGTATGGTTATACACGGTTTACTGCGCCACTGGCAATCATGAACATGTCTTAAAAGAAAGGACATCAATGCTGTACAATGTAGACATAGCCAAACATGTACTAGTGAAAACTAAAGCAGTTTAGCTTGTCTTACTCCTGGCTTGTGTGATGTATTTCTACCTCCTGGTACTGTGAAGTATTCTTTTGATTTTGAGATTTTGACCATTTTTCCTTCTTTCCTGGAAGGCAATGGAACAAAAGTATAAAAAACAGGCAAACCAACAAACAAAAAACACCCTGACTTTTAACTTTTGATCGCGTTCTGCAAATAGCTACCTCCAGCAGCTGGCAGAAATTAGACAGTTGCTTGAGATTTTTGAAGAGAAAATTCCCATTCTTCAAAGCTGACATTTTCCACAGCACATCAGTGGGAGAAGTTCCTCAGTCCTGGGGCAGATTTATTTTTTAATTGCCACACGGTATCTAGATTGCAGGGGGCACAGGAACGCGGATTCTAACGTGGTGTGAAGCTGATGTGGTGGAGACACAAGCAGGGAGGGGGCAAAGAGGCCGCAGCCAGGCTCTGTTCAGGGGTGCCCAGCGCCAGGCCAGGGGCAGTGGGCACCAAGGGGCAGGCAGGAGGCTCCCTCTGAGCACCAGGCAGCACTTCTGTGCTGGGCGGGCGGCTGAGCACTGGCCCAGGCTGCCCAGAGAGGCTGTGGGGGCTCCTCCTGGGCGATTATCACAGGGTGCCTGCCCTGGGCACCCTGCTGGGGGTCACTTCCCAAGCGCCGTCAGGCCGCAGGGCTCAGCCCACGATTGCGAGGCCGCCCCCGGGAGCCCCCCATAGCGGCAGGAGGCCGGGCTGCGTGTAGGGGGGGCCGGGGAGGGAAAGGCTCGGCCCCGACCCCCGTGCAGGGGCGGTCCGGAGCCTGCCGCCGCCGCCTCCCTCCCGCAGCGGAGCGGTGCGGAGCGGAGCGGCATGGACGGAGCCGCGGCGCCGCCGCCATGGAGCAGCAGCAGCAGCAGGAGCCCGGCGGCGAGGAGGACTGCGGGGACTCGGGAGCCGAGACGGGAGGGTGAGCGGGGGAGGGCTGGCAGGGACGGGGTTGGGAAGGGAAAGAAGCGGGGAGAAGCTCGGGGGGGAGGCAGAGAGAGTGTGTGCCCGTCCCTCCGTCCTTCAGCCCCACCGCCCGGGGAGGGGGGGGGATGCTCCGGGGGTCCATTTCTCCTGGCTGGGAAAGCCCTCGGTTACCCCAACCTCCTTGGGGTGATTGGGAAAAAGCCTTCCCATCCTCATCATCCTCGTTATGCACCTTGGGGGAAGATAACAAAGCTGAGGGCAGGGCCCGGGGGTGACTTGTTGAGGGCTTGGTGCTGCCCCAGCCTGGGGTAGTTCACATTGAGGATGGGCTTCGATTTGTGGGTGCCTCAAATTTGGGGTTAGTGTCGTCACGGTGCTCACCATACAAAGTGCCCCCAGCTTGGCCAGTAGGCGTCCAACCTGTAAGTGCCTCGCTGAAGTCAGGCAGTGATGGTTTTACCTGGCTCTGTGCCCCAGCGTGCACTGTTGGTCAGCTGGATGGATGACTCCTGAGACCAGGGATCACCCATGGGATCCCCCGCCCTGCTCCCACCCTCAGCCCACCTCTGCAGGAGAGAAGGAGCTTCTGTCCTGCCTGTCCTGCCTGCTGCTGCCAGGTCATCATGTTGGGAACAGCAGCGAGCCTCTGCTTGTTCTCTGGCCCCAAAAGGACAACCAGGTTGCACGATCCCCTTAAAGCTGTTCTCTCCTAGCTCTCCTCCCTCCCTGCTTTCCAACTGTATTTGCTCCAGCTCCTTGTCTGGTGGGTCTCACTTGGTCCCTAGTTTGCATGGGCATGAGGGTGTGCACACACCCAGGGGTGTATCCTGCTCTCAAAGTGATGCCGGTAAATAACAGCACCTACCGGGGTGCCAGAGCTCTGTGCTGGTGCATGAGACTGAGAGCATAACAAAACCGTAGAGCTAATTCTTTGCAAAGTGGTGTCAGGTGCACGGCACCCAAACTGAAGTTGCAGTGCTATAAATTGAAAAAACAAACAAACAAACAAAAAAAAAAAAGCAGACATGAAATATGACTGTCTCTTTCATTTACCAACTATTAATTCAAATAACTTCTTTTTTTTTCTTTAACTCTTCTGTGCTCTGAGAAGCTGAGGACTTTCTCCATCACCTTACATAGTTGTAGTATTGCAGACACACCTGGTGGTGAAAGTTTTAAAATGTTTCATGGGACAGAAAAAAATCTGTGTCTTCTTTCTAGTTCTTGGGATAACATCTTTAGGGGATGCGGGTGAAAGGAAGACTAACTAATCACTGAATTCATGGCTGGTTCAAAGCTCAAAACATCCTTGATGGGTCAAGTCACTCTCAATTTGCTGTGCTTACCCAGAATAGAGAAATCTGCATTTCCTTGGGAGGGATGCGGGGAAGGATTTGCCCCAGCTGGTGATGTTAGCCTTCAGACCTCAGTGATGAGCACGACAGCCCCTTATGTCTGGTGTTGGTGAGGTGTTAAGGCTGAGGATTTTACGAAGTGTCCCTGTCACCGGCCTGACACTGGAAGGTGAAGCTTAGCAGAAGAGTCTGTCTGAGGAACTTCAACGAGGGCATATGGCAATTGATAACCACAGGAGTTTATTTGGAAAAGCAATAGGTCTCTGCCTTTCGATTATTATTTTTAGCTCTGGTTAGCAGCTATTTGGTCTGATAAACACATTGCGTATGTCTCTTTCACAATGTTTATATATCAGTTTTCTCACCAAGCCAACTGCTCACAGCACTTGCCTTTTCTTCTCACCAGCCGATCTGCTTTTTGCTTTGTCTCAGCCCCATCCTAGACGTTGCTGAGTTGAGCTGTTTGCCTCTTTCTCTAATAATTCAATGGTTAAAAAAGAAAGAAAGAACAATTTGGAAGTTCAGCCACCATCCTGTGAAAGTATAAGGACAGACAAGTGTCAAAGTGATTCAGTAAGAGGTTTACATCGGGTGCTCCCTTTCTGTCACTCAGGGAACAATAGCCTGCAGTAAAGCCAGGCGCTGCAAGCCGCTGTCATCCCGATAACTGCACGTAACAGCGTGTGGAGTATGTGCCATGGAAGCTGTTTGTAACAACCAGCCAGCCTCGTACATCAAGTACCCCGTCTGCTTCTTAAGGTTTTGCTGCAGCTTCCACCTGCAAGTGCAGGCGAAGGTCTGTGCTCCAGGAAAGCTCGGTTACAGTTTTAAGCCTTCGTTTTCTTAATCTGGTGGAAAACATCTTCCTCATACTGCATTTGCCTCGGTAAATAGGGTTGGCAAAGAGGCTGCAGAACAAAAACAATGTATTTTAAGTGACTGAATCCAATCAGAATGGATTGAGCTGTTGTTGTCAAGTACCTAAATAGAGTGAGTAGAACGTATAAGCCAATTAGTTTATATTGGCTGTTTATTAATGAGATTTGAAAGAGTTTGACCATGCTGGGTCTAAGAGACATTGCCTGTACCAAGTGTGTCTTCTTGGGGAATGTATCTTTGAGCTTTCTTGTGTAAAACCCTTATTTCATCTGCTACTGAAATCTTTTAGCCCACAAGTATGGGAGACTGAGAGTTTTCTGCTATAACATTTTTTGTAGTATTTTGGTACTATAAAACCAGAAATTTTAGGAAGAAAATGGTCTTTTGGGGAGGGGAGGTGGACATTGATTAGAAAGCCAAGAGTGGAGGACAAGTAGAAGAAAGGATTTAAAAGGAGGAAAAATACTTATGTTTAAAACTGTAGATCAGTCATAGAGAAAAGCAAAAAGGCTAGAAAAAAATCATGCTAAGCTGCTTAAAATGAGTTGTAGAAAAGTGCATTGTTGAATTTCCTTGGTTTTACAAGCCATGCAAATGCTGTTATTTCACTATCCTTACTCAGAATAGCAGAGCTAAGTTTGGGGGGGGGAGGTCTGAAACAACCAAAGTGGCAAACTAAAACAAATTTAGAAGTTGTTGGGCACACCAGATTGAAGCAATGAGACAGATTCTTGCTGTCACTGATGCCAGTGGAGAAGCATTGGTTGAATTCATTGAAGACTGATATCCAGAGGGAAGCATAATGAATGCAGAAAAGTGGTAGTTTCTCAGACCTAAAGTCTTAAATTTTTGATTCCTAGATTTTTGTTAGGCCCAGTTGGCTGTATTTGAGGATTGCTCCTATAGGAATGCTTCCTCCTTTTTATTAATGGTATGTGCCTTAACTGAACATAACACTTCAGTGAGATAGCTGTCATTAATGATGATTTCACTATTTGTGACAATTCCCAGCAGAACTGCACATGTTCCCTTAGACATCTCTAAGAGACGATGCCTTAAGAGGTTCACACTCTAATCATTAGCTTGCTAACAGTGTCAAACTTTGCCTAAGCCCTTCATTTTTTGCCTTCCTCACTTAAAAGTCATTTAAAGTTTTGACAAGTTATAACTTTCAACTTAAATGACTTGAATTTGCAACTTGAGCCTTAACTCATGTACTTTAAAAATTTTATTCATCTTTTTTAGAGCAACTGAAGACTTGAAATCTTCCCTTCTCAATACACAGAAGTATTGAAGTAGAAGGTTGTTTTTTTTCTGTATAAGTTAAAAACCTCAATATTAAGGTTTTATTAATGATGCAAACCATATCCACTAGTAGTTCAATGCTGAGTATTTGATGAATTTTAGGAAGAAGGAAAACTATATATTTTTTGGTAGCAATAAACTGCCAAGGAAAGTTCAAAGGTGTATGGAGAAATCCCTTTCAAAACAGAGAAACAAAAAATTGCGTAGGGTTAGGACACTGTATCACACAGCAGCTATTTTTAATGTATATTTAGCAAAATCCACTACTATTCAGTTGTAGTTATTATGTGGGGGATTTAATCCATCCTTTTTGTCTTCTACTGTGGCTATCTTCCCCAAATTTCTGTAGAAATTTCTATAGAAATTGTCAAAACTTCTTGGCTGTGCCAAGAAGTTCATTATTTTTCCTTGTGGCTCTGTCCTTAGCTGCATGCGTGACCCTGGCTAAGTCACAAACTCTTTGAGCCTCCTTTTACTTACCTGTTAATCAGATAAAAACTCCTTTTCTTGTTTGTTGCAATTCTGTAACCTGTGTGAGACTCAGAAAATCTAGCTGTTAATGGGAGACGGGACAGCCTGTAAAAAAAAGAGGGTGTACCCCACTTACAAGTGTTAAGAATATCATAGTACACGTGTCCTCAGTCAGATTGGGCTGCTTAGATTATGAAATGAGTAGATGAGCCATTTGTCTGGGGTGAGGAGATGTTGTTTCCATGTCATTGTCATATGCTTCTAGCTTAAAGGGTTTCAACACTTCAGACTTTCTCATCTGTGTGGTAGTCCTGCAGTATGACAAGTCAGTCTCTTGTCACAGATATCATTCATTTATGCAAAACTCTCAGGAATACAAATCACTGCTGCTGAAACCTATTTTGAGGTTGTTATTTTTATTTATTTTTTTTTTAAATCTTGGGGCTTTTTTAATTTTTCCCCTTTTTTTCCATTTCTTGAAACTTTCACTTCCTAGATATACATCATTCTAGACATGTCAAGCTATACAATTTATCTATGATTTGTCATTCAAACAACATAAAGTTGCTTTTTTTGGTCATGAATTGGGACTGAGGAGCCCTTTCTGATCAGATTTGACCATTGGAGCGAAGCTGTTTCATTGAACCTTTGGGTAGGCAGACCTACTAGTGTGTTGCACTGGGGCTGGGCGCAGAAAGCAAGATTGAAACAGACTGTAAATCCCCTTTGACTGATAACCACGATGGTTAGGTCTCAGCAGGAATGAGCTTTCTGTCAGCTATTTGTGGCTGAGAGGAACAGGACCCCAGGAGGGGACGCTACATGGAGGCAGGTGTGTGCTATCAGCATCCTGGTGCATCCACCCCCCTGGAAGCACGCTGTGGTGAATGGGGTGCCAAGGCAGAGGTGCTAACCAAAACACCACGGTCCCACTTCATCAGGTGCCTTGTGGAAGGTCAGAAGCAACACTTCATCCTGATACAACAACGATGGGGATGACAGTAGTGATGTCTCCGCTGTTCAGCCTCAAATATAGATATGGGGAATAAGCTCTTGAGTGTGGTGGTGACAGCTGGGCTGTGGGAATCCATCCTCTGACTTCATCACTCTGCTGGGAATCCAGAGCAAGGTGTTTTGAGACGAGCTGCCCTGAGTTATTTCGTTGCAGTTGTCTTGATTACACAAGTAGAAGTACAGCGAAGGTAATGGGTTTGTGTTGGATTGATATTAGTGAAGCAGATTGCAATCTGACCCACAGGAATTCGGTGAGAAGAAACCCAAGGCAGAGCTACAAACCTAAATCTGTCTCACACGTTGTGCTCTAACTGCTGTAAAATCCTCCTGTGTGCCCTGTGGAGGGCTTTTTGGGGGAGGGAAGGCAAAGAAGCTGCTAAATACAGCGCTTATATGAAACAGTGAAATATGAAACAACTGTAGGCAGAGAAGACAGGGGAAAATGTGAGTACATCAGGTACCATACCACTGGTCGTAGGCAAGCTAAGGGAGTAGACAACAGAGGAGCTAGTAAACTTTACATGGTCGGGGATTTTGTGGGGGACTTTTTTTTGTTGTTTCTTTTGTTTTTGATTTGTTTTCCTTTGTTTTGTTTCTGGGGACTGAGGAGTCTTGACAATGGGGACCTTGGGCAAAGCAGGGTGTAGCAGCGTGTGGGGATAACCTGAGAGATGCGTTCGTGTTACACAGCAGGCTGCCTTGTGGGGATGTTGTTTGGCTCAGAAACTCTGCTTTTAGCTATACTCATGCATTATACAGCATGTGGGGGCGTTCTGAGCTCTGAGACAGAGCTGTCCATACTCTTGAATACTTAAAATGATTGATGGCATCAGTTTGGATGGGGCCATCTAGCTCTCCCATGGGATTCCTGGGAGAGCCAGGAACTTTTTTTTTCACCATTTTACCATGGGACCATTCGCAGAAGACCTCTTGCCAGGCTGTTTCGGAAGGAAGCGGTTTTAATGGTACAGGTGCAGATTGTTTCACCTCAGTTGGCCTCAGTCCCACATAGTTATCCTGATGACATTTATTACCCTAGATGTCACCGGTGTGGCACTGCTAATGAGATGCTGTGCCACTGCTGATCATCAGACCCTAGTAACCCAAGCAGAGGGAGATGCTGAAGTACCTGGATTGTTTTTGTGATTCAGAGACCTCATACAGCAGTGCTTCTTCCATAAAGAGATGGGTTTAGGATGTTTTTATGTATTGTACTCAGAAATTGCAAGTTGTGCTAGCAGCTACTAGTATCGAGTGAGCTGTTTCCCCCTCTTGGGTATTTTGAGGCTCTGTATTAATCATCATCAATGAATAATGCAGGCTGATCTCAGAGGACTGCTCAGGATCCTTTGTGCTCATGATGGACTTAGGCTCTCCAATAATGCACCGTCCTGATCCTGCAACAGCTCTAGTGGGAATCTAGGTCCCACATTTATCTCAAGCTTCTGCATTCCTGCTTTAATGCCTCTTGACATGCTCACAGCTCCTCTTTGCTGGTGGGCTGACCGTTAAAGCACAAATTCCTTGCCCTAATTTTCAGTACCTCCCACTGCTCCGATACCCCTTATGATCGTTTTTTTCTCTCATTATGCGCCCATAAAGGGAACAGCCCCCCATTTGTTCAGTTTGTCTCCTGAACGTCTCTTTCCTTTTATCTGTAGTGTAATATCTATCGGTAGCACGGAGGAAATTGCTGGCTGGAAAACCAAGTAATTGGCTGGGAGCCTCTGAGCAGCATGGCCCCAGTCTTTCACCATTAGAGGCAGAGAGTGCTTTAGTCCTGAATTATCCTAATGGGAGAATCGTCTCCCAGGGGAATTGATAGGAGCTGATGCTCAGGATGTTTAAAACAGGGATGGAAAGAATGGGAGGAAACAAACTTGCTTGATGTCAAGTGTCTACATGACCCAGGAGTTGTTTATTTCTGTGCTTAATTTAGAATTCAGTATCCTGCAAGGATGACTATAAGGAAAAACATTCTTTTTTTTTTTTTCTCCTACTTTGTAAACCACTTACCATTGCACACCATGAATCTGCATGGTTTGTGCTAACGTGCTGAAAATATTAAGGATTTTCCTAATTGTCGTTTTTGCTCTTAAGGACTAGTAGATTCAAGATGAAAGAAATTCAATGGAAGGAGTCAGAAGAAGGACAAGAGGTGATGCAGGTTGGCACTCAGAGTACACAGAGAGGCTCATATTCATCCCATTTGGTTTTAGGTATTTAGCCAAAGGTCTTACAATAGCAATGTAGTTTCTGTAGGCTTCATCTCTAGACAACAGCAAGGGAGAGACACACTTCAGACCTCTCCTTATCAACTATAGACGGAGCTCAGGGAGAGTGCAGTCCTTATTTCAGCATCTGAGGTTAACGTAAGCCTTTAAGCTTAATTATCCTTATTTTTTTTTTTAATTTTAATTCTGTGTATGTCAGTTATGCAACAAACATGAATTAAATATTAATTTGAACCATATTAGAATTACAAAAAAAAAAACAAACAATAGATTTCTAAAGCCTATTAAAATGCGTCTGTGCAATTAGTCTCTGAGCACGCTGTTGTCTCCTCCCTTTTCACTCCCCATCATTTTATTTTTCTTCTTGTCTCATTTTTCATGCCCCGCCTGTATGCCGAGTGACACTTCCTTGGTTCAGGACTCATTAATTCTCCATGCCCTGTAATATGCCTGCAGCCCTCTGGGATAATAAAATAACAGTGTGGAGTAATAGAAAGCTGCTTCTATTTGCAGTAAGCAAAAGACGAAACGTTGCCTCGCTCCTATCTGAAGCACAAGCAATGCAGACCCGTTGGAATTAGCTGCCAACTGCTGAACACAGATACAAGCAAGGAAAGCCTGGGGCTGTTTCCAAACAGAAGTGCAGACCAAATGAATCCTTGCTTGGGATGCTTGGAGGCAGCTGGGTGTGTATTGCTTGCCTCTGGGCTTGTGAAGAGTGGCTTGCTACGCGGTTTTAACACCCTTACAAATATGCGTGGTGCCAAAGGATACCCACACGACTCTTGCTGAACATACCCTGCAGCTTTATGCCCCCATACAGCACCAGCCCCTGGGATTGCCTCCCCCAGAGCCTGCTCAGGGCTGGGCTGGTGGTGTGGAGATGGCCCAGAAGAAGAGAGAAGAAGAAGATCTCCCTCTGCCCGTGCCATCACTGCCTCCACCTTTCCCTGCTACACAAGTGTCCTGGGGAAGTGTGGATGAGGGGGGGAACATTTTATTCGTGGAGGAGGTGTTGTGTAGCAGGCACATATAGGTATTGTAAGAAATTCGGGTGGTGTCACCTTTCAGTGGTCCAGCAGGATGGGCAAAAAGAGCTGCGGGTTGTTCCTCGTGCTCTTCCTCACCTAAAGAAGCAGTCCAGGACACCAAGTGCTAAGCACTGGAGTATGACATATGGGGATGACTGTCATTGCTTTGTTTCCTCTGCAGAGGAAAAGTTCATATCAGAACCTAAAGCATCCAGTCTAGTTGTTGAGGGTGATAGCCTTTATTCCCTTGGATGCTTGAGATCTTAGAGTATCAAGGTATCCTGAGAATATGCTTAGATGCTCTCTATTTCCAGACAAGTATCTTAGGAGTCAAGGCTCACAGATTTTTTTGATTTAAAGAAATACTGCACACTTGTTGGAATTGTTTATATAATACTATATAATAATAATAGGTTTGGATCCAAGAACTGTGTTGTGGCTCCATGAACAGTTTGCCTGTTGTGTTCAGGGCACTGCAGGGCATATATGCAAGACCTTGATAGTGGCAGAGGGCCCTGGCGAGTGGGGTCTGTTTGGGGGAATCAGAGAAAAAGGGGTTGGGGGGTCTGTGAATGACTGAAATCAAGCACTCAGAAGTCATACACAGGGCCTCAGAAGTGGAAATGAATAAAAAATAAATAAGTAAAGTACATTTATTTGGCATATTCGTTTTACTTAAGTGTTTCTGAATCTTTAGGACATGAACGGGCCAAGTTTATGAGTTTTAATCAGCCCTAACAGGGCTTTCAGAAGTTTGGGGTTATGTGCAGCTGCACAATTAACTGCAGTAGTGCTCAAAACTCCTAACAGCTCCCATGGATAACCCAATATGTGCTGAAGTAGAACCTCTAGCCCATGTTTTTGCTGAGAGATGTCTTGAAGAGGAAAATGATTTTCTAAAACAAACAAACAAACAAAAAACACTTTGTAATCTAAATGTTTACCTTTCAGTCCTCTCTTTTGGGGCCTTTCCTGCCACTTCTGTCCAAAGAACAATAAAAATTTTGTGAATAGAGTTCTCTTAAAATAAAATAAATTAAAAAAAGACATCTGCAAAACAGCTTTTAGATGATGTAAGACAAGAAAGAAGAGGAACAGGGTCAAAATCTAGTCAACTTCAGCTCCTAATCTTTGAAGCAGCCTTTTTCTTTTCTTATAGAAAGCCTCTGAGCTTTATTTTTATGCCTGAAGTGAGGCAGCATTACCAGCCACTGTCATCTCTAGGAAAAAAACCCTCGTTGCTTTACTTAGTCTATATAAATGCTTTCAAAATTTGCAAAAGATGCCAGTTTTTCTGAGGCCACGTTCAAAACTTGTTCCAGTTATTGCCTTCCTCAACATTAAATAAATAAATAAATAAGCATACTAAATGGACTTTAATTTACTATGCAGTGTGAATTAATTTTGGTACCTTTTTTTATTATCTCTGTTAGATGTAATACGGTAGAGCCCCGTTTAACTGAAGTCTTTGTCTTGCAGGTCTGAGTACAGCCGCATGTCCTCTACCAGCAGTGAGTATAACTTTGAGTCTTTTTGGAAACAAAATCTCATCTTCCTGTTTTCCTGACTGTTTCTGTTTATTAATGTCAACCCAATGTTATGATGGAGCTCACACTGACACAATAAAGCCCTCGTTCCTTCTCTTCTTGGATCTATGTCTAGAAGCAGCATATAAATTAAACTGATTGGAGATTCGTGACCGAAATACAAGCCATGTGTAAAATCATAAATATTAGAGGTCATATGAATGCAAGGCAAAACGAGAACAAAATCTGTAAATACGGCTTGGCCAATGTGCATGGGTCCTGCAACCAAATGAATCTGTAATGATGAATGTCATTAGAGCTGGGGCATGTGGAAATAATTGAGTGCTTATTGTGCGCTGATGCCAAGGACGCAATTGAGAACAAATCCAATGAAGCTTTTTGTTGATTTCCAAGGCGATAGATGCTCTAGTGAGTATCGCAGTCTTTCTGTTTATGATAGCTGAATTTCAGGTTATCCTACTGATAAAAGATGAATCGTAGTATCTGGATTAGTTTTCTTTTCCACCAACGCAAAATGGCATTTTTTAAAGCAATTTCAAGTAGTGAATTTTCAGTCCTCTATCTACCCACTCAAACCCACTCTTAGTTGTAGGACATCCTGTATCTACAGCGCTCATCAAAGGGCAAGAGGATGCCTCTCTCCCTGGTACACACACAGTCCAGAGTATTATTTATGCCAAGTAAGCAGATCAAGAATTCATAGATGAGTAATTGCATTTTATAATCCGGATCTTTAAGCACCATGAAAATCAGAGGGGAAGAAAGCTGTCGGTTTTTCTTCATTCACACACTCTCCATGCATGGAGAGT
Source organism: Aythya marila (assembly GCF_965140915.1). NCBI lineage: Eukaryota > Metazoa > Chordata > Aves > Anseriformes > Anatidae > Aythya > Aythya marila. The sequence goes on along the minus strand of NC_139042.1, from coordinate 27,958,225 downwards.
GCTATTTTCTGTCTCCCATGGTCTTCAGTGGAGAGCTTTTATTGATTTCAGCAAGAGCTGGATCAGACAGTATTCGTAATGTCTGGCTCCTGAGCTGATGTGACTAGCAGGGAGCTTGCTAACTTTTCTCCATCTGCTCTGTGTGTGTGCACACAACTGAGAAAAAGAGAATTCAGCTCAGCTTTTTCCTAAACTTTGTTGTTTAAATACATTGCTGGCTTCCCACTGGCAGGCATAGTTCTTGAAATGATTGGAAGGCAAAATCCAGCCGATTGACTTTTTCCACAAATAGTAAATGCGTATTGAATTTGACTGGTTACCCCAGGTGTGTGCTTTTCCCCTCACATCACGGTTTTGGGTGATGGTTTGGGTTTGCCTCTTAAGCGTGCTTATTTGGCAAGTAAGTTCAGAAGGCAAGGCACAAGTAAGTAAAATATTTCTCATTAGGTTTTGATCTCTTAACAACTTGGTGTGTCTGCCACGTATTTTAAAAATAAAGGTAACGTTAATTTTCTAAGTCTTCATTTTTACCAAATTAGCTGTTTGCACAAGTAATGTTCAGTCATATGGCAGCTATAGTCTGTCATACTGTGTGGTCACCTTGCTCTCTTGCTGCCCAAGGCTATACAATCCCCACAATATGTGGGGATTACAGTTGTATTTCAACACTGGTAATTTGTCAGAACAAGGATGTATTATCATCCCAGCACAGACACAAAAGTTCAGGAGACAGGACTGTCTCTCTCTTTCTCTTTTCTGCTTCCAAGGCAAATTATATTGATACAGCTTCACAAGTAGCAGTATTTAGCTTTCCATTTCATGTGGGATTTTTGTGGTCAGTCTGGTCAGCCAGTGTGAGAGCAGCAGTAACATTGATGTAAAAGAAGTTAGGTGGAAGATAAATGTTTTTGTTTTGGAGGCTGGCAGTTGGGGGTGCATCATGCGTTTGAAGAAAAGATTATTGTGCAAGAGAGATTAGAAAAAAAAACACAACAAGTATGATATGAACATTTATTTGGGGAAGAGATTCAGAAAGTGGTGTCACTTGTACAGAAAACAGTCTGGTCAATGGTGATATTAGGACTTAATGCAGTGTAAAGTAAACTCTCATAAATTAAAAAGCAGTGTCTCCATTATCTACAGCTGCTTCACCTGAAGCTCCTGTGCTAATGAAATGGAACTTATCTGAACCAAAAGCATCAGTGGCTCATTTGGTTTTTGCAAGAGGTCTTATCCTCTGGTGCCAATGAGGCTCCCATTTCAGCATTTAATAAATGAATATTTCTGTATTGTGAAGTTCTGGATAAACTCCACTGGACAAAGGTTTGCTGCAGACATGCCAAAGGAGAGGGTGGGAAGGATTTGGTGGGTGAATTAACCAAAGCTGCCTGTATTGCTTGCTGCGATGAGAGCAGCTGAGCAAAGTGCAGGACCTTGCACCAGTGCAAAGGCACACAGGAACCCTTGACCTGTGGCAAGAGGCACCACCCATGTCAAGTGAAATCTCAACAGCTGCTTTGTGGCAATGGAAAGATCAGTCTGTGCACACTTTATTTCCAGGACTTCTTTTCCCTAGGGAGACGTTCACCAGCTCAAAGGCTTGTCTGGTGCGTTGGTTGGACCTTTGGTCTTAGGCAGCATCCCAGTCCTTTTATTCTTTGCCCTCGTGTGCCAGCTTTGGTTAACCAAAGAATGCTCTTCACCACAGCATCCAGCTAACATTTGGGCAAGAGCACTGAAGTTTGCAGAGTGTCTGTTCATTTCTGTGCAGAAATGGAGCTGCTCATCTCCTGTGCCGGCTCTGGCTGTTGCTAGGGTGACTGTGGGCCACTTTTCCCTTTCTTATCGAGCCGAGGAAATAGGCCAGGCAAACCTGCCTGATAGATGCTGGGGTTTGAGGCATTACGGCTTTGAAAGGTTCAGCAGTGTGGTTTCATGGAAGGTGCGTGCGAAATTAATGTTGACATTCTTCTTTTCTGAATCCTCCTGTGCATAGCCCACTTCTCCCTTTGTTATTCAGCAGGAGGTGTGCTTCGCCCTAATAGGATGTTTTGCCCGGTGGTGTGCTCTTCATTAATCTAGCAAATGCAATAAGCTGCTTTTTGTTCATATTTTCAATTACCTTTTCAATTACAGTTTTCAATTACCATTAGGGATCCCTGATCATATACGAAAGGCAATTGTGCTAGGCACTTTAAAACACAGAAGAGACCTTTACCCAGAGCTCATAATACCAAAATATAAAGGCCGTTGGCGGTTTATGGATACAGGCAGTTGCAATCACAAAGAAATAATTAATTAGGATCGGTCAGCATAATAAGCAATGGTCTCTGCACATCAGCACTGCAATTATCTTCAAGCTGCTTTGAGCTGTGCATTTCAGGGATGACTTTCAGTCGGGGAGGAGGAGCTGTGATGGAGCCTGCTCACATCCTCCTCTGCACAGTCTTTGCGTTTGTGGAGCTTGGGAAAGACCCAAGCTAGAAGCAAAGATTTCAAAGCAAGATTTTTGTGATTTGAGATGTGAAATATTCCATGCTTAGTCAGATCTGGAGCCAATTTAACCACCTTGTCTTAGAAATAACTGTGAAAATAGGTGTTTTTTAATTTGGTTGGTTGGTTGGTTTATTTGTTTGTTTTACTGCTGACATTTTTCATCTAAGAAATCAGTAGGGAACTGCCTGGATACACTTTTGTACCCTGTCAGCTAAGCCAGTAAATGAACACAAAGCTGGCCCTATGGGATAAGGCACAAGCTCGTGGCAGATTGTAGAGCATTCAGGTTAGCAAAACCATGTAGCTACACCATGGTTCATGTCACGCTGCTCGGTGAGGTAAAAGAGGCTTGTCACCCACCTGCTTTGCAGTTGGAAAGCTGGTAAGTCACCTTCCCCTGCTCCTCTGCTTTTACCTTAGCAAGTAGGAAATAATTCAGCACTTCTGGGTTGTTTTTAGGTGGTTTGTGTTCTTCCACTGTAAACCTAAGGCCAGGGCTATTAAAATTTTATTTCCATGTTGCACATACTTGTAACCCAGGGTTCTAAAAAGTAGGCACAGGACAGTTTCTTTTGGCAGGTTTACAAATTTACAACTATGTGAGTTACCAAGCATGTGTCTTTTTTATTAAGATTTACCTTTAAATTATTTTCTGTTTGTGTTCTCTTCCTATGCTAGTATAAACTCAGGGCTCTGTTCTGGGATTGGATCAATGTTTTGTTGGCATTGCCTGTATCAGCTCACCTGGGCTGTGTTTGGACTGTTTTCTCTACAAGTGTCAAGAGTCCTCAAAATCTTCACTGTTATTCTCGATGCCAGAGGCAAAGAGACTAGCCAAGGCTCTTACCCCTGTGCACAAGCTGTGCATTGCAGCACTCTGCCCTAATGAAGGCTTAGGCAGCAGTTTTTACCTTCTGAATGACACTTGCCTGTCCCAATACTTGTTCCTTCTCCTTTTCTGCTTTCATAGCAGTGCTTTAAAATGTCACAGAGCCACAACAGATGAGTAACCTTCTCCTTCATTACTCCTTCAGTTTTCTTCACTCCTTGTGAAGAAAAAGAAGCAGTGGCACACCCTTTATACTGGGTCTGGTCATGGGGAACAATCTGGCACTCCAGAAAGAGTTTTTTTATGAAAAGAGCCTTGAAACCTCATGTTGGCACATGTGCCATTACCCCATCCAGGACGACATACCAAAATCGATGTTCTTTTTCTTTCAGACTTACTTCCAATCTTACTTAAACACCTCACAGTTCTCCCTAAAGGCAATTAGAGTAAGTTAATGGCATGCAGTCAAGTCACAACGTCCAAACAGGAAAAATAACAGTTGCCCAAAATGAGTGCTGTCCTGAATTTGAGGTTATTCTTTGCAGTTTCCCAAGGCTGTGCTACCTTTCCTTTCTGACTCTGTGCTCTGCCAGACTGCTTTCATTTTGAGCAGGTCTACTCTGAACCCTGCTGTGAGGTTGCTGCACCCAGGGTCAACATCAGCAGTGGAAATTCAATATTTGAGTGTGTTTTCATCCCGCAGACCCAGCAAAAGCTTCTCAGGTACAGATATTATTCATCAGGGTAGAGCATGGGGAGTCAGTATTGGGCCATCTGTCCTGTCCATGCTCAGAGCTTTTCAATGCACAGTTGTCACACCATTTTCATACTATAGGCATGTAACAATGATACCTTTCTCCTTTGATCCTTCTGTTTTGTCTCTTTTTCTCTGTTTTTCATTCGTTTTTTTTTTTTTTTTTTTTCTCCCCATGGCTTCTATTTCTTGATGTTACCACAGAAGAATCAAAATCTTCCATCTCTATTCAAGTTCTCAGACTGTAACCATTGTTGGAAGGAAATGTGAAGAGAAACAGTATCCCTGTATATAAAAAGTGTAATATCCACCCTGAGGACCAGGTCATTTATACAGGAAAGCAAAGTCAGTGTCTTCAGAAGTTCTCCCATTTATAATTCTGAAGAGTTTTTATTACCAAACACTCTAGAGACCGAGGGATCACATCGGTCAAAATGGGCACTAGTGGAGCTTTTGACTAAAGACAATAGATTTAGCAGAGATAACAGGAGCTACAGGAGTGTAAGGATTTATAGTGTTACGTAGATTTATAGGTATCCTCAACATCAGCACATGGAGAAATGGATTCCTGTTACTCATGCCTCATTTCGAAATCTGGTTGCCTTCACTTAACTATTAAAGGTGATGAAAACTAATCAGAAGCAGGAGAGGGGTGGGTTTGATTAGGACCATTAAACATCTGTTACAAAGGTAAAAATTAGTAATGTATTTGCCTGCTTTAAGCTCAGTTAGTTCAAACCAGTTCTGTTCCAGGTGCTGCTGGACTGGGTATATTCTCTGTGTGTTTCTTCAACCAGTATCATTTAGTAAGTGTAAGGATATAACTCTATTCTTTTACTGCAATACGAAGATATACCATAGTATATTGTTTCTTATTTCTACAGAGAACTGAGATGATTTTACAATGGCTGGCAACAGGCTCTGTTAAATAAAATTGCAAAATCAAATTATGGTGGGTTTGCCAGAATCATGTTATATTCCCAGAAGGTATCATTACAAAAAGAAGATGAATCAAAGTGTAAAGAAAAATGAAAGAGGAAATTGGGCCCAAATCATGTAAAGCTGTCAGCCTGCAGCATCTGCCAATGCTGCAAATTCAGGTGTTTTATGGAGTGCTGAAACCTGAAGTGGCAGCTCCACAGGAAATACAGGGAGTATCTGCTGCATATCTTACCCAGCCTGTGTCATGCTGCTAGAGATAAAGAGCAGAGTGCTGCTGCCCACTGCAGCTGTGTGAAGAAGGAAAAAGTCATGCTACATGCCACCTAGCAGTAGTTGGCTGTGTAAAATGTGTTGGTGTAACTGCTCATCATCAAAGTACCCTACCTTTTAAAGGTTGGGCTAGATGATCTTGGAGGTTTTTTCCAACTTAAATGATTCTATGCAAGTGCCTGGATATGGGATAGAAAAATGTGGTGCTGAATCACAGAAAGCTGTGGTTGGAAGATTGAAATGGTCTGGTCTAAGCTGGAGATGATCACTGGAGATGGTTGTCTGACCACCCTCACAGTAAAAAAACAAACAAACAAAAAAACCCACAACTTTTTCCTATGTTTAAATAGAATTTCCTGTGTTTAACAACACCAGCCACCCCCATAGCCCCACCAACATCACAGTCTTATCTACAAGCGTCCACTCCTGTGTTAGGCACTGCTGCTGCATCACAGCCTGGGAGCTGTGCCAGAGCTGCTGATACAGAACTTACATTGCTGTTTGCACTTTTACCTTTCCTGAAGATGAGGTTAGGACACTGTTTCCATCGGGAGATAATGTGTTGAGGATGGTCTTACTGCACGTGGTTATTTAGAAACATAAGTATTAGAGGGGAAATATAAAAACCCTAAAGCCCTTAAAGACACGTGCCCTTAATGACATGATTAAAGATGGCCAGTGGCCAGAAACAGAAGACAGTGAAGAACTGAGGCAGAGCCACATGGAAGAACATGCACAAACATCTGTGTAGCGGTGCTTGAAACCAAATCCTGATTTCTGCATGTCAAGTATGTGCTGTTAACCACAAGCAAGCCCTTCCTCTTGTAAAGGTTGAAGTTCCTCTTTAAACGTCTTTAGTTTGGGGTAACCCATGCTTTGTGTTAAAGCCAGAGTTTTAGTCTTCGGGATCATTTAGCACACACCCAATTGTGTGTCCCGTGGTTGAAGTGCTTCCTCCTGGCTTAGTGTTAGCTTGGGATTTCAGTATTGAAGGGGTATAAGCTTACCCTAAACAGTTAGTGGACCAGAGCTATCAGAACTCTACTTGTGCTGCTCCTTATATCACCATTATATATTATTTTCTGACCACATCCAGTTCATTCTTTTTCCTGTCATAGATGCAGCTGATAAAACCTGGACAAATTTTACAGAAAAAAAAAAAAGGTATGAATGACAACCTGACATTTTTTCTAGCTTCTGTTTTTAGCGCACATAGCCATAATCAAAACCACATAAGCAAATCTTTCTTCTTTCTCCTTACCAGACATGATTCAGAAGCACAGGGAAGCTTTGATAAACACTGAGCTATCGACTACCACACAGTCCTAGTAAAAAATTACAGAAAAGATCTCAGAGAAAGTTAAATGGGATTATGAGGTGATGCGGATTGTATTTCCCTGTGTGGAAGCGTTACTGGTGCTGTCTCAGAAAACCACAAGGAGCTAGGCAGCTGTTTAGTGGGTCTTTCACCCTGAGCAATGGGTTGCAGGAAAGATCCTGACACTCCCAGATTCAGCTGCTACAACGATGAAAATGATCTGAAAATTGTTGAGACATCTGCCTGAATTGTTAAAACCCACAGAAGGAAGCTAAGTAAATCTGCCCCATATTAAATCTGTCAGGCAACTCCTGGTTCAGAGGCACCAGTTATGATAGGAGGGGAAAAGCCATCGGATTCACCAAGTGAAATGGCAAAACACTTGTGCAGGCTAAAGCTGTTGAGGCAGTTTCTACTAAATGCTCACTATGTTGACAATGGCAGTCTGAATATCTACTTTGCTCTGAAGCTGATACAGGTGATTGCACAGACACAAATGTGGCAATGCCAGACCACGCCTCAGGGCTCGATCCCATGGTTTATTTGGGATGCGTCCCTCCTGTAGATGCTTTGTGGTGGCTCCTGCCTTCCCTCTGGCTGGGTTTCCCTGCCACCTCCTTGTGAGAGCAAGCTGATTAAAAGAAACCTTCCTGAGAATTAACATTTTTGGCCAGTTCCGTTCTCTGACTGCCACCAGAAGGAACAATCCTGATTATTCCTCGTCTGAGTCTTTCTTTCCAGTCTGTTCAGCAAGCTGTTTCAACTCGCAGCTAGATGTGACACATGGGAAGCAGTGGAAACACTTAGCTGGGAATAGCAGGGGAAAGAGTGCCAGCAGTGAAGTCTTAAATTGTCTTAAGCCAATCATAAAATCACACTCTCAGTTAACTAGAGTACATTGTGTGAGGTATGGAGCTCACTGTTAGACCAAATTTGTCAGCTGCTCAAGTGTACAAGTTTCTTGTGGTGTTTTTTTTTTTTTTTTTCAAATGCCATGTTCTTTCTGTGCTTTTATAAAAAAACATATTTTTTTAGAATCTCAGCTTTATATAGGAGTCAGGTTTGAAGAAAATGCAATGCTTGCAGTCAAAGGACTTTAAACTATATGTTGCTGGACGCAGTTTGAGTGCTGACATGCGTAGAGTGCAGCCTCTGATTTATCGGGGATTGCTGACAGGACTTTTACTGAATTACCACACCTTGTGACTCCAAACACAGGTCTGAAACTAATACCAAAGATCAGTACCTGGGTTCTTGCCCAGTAAAACAATCCGTATCTTTATTTCGGAAGACTTTATGATTGGAAAGGACTTACATCTTTGCAAAGCTTAAGCTGTCTAACGTGGAAAGCTGGAGTCATCTGGAATACCGCTCTCCCTTAAAAAAGTGGGGCAATTTTTTTCAGTTCTACATGCAATAGAAAATGCCAATAATACAAATTAATGTAATGGTTGAGCATTGATAATTAGTGCACTTTTCCTGTATTTTTCCACTGGACTGAATTTAGCAGCAGCCAAGGCTGCTGTGTAGAGTCCCGTGCTTTGCCTGGGCGATGCAGCACCAACAGCATCACTGAACTCACTGGGGCAAACCTGGTGAGCAGCAGCTAACCACTATGACTGACTTCTCCCCAGAGGGTTTTCTGCTTATTGTTTCTGATATATACAGAATAACAAATGCCAGCTGTTCTCCGCAGATCAGGAATATTTTTCAGGGTGTAAAACAAAATTCACTTACTGTTTCTCATATGGGTATCAGGTCTCCTGTGAGAATTAATCGCTATCTGATGGAGCCATTTGAGCCCCTGGATGGGGAAACAGAGGTAGATTGTGGCTTTAGAGTGAAGACAGGTAAGGAAGATGCCAAATCACATGAATTCATTTTGTGGTATGGACACACATGCAGTGCAGACTGGGCTAAGACTCCCAAGACAGCTCTTGAATTGTGGTGAACTCTGTGGGAGGGAAGAGGAGAAATTAAAACAATCAGCCTCCAGGAGAATGCCCCTAAATTCCTAGCATAATACTTTATGCTAAGCTTCCCCACTGTAGCTTACATAGCTTTTCAGTGAACATTTGCCCCAGACTGCTCCAGGTATCAGGAGTACCTAAGTACAGGGCTAGCACCACAAGTTGGACTGCAAAGTACTGTTAGAAAAAATGGTTAGAAGGCCCTGGCACCATCATAATAGGTGGAAGAGCAAGCAGGCAGGGCTGATTTAACAGTATTGCCAGTTTCTGCCATTTTACCACTAGTCTCGATTTAGTAGTGACTGTCCCAGAGATGTGTGAGCACATCAGCACTTTGAGGTTCTTCTTTTTCAGCAAGCTCATAGCTAAATCTGTGGTGCTTGCGGAGAGCACTGAGATAAGACCTCAATTCTCCCCAGAGAGTAAGTACCTGATAAGGAATTTTTAACAAAAAAAAATCTGTTTGCCTGCCTGAAGATCCCATACACCTTTTTCTTGGAGTTGGGGGTCTTTTTTTCTAGATGCTTAGTATACAGCAAGGCACAGCCTCTGTTTTGACATGCCTGTAGGCAGCATAAAACCTAGATAGAAAATACAGGATTTGCAAAGAGAAGGCTGAAGTGTGAGGGATGCAGGATTAGACAGCTAAAAACACACTGTAGCACACCAGTCCCTTTCTTTTTAGCCTGTTTTTGAAGAGAAACGCAACACAATTGTGCCATTTCTCTTCAAAAAAAATCATTTTTTTCAGGCCATTGCTCACATTCAACAAATTTTGATAGAGAAATAAAGGTCTCAGAGATGTTAACATCCCACAGGTTTCATCAGAACTGGAAGAAAGGCAGAGGAAAAAAACCTTTTGCCTTCAGGGATTAAAAAGGCTGCAGTGTGTGTTGAAGCCGTTTGTTTTCTCAACCTACAGCTGGACAGTCAGCTTGCAGACAACACAGACGTATCTTTACACCAAGTGTGAACTGCTTCTTGTCTGCCAGGTAGTTAGGGAGTAAGTGAGAAGGCTGAAGCACTGCGAATGAGGAGTTGGGGGAAACAGGGACTTAGGGTGCATCTGTGAGCTAAGGAGCGCCTGAGGGTTCACCTTGTAGTGATCAGCTTGACTAATAGAATCTGAAAGTTGCTTTCAGATTACGTAATCACATCATTTGAGAGTATTTCTTCTGTAGTGATTATCACTAAAGCATGTCTTGTTTGTTGACAAAGTGGTACAGCAAGATAAGCTACCAGAATGAGAGTGATCTTCAAGATAAGCACATAGGCCCACGACCTTTTCCTGTGAGTTGCATAGCTAGGGAATGAAGATGGAAATGCAGTTACTTAGCTCCCACTACACTTGTAGACAGTGGAGCACTGTGGCCTTGACTACAAAAGGAGTCCAGGACGCGTTTCTGCTGGAGGGACATCCATTAGGTTCCTAAACTTCCACAGGGTGGCTCTGGGCTGCAGTGGTTGAGACCCAGAGAAGAAAGGGAGAAAGAGGGCTTTATACGGTTCTGAAGACCAGCTGAGATGGCACCAAGGACAGGAGGAGCACAAACAGGAGAGCAAGTCAAGGTGCAGTTGTACGCTCAGCTTAAGACATGTAGCTACAAAAGCTACCCCGGCCAACAAAACAGAGTGAGCAGGAGCGCATGGAGGGGTGAAGGAGGGAGAGTGAGATGGCCCCTATCAGCAGCAGCTTAAGCTGAGCATGAAACAATGCCGTTAGGTAGGTCAGGGCTGGTGGGGAGGCATCGGGTTTGTAACAGCAGGTGGGGAGTTCATTGGGTCTGTAGCACAGCAGGGAGTTTCAGCAGCTGCTGCACCATCTAACAGCAAAGGTACCCCACGGTGAGATCTGCCATTGCCTTTGCTCAATCACGCAGTGCCTCTGTGGGCATCAAGTATCACTTTTTAATAAGATTCAGTCCTGCAGGGTTGGCTGCATGCTGTATACTAAGGGCAATGACATCTCCTCAGAAGGCTGTTCATATTAATGCATCAGAAAGCTTTTTATCTCCATCGAGCAGATAACAGGCTTCATTCTCCAGCTTTGGTTTTCCTCGATACCTTTTATTGAGCCCTACAGCAGCCAGATAAAAGCACAAAGAGCCTAACATTATGTGCCTGTCTGGAGGAGCAGATTGACCATTTTGCCCTGCTTGTCAGTGTGCAGGTCTGCTATGCATTTTCCATACTACCTTAGCAAGGATGGAGGAGTGAGCATCCTGGCACCATTACCTCTGTTAGAGAACATTCAACTGCAGCTCCACAGGAAAATGCTGCTCTGATGGGAGTGTGAAAGAGGTTTCTCTTCTTGTCACAGTGCCATGCAGAATATCCCCTTTCTTATCGCTTCTGAGCATCCCTCGTGAGTTTGAGGTGGTGTGCTAAGCAGGACATGCTGAGAAACACATTATGCTGCAGTCGTGCATTTGCCAGATGACATGAAACAGTGGGAAAAGAGAATGGAGGAGCTGGTGAATCTGTCACATCCCGCCTGTTCAAAAGATTATTGATGCTGCATAATTCATCAAAGCATGACCTAGCAGTGGGTTCTGCTGCCAGAGGTGGCCAGTAACCACGTCTGTTGCAGCTGCCCACAGAATAATGCTCCTTGTTTGTGAAAATAAACTCTGTCTGCCCAAGAGCCTTTCAATTAACCCACCTAAAAGGGTCAGTCTTGGGTTAGAATCAAATGAAATGTGAAGGTCCTGCTCGGTGAGACATGGTACCATTTCAACATCTATTTGTGTTTTGGAATGGAATTGAAATAGGGAAATACTGAAATTATCTGTGCAACAAAAATCCCAGGAAGAGTCAATTAAGAAATATTATAGTGATTTTCTTTTTTTTTCTTTTTTTTTTTTTTCCTGACATTATTTATATGAGATGTGTTTTGTTTCTTTGTTTGTTTTTTACATTCCCAGAGTTCGAATATTTTTATTTATTAGCAATGAACAAAATATGCTGATCTGTAATGTTCAGTTTTGAGTTCTTTCATTACCTTCTGCTAGCAGTTATTTCTTGGTAACGAAGCATTGTTTGATGGGTGCTGCAATTCTGGAGCTTGGTGTGTTTGTTCTGATCCTCTCTGACTACCTCATTTACCTCTCCTGTAGTGCTTCACAGCATCAGAAATCAGCCTGAAATGTTACTGATGTAGTGATGAAGGGATCCAGTCTATCAGGCTGTAAGAGGCTCAGACAGAGGCTCCCTCAGTTTGGAAATGCACTTTCCTATGCAGAAGCTGGGGCTGGGATCCAGTCTGACTAAAATCTCTCTTTGCCCCAGTCTCCATCCTAGCTCACATACCTTCCAGGTTTGCCTAACCCTGTAGATAACTCTTCATTAATATCTCCTGGTGAGCGTGAGGGGTCTTTAGGTCCCTATCTTGATTCACCAAGACAGGTGTAGGAGAGATGTCTTGGGTGCTCGTCTCCCTCCTAAGCTGTGCTACAGGCCAGATTTGGGCAGTTAATGCAATTCCAGCCAAGGAAGGTGAAGCCAGGAAAACCAGATGTCATCCAGACTTATTAAATGAGGAAGTGTTTGGAGCACTACCCCAGCAATGGACAGGTCTTCATGCAGGACCTCTCCAGGGGGAAGGTAATCTGGGCCTTCTTGCACAAGAGGGGCCAGGCTGCCAGCTGCGGCCTGATAACCGCAGCAGCCTTTCTGCTGGAGGAGTCCTAGTGCCAAAAAACAAATGCAAGAGGGAGATTTCTCTACCCGAGCAGTATCCAGCTGGCATGGGGAACCCTCTGCCCATTCCTTCTAGGGATATATGGCTTCTGAGCAGCTGGGTACTGACCTGAAGTTACAGCTGCTCGTGCAGCTTTGGCACCACAAGCCCTACATTCCTGGCCAGCTTCAACAAGGACGGTGTTACCCAGATACCAGACTCTGAACCTCATGGCACCTCCCAGGGGCAGCCGCTGTCCCCCCACCCTCCACCCTTAACCCATGGCTTCCCACGTTGCCCATTTGTGTCACTAAATGGCCACTGTCCTGTCTGTCCCCAGGACAAGGCAGCATGAATTTCGGTGAAGCAGCTGGCACAGACTTGACAGCGCCCACTGCTTTTTGTCAGGATGTCTTTTCCTGATGAAAAGATCCCAATTTCTGGGCAGAGAAAGGAGGGGAAGAAGAGGCACAGGATGAGACTGCCATGCTGCTTTGCAGGACTTCCTTTTTTTTCTCTGCCCAGCAATATTGCACCAGCAACACAATAAAAGCAACACATACCAGCCCATCAGGAGCTCAGTCATAAAATACCAGGCCACTTTCTGCTGCCAACTTTAGGACATCAAGTGTGAGAGCCCTCAGCATTTGGGCTGTTTGCTAACAGCTTTAACCTCTCCTGGTGGCAATGCTACCTAGCAGATGAGTAAAAAGTCTCGGATTGTGAAATGCTCTTTCAACCTTGATAGCAATTACCTCTTAGCAATGTTGGTGCTTTGCTAAGTCAAAAAGAATTAATCCCCTTCTGTCATAGGGGGAAAAAATGTCATAGCTGTGAGAACTGCAGAGCTTATTTCCAAATAGATGTCTCAGCATTTTGATATTTTCCGTGGGATTAACCACTAACACAGAAGGGCTAATACATATGCAGAGCTTTCATTTGCTTCTGTGACAATTTGCCGGAGGGCGAATTGAACTGTGTCATGAGAAATGGTGCCATTTCTCCCCTTTCCCTGTGAGTTGAAGCAAAGAGCCTTGTTAGTAACACAGAAACAATTTGCAGCTTACCATCAGCTCAGGGGAAGTTTATCTCAGCTCCTTATCTCTCATTTCTGATTCTCTTCAATTTCTGGTTTTCTTATCAAAACAGAAAGGGCTGCCATTTTACAAGCACAGAAGCCACATAATGAAAGGTGTAAAAGTGGCACCCATACTGCAGTAAAAGCATCCTTGCTAACAAAAAATACAGTTACTGAAGCTCTTTCTGTACTGATTTGTTACACTTTTCCACCTTCAGCATAGTTAGCTGCTTCTAGTTAAGGAAAAAAAAAAGGGGGCTTTTCACTGTTATATATATAACCCTAACTGCTAATTATGGTTTTGTGCAGTGCTTTGGTGGTCTTCTGAGGCTGGATCTCTGAGCATCTGGTGCTGATGGGCACAGGCAGCAGAATACTAATACTGGTGCTGGCTGCAAAATGAAAAATGCTTCAGCCCATTCAGTGTCCAGGCACCACGCTGAGCAACGGGAGGGCAGAAAAGCTACGCTCGGGGAATTTTTTTTCTTCGATTCAGAGTAAGAAGCCCGCAGCAACGATGGCTCTTTGCTTCGCATTGTTGTGCCCAGGCTTCTTTGAAAGCTGCAGTCATTTATATGCATAAATATCAAGCCTGCCGCTTGTTGCATGCTCTGATAGCATTTGTGTGACAAAGGAAACGGAGGGAGAAAAGAACTGAACATCTTCTATGCCAGTCTTAAAAAATGAATGGCTGCGTAGCTATGGCAATTATTTTCTTTCTGGTTTTATTAGATCACTGTCCTCTGTAATTTGTTTTGCCTTCCTGTCCTGCTGTCCCATGCAGAAGGCCATGAGAAGGCCTCCCCCCCATACCCTTTGTCTTTCTCCCACACTGTGACTATCCACAGGGGATATCTCCAAGAATTACCGACCAGTAACAATTGTCGCAGCGGAGCCTCTTGCTGTTTACTGACACAGATTTTTTCTTTTGCTTCAATTTTCTTCCATTAACCAACTGACAGAGTCACTCTGCATCACCCATTTCATGCAGAGATACAAAAACTCCACAATGGTGTTTTTTATAATTTCCTTGGGTTTTCTATATCTCCCCTGGGCAAAAAGCTTGTTATTTGTTCTGCATGCCATATAATTCTGCAGCGTCTAAACTGAGGCTGGTGGTGTGCTTACTGGACATCTCTGGGGAGCTGCACAGTTGCATCTAGCTTTTCTCTGTGTCTTGCAGCTATCCTGTACTAAAAGACATCTAAAACACGCTACTTGTATAGTGCTGCTTTTCCATTAAAGCAATTGCTGAAGTATCACAGGAATGTTGTTCTGACGCCAGGATGGAGGAGGGAGAGGTTCGTACAATTGCCAATAGGAGGGGGAACAGCCTGTGAGACAATCCCTCTATTAAATGTGGTCTGCACAATGAAAAGCTTGGGAAGCCTTTCTAAGTCTTCACACACTTAGGCTTTGTGCCCAGGCCTGGGGTCTCAGACATGTAGGTAGTTTCAGAACACCGCATAGAGGGAACCATTTCAGCAAAAACATCCCGATTACCTGCATGATTTATTAAACTGTCTTGGATGTCTCTTTACATGCTTCTCTCTTGGCATGCAGCTCCAGCAGAACAGAAGTGATAATTCCACCCCTGCCCTCCATCCAGCCATTGCTCTGCTGCTGAGCTGTCAAAGAGGTTTTAGGGACAGCAGCACACACAGCCCCTTTGAATGCTCCCAAGGCAAAATGGGGATTTCTTTTTTCCCTTGAGTAAGTGTAACTTTTGTGCTTCCTGCTTTTACCAGTCATCCCTAATCTTATAAAAACCTTGAAGCAATAGTATTTTTAGTAATGATTGTCTAAGGATATAAACAGTGCAGGATTTGTAGGGAGAAGTAATATCTTTTCCCGAAGAAGGGCTTGTCTGCCTGAAGACTCCTCTGTTGTTTTTTTTCCCCAGCTGTACCAATTGGTCTAACAAAAGATATTGCCTCTACCTCTAAACTTTGCCATATTTATTAAAACAGTTGCCTTCAGGACACGGAACGGTTTAACTTGGTGGAAAACTCCAGTGTGATAGAGTGGAGTTCAGCGGTGCAATTTCCATGCCCCAAGCCAAGTGGCAAATTAAAACAAGATGGGATAAACACTGTCCACTCCAATCGTTCTACACATCATTAGTGTCCCTTCCACCTCAACTCTACATCAATATTTTTGTCTTTCCTACCTCTTAGCTGTAGGAGGCAGTTCTTTTCTAACACAGAAATACACTATGGATAATGTCCTTTGGGTCCTATCTCAGTAGAAGCAGCAATTGTTATGGCATGTTTGATGAAACTTCTGTCTTCTGATTACTTTATTGGTTGCTTTATGACTGCACATTATTTTTGCTTTATTGTAGGTGAGCCTGAGAGAGGTGAAAAAAAAATCCCAGTGTGTCTGAGTAGACTGTTTCTTCATCAAGGAAATGAGTGGGTTCAAAATCTTAAAGGATGTTTTTCTTTTTTACACTCCCAGGTGAACTTTCTGTGGAAGACATACAGGACCCATTCCTCGTTAGTGTGCATATTATCACTGACCCAGGTGAATCCAAGACTCTTCAGCAAGCCATCGATAAGCTCCTAGCCTGGATCCACCCGGACCTGCAGCTGTTTCGAGTCTCAGAAAGACGCGTGTCCAAGAAGCGCAGGAAGCCAGGTAAGGCTGGCGCTCCTCAGCCTGCCCTTGCCATCATTCTGTTCCTGCAGGAGGAGTACGGAGAGGAGCCCATCCTGCAGCTCCACGAAACCTTTCAGCGGCCACCTTGGCATTACCACCACACAGAGCGAGTGCATGGCAAGTTCCTCCCTTACATGCCGTGCAGCCAGGACTTTTACACCTTGGCTCCCGAGACCCCTCTGTGGGCCATTCGCCCGGTGCACTACGGGAAGGAAATTATCCGCTTCACGATATACTGCAGGAATGAAAACTACGCCGACATTCTCAAGTTGTATGAGTTAATACTGAAAAGACCGGTATGTCAGAAAAAAGCAGACTTTTGTGTTTTCCCTGTCTATTCCAACATGGAAATAGACATTCAGTTTTCTTTAAAAAAGCTTCCAAAGGGCCAAATGCCAGTGCCAACCGAGTCAGCAGTGCTGGAATTCAGAGTGAAGGATGTTGGACAGCTCGTTCCTCTCCTGCCCAACCCTTGCAGCCCAATTAGTGAAGGCAGGTGGCAGACCGAAGACCATGATGGAAATAGGATCCTCTTGCAGGTAAGTCCAGGAGCCGGGAAACAGAAGCACATTTATTGCCTTTGTGCAGAAAACCTTAACCTAGAACAGCAACCAGAAGAGGAGGCTTTTCTATTGCTCTACTCTAGGTGAAAGAGGAAGGACTTTGTTGCTAAAGAACTCAAAACCCCTTGCTGTGTGTGTAACTGCTCAGGAAGGCAGTTGAGATAATATCCAGGTATCATTCAACCTCAGTTTATGCAAAGAATGATTTGAGATGAGGTGACTAGTTAAAAGAATGAGGGGAGAGGGAATTACAAGCCCAAGTGGAGAAATGTGGCTGATGGGTGTAGTTTTATGGGAAATACGGGCACAGAACTGACAGTTTTATAAAATAGCTCTCAGTTACAAGATTTTTATGGGAGACAAGCAGAATTCCTGATGGTACATGTTATTTTCTATAACCAGTTTGAAAAAACAAGGTGACAGGCTGTACCTCTCTTTTTCACAGTGATTATCAGGATGAAGGTGGAGGGAAGGAGGTGAAGGAAAAGAAATGCAGCCTGGGAGATATACTCCCACAGTCTGTCCTCTCAAATTGCTCTCAGGTCCTCATAACCAAGTCCAAAAAGAGAATTTATTTGATAGGACACCTGTAGGTCTGATATCTGGGCAGTGCATCAGCATACACCACATCCGAGGGAGTTGAGCAGGACAACAAGCAGCAAGCTTTCAGTAGCTCCCTGCTCTGCAAAGGGATATGTCTGGAAATGCAGAATGAGGTTCACATGCATTCCTTCACAGCAGAGGTGAAGGAATTTACTGCTGCTTAGTTTGTGAAACAAGGAGTGCAGAGCCTCACCTCTAGAAGACTGCTGTTCGGATTTTGAAGTAGGGTATTATTATTATTTTTTTTTGGAGTGCATTTCATTCATGAGCTCAGCTTCCCAACCTTTCTGCCAAGGTAGCCACCAGTTTGTCAGGATTACTGACTGCGGTGTAGGCATATCTGTGTCAGGCTGAGATAACTTGTAAACATAAGCTTTCAAGAGACACCACAATACCTTTAGACAGCACCCACTTTAATCTATATCCCTTTTTCCCCAATGCGTTTTTCTGTATGTGTTTGTGTGGTTTTTTTTAGTGTTTTTTTGTTTGTTTGTTTGTTTTGTTTTATTTTTTTTTTGAGGGGAGGTAGGTGTTTCCTATGTGTTACAACTTCGTTTTATGAGATCTTTGCACTGGTTTCAAGTAAATTGAATGGAAAGAAAAATATAAAGAAAAGAAAGCAAACAGACCTTGTAAATAATGCCTTCAATTTCCAAAGAGCAAACTTTCTTAAATAACAGGAACTGGGCAGTACAGAGTTAAAGTGAGATTGCCATACAACATGCTGAGGTAAGCTTTGCAAAGTTAAAACAAGATTTTTATCATGTGCACAAAAGAGAAGAATGAACGCCTGTTAAGTATGGCCTCCAAATGTGATTGATTTTCATTTCTGTTTTCAATGAGGGTGGTGATGCTGAACAGGAGAGCAAAGTGGTAAATTGGACTGAGGTTACAGAACTGGAAATTATCACATAGAATCATAGAATCATCTAGGTTGGAAGAGACCTTCTGGAAGTGGGATGAGGCAATAGAAGTTTAATATAAGCAAAATGGAGAAAAAACAGACTTTGTGTCTAACATGAAATTGTAGTCATGAAGTCTAGGCCCTGGTATACATACTTAATAATTTTATACAATCAGAATTAGAATCAGGAAAATGTCCTGTTTGTACTCAGACAACTACAAATCACTGTGCAACCTGCCCATGACAAGGGAAATGCAATCTCCAGTGTGTTTAAGAGTTCGTATTTTCCTAAGGAGCATGGGCAGTGCTTGCACCATTGCTCAGGGTACCGAGGGTCCTACCTGTGCTCAGTCCTGGCCTCCAGAAAGGTAACTTTGGAGAGGTGCAGCTGCAGGGAAGGGCTCCCAGCACGTGCAGAAGAACAGAGACTGCCTTTACCAGTGCAAACTGAAGGAGTAGGGCCATGGGAGCCTGGACAAGGTCAGTCTGAGGGGAGCTCTGACTGTGCTCTGAAAATACATCAGAGCCTCAACAGGAGGAAATAGGAAAAGGCAATTTCACCTACATGATTCTTCTGGCACAGGAACAAAAAGCTGCCGATAAACGGATTTAAGTTGGCAGTTTTTCATATTGATGGGCAGCCACCCAGGGGGTGCGGACAGGTTAGTACCTTAATTTGAGTCAGGGTGCTCAGTTAAGGAACAGGAATTATGTGATGGGGTATGGGTTATGGAAAGCATTTGATTTGGTGATCCATGGACTCCTTATATTCTTCAAACTCGTTCTGAGTTATAAACAAATTATAGCGTCTACCCTTTAAAGCAAGATACAGGACTACCTTTTGACTTCTCATAAAACAGTGCTTTTAACAACATTATCAATGCCACAGCATCAGTAACAACTTTCACCTCTTTGCAATTATGCAAATCCAAAGAATGACTTCATCATAGTTTCCAGCCTGCACATCAGGGGTGCTTAGCAATCATTGGCGTTTTTTTATTTACTGCATATTGATACTGTACTTTCCACAGAGTAAAATTACCAATTGTACCCCAAATGGCTGATTTATATCCTTGTTAATAACAGGCAGTGATTAATGTTTGAAATTGGAAGATACTTCCATGATTAGACTAACAAAATGTGACCTCTGTGTTTTTGCTTGTGTGCTTACAGGGACTGGGAGACTTGCCAGCCAGGTTGATCCATGTTCTTCAAAATTGCATTTTGCAAATGGAACTATCAAGGGGCAGAGATAAAGTCAGTGCAAGCGAAAATAAAGTTATTCATGGGCAGGATAAGTCTGTTCAATATCATAGACCTCAGTCCTTCATTTGCTTGGAAGCTGTTCAAAATTCCTTTGTCACAGTAATTTTTCCATGGTGGCAAGTTAGCTCTGGGGTGCACCTCTGTGCCAGCCAAGGTGAAATGGTAAGAGCATGTCCACACCCAACAGGAAGACACCCATGCTGCCTCACCGCTGCTACACCCAGAAGCAGGAGATGTGGGGGCACTTGTAAGAGCAGTGGGAAGAATATATAAATATTGTAGCTAAGAATATACCATATCTTGGTATATGAAACATACTGCTAGCTTTATAGGTGTCGTCCAAATTCCTGGTTGCCTCTGGACATAACCCCCACAGAGTGCTAGTGAATTTGCATGACTGGCAGTGCAATGTGGGAAGCAGGAGAGGTTAATAAGTGGTGGGTTGGCTTGGTTGGGAAGCAAGGAGTAGTGAGCAGGGAGAAGAAAGAAAGTGCACAAATGGATTCTTTAAATTAGGAGAAAGTCTGTGGATAGCATAAGGAAATATAACATAAAAATACAATTTTGGCAGAATTTCCCAGACACTCTGCATGGAGTGAGGATGCAGACATATTTGAGGGGAAAGTAGGCAACAGACAATTAATATCTCTCTAGATAGTTACTCAGTGCTTAAGCATGAAATCTACTGCCGTTTTAGACGCCAAAGGGTACCTGAGACACCCAAAAGAGGCATTCTGGCAGATTAGACTCAGAACCTACAGGAATGCCAAGCAGGCAACCCTAGGAGATATCAAAATGGACCAAGCACCTATGCTCAGGCACCTGAGTCATCCTGTAATAACCAGTTTCTTGCTGAAATCCCTCCCCCTCCACCATCTCCAGTACCAAGAAGCAGATACTACTACCAAAAAGCCAAGATAAATAAAAAATGCCAAGAAATGCCCAGTTTGCCATAAGTCTTTGCTAATCCTGCCTGAAGCAATGTAGTCAGATCTGGCATTGCAAGGCTATTTATTATGCTGATGACCCTATATTGTTTATGGAGTGGCTATTTTCTGCCTAGTGTTGCTTTACAGAACATTATTGAAATTATAGTGCAAATGTTAACTGATTGTAGCTTTTAATTAGAGACATTTTTTAGCCAATATGCTGAGGCAATCAACCAATGTTTTTCTTACCTATACTGGGCAACTGTAATCTTGAGTTCATAAGTGATATAATCATATTCAGGAAACCTGCTTTATTAACTGAAGCGTTGGTTCTGAGAAAACATTGCATGTGGCCCCAACCATTACATCTCATTAACCTGCTGCTGTGTTACCTGCAAGCTCAGGTCTCTACTACCTTGGAAATTCCTCCATCACTCATCAGAGTGTACAAAATGGCTATTACACATCTATGGTTGACCAAAATTCATCCCCTAATGGTTTCATGAGGTCAGCTGCAGTCATTTATGTACAAGATCGGTATCTTATTGTTGCACGTGTCCTTGCCAGAAGTCAGTCTGGGTGTGCAGATGGATGCCACCTGCATTTTGTGAGAGGCATTTGCAGTGCAAAATTGCTGAAAATGAAAAACAGCATGAAGGTTACAAGCCTACACAGACATCAGCGATACGTTATACAGAGAAGGGATTCAAAAGCTTAGAGCTGAAAACCTCTGTGTTTATTCAGTGTAGGATATACAGGTGTCTTTGAGGCTTGTGAGCTCATTACTTCATCCCCTTTTGTCTGGGCCATGAGAATAAAAGTGCCTTTGTTTTCCTCAGGTTGCTTCAAACTTCATGAAAGATGCTGTTGTAGTCCAACTTCATAGTCAAGATAGATGAATGCAGAAATCAGGGAGAGATTTTTCCATGATCCACAAATTCTGAAACATATTTTAGGCTGAGGGAAGGGAGTAGAGGTAATGAGGTAGTGCCGTCATGCAGAGCACTAGTGCTGCCCATAGATATATGGGCAGCAGGGATGGACATTATTGAGCTGCTAAGGGTCAAACCTATTACCAGATCCAAGGTTAGGACCAAGCTCTTCCTTTTATTCTCCCAGCCCCAGCTGAGAATAAAGGAAACATTTTACTCTCCACTGCAGCACATACAAGGGTTTGCATCTCAAGCCTATCTTGGCCAACAAGAGCCAAATCTTGGAGGCTCAGGGTCCACTTCTGTTTCTGTTTAGGGGTTCAGGACACAGATCAGTGTGGTCATGGTGAAATTTACTTCAGAAGACCTTCTAAACCCTGCCAGACCTCATGTGGGTCTGCACTTCCTATCTCCAACATAAAGCAATGTTAATTCTCCTTCCCTTAGTTTACACTTTGGGTACCATGGTGGTCATTCAACATTGATATGATCTTGAAAAAACATAAACAATCCAGGAGCATTAGTCAATCTTCTTCCTTTTAAGAACATTGGGCTTTGTGGCATCTCTGTCTTACGGCTCTGCCTGAAGCATACAGCATTTAGTCTCTTAAATTTCAGAAAACTGAAACACTTTTGTCCACTTGAGTGTCAGCAGGTTCAGTAAAGAAATGGTTTAATGATTTTTAAAATTATAAACTCAGGTCAGAGTGGATGATAGAAGTGTATCCATATAGACTTATGTTCTGTTAAATTATCTAGTCCTTGTTACTCAAAATCTGGGAAATAAAGGAAAGAAAGCACGGCCTCACAATTGCAGTCTTGTGTCACTACAGTTAAGCATATGTAAAAGAGAGAAAGAGAAGCAAGTAAACCAGGAAGCAGAGAAGGGGAAGAGAAAAGACAAAAACAGGCAAAGGGGGGAGCACTTTGGAAAATAAATCTTTGATCTACAGGGAAAATGGAGGTGAGTAAAGAGCTTCAAGCTTGCTTAAATTGGTAGTACAGATAGAGCAAACCTCAACACAAAGAAGGAAGAAAGGCAAGAAAGCATAAAGGACGAACAAGGACGTATAAAGTCACCTTTGCAAAAATTTCTTTAGGGGCAAAAATTGACTCAATCAAGTCAGGTGCCTTAATCTAAATTAAATAATCTGTAAGTCTAATGCTGGCCTCCCATTTTCAAAATCTTGCACTTTTTTTTTTCCTTTCCTTTAGTGCCTTAGGTGTTCGATTCTTCTTAGTGCTAATGATTGCTTTTGGTGGGGATACAGCTGAGTCAGTCAGTAATTCAAATGGGAGGTGATTTTTAAGTTTTTTTCTTTACCCCAAGGTACTTTGTCTTTGTCTTCTCCATTAATGCAGTTATCTTTCATGGTGTGGTAAGATCTCTGATAGCTCTATACATCCAGCAAAATCTCTTGACAGGGAATATCTAATGTTACGAAACACCCATGCATTCTGGTTTTGTAAATACATGACACGCCACTTTTCAAATATTTTCAGTCCAATTTTAAATCACATTTGTGGATTTTGCCTTGTGATATTCTGCCCTTCTGAATATATTGTACCTTACAAATAAGACTTTTTTATGGTGATGTTAAGACTAACTTTTGCCACTTTTTCTCCAGTTTATTTTGTTTTGTTTTGTTTTTTAATTTTTTTATCTATATCAGTCCCACTGGTTTAAATACCACTAAACAAACACTGTTGTGCTCCTGAGCACATGCTGGTAAAATCTGAGTTTGCAATGCAACAACTGAATTTCTCGTTGCAGTACTGACCATTTGACTAATTATAATCTTTTCCTTAAAAAGCAGATAACTTAAAAGAGACTACAGGAGTACTTATGGATTTTTCTTCTCCAGCATGGGCAGCCCATGTGAAGTTGAAAGTACCCCTCTGTTTGCCCCAGGTTGTTTATTGCATTCCTGGATATTTGTCATGAAATTCTTCTGCAACCTATTGTAATGCACAGGGACTCTAAATCCTTCCTGGCTTCACAGAGATTTGTGCAGAGATTACAAATGAGGAGCAGATTAGCGCTAGATGAAAAAACCCGTTCTGTTAGAGAGCTAATCGATTGAATCCTCAGCCGGTTCTGATACACGTATTTGTGGCAGGGCTTGGCAGATCTCCCCCTGTATTTGGAGTCCTTACTAAAACCACCTTTCCTGGTGTGGTGGAAGCTGTGTTGGTGACACAGCCATTTAGATAGTCTTTGTTGTCTCAGGTGGCTGATCCCCCTCACCAGCATCTCCATCGTGCTTGCTCCTAATGCAGGCAGCTGGGTCAGGCTGTGGTAAGGTAGAAGGCAATGCAGAAAGCAAATGATGAGAAGGCTGCAGAGACTTAAACAAAAGAATTCATTAAAAATACAGCCTATGGGACTTCAGAGCCAAAGGAAGAGTTGAAGAGCAGGGAGAAGGCTGAAGAGCAGTTGAATGTGCATGACACATAAGTAGGTCTTTCTGTTTCCAGTCCCACAAAGCCCAAAAGGCAGCAGAAGGTGAGCATCTCCCACTCCCAGGGCCTTGTTTCTCCTATGAACACAAGGAAATCTGGTTTAGTTGTTAAGTTTTCGGGATCTGTCATACACTATACAGCCAAAATAAAGAGGAGCCACCACATGAACATCCATATCCAGTTCTGGGGTGGTAGGAAGGAGTATGGTCAGTGGGCTTGGCACAGGGCTAGGAGTTAGTTTTGCCTGAGTTTGAATCCTTGTTAAATCATGGAATCCTCTCTGTGATCTCTGACAAGCCACAGAATGTAGATATAGAAAAGTCTCATTAGTCCACGTAATCCAGTTCCCCACAATACAGGATTATTCTGTAATCTTTTTTACTGGTATTTCATGAGATGGAGCGCTACCCACAGTATGTGTAACTATTAGAAACAGCTCAAAACAGCTATTCTCGTGTCTGTGTTTTATTCCCAAATTGGTTAAGACTAATTGGTTTCCTAATGTCCAGACTGAACCTCCCCAGGTGCAGCTCTGTGCTGTTCCCATGAGTCCTGCCGTGGGTTCCCAGGGAGAAGACAGTAGCGCCTCCCTCTCCACTTTGCCTCCTCAGGAAGTTGCAGAAAGCAATGAGGTGTATTTTTTGACAATAAATAAGAAAAACAAATTATTACCATTGTTTAAATACATGAGGTTCTTACTGGTGTGCAGAATACCTCCTATACACACCAAATCAGAATGAACACATGGGAGTTATCACTGCAGGATGGTGTATAACTGTAGATGTTTTTTTCTGTGGGCTACAGTCTGTGTTGTCGTTGTAGTCAATGTATGTACTCAAAGGGTATGTACTTACACAGCCCAAGGATCTACAGAGAAATTCAGCTAACCTGGTGCAGCAATCTGGGGAAAACTGAATTGCTCTCCAGATGCCACTGACTGTGCTAACTGGACAACTAAATCCTACTTGTGATTTCTGTGGGCTCTGTTTTACATATACAGACAGGTGGTATGGTCTGCTCAAGGTAAAGGAGAGGCTTTCATACTGCCCAATGCTCTTGTGCACATATCAGGTCTGTCCCTCAAAACCTTGTGTTTCCTTGTAGTTTTGTCTAAGTGGTTACCAGTGCTTGTGATCCCACAGACCTTACCCTTTCACAAACAAGAAGACTGCACTTGCTTGCATCCTTAGTTTCTCTAGATGCCTAATCTGCTCTGTTATCAACAAAATCTGCTTAAATATAAAGACAGCATGGAAACAAACCAGGATCAGGCAATCCGTGATATTTTCTCTGAGAGGTAGGAGAAACATGAGGTACTTCTGTTGGTTCATCAGGAGTAGTGCCTGATTCCATGCAGTGTATCTGATATCAGAGCTACTGCTTAGAAAAAAAGGAGCACCCTTGCTTAGTGCAACCAGCAATACAATAAGGGGTACCTTCTTCTATAAATTTGTCTGAATGGGGTGATCTCTTTTGTACTTGCAGGATATCTTGTTATTATTTCTGTGTTACCCAGAAGTGTTTTCAGCTAAGAAACAACTGGTATTCTCTTCATAGACACATGTCTTTTATCTTGTTGAGTGAGTTCTTAAATTAATTAACTCACCAATTGCATAAATAAAGCGAAGTTGCATGTAGACATCAGACATGACTTCTGGTAATGTTTTGCTGACAATTTAACTCATTTTATTTGATACTTTTGCACTATTGATTCCTTATCAGTTTATCAAACTGTTGCAGTACTGTGGTTAATTTATTCATGAATTCATTTAATTCTTTATGGCATTAAAGAAAACAGCTTATTTTATTACACAGAAATAGGTTATAGATTAACATACCTCATTATGGATACATCGCAATGTATATATTCAACTATGATGCCTGAGTGAGTTCCTAGGGATTGGCTGTCCTATAAATCACCTCTAGCTAGGCAATCACAAACAAGCAAAAATCTTTTACAGATGTGAAAAATCTTTTTTTTTTTTTTCCCCTGTAAAATCTCTTCAATAAAAAAGAGAAGATGGCTGCGACGGATCTGGGTCACTAAGACAATACGATGTGCACTAGTGAGATGTTAGAAGCAACAACGTATGGAGTTCTTTTAGAGAAAGAGTATACAAAAAGACCTCCTTGGCTGCCAGGTCTCATCCCTCTCTATCACGTCATGTAATCTATTTCATAAAACAATCAAGCTCCATCTTTATCAATTTGAATTTATTTTTTTTTTCAAAAGTCATGTGAAGCATTCCAGCTGAGGCCTTACCAGTGTTGTATGCAGTACATTAATAATTTTTTAACTAACTTGAGACAGCCCAGAATCATGTTTCTCACAGCCTTGTCACTTTAGTGGCCAAGATCCTTAATTCTTTCTTCTCTGCTGTTTCTGACTGACAAGTCCCGTAGCTGAGATTATTGTTTATTCTCAGTGGTGTGTTATTCCACATTTTCCCATTAGTTCCTTGCCCTTTTGGAATGGAAATCTAGTTTTTTGAATTATGTGAAGGATTCTAGTAAGAAGAATCTAAATTGAAATTTTAAAAATGCAAACTTCTAAAAGCCTTGCTTAGATAAGTGTGATGATGAAAAATGTTATGATTGCTCTGACACTAGGGGCTCGGTTTAGTTATCTGCAAGAGTGTCTAACCCCATAGGAAGGCCTCCTGACTTCCAGCTGCTTCTTGAGGACATTGACTCTCCACTTCTAACAGCTGCTACCCTTGTGCAAATGCTCAAATATCTGGCAGGTAGACAACTGAATCTGGCTCAGGGGGTGAGATTCAGGCCCAGATTCAGATCAAAAACATCAGGTCTCTTCACTCTAGCAGTCTAAAGCAAATTAGGTGTCTAAAGGTCAACCACTGACCTGATCTAGTGGGTGGCATCCCTGCCTATGGCAGGGGGGTTGGAACTAAATGATCTTTGAGGTCTCTTCCAACCCAAGCCATTCAATGATTCTATTATAAAGCTGTCCTTAGATATTTTATAGAGCAAGTGGATTCTGAAGCACACTGTTCAGCCACATGTAAAAGAGAAAATGAGACAGAGCTGGAAGAAGTGGTGTATTCCCATTGAGATGACAGAATGTAGTTGCTTGCTAAAGTTGCTTTTTGATGTCTCAGAGGAAAAAATAAAAACGTTAACCACAGTAATGAAGAAATAAGGAATGAGAATGGTAGTGCCATCCATCTGCCATTTCTTCATGTTTGTTCTTTAGATGTCTGTATGGCAGTAAAGTTGGAAGGCAGAATATGAATGAATCTGAGCAAGTCAATAGCAAGGGAGGATTTCGAGCTAGTGTAATTCAGCCCGCAAGGCAGGGCTCCTCTACCATTTATTCTTGTTGTCTTTGAGGCTCCTTATGTAAATATTTGGGATTTTGGCAGGGTGGTTTCTCTTTGTTATTGAAGTGAAACATTTGCTGTGAGCATACTGAATGAAGTCTGCTTCATAATTATTTGCAGTAACAACTCAGCAACGGAGACTTAACGGTTGTAAGGCTGCCAACTGTGTATTAATATGATCTTCTTTTCCCCCCTCTCCTGCTGCAGCAAGCACGCAGTTGGTGTAGGAAGTCTGCAAAGCAGAACAAGCAACCGTATCCATCTGTGTCAACAGATTCCCGCCTCACCACTTTGCCAGGCTTTCTTCCTCAGAGCCACCAGCCTGTCCCTGAACAACCAGAAGAAAAGAGTCAAAACAAGGTACACCACACAAACGGCCTTGGTCATCATCTTGGTTTCTCCCAGCAGGACTTGAGGCACGGTGATGGAGGAGACTTCACTCGCAGATCCAGCAGTGCTTCCAGCATTTCGTGGTCATTTCAACGAAGCAAGTCTCTGTTCTGCTTGCCCACGGTGAGCACCTCTCCAACCTCAGAGACTGCTCATTTCAGTGAACCATTTCAGTTTTCAAGTACCGGGTCACCTGCAACCAGGTTGAAAACGTGGAGGTGCAGCCCCAGGCTTAACATTGATGATTTGGAGGGTGCACAGGAGACTGACGTAGACACGGGGAGGAAGTTGTCCTTCTCAGACCTGTCTGTGGTCTCTGCATACTCTGCCCTGAATGGATTTTGCAGTGACTTGGAAGCCTGTCTTCCCCCACAGAAGCATACCTTCGGTACAGCTACACAAGCTGCTACCAGTGGAAGGCCTGTATCTGTCATGTGCAATACCTTTGAGCCTGGGGATGGTTCGCTGCCTTCTCTCTCTGAATGGTCTTCCAGCTCATTTAGGTCAGCATCTCTCTCCAGGCAGCCCAAACAGCCCTCGAGAGCAGCCCCTTGTTCTCTGGATGACTATAGCAGCATTTACCCAGCTTCACCAACCAATGAAGAAGAATTTTACATCTGAGGTTCCTCTCTCCCAGGGCAAATCTGTTCTTCTTCTGATGACCACAGTGGGCCTAGTCTGAGCTTACAGAAATTTCCTCACGAAGAAGAAGGTGGTGAAGCAGAGCATGCTAAATATTTGACGAAAGCTCTCAGATCCTTCAGAGATGGGTGTCCCCAAACCATGTACTGTAAAGCAGTCTGAGCTGGTGCCCAAAACCTCTGTCCTGGAGGAAGTGATCTCTACAGGGGCTTGTCTGTGGCAGTGCAAGGTGGATGGTTTCTGTGACTGACCTTTGGACTGGCAGTGAAGGAAATTCCAGAAACGCTGTAAAATAATACAATTTTCTTCAGCAGAAAAGGAAGAGTAATTTGTGACACCAAACTGCTTCAACTTTTCTGGGAAATTATTTTAACTATGGAAAGATAGCAGGAGAAAGGGATCTTCTTTCCCTTTTACAAGTTCCAAAGGCAACTCTGAGGACAGCAGGTCCAAGCAGCACATCTCCGGTAGCCTCAAACAAGTTTTCAGTGGGGACACACATGGTTCCTTCTAACCTCTGAGAGTTTACAGTACTGAGCAGGGAGAAGCTCCATTTCTTCCACAGGGAAGAGGAATCTCCACTGGATCTCTTTATTTTGACAGTCCAGGGTATGGAAAGTGCCAAACAGGAAACCTTACAGAACATTTTCTACCCATCTCCACATGAATCCCATTCTTTCCAGCTGTGACTGTAGTCTGAAGCACTCGTGCAGTCAATGGTAACCTAAGTGAAAAATGTTTACTACTTCCAACTCAGGCAATACAGAGTTTACCTTTTTGGAATGCAAAACAAGAGACATAACCCAGCATTTTTATATATTCCTACACCACTAGTCCTGAATATATAGCGACTCCCTGCTTTTTTAGGGGTTGTTATTTTTTCTGTTAAAAATAATTGATGCAAAAATGTATTCTACATATTTTCAGTGCAAGCATACTTGGTTTTGGGTAAAACACATTTTCTCTCAAATAAATCTATCCAAAGGGAAAACAAGTCAGATTTTACTGGCTTTTCAAGTTATATTTTTTAAAAGACACCTGCTTCATAACCTGGTTTGCTCCAATTAAATTGTTATTAATAATAATAATAAATAAATGAATAAATAAATTGTAAGTACAAAGCTATTAATATGGCAGCTAAGTATCTTCAGCAGGCTTTAAGTCAGATTTATAGATTGGTTATAGTTCTAAAAACTTACGTTGGTGCCAGAGATGTGGCACTGACTGCAATTCTGGTTTAGCCAGTAGGAAAGTGACCCTGATAAAAGGTGTATGCTTAATGCTGTATGTAATCTATGTACAGGTGCACATGCTGAAGACCTACCATGAGAGCATTGAAAAAAATGCATTTGGGAAGAAAAATGTTTGTTATATTACCAGGGATTTTTACTCAGAAGAGTTGCTGCTTTAAAAAATAAATTAACACACATGTACTCTAAAGTAGTTACAAGAAGTGAAACAGCTCCCCTGGCCCATTGTAATGATTTAAGTAAAAACACAGTCTGCACAAACAATTCTGGAAGAAAGTCTGAGGGAAACTGAACACAGCTTTATAGGGGAGGAGGGAGTATTCCATTAAACTTGTAGCCCAAATCCAGAAGGGGCCAGAGGGACTGTCAGAGCCAGTAAACCACTCCCTAAGGCTTTCTCTTTTTCGGTTATTTTCTCCTCACAGAGAAGGAGACGTCAGGCTGAAGTCCAAGTCTCTTTGTGAGATGCTATCGTAGCATGTACCAGAGGTAGGGTTGTCTTCTGTACTAAATACCATGTATAAATAGGAAATTCTGTTCAGCTCTAAGAGCACAGGAGATTATTGGCCTTCTCCTGCCCTCATAACTGTTTAGATTTACTGCAGTTTTTGGTAAATCATTTTCTTTAAAAACGTCTGGGACCAGAAGTGGCACCAGTGAAGGATTTGTCGTGGTATGCATGTGTTTACCTGCTCTATAGTCAGAATATGTGTAAAACACTGTGAGGTCAGACCAGACATGGTTTCCAGCAGCTTGGAAATCCCTGTGTGAGCAGCAATGCTCAGGACAGCCCAGGTTCCACATCTTTTCTGTGATATTTATGGTAGTACAAAAGTAAATGATGAAATAGCATTGCATATTTATTGGATTGCCATTTCATCAACACTAACCACTTCCAGATATGACAAACAGTATAATGTTGGTTCAATACTGTTAAAATTTTAGTGTTTATTATTTGGAAGAGAAAAAAAATATCTTCTCAAAATATTTTAATAACAGATAACATTTGATCTGAACATGAAATCAAAAAGTCTTCAGAGAGCTGTTTTCAGCTGACATATCTGTTAGACCCTGGAATCAGGCCAGCACTCAAGCTCTTGACAAAAACTCACTGGGGTTTTTAATGAAGAGGAGACCTTGAAATGTCTTTCAGCCTAGCACGTGCATCTGGGGGCCATCTCCTGACATGGCAAGAAGCACTGGTACTGGAAGTCTACAGACAAGCACAAGATAATTTTAAGTGTCAATCGTGAGGCGCATGTGTGGCATTAACCTGCAGCTCCACAAACATCTAAATTCCAGATTTCATCCCGTTGATCCTAACAGGAAGAAAGCTGAATGAACTTCCACAGATTCTGAATTTATGGTGTCCCTATTGGTTGTGTGCTCAAGTATTTCTGTTCTGTTTACTGATACTTAGCTAGAAATGAAGGTTTTTATTGTTTACATTTACTGTGCTTGTAACCAAATTTTGGGATAACTGAGTGTACCACTGTCAGGAAAAGCAGTGATGATAGTGTACAGAAAACTTTTTGTCTGTAACAGAGAAAGCCAGAAGTTGAAGAGTGTTTCACTGAAGGTTGTATTCATTGTTTGTCTTTCCGTTATTTAGGAAGGGGCTGATCTCTTCAGAGAGCTGAATATGCACAAATTTCATGACATTTATGTATCATATTATTTGGTTAACTTATGAACAATGTCATTTGAGAACTGCAGGTTTTTCTTGGACTTTCTCTTCTTCTCACCCCAGAATGTGTTGCTTCTGTTAAATAAAATAGAGACAAAAAAATCAATTTTGCTGAACCTTCGATGTGCTCATTTATGAGGTATTGCAGACTTGCTGACTATTTTAACTAGGCTTCAAAATGAATGCAATGACACAAGCTGTCCAGCTCTTGGCAGTGCCTGTCAGTGGGATAATTACAAAATAAACATAGCAAAAATATTTTTATGTTCAACTCAGCTTTGCCTCTGCAGACCGGATCTTTTGTTTCTCATTTTATTATTGTAAATCATTTGCTCCAGTAAAGCTGAATGATGCAATAGGAGCTGTGACAAATACTGGTAACCCTGCATACTTAAACCCTATCTTGGTTTGTTCCATGTATGTTGGTCTTCATAACAGCTTTTCCCCATTATTTCCATCACTGTGGTGTTATCTACTATATATATATATATTTATTCTCCTCATGAGATTTGTCTGCATGTCAACATTACATTGTACATGCAAAGCTATGTAGGTTTGGCTTTGTTTAGTTTTTATGGTTTTATGGTTTAACGTTGTGGGTTTTGTATATATTTATATGGCAGTTATAGAACTGTAGAAACATCAGAAGTTGGAAGAGGCCTCTGGAGGTTCTCTAGTCCAAAGCAAAACAGGCTCAAACCTCAAAGCTTCAAAGTCAGATCAGGTTGTTCAGGGCCTTGCCCAGTCACATTTGAAACCTCCAAAGATGGCAATTTCACAGTGTCTCTGGGCAACCTATGCTAGTGTTTAGCCACAGTCATGGTGAGGAATTATTTCCTACTCTGCACTCACAGTTTCCCATGTTCCAACTCGTGATCTTTTTTTGTTGTTGTTTTGCTGTGTACCGCTGAGAAACTCAAGCTCTGTCTTCTCTTTGATCCCCTTTTTTTGTGGTGGAAGACTGCAGTTCCTCCCGCAGCCTCTCCTTGCACATCACAAGCTCTAGCTCCCTGACCATCTCAGTGGCTACAGCCCCTCTGAGCTCTCTCCAGGTTGTCGATATCTTTTATGTACTGGGGAGCCCAAAACTGTACACAGCAGTCTGGATGTGGTTTGAGGAGTCCTGAGTAGGAAGGAAGAATAATTTCCATCAACCTGATGGCAACTCCCAACTGCATCCTGGGCTGCCTCAAAAGAGGGGTGATCAGCAGGTCAAGGGAAGGGATTGTCCCCATTTACTCTGCCCTTGTGAGGCCCCACCTGGAGTGCTGCGTCCAGGTCTGGGGCCCCCAGCACAGGAAAATGTGGACATGTAGGAACAGGTCCAGAGGAGGGCCACAAAGATGACACAGCATGGTGCTATCCTGTTCTTGGTTTGTGTCTCCTGTTCCAATCCAATGAAGGGCTTTCAAGGCAGAAGATACGTCAGCTATTGAAGAAACCAGAATATTGGAACAGATTGGTGTTTCCAATGACTGGTATCAGCAAGGAAAACAGCTCTTGTGATTCTGAACCGTAGCTTTTTAAGGCCTGCAGTTTCATGCCTAGGTGACAAGAACCGCAGTGGCCTACCTTGAACACCTGAGCTGCCTTCAGAAGAATATAATAAAAGGCTATAGGAACTGCCTTATATATATACATGTAGGAAATGCTTTATCCTTCTTACCCCTCTGTATCTTATTTTACAATGTGCTTTTAGAGATGGGGTGTCCATAATCACTCATAGTTTTAGAGATGTAGATGCATTGTGGGTTAACAGAATTGATTGAAGTTGTTTTCCTGTTTGTTCTCTGTTCCTTTCCTAGTAATTTGTAAAATGTGATCGTTTTCTTTAACAGCAGCTGATGACTGAGTTACCCTTTTCATAAAACTTTATATAGTCCCAATGTCCAATTCCAAAGCAGTAAAAGTCAATGCATTTACTATCATGTATGTAAAATTAGATTTATTTTTCAATTTAATTTATTTTAGAATTGGTTACATTGAGTTTCATCTGCCATTTTATTGCTCAATTGCTCTGCCCTGTAAGATTCTTCTGCAGCTTCCCCAGTTGTCCACCATCCTTAGTATCTTTAATGCTTAATGTCCTCCACAAACTCCTATCTGATGAGCCCACCCTTTTTCCAGCTTTAAGGCATGATGAATAACATCATGTTCAAGTACAGATCCCTGCATGACTCCACTGCCAACCTCCTTCCACTGTCAGAACTGGCCATTTATTTCTACTTTCTGTTTCCTGTTTTAAAATGGTTCTTTATTCACATAACCTTAGCTCTAAAACCATCACAACATGGTTTCTTTAACAGGTTGTGATGAAGGGCCTTGGAAACTGTTCTTAGCTGTACACATATCTGTTGATGCCTTCTGAAGTGTCTAATAGATTTATGAGGTGTGATTTTCCTGCATAAAACCATGTTGACTCGTCCCCAAACTGACTCAAAATGGTTTCTGTACAAATAATGAATTCTCTCAACTGTATCCGTGTCCTTTGAGTATAGAGCATTCCTCCCTGCAGCATCCCTTTCCAGCTTCCAGGACTTAGCACAGTGTAAATTGATGAATTTACACAGAATCCAGGCTTCCTGAGCCAAACCCCGTGTTCAGATCATTGTGTCAGCACCTGCTATATTGTGCTACCAATTGATTTATCATTCTTCCCTGTTGAATTTCTTTTAATTCCTCTCATTTCCACAATGGTTCGTGACAATAACAGCACTGAATTCATCCTCTGCATGAAAAGATACTCATGTTTATTTGCAGCCTTCACTGAGATCATCTCACTGAGTGCTTCCTCTTCCAGGTGAGGGCAATGCAGACTGCTGGGCAATGTTACTTCAGCCTGCTTTTATTTAGCCACTTACAGATAGACAGTGTTATCTGGCCACAGAAAGGGCATCTGGAGTCTGAGAGAGCCTCACAGCAGAACAGGCACAGTCTGCCTCTTCTTCCACTCAGCCTTTTGGCTTAAAAATGGCTCACTTTCGAATCCCTTGTGCTTTTTAATTGCTTTTCTCCTGGATAGATGAGGCATAAAATGCAAACTAGCTTGGTAGATTGGGGCTGTTAATCTCACCTGCACATTGCAAATCAAAACTTCTGACCATTAATGCCTGATGAAGTGGCGACTGAAAGGGGTTTAGCCGAAGCTGGTCACTAAGAGGAATACCCAACCAGCTGCAGGACTGTGGGGAGCTGACTGCAGAGTACCTGCGTGTTTTGTGAGGGGAACACAACAATGCAGCATGCTAACCATGTTTTTTTAACTTCATTTTTTTAAAGCCACCAGCCTGCAAGAGTTGCTGGTGCCATCTGGTGGCTTGCTTGAACACGAGTGTCCGAGCAGGGAGCTGTCAGCCCACACTGGTGACAGCCCCAAGGCCCAGGACTGGGGACCAGTGTCCCCAACAGGGTGCCCTCAGCACCATGTCCCCTTCCCCTAGGCACATTGGGTGTAGTAAATATCCCCAGAGAGCACACCGTGTGTGCTGCTTTTCGGGTTTGTGCTGGGCTCCCACCCCCTCCATGTTCTTCATCGCCCTCCCTTCACTCACAGAGCTGCTGAGCCAAATATCTGAATCGTTTGGTGGCCCAAATGGCTTTGCCGTGAGCAAGCCGAGCATCTGCTGTGAGCCAGCCCTAGAGCACAGGGCGGTAAGCTGCCTGCCTGTCACAAATTCCTCTATTACTTGAAAATTGTAGCCCTCCTGGTACGGGGATAATCTGCTAAGTATGACCCAAGTGCTGCCAAGACAATGCTGCCTGTTAGGCCCCGGTGTCCAGCGGTGCCACCAGCGCGTGGCGGC
This sequence comes from Aythya marila, assembly GCF_965140915.1. Lineage (NCBI taxonomy): Eukaryota > Metazoa > Chordata > Aves > Anseriformes > Anatidae > Aythya > Aythya marila. Next base: position 27,923,455 of record NC_139042.1, on the reverse strand, counting down.
TCCTGGGGGGCAATGCGCCCCGCGACAGGGCCTCCAGGAACCCGGACGGGTTAAGAATGCAATACACAGCACCAATTTCATAACTCCTCCTTCTCTGGTGAATTAACAGACATGGTTCTTGTAGTTCACACGTGCTATTGCACAGACCGAATTTTTTAACAGAATTGTGATTATGATTTTTATTTTTATTTTTTGCATAGTTTGCCATGACACATCGATGATTTTCCTATATTATTCCTCCTTGTTTTTGTTGCTTTGGTCACAATTACAGCAAAACTTTAATTTATTGCTCTGCTTATGGGTTTTGACCAGTCACCAGCGTTCCCTTGCCGTGCCACATAAATTCACAGCAAAGCAACCTCTGCCCCCAACCTCTGCTCTCTCCTAGGCACTTCGCTGCCTCCTTTCAGTACCTGGTTGCTCCCATCTCTTCTGACAGCACCCAAGTTTGGGGCTGCACCTGCACTTCTGCATCCAGAACAGAGCAGGACAGGTACCAGCCTTGTTTCCTTCTGGCCACTCCTCTCCTGAGCATCTCCTTATTAAATCAGAGGGATCTGCTAGAGAGCTGCTGGGCACAAAACTGTTTTCAGCACCAACAGGAGTCATCATCCAGAGACACCCACAAGGATGCGGCTGCCAGGGTGCCCCACTCTTCTCTGCACATGGCTGCTTGTTGCCTGATAGACGTGCCAGGTCACCAAAACATGTCTTTTCTGGGTTTTGGTAGATGGTCAAAGGAAAACCTGGCTGCTCTCTGGAGTGACAGCTAGCTTGCAGCCTGACACGGATGAATAGCAGGACCGAACAGATTTTTGCCCCAGGCATCCTCTGCTGATGTGTTAAGTTTGGCAGCATCTTTTGGAGAAGAAGTGAATTAATCTTATTGGAGTTGTGTACAAAAGAGACTGGAAGAGAAAAAAAAAAAGAAAAAAGAAAAAAAAAAAAAAAAGATGTGTGAATCCATGTTGATTATTTTGAAGCCATAAACAAGTGGCATCAGAAAAGAATCTGACAACCATATGGACTTTCAGAAGTGTGAAATCTTCTGAAAATGATATGCAATGATGTAAAGGCTGGAATGAATAAAAAGAAGATTTGAGACACGGATGGATGAGACGTACAGGCAGAGGACTGCAATCTGTGATATAGGAGTTAAGATTCTGGGCACATGGAAAGAGTGCTGTAGAGAAAACAGTATGTGAAGCAAAGTAAATCCAAAGAAGTTACACAAAGAGTTCCACAAAAGTGATAGGAATAACAGTTGGCCCTATTTCTTATTTCTGGGCCCCAGAAATCTTTAGGGAGCTGCAGTCTCAGGGACTGAGCACCAACTTTTCCATGAAACAGCCGTTAGGAGGGGAAAAGCTAATCAGAATGATGGAGAGGAGGGCAATGAGTGTAGGAGGGATTGTCTTGAAGATGTCTGTGCAGTGAGAGGCAAGGTAAAGTGGAAGATGCTGGTCATTTTTATTTCTTTCAATGGTCAGTGCAAGACTCTCATAATCAGTTCCTGTCCCACTCCTCCCCCTACATCTGGGACTCATTTCTAGGGCAACACGCTGGCCTCCTGCCTGCTCCACATCCATGTGCATGAACTGCATTTGTCTGGCCTGCTGTGTGATGTGCCTTCGGGCTTCATCCACTGGGGCTGGGGGAACACCAAGGCCAGGAAAGGATCTAACTGCTGATCTGCTGTCTTGGGGGAATAAGGGCCATTGGCAAGGGTAACTCCTCACATCCAGACAAGGGCCACCACGCTGCGTGAGGTCTTACCTGCTAGGGGCAGAGAAGCTTGAGGAGTCCAGACTCTGGGGAGCTAAGTTTAAATGCTGGCATCCCAATCTTCTTAACCCCCTGATTGTTTGACACCTTTCCTCTTCAAGTTATCACAGCACACAATACTATAAGATGCAAATTGCAGCAAAATCTATGCAGGATTGATTTGTAAATGGCTCTGACTTCCATTTGGCAGCTGTCCAGGCCCAAATACTGTTTTGTAATGCTCATCGTGGTGTGACTGAAGGGGGAAAGAGGATGAGAGGTGAAAAGCTGAAAGTAGAAAACAAACCGACTGTGCCATCCTAAAGAAGCAGGAAAAAATGTAGGCTGAATGCTCAGAGAGCAAATGATCTATCATGAGAAAACACAGAGCAAAAGCTGGCTTTCATGGACCAGTAGATAGCTATGATGTACATGAAATGCATCTACTGGCATGGTTTGGATACTGGATCTGACACATCAGCAGGACTTGGGCTGTGACGGTAGGGTGGTCTGGGAAGAGAAAGCTGATGCCACTCCTGCATGCCATAACGCACGTTACTGTGGCTCAACAAAGCATGGTGGTCTTGGTGCAAAGAAACACGAAGATGACCAATACTGGGGAGCCTCCTTCCCACATCTGAGAGTAAAATGAGGTGTGAACAGAGCACAGAACCTGGGACACATGCAGTCTTAAAATCTAACATTTAATTAATCTTAAAATCTAACATCATAAAATCTTAAAATCTAACATCTAATATTCCCATTAGACCACTATGTCTTTAAAAAGCGAATACCCATACAAAAAGGTTCACGTGTGTCTTAATTTTTTGTTATATCTGCCTTCTAAATCCACTCTTTCTCTCTGTCCCCTTCCCTTTCATTACACCATGGCAACACACAGCAATCTTTTTTTTTGCTTGGTGACGTTAGTGCAGCCACCAGTAGATGCAATGTCCCATGCTTCATCCACCCCCTTCCACCACTGATGCTGAGACTGGAACTTGAAGTTAGCCCAGGGAGGGACCATCAGGAAAGTGACACTGATGAGAACACGACAAAATTCATAGGGGAACATAAGGCTCTTTTGCTACTTACAAAGGAAACTCCTGAGAATCGTTTAAGACACCATAATCTGTATTTTCAGACCGTGGAGTGACAGGCCTAAAGAAAAGCATATCCAGGCCTTCCCCATTTCTTTATTTAATGAGGCACAGGGTTTAGCTGAGGAATTTAGATGATTGACGGATAAGTATTTAGAATTCTTGAGGGTCATAAAGGCAAATGGATCAATCCAAAATAATTAGTTTTGACACTATGACAACTGCTAGCTTTATTTTTTTTCCCTAAATAAACTGAATATTTTTTATCTCTTATTGAAAAACTGAAGTAAAAGTCTTATTTTTCAAGGAACTGAAATATTAAATGTCCTCCTATTTGACAAGAGCATTTACAGACAGATGTAACAGTTCTACCTCTAAAAGAAAAAAGAAAAAAAAAAAAGTTGAAAAACAGCAATTTCTTAATTTCATGATTCATTCATCAGCTGGTCCTTTGACACTTTTTCTTAATTAATAGAGTTGTTAAGAGACAAAGCAGCAAGAGAGACACATTAAGCAAGGAGAAAAAAAACCGCTGAGAAATAAATGTTTGATATTTAATTACAACAGTCGTGCAGTGAGCATATGTGCTGTGCCACATCTCAAGCAGAATCAGCACATCCTTGTATCCTCAAAGAAGTGACCTTCAGAAAGAGCAATTAGTTTTCTAGCACTTTTTCTTTCCTATTACTAGTAAAGTTTCTGATGAAACAGGATAGTTTAGAGGCTGAATTTCTTCTTCTAGAACATGTATTTGTTAGACATACAGCCTCAGGGGCTGGCAATATGGCAGTGCTGAGGGACCTAGCTTGGAAGGCATCTTGGGACAAAAGTTCATGGAGAACAACTCCAGTTGCAGAGTCTAGGCTGTAATACCAGCACCTGTCCTGTAGCTGATGGCACATGCCCTCTGCGTGGCCTCACACAAGTCCCTCTGCCACATGGTAGCTTGGTTTCCCCAGAGAAAGAGAGACAGCAGACAGCAAGCCCTGTTGCCTCTTGCAGCATTAACATTCAGGATTAACACCGTGCAAGGCCTATTTTGGCTCCATAACAAGTTTTTCCTGCTACTTCATGTACCCAGCTTTCCCTGTCCCCTCTGCAGAGAGTGGGCCATCTCTGGCAGAGCTGAGCATCGCACCATCCCATCCCATCCCATCCCATCCCATCCCATCCCATCCCATCCCATCCCATCCCATCCCATCCCATCCCATCCCATCCCATCCCAACACTGGTGGGTAGGAGGGTGCAACTGCAAACCAACCCTTGTTTCTGTGGGGCCTTCAGGCCTAACTCTGCATTGAGGGGAGAAATTACATTCCTATGACCTTGGTGCCAGAGACTGAATGCTTCCCAAAGCCCCAGGAGGAGGGAGGAAGACTGGAGAACAGCCAGCAGGCAACACCAGGCCATCACAGCCTCTGCAGAAAGGCAGGGAGGAGAAACTGGTGGCCCAAGGCCAGCTGCTGCCAGGGGACTCAGGTGGATAATTTCTCAGGTGGATAATGAGCTCTTCCCTGAAGACTGAAGAAATCTGCTTTGCCTCCTAGTGAGAAAAGCCCTGGGCTTTATCCTCAGCAGCTAGCTCTCTCTCAAACACAGCAGAGAGATACAGGAGTCGTCCTTCCAGGACATCAGTGGGGCCCTCAGATTCTCCATCGGGAGAGAAGGGACAAAGTGGCCTCAACAGCTGCATCTCCTCGTTGAGGAACCAAATGCCATGTCCAGGTTTGAGTTGGTGAAGACCAGCTTAGGCCTATGGAGGATGTGTGCTATGGCAGTTTTCTTCATGAAAAAAGAAAAAAAAAAAAAAAAAAAAAAAAAAACCTGCTATAAATACAAATGCAAACTTCTTTTTTTTTTTTTGTAGGAAACTGTCATTAGAGAAACAATGTTGTACAACCAGGGGGAATTTGCAAAAATTGTTTCATTTTTCAGCCAAAACAGCCAGACCATATTAAATTGGACACCAGGAGGAGGTGCAACACATCTACCTTGCTGTAAATCAACCCCTTATTTTTTTATATTGCCCTCTTCTGCACCGACTTTCACAGGCTTCAACTACCAGAGATGTATTTTCATTCAAAAGAGGATGCCACTAGGCCACTAGGTAGAAATGCTGGACATTATAATTTTTTTAGGAAGGCAGCAAGCCAAAGGCTTTGCCTGCCATCAGCTCACAGCACTGGGGTTGATCCCAATGTGAGAGCAGGAGTCCAGCCTCACAGGGGCTGTTTTGGGCTTTCAGGTTGCACCAGGACACGTGGAAAACATCATCCTGAGCATTTTGCTGCATTCCCACCTTGCTCACCTTGCAGCGTGCTGCTTTTGCTTTACAGGCTGCCGTGGGGCTGGGGAAGGCTATCAGGGCTGGGATTTCCATGAGCAGAGCAGAGTTTCTCTGCTTGTCCCAGGGTTTTCAAGGAAAGACAAGAGCCACGCTGGGAAGCATGCAATGAAAGACAAACTTTCATTCATCCCTTCCCAGGGCTCTGTCAGAAATGGTGCTTGCACATAGGAAAGACAAAGGGAGAGGACTTGTATCTGCAAAGTCGTCTTCCCTTACTGCTGAAAAATAAGATGAAACTATTCTTCTCTTTGGGTTTCTATTCTGTTTAGTTTCTGCCCTGTTGCAATGTCAAAGTCACAAGTGTTATTTACAAAATAGAAACCTAGGTAAAAAAACCATTTGGAAGAGACCTTTCAGCTCATGCTTTCCGCTCTCTCCAGCCCCCCAGCTTTATGCAGCAGCCTCCACGCTCTGTGTTAAAGCCGTCTCTGCCCGTAACTCACTCCCAGTGCCAGTGCTAGACCTCCCTCTGCGAAGCACATGCACCGGCAGATAATCCAGATCAGTTTACCTCCGTGTACCTGGCAGCACGCTACTGTGCAGTGACCAAATATCAGAAGAGTTAGTGGTTAATTAGGATCAGCTTAATCCCTGCTGACTGCCTGTCTCTGTGTAAAAAGGGCACTAGAGGTTAGAAAGTATTAAGTGCCTTAAATGTGCACTTGCATAACGTGAAAACCAAGTGAAGACCCAGACTTTGTTCTTGGAAGTGCTGATGTGAAATGATTTACTCCTAGAAGCATTTAAACATGCATCTTACCCTATCAAAGCAAGAAAACCCATCTAAAAATTTTTGGGAAGAAATGCCACAAAAATGGAAATGGAAAATAATGAACCAGCAGCACAATGGAGACAAGACTTCTGCAGAAACGAGGTCTTAAAGAGTCTGAGTATTTCTTTCAACTTGTAAAAATTTAGTTCAGCATATGAAATATAATTTGTATAGCTGGAATAAAGCTTCTTCTAGGCTACAACTGTGCCTAGATCTCCATTTCATTAGTTTCTATTTGTCATAAAAATACAACAGCTAATCATTAGATAACTTTGCATTTACACCCTGTCTATGGCACTCCTCTTGGAGCCCAGGCTGACAGCTTGTATAAAATTATTTAACGAGTGCCTGACAATAAAATGTAGATTTTACTTTGTTGAGATGCTCAGCTATTGCTAAGCATGAAATTCTCTAATGGCATGTCAAAACATGGAGATCCTTCATGATTTTCTCTTTATTTTACACATTACTCTTATTTTAAATGAAAAAGGATCCTGAGGCTGATTAAAAGAGCTGAGTTGCTGTTTGAATGGAAAAAATAGTAGGATGATTTGTAGAAACAATGCAAACTAATAAAACACCAACAGGCCTACAAGACAGTGGTGAACTCACACACATCTTCACACGCACGGATAGACCATTGCTATTCTTCCCAACTTATTCTATTATTTTTTTTGCTACTGGTACATTTATATAAGTATTAGTGACATTTATGTAATAACAGGACATTAGCTCCTTTTGAGGTCATCTGTCCTGGTGACTTTTTCCCCATATCCAGCCATAAGCTCCTCGTTGTGACATCACTTTGGCTGCCGTGGCCATACCTGTGATGTCAACAGGAGGGATTTATGACCTGAGGGCGGGCATAAGCTGCAAAGAGCAGATCAGCTCACAAAGAATAAAGGTTTTGTTTTGCCCTGCTAGCAGAAGGAGAAGGAAGCACCCACCTGCCCTTCCTCCTCTGCCTGTCCTGGTTGAGCAGGACCCTGTAAAAAAAAAAATAATGTAAAAGGATTAAAGTTTTACATGGTTGGTGTTAAAGGACCCTCTGCTGCTGCCTCCAAAACCCAGTGGGGCTCTGCCAGGGGAGCTGGGCTGTATCAGGCCCTCTGGAGCTTGGGCACACACCTACACTGCTGCTCCTCACTGCTCCCATGGCCACCTGGTCTGTTCAGGCCACAGGAGAAGCAAAACCACAGCTGACAAACTGGCCTGTGCAGATGTGCCCATAAACAGTGTTTTTGGACTTCATCTACTCTGGAAGTTCCCATTTGATCTCATGTCTCTCTTGTCCACTCAGTCCAATCCCTCTTTCTGAAAATCAGGCTTCGTAGGGGAAGCCAGCTCTGCAACTTCATAAACATATTCACGCTTTCATCTTCTGTTTGGTTCCCTGTTGTTCCAGCCAGATCAATAGCAGAAATTGCATTGGCAACATGTTTATCTGAGGACCTCTTCCAGTGTCATTTACTTGGCATCATTTATTTGGCATTGCAGGAGTCTGTGATAGTCAGTGAGATAAGCATTTGGGAGGGTATCTGAATTAAGATCAGCTTTTGCCATACTTTATATTCCCTGTCAACAGCCGATGTATTTAAATTGTCAGCTCGTCTAGTCAGCTGGGATAAAAACGTGTTGCTCCCCAGCACTGCCCTTGGCTCACCGGCATGAGCGTGGATTTCAACCAGGCCCCAGCGCAGGGAACCGACTCCCTCCCAGCTGCACTTTGAATGCACAGAAAACCAAAAGGGCAACTTTTTGGGGCAGAGGTGGCGTTTCACAGCCTGCCAACTCGGCTCTGAGCACGCTGATGCAGCACCTCTGAGCTACTGCGGACAGCAAAGTGGCTGATCTGTGACAGCAACCACCACAGGTCAGCTGGACACAGAGGAAGGGTCTTATCATATACTGAGAGTCCACAGGGAATAATAGGCTTTTCTACTAAGTTCTTCATATGGCAGTGCAGGAAATACATATGCAGCAGGATGCTGAAGAGCTGAGATGATGTCTTTGCAGCTTACGCATTGTTTCACCCAAACAGAGCTTCTTAAGCTATCTTCCTCATGAGACTTGCACAGGAGAGCTACTCAGATTAAAATAAGGATGTACAAAATCTTTTCTCCCTCCTCAATCAGCTTTTCTTTCTTCTTTTAATTCAAACATTTTTTATCAACCTGAAAAGGTGATCGTGTCCTCCTCATTTTGCAGCTCTTTCAAATTCTGTCTACTGAAAGCCACATAATGAGAATGGTCACCACCAGGCTGACCTGATCTGGGCTCCTCTTCAGTCTAGGTTTCTGCCTGAGGAAACTTGTGTCACTTTATCAGTGTTACGATGTCAGCCTAATTCAGAGAGAACTTTGCTTTGCACCAGAGGAAGGCACAATTCTGCCCACTGCAGAACACAACACACGACACGTCAGAAATAACCACCACACAACCTAATAAAGTAGATCCCACCACTGGATCCCCGATAGCTCACGCTTCTTAGCTTGCTGCCTAGCTCAGTTTTGGGCTGCTCCCACTGCCAGTCTCCAGAACTGCTCCTGGGTACAGTTCAGGGCTCTTTTACTCCAGGACTCTCCCCAAGAGCCCCCGTGGCAGAGTCTGCACCAAGCTGTGGTCCCATGCAGTCCTCCATCACCAGTCCTCTGGTGCCAGCCATCAGCCCTCACACCCCAAAGGGCACCCACGAGCTCTTGGGCAACTCACAGGGCAGGAAACATCATCAGTCCTCAATGTCATGCTGTAAAATCACTCTGATATTCCACTCACAGCATCAGAAATACAGAAAACGAACCCATGTTTCATTCCATTGAGCTTCTCCTTTGAAGAAGAACCTGTACAAGAAACATCCTTTGAAGAGTCAGGTATTTTCTTCATGCCCCAGCAGGGAAGCAGTGCAGGAGGCAGAGGCAGCGGTGGTTTTTACATGACCCGTAGATAGCAGCAGGCAAATTCACTTGAACTGGCTCCGCTAGGTGTTCTGTGGCTCTGCAGGTAACCGCCTCCCAAAAGAACAAGCTCTGTGTTTTGAAATGATGATGCAAATTTTCTTATCCTGAAATTCAGCAGAAACTTCTTCCTAATTGGGCAAACGTGTTGGTGTCTCGCAGTGAGAGCTCTCTGGTGCAGCTGAGATGTAAGCGGGAGGCAAGCTGGTTTGGATTCAGCTTAATTTCCCCAGGGAAATATATTTTAAAGTACAACAATTCTGCTGATACGAGGGTTGTGGTGGAGTGAAAGGAAGATCGCTGGACACCAACCTGATGCAAGAAAACAAGCAAGAGGTTTCTGAAGAGGAACACGTGCTCCACACAGCCTTTGTTTGGGATAAATCCTGCTCACAATGGCTGTGTAAGGTCAGTGCAGCAGGAGCCCAAGCAGAACTGCTGCCCATCTCCCCTAAGCAGCCACACCAGACCAAGGCTTGGTTTTATTAGAGCACAAAGAAACGAAATAAACTGTGTTTTCCACATCTGGTGATCAACCTCTTCCCACAAGGAGCCCCAGATCCCACAGCCCTCCAGCAGCTCCATCCAACTATGCAGCATTGGGTGCCCCTATGGCAGCAGCACTCCCACCCTGCAGGTTCAGGCAGGATATCGTCCCTTGGCACAAGTGACTGCCACCAACCTCTCCTCCTCAGTGATCTTGAAATTTTTGGGGGTCTGCTCAGACATCAGGAGGTTCTTTGCTTGTTTCCTTCCCAAAGAGCAGCTGTTTTCCCTGTTCAGCTTGAAGACAAGAGGTTGGGCTCCCTCTGAAGCCCTTTGAGCTGCTCCTGTAGGTGCCCTGAGGAGCTCCGTGGAGGCACAGCACCACATGCTCCAGCCTCGTACCCCACACCACCACAGCTTGCCTTCTCCAGACATCCCCAGCCTGTGCCTTTCCTCACATCCCTCAGAGGCAGCCTAAGCTATCTTCAAGCACCATCTCCCAAAACACAGCTTCTATATCTGCCCCTTTCTATCTTTGAAAAGTTATCTTGGGGACTAATTGATTTTTTTTTTTTTTAATTAAAACAAAAATTCATCCCCTGGGTTGTGCCCCCAACCCACCCTCACTTGAATAGCTCAGTGTCTGGCTTCCCAGGACTGGCAAGCACGGTTTTCACCCCCGTGTGGCACCAGCTTCTCCTCATACACCCAGTTCTAAGCTTTGGACCCCAGTTTGGGAAAGAGAAACTTAAAACAGGCTGCTAAACTGAAAGGGCATGAGATTTTTGGATCTATCCTCAATCATAATAAATGTTCATTTTTCCCCTCTCCCTCCCATTTTATCACTTATTTTTTAGCCACAGCTAGTTTAATTGACTCATCCTTTCTTACTTTAATGCCTTTTATCCCTTTAATCACCTCCTAATGGGTTTTCTTCTTTTTTTTATTTATTATATTTAAAGAACATTTGTTATTCCCCACAGCTTCTTTGAACAGCATTGATTCATTTTGAGTTTTCTCAAGTCCTCCCTCCTTGCCTACAAACATTGTTTTTGCTGACAAGGTTCCTCCACAGATTTCCTTTCCTAAATCAGGTGGAGGGAAACACACACCCCAAGCTGTAGGTCTCCTCTTTGCTGAGCCAGAATGTTTTTTTTTCTGCTTTCCACATAAACTTTGTCATCTTACGTCCTATTTTAATAGGTCCCATTTTCAGTTGCATGTTCCTTAGACACGCCAGATCTGAATAGCAACATTGGCTTCATTTTTTCCATGCAGGAACTGAACGTTAATTTTTGACAGCAGTATCTAAAGCATTCAGGGGCTCACTGTCCTTCTTCCGAATCTTAGTAAGTCCACAGGAGAGTATCAGGTAGGGCACAGAGGAAATGTCTCATAGGTTCTAGGACCTCTGGAAACACCACATCAAATCCAACTGTACAATCCTCACCAGTGACCAGAAACATTTTTTGTAATGACAGCGCCAAGCCCATCAAGAAATCATTTGGCATCCTCAGCTTAATTCCCTTTGAATACATCCCCAGTTCAGTGGTACCATTAACAACAGCTTCAGCAGAGAGGTCCTTATTCAGCAAAGCTCTTAAGCCCAAGCACAACTTTCAGCATGAGAATACTGCCATTGAAATCAATGGCAAAACCTATGTACACGCCTGTCACGCTACACAGGGACTGACCAAACTGTTGCCCTTCTTCTGTCCTAACAGGTTTAAATCCCAGGATCCTGAGGCAGCCCCTGGTACAGTGTCTATTCTGTCACCTTGTGAAAGCAGCAGAAAAAGTGGAGCAATACAAGCACAGATAGAGGAGATCATGCTTTCATTCTCATTTGGGCCCTAATTAATTCAGCAGCTGCTCCTCTACTGCTAACGATGAAATGGTAGCACCTAAATGATATTACTTGATTGCAATGACCTTTTCCCCTGTCTTTTCTTTCCTGGTTGCAACAGGACTGTACAATGTAAGATAACCAAGCACCTGTATAATGTCAAACCCCATGAGGATCATCAAGCTGCAGTTTTACAAACACCTTTAGGCTGCAACCTTGCGTGCCTCAGAGAAGGCTGTGAGGCTGAAACTGTGGATGTGACAGGCAGGGTTTGATCCTGTCACACAAGGAAAGCCACACGTAGTTGAACCTGTGCCTAAAGCGGTCTCCACCACAGCTCTTCTGCTCCTGGTTCATTCAGAGTGACCCCCTTCCATCTCAAGCAAAGTGCACTGCGCTGCTTTGCTGTTTCTTTCCTCCCGGAAACTAAAGAGTGAATGAAAATCTTCCTGTTCAGGATGGTATAAAAAAAAAATAATGGCAAATAAAGACATTTTAATTGCATGGGATTTCTGGAAAGAAAAAAAAAAAAGTTTCAAAGTGGGGGAAAAAAAAAAAAAAAAAGTAGGTATGTGCCTGGTACACAGAGAGCCCTTTCTCTTCCCCTTTGTGGCAGAGGAATCAATGGAATTCATATAAAAGCAGGAGGGGGGTGGGAAGAGAGATAGGAGATTCCTTGCTTGGTACCAGCAGGTCACAAGTCTCATGAGGCTTGAGCAGGGCTTGGAAGGGAGCTGCTGGCTCTATCTCCGTGTGTACCTTTTTGTTCCTTGCCTTGGATTTGCTGGTCCGTGGCATGCTGCTTTGCCTGACTCTATATAGAGCTTGTAGCCTACAGGAATTTGGACAGAGTGGTACAGACATCGCCGACAGAGACTCTGGTCACTGAGTATCCCTTTAAAGGCAGTCTCATGACCCAGTCCTTACTCCACTACCTATTAAAGAAGGAGACAAGACGTACATAGACAGCTTCCATTCAGACACCCAGAAGGACACAGAAAGGCAAGACAATTTAACAGAGCTAACTGTGAGTAAACGCGAGGCATTAGAGGTGCTCTCTAGAGCAAAGGGCATGGAGAAAGATTTGTAGGAAATCCTCAAGTGAAAGAAGGCGCAATATTTCTAAAAATATATTTGCATACGTTGTTCAAGAGGCAAACTTCTGTAAAAGAATGCTATTCTGTCATTTTAGCATTTTTTTCCTTTAAATACAAATCTAAATATCTCTTAATATAGCACTGACCAATGCTTGATTTCCCATAAAAATCCAAAGCGTTGATTTTGTGCTGCAGGTACTGGAGCCTTTTGCAAATACAACCTTTTTTTTTTTTTTTTTTCTTTTTTTCACTGGGATAAATTGCACAGAAGGAATATCTGGGGGGGAAACCTGAAGACAGCCTTTTGCAAACGTGGATTGAAACCCCAGCCCGGAGCCTCCAGCTGAATGCCTGCCCCTCGTGGGGGGCAGATTTCCCTCTGGGAGTGCTGGACGTGACCCTTTTTCTGCTGGGGATGGAAAAGAGCTGTGGGTGCTTGGCAGCACGGAGAACACACAGCTTCCACCGAGGTGTCCCATCGTGCATGCAGGTTGCTGGCTTTTTAATAGAGGAGTACAGTGTGTACTGTGATGGCCAAACATCCTATATGGGTACAGCATCCAGGAAAAGCTTGGTTCTTCTTAACCAACAGTTGTCAGCATGTCCCTACACCCCATTTTTTCATGGCAACAAGATCTGGCCAGGTATTTTACTAGTGATCATTATTTTCTCTAAATATCTGTGTTATTAATTGCAGGTATGGTTATCTGGTGGAGAGCATTCCCAGCTCACCTTCATGTTGCCCATTATCTTCTCTGTATCCGTCCTTTCTGCTTGCTGCTTAAAGCAGGGTAACTGCATTTCCTACGATGAGCTGAGAGACCTGAAGACTGAATTTGCTATCACTCTCTATCACCACATCTCCGGAGCAGAGAACAGAACCAACCTGGTGGTTTCCCCAGCAAGCGTGGCCATTTCTTTGGAGCTGCTGCAGTTTGGAGCTCAAGGAAATACCTTTACAGAGCTGCAGGATGCCCTAGGATACAACATTCATGGTAATGTACTGCTTAAAAAAAACTTCTTGCCTTATGTTTTGCAGAAAATTCACAGCTTTACTTAGAAGTCAGCAACAGCAAACATCATAAACTTCTTTTTCTTCTGTCTCACTGCAAAGATGTAATTTAGAAATGTTTTCTCCACATTTGATAGACAGGTATCAGATGCATAAAGAACACTTAGTAGCAGATGCACACATTATTATTCCTCCTTCTTTTGGGGTGATGCTTATTGTTTTACTTCACTGAAGTTCAATTATAAAAAAAAGGTACTCCCATGAAAAGCAGAAGTGATCCTGTTTTCCTAGGGCTTTCTGGTTCCTGTTGTGTCCTGGTCTCCACCATGTCCTCTACAAGGAGATGATAGGAAGAAGATAGTAATTTGTCTCCTATCCCACTCAGAAATTTTATGAATTTGATGGAAAATGAATTATCTTTATGACTTTAGCCCTATTCCTAATGTTACTACAACTAGCCAAAAAGATGAAAAGTTAGCAGAAGGAAGTTGGCAGACAGTGAGATATGCTGACAGACGGATGGTGCGATTGCATCTTTCCCTGAGAGCAGGCTAAAATAAAATTCTCACTGGGAATCTGGAAGAGATATGGAAAAGGCAGATGTCTCAGAAGCCAGCATTAAGAGAGCTGAATTGAAGGATGCTGTTTTCATTTTAACTCTGGATTATCCTACCATCTCACACCACATGGCAAAAACTATTTTGCGTGATGGGCACAATGTTTATGAGAAGTGGATGACTGCCTCATCTTCAAAATTTGCAGCTTACATACAAGACTTATGTATAGAGATGACACCATTATCCCTCAGCATAAAATTTACTTTCAGCATCTGAAGACTAAAGATAAAACCTACAGAAATTTCAGAACTGTCCTGTAGCCTGCTTCAGCCATCATTACCATCCTCTATATCATTGATATTCAAAACCAGCACAGCAGTAAGAGCTGACTCTGTTTGATATAGACAGGTACAGATACGTGTACTGACACAAGGACAGTGTCTCTATATTGTGAGCAGGTGATATAATGACACCTTGCCTATAAGACTCCCTTTCTGTAGATTTAGGAGGGTAATTTTAAACAGCAATAATTCATACAAGGATTTTAACTTGGTAATTGTCACACTTCTTGTCATGTAGGGGATCTATTAAGAAAAAAGTAAGAAAAAAAAAATTAAAGAGAACATTGCACATTGAAATTTAGGCACAAACCTCCACACAAAATATAACAAAGAGAAGTGCAGAGGTTGTTAATGACCTGCTAGCTCTTTTGCACTGTCTGACTTCTGTCTTCTCACATAATACGAAGCAGACGTTTTATCTCTACTTTAGCTCTTGTGGCACAAGCCACGTGAGTCTTGGCTTTCAGTAATATTAATGTATGAATGTGGGAAGAAAAGTAGGATGGGATCTATTGCTATTGGTTGTAATAGCAAATTTCCAGTGGGGGATTAGGAAATGACCAAAATCAAACACTTTAAGATCAAATACTTTGAACAAATTTCCTATCAGATGAGTAAAACCAAATTACATATATATGCATGTCTGATAAAATTCCATTCTTCCATATTTGCATTAATATTTTAGTCAGTCTTTCTTTCACAATAATGAAGGATGTGGTTAAAACCTTGGCAGACTAAAAACAATGAAAACATTGATGGTTCATTCACTATTCACAGAGAATCAGCTCTTACATGCACTTGTAATCTTCTTTTAACATTTGGAAGATTTGTTCACCTTTATTCTAGTACTAAGAAAAACAATGTTTAAAGGGATGTCTCTCTAGACAGCACAGATAAAATGTTGTATTTTAAATATTTTCTCCTTGCTATTTTACTTTACCCGTCATAGAGTATTTTAAAGCAAATTTGAAATGCTTTCTGAGTAAGAATTCAGGACTTTGGTTAGCTAAGCACTTTGATACGACTGAAGTTACAACCTCAGGATACCACACCTCGCATTAACATCTGCTTCCAATTTACCATCTTTGATTTCTTACATCCTCCAGAGAGCTTGCCAAACACTCCTGCACTAATGAAAAACACACAAGGAAAGCACTTTACACCTCAGACTGTGTGAGTTTTCTTGACATCTGTTCAAGGAGTTCAGTATTTTATCCCTTAAAGAGTAATAGATCTGAGTCTTAATACCAACCTTCATATAGGTGATTAGTCTTCCTGCAGGTTATTAGAGGAGAGCTATTAGGTTAGAAAGCATGTGCTGGGTTCTTGGGTGGTAGAAATAGTGAAGCTTTCCCTCTACCCCAGCGAAAATCTGAGCAGATGTAGTAGAAGTCTCCTGTTGAGATCAGGGACCTGGCTAGGAGCTGGAGTCTCATGGCAATCCTCCCCTTGACTTGGTGATCAGCCTGGGACAGGCTGGTCCAGGCAGGATGGATCCAGCCCACCAAAATCCTCCCTGGGTTATCAGCCCCAAATCGCCCATGTCCCAGGCAGCAGCCCGGCCTGCATTCCCTCCAGCTCTGCCTATGGGAAACGGGGTGCTTCCTTCCTCTGACTTAGGCACTACCTGGTGTTAAAACCAATATTTCCAGTCCGAGCCATAACTTAAGCCTAGCCATGCCCCCTTTGGGGTTTCAGGTACCTGGGATCTGCTCAGGGTGCCCCAGGTGTACAGGCCGAGGCAGAGGAGCACCTGAGCTGAGTGCGGCCCTGAAGAAGCTAGGGCACAGTACTTATCTTATCTCCAGTACTTATCCCCATGAGGATGGTGGCCAACATTTGTATATGACAGCGAGTTACTGAGCTTTCACACAGAAATTAGGACACGTGGTGACATTTCACCTAGGGAAAGCAGAAAGGCCCACTGGTGCCACAGAGCCAAGAGGCACTGATGCCTTGCCGAAAGACTGCTGCCCCTTCCCTAGGGCAGTCTATCTACGGGAAGAGGAACCTGATGGAAACTTAATGGCAAGTCACAAACTCAACAGGACTTTTATTGGGTGGATGTAGGCACATCTCCTTCAAGGGCTAAGGGGAAGGTGCTGACCCACACACATGGGAGGTCTGAGGTTTGGCGTCAACGCTGTGCAGAGCAAGTGTGTGCCTCAGGAGGTCACCTCAGAGTGAATTGTCTCACCACAAACCATTAGAGTGAACAAAATGTTGACAGCTAGAAAAGGCTGCTAAACCATCCTTCAGGAAAGCCTATTAGAAACTCTGAGATTTTAGAAACGTAAGATCCTCTACATTTGGAAAACTCACCTCCCTGGTGGCCCACCCCACAACCCTGTATCCATCACAGAAGCCCCCACCGTTGGCCTACCATGAACTCCCCAGGAAAAGGAGAGTAGGGCACTATTCCACTGTTTTCATTTTTGGACAATGTACTAGATAATATATTATTGAATTTTTAAACGACGCTGAGTTTGTAGTTTCTACAAGCATTTTGTAAGACCAGAATAGAATTTAAAAGGCTCCTGGCAAACTGGAGAAATGTGTGAAGCTAATAGGACACTATTCAATAAGGAGAAGTGCAAAATTCCACATTTAGAGGAAACAATCAGCTGTTCAAGTCCGGGAACTATGAGCTAACAAGGAGGTGTTGTTTTTTTTTTAATAAAAGGATCTGAGGGCTCTTAGGAAATCCTAAAAACTGATTATTAAATGTGAAATGTAATTGTACTTCAAAACACACATCAGGAAACTTAGCAGCTCTACTTAGCATTGCCAGGAAATACTGGGTCAGTCTGGGGCACTGTCCTTCGATGATGATGAGGAGGAGGATGATGATGATGATGATGATGATGATGATGATGATGATAATAATAATAATAATAATAATAATAATAATAATAATAATAATGAGGGCCAAGGGTAGCAGACAGACCTGGGGCAGTCAGGGAGGTGCTCCTCCTGGTATGGGTGGCATTGACGATGGCACGAGATGTCTGTAACTGTACCATTGGCAGCTCGGCAAGTCACAGCTGGAGGTGCTTGATCTAACGGGAACTCAGAGAGTGCCCAGAAGAGCTTAATGTTCCTTACAAACTGTAAGAGCTATATTCACGTAGAGGTCTGAGCCTGATGTTGAATCACCCATTTGACATATCTGCACTGGAGTGCTTTCTGCAGCAGCATGAAGAGTGCTTTTCTACGCCCAGTGCATCACCGTGCTTGACAGTAATACCCCATAAAGTCAAGGGTGCTTCAGTTGTGACAGTGCTGTAATTTTCAGAGAGCACTGGTGTCAGCACCAGAGCTGAGAGCTGCTGAGCCCTGCTGCAGTCTCTGCTGTCTTGGCCTCAACATGATAACTACAGTTTTTCCCTCTCTCTCACCTGGCAGATCAAAGCGTGCAGGATTTTTTACACACAGTGTACGAAGGAGCAGCCGACTCTGGCCAGAGCACGGTGGTCCAGCTGGCATGTTCCTTCTTCGTGCCCATCGGCGTGATGCTCTCACCCCACTTCGCTGCACGTGCCGCGCGCTGGGCAAACAGCAGCCTGCAGCAGACCGACTTCACCGACCCCAACCGAACTGCAGCCCAAATACAGGAGTGGATCTCCAGTAACCTCGGAGGTAGTGTAACAGCCCACGAGAATGATTGCACATGGATAAAATGTAAAATGATAACCAGAGAGCATGCACTTAAACAAGTGTAAATACAACCAGGCATCTCACCACACTCCCCGTTGCCTAAACCAAGACCAACAGCCAGGAAATCTAATTCTTGTGGTGCTGCTGCTCATTTTTAATGGAAGGGAAGAGCCAGCATATCTGTGAGCACAAGCCTGCAGTATTAAGCCATCAACCGCATGGCCTTATTCCTCTAGTTTTTAAAATGGCAATCCTTTGCAGCGCTTTCAGTTTTAATGAGGAGCAGCCCAGCTCCCCAGGGACGGAGCTTGCTGCGCTGAACGCCTTCACGCTGCGCTGGGGAACGTGCCGAGCTGTAAGCTCAGCAGTTAGGCTCCTGAGTTTAAAAAAGTCAAAATGGGAAATGAAGAGAGTTCGCTTTCCACACAAGCAAGGAAACTAGTAAAATGAGATTGTATGTTAATGAAAACAAAAAATAATTGAAAAAGAAAGTCCTTATAAGCAGCAGACCAAGTCAATCCCTGATTCGCCCCATTGACTTCAGTTACATGAATGTTAATTTGGCCATCAACATGTAATGTGGTGTTTAACACAAACATTAAAGCTGTTATTGAAAAAAAAATAATCTGTGCTTCTCAAATGGACTGTAATAAGTGATCCAGCTTCAAGAAAGGAAATTATTGCTCTAGAAGTGGGTACTAGAATGGGAGTTCGTATTGTGGTACTCAGATGAGTTAAAGGTGGATCACACCTACAAAATTCTTTGAGATACCCAAAGTGGGATGAGTTGAACTGCTAATTACATTGGATACGGGGAGAATTAGGATATGAGCTTCGGTTGACTTAGTTACTTCATCTTTGTACAATGGCCCTCAGCATTGAGAAATTTGAGCTCAATTATGGGGACAACATGGACCAAGAGGCAACCTTGAGGTCCATGTAACTAGTTGTACGATGACTCTTGCCATTTGGGCTGCTGAGCAGTCCTGGCCTGCTTTATTTCTTCACAAACAGGACAGCCTGTGTCCCCCTCCCCATCTCTTTCCCATGCAGATGGGGACGTGCACGGCCTGCCTTTGGAGGGAGCTGCATCGCCACTCAGTCGGGTCACTGTGGTGAGCACCATGTACTTCAAAAGCGTGTGGCTAAAGAAGTTTTCCTTTATGGATACACAGATCTTGCCTTTTACCACGGCGGAGGGCATAATCCTGAAAGTGCCCACAATGCATCACACAGCTGAAGTTAACTACGGTAACTGTCCTTATCCCTGACTTTCTCTATAATACAACACAGAATATTTTTACTTATTTAGTTTTCCACAGCTACTGCACTAAGCTATTTTCCCAGCTGAGACAATGATGAGAAAAAAAATCACCTAAAACAAAGACACCAACTGGGTAACTGAATTGACTCTTAGTCCCAGTCACAAAATACATACTTGGTTCAACATGGTTCCTAAAACATCTACTGTCCCTCGCCCATCCCTAACAGACCAACGCTTGCCAGCACCCATCAACAAGCTTGTTAGTTATAGCCCCTACCAATTTGGCTTGTGGGTTGGGTAAGGTCCTGTCCCCTCACCCTGATCACTGTCCCTCAGGTGTGCGAGCACCAGAGAGAGGATAATATCACTGTGAGCATCAGTGCTCTGGTCACAGTCCGTCTCCAAGGATTTAGGGTAAAATATTCAGGGCAAATTCTGCAACAAAGAGGAGGGGAATTTTTCTGGCCCTTACATCCAGCGAGTGGATGCCATCAGCATGGAATTAAAACACTATGAATATAGGTCAAACGTATTTGTATAATATATAAACATATTGTATTCTTCTTTCAAATGTTTGGAGCATAAAGGTTGGTGACACAAGGATTCATACTGTAGACTTAATGTTCAGCAACCCGGGATTCTTCCATTTAACTCTACAATCCCTTTTCAAATATAAAAAGCTCCTTTCCCTTCTGTTCTAAATTTCAATATCTCACTTGTATAAAAACCTTTTTAATTCCTGATCTAAATTTCTTTAAGACTAGTTTATATCCCTTAGTATTGTGCAAGATATAACCTTTAACTTAAATAGCTTTTTTTTTTTCATCTTTGATATTTACTCCTAAATGTATTTTTGAGTGAGATGCCAGGCTCATCTAATCTCCTCAGTAAATAGGTATTCCAATTCTCTACTGTACTTTTCCATTTTGAATTAATCTTCATTGAAAGTATGGGACCAGAAATTTATATAATTTTATTGAGTCATACACATGCTCAATACTCCACTCTTAGTGTTTATATGCCTTTGCTAAAATGCCTTGTTTAGTTCATTGGGTGTTACTCAGGCTGTACCCCACCTGTTTTGTCATTTTCCACTCATCCTTCCATTATTTTTTTTTCAGTTGAGTCCTGGGTAAATCAAGGGGAGGGAAATCTCAATAAATACATGCCCTTTTTTGTGAGTTTCTGAGACATTATTGGATTTCCACCACCCCAGTGATAAAAGTAACCTCACTGTTCAACTTTGATGAAAATCTTGATCATTGGCAACACTTTGGAAAGCCACTGGTAACTTCTTTTCAACACAGGAACCCCTTCGAGCAGTTGATTGCTACCTTCCAGTTCTGGCTTTAACTGACACCATTTCTACCTGTAAACAGCACCATAGAGAAACCGTGTCCAATGTTTCACCTAAAACTAGACAGCTGGATCTATGCTTTTTTATCAAGCCAATTATCCAGTCAAAAAGATTATAGATTTGTTTGCTAGGGTCTACCTGATTTGCAGTTTATCTCACTTTCTATTTCCCTCTATGACTTGACTATTCATTTCTCCAGGGTATACTCAAAACTTTTCAAGTGAAGACCCAAAATTTCCCAGACAACTTTCTTTTTCTTTATAAATACACTCTTGTTTTCTAGACTACTGTCTAGAGACACAACCTCTGAATTTACAGGTTTATTGAAAATCTTTGCTAACACATTTGCGATTTCACATCCAAGTTGCCTTTGAATTCTGAGGTGGTAATTATGCAGGCCCCAGATTTGTCTCTCTGAAGTAGGTTAAGCCTCATTTCCATTTCTGGTACTGTAATTCCTCTTGTTCTTTCCTCATTTCCATCATTATCCGATGATATATCATCAAACTAATTCTTTCCCATTGCTTCCAGTAAAAAATTGGAAAGGAATCTAAAAAAAAAAAAAAAAAATTGATTTCAGCGTTCAGAAACACCATCCATCCTTCATTTTTCTCTTATTGTTTTTTTATATGGTTAAAACATTTTCCTTTTCTGGTCCACAGTCACATCAAGCAGGTAGTTAGCCAGATATTGTTTCTATACCTCTTTATCTCTGAACCATAGTTAACCTGGCAAAGGAATCATTTTTTCTAGTCTTGGAAAGCTTGCCCATACTGCTATGTCTTTGTGGTATTTCCTCTTTCAGAAAGTCCATGGTGTGTCAGCCACACTTCCTCCTCCTGCTGGGACCACCCACTCCTGAGCATGTTCACACTTCTGACTTGGAGAGCTCCCATTCCTCTCGTGCATTCTGACTTTTTCAGAAGTTAATTGACTTTACCAAGGATTGCCAAGTTTCCTTTTCCAAAACCTACTGCCTTCTCATCCTCATTGTTGAGTAGTGTAAACTACTACATCAGCTCACAGTTGTTCAGCCCTGGGTGACTCTGTACCCCTAGCTCACTGCAGGATCTTTGCTACCCCTGAAATCTGGAGGAGCATCATCCTTTGTTCCTTCACAAGTTATCTGGTTAAACAAATGGGTTTCTTGGGACTATCAGCTCAGGAACAGACCTTTTATCTGAACAGTTAGTAGGGTGAGACAAAGAAATGAGACATCTGAAATGACTGAATGCAGGCTCATATAAATGGAGAACTTGGGTAAAGACCAGTGATCAGAAATTCAGCAGCTGACCTACATTACCTGAGCATAAATGTGCTCAGAGGCCTCTGCAAACTTGGTGTAAAATCAGTTGTTCTCGTCTGACCATTTGTCTAAATAGAAGAAGTCCATCCTGTTCATCCGTAATATTTCCATAGAAAAGGGAAGTTACCAAAATACTGGGGTTACCTCTTCATCCAGTCTCAAATTCGTGAGCTTTCTTTAGCTGGAGAGACTTTAGAGGAACTTTAGAGGAAAATAGAAATGAGACAGATCACTGAAATTTTACTGATTTTCAGATTTGGTAGGGACAATTCAGTCTTTGTCCCTAGAAATGCTACAAACATCTCTGACAAATTAGTTTGAAATTAATAAAAAAAAAAAAAAAAAAGACAGGCTTACTACAACAAATTAGAGACATGAGATAACTTTCCTTCATTATTAAATGATCACAGCTGTATACTGTCAGCACTCAAAATGCAGAGTTAGTTGTGGCCTGTATTGATCTAGCATTTACAACATTGTTTATCCTTTTAACGTGACCATGCAGAACAGATCAGCCTGGGGACAATTAACACTGCTCTGAGTAAGTGTCAAAGTACTATTTACACATGTTTTTTAAATGCTGCAGCTATTTTGTATTGGTTTTAGTGTTGTGTTTTTTTTGTTTGTTTGTTTGTTTTTTCCCTAAGTGATTTGTTGACTGTGTTTGAATACTGATTTAGCATGTGTACATATAGTCCTTATGGGATGCTCAAAACCAGCTCAAGTAAGGAAGATGAAACATCCTGACTCAGTCATCTCAAGTCTTTGGTTTTCTTTTTAATTAACAAGCCAGGTCAGCAGACAACACAAATTGAGACACAAGCTTCAAAGTGTCAGCATGCCCACAAATTAAACCACTCCTGGCCAGTGCACAACAAATGTAAATGTTGTCTGCTTGCAAACAAGGTCTTTTTAGAGCAAAAGAATCCATGTGCTGGGAATTGGTTTTATGAGTGCAATTCCCTCACTGCGCTGCATGGTGTGAGGGTTAATCTAAGAGTCTAAAACTTAATCTAGCAGAATAACCAACATTTAATGAATGCTATCTAACATAGAATTGCAAAACTAACAAGCATTGTACATGGAATATTTGAGACTTTCTATAGCTATATATTTCTGAAAAAATATTTAGGTATGATGAGCATTAGCTAGCTATGTTTTGTTTTTTATTTTATAGCTGCTGACTCAAAAAGCATGAATATCTAACCTTAAAGATAAAACTACTACAGTTTGGTGAAAAGGGAGTAGATCATTGTGGATAGCCTGTGGCAATGGCAATTATAAGTCACTTACTCGTAACTTGTATTTAACTCCTTGCACACTATTGCTGAATGTTCCTGAAATGATATTTACTGGATCAACAGATGAAAAAATGAGGAAAATTGTGATAATTGGGTTTGTTCTGTTGTTTAACAGAGCTCACTAGAAATGTCTGGATTAATTGTTCAGCAAAATATAGAATTAAAATGGTACTTTAAGATGTTTTTTACAAGATGTTGCATAACTAATCACAAGGTTGGAAGCCAAGCAGCTATTACTTTTTACACTATTTTTCTAAAACCTTCATTTGATTTTCATAGTTTCTAGGCCTAGATTTTCAAAACTAATAAATTTGGTGCATAAGTATAACCCTAACTACTTTATCATTTAATGTAGCTATTTGTCTCCTGAAATTAGAAAAAAATATATATTTTTTTTAATGGTAGTAAAGATAGAAACATAAGGCAAAGTAAGTTTCAGTTAATTAAATAGTATACTCTTTTTTCACAAATTCTTTCAGCAATGAATTTTTAGTGAAAGGTATTATAGATGGAAATCACGGAGAGAACAGTACACTTACTGAAAGAGCACGCATTGCAGAAACAGTCACCATCACATTACTGTCATTGCCTTAGTAATGTTTTGAAAACTTCTCCAGAGTTATTTTATTTTTTCCTACTTCAATGGTGAAATGAGATCTGTATTTGCCCACCTACAGGCCAATTCCAGACGGCAACTCTGGAGCCTTTCAGTGTGGTTGAGTTACCCTACCTAGGGGAGAAACTCAGCATGTTCATAGTGCTTCCCAGTCACAGAAGAACACCTTTGTCCCAGATTGAGTCTCACCTTTCTGCCAAAACCATAACACTCTGGACCAGCAGCTTAAAGAGGATGAAGATGGACGTTTTTCTACCTAGGTAATTTTATTCCTCAAAAATGGCTTCCCTACTCCAGTTGTCACAATTACGAGTGTTAGTGCTGGCATGAGTAACCTCCAAGACAGTGTGATACTTTGAGATCTCTTCTTCACAATCAGAAAAGCTCTAACCCTTTAATAAGTCATGATGAAGAGGTGAGCTGAGAATACCAAAGTTTTTCAATGTGTTCTGTACTATTTAGAAAAAAACAATAGTAGCATATTTTTTTACAACTTACTACATACTACAAAAAACCACTGACCAACTAACTTGTCCCCACTTCAACTCATACCCATTTTTCTGTGCACAAAGCAACTTTCAGCCATACGTTTTGAACATTAGTCATTAATTGCTGCTACCAAATGCACATATCCCTGGTAGTACTTTCTATCAGATACTCAAATGAAATCATGTAGCAAGAGGAATCTAGCACAAGCAAGCCTTTTGTAGCTGCACCTATTGTATCCATCAGCATGGAAGGGCCTCATTACACATTCCTTACAATACATTCTCCACATTAACATAGTACTGAAAAACAATCTGTACACTAATACCCATTTCCTCCAAGCTAATTTTTGGTAATGTTTCAAAGAGCCCTTTTGCTACAGCTAAGTAGGGCATTAATAAAATCACATACAGGAAAACGCAAAGTTCATGTGTCAAGAAGAATGAGCAGCAGGCTGATTGCAAGAGGTGAAGGCAAGGGATTCTTCCTGTTAACGTCTTCAAGTGAAGATGAGTTGCCTTTCTGGAAAATATGCTTAATCAGATGAAAGGCATTGAGATCATACTGAAATAGATGGCTGAAATGCAAAGGCTTGAAGTAAATTGTATCTGTTCCACCTTTTAGCTCTATGAAACTATGAATGCTGCATTTAAATAAGATCTATCATCTTAATTCCAGGTTCAGTATTCAAAGCCTTTTTGACCTAAAGACAGTTTTTTCTGCCTTGGGAATTCGAGATGCATTTGATCCCATCACTGCTAATTTTAAAGGTGTTTCAGGTAAGAGGCTTGACTGAATATAAAGTGGTCATTGACACAATGGTTGTAGACTCTCAGATCATATTTGAATGATTCAATAGACATGGGCCCGCTGGACTGATTGTGCTTCCTTCTCTACAAACTCCAAAACACAAATCACATTCAGCCAGTCTAATTTATTATTGATAACTCCATTTTGAGCTGTTGCTTTGTAGAAAAGAGAATCTGATAGGGACAGGGTTGGTTTGGGGTTTTCCTTTTTCTACTTTCACCGAGTAACCCTGCTTTCAGCCACAACAACTAGGGAGACCTCTCAAACAAACCATTCCTATCAGGTCCAGCATTTAGTTCACCCATTGTCCACGTGGTAGGAAAATATTCATAAAGATGAAAGAACAGGTAAATTAAGGTAAAAACGAGGGAGAAAGGGGTATTCACAGTGACTTAAGTCACCTGGAAAGTCCCTGTAATCAGAGACAGTCGAATTTGTGCATTTCTGCTCATGCCCGGCCTTCCTCCATCAGCAACGGAGATCTGAGACATGCTGTCCTCCCTAGGAGGAAGTAACCTGATGCCACCTTCATGCATTATCTCACTCTAAAGATGTTCCTACATTGCCTCAAAGTGATGCTTTTCTGTGGCCTGAGCCTGTGACAGAGGACATGCTCAGACAGAGATTCAAGACAAACGAGAGTTTTAACCTTTTCTCTGATTTGCCTGCACTTGGAGAACGCTGACCCAAAAGCCACGCAGTCCCATGATTTCAGCTACATGCTGAGCTAAGAAGTCCTTAATATAGAGCTAATTTAGACATTCAGGCTGTCTATATTCATCCATCTATAAAGACACATCTATGAAAACACTGAATCAAACTTAGAATTGAGGATCTTCTAACATGGAAGCCAGATACAGAGAAAGTAATTGAGAGGGAGATGCATACTGTGCTGTCCTGCTGAATTTGATGTGATAAAGGAACCATGGAAAAGAAATGACAGTAGAAGAAAAGCTGATAACATGACATATGGTATTCAGCATCAGTTCACATGTTGATAGCACATACTCCATGTTATTGCAATAAGTTCCCCGAAAGTTAAACATTGTCTAAAATTATATTCCTTCTAGTAAGTGTTAGGTATTTCATAAGCGGTGCAATCTTAAGAACATTTTAGAAGTCATAAGAAGGGCTTCAAAGTTCAACTAGTAATAGTAGCTATGTTTCATTTATTAAAAAAAAAAAGGAAACCAGCAGAGGCCAGGCACACATCAGTATTTGAAAACCAGGATCAGATCCTGATGCAGGCAGCACTACTCCAGCTAAACACCAAAGGACTGGAATCCTTTGGCCTATCTAACCTGCAGGGTAGTTTAGTTTCAGTCAAAGTAATTGCCCAAATAAAGTATCTGTTATGCATTTCTTATATCCTGTAGGAAATATTAAAAAAAAAGGTAAAAGCATTCTAAAACAATAAAAAAATAAAATGTTCAAAGTGAGGTTCAAGAAGGCACTGATAATATTCACTTGTTGTGCTTTTTCTTGTTGTATTTTCTTTTTTTCTTCCCAAGAGCAAGCTGGTCTTTACATTTCAGAAGCCATTCACAAAGCAAAGATTGAAGTAACAGAAGATGGTACAAAGGCATCAGGAGCTACAGGTAAATCACATATACAGATATAATTATCACTCCTGAAGCTTATCACTATAAAAACAACAGCTACTCTTTCCTTTAAAGCAGCATGCCAGCATTTAGAAGTATGCCTAGTCTAAATGCAAACATTTGTATCTAACACATTTCCATTTTACCTTTGTGATTGCTCATTAGAGCTCTTAAAACTCTTCCCTTTCCATGTCTGATGTTCAATTAAGCATGCAAATGATCAAGTGAAAACCAGCTTTGCCAGCCCAGGGAAAATCCAGTTTAACAAAATAAA
This sequence comes from Aythya marila, assembly GCF_965140915.1. Classification (NCBI taxonomy): domain Eukaryota; kingdom Metazoa; phylum Chordata; class Aves; order Anseriformes; family Anatidae; genus Aythya; species Aythya marila. The sequence continues at coordinate 27,896,507 of NC_139042.1, read as the reverse complement.
CCCAGCTCTCTGTTGGTAAGATCATGAAAACAAAATAAGAGGGTTACTATCATTTTATCCATAACTCCTGAAACTCCTGTTACAAGGTTTGTTTTCTGAATATTGCCTTTTTTGGTGAGCATTGAAGTTCATGATGCAAAAGTTTCTTCTTTGTGAAAATAATTCCAAGCTTGTTACTTAAGCACTTAAAACCATGACAATTTGCATGCAGTAGTTTCTCATAACAGATAATTTCCACACACGCAGCAGGGACTGGACTGCAGAGTTAACAAATTACCTTTGTAAGCTGAATGATGTGTTCACAAGTCCTCCATTGCATAAAATTACTGAGTTGTGCAATTTTTTAAACCACATGAGCTTTATTAAAACACCCTGCATTTTCATCTCCTTTATGGAAGCCTCAGATGCTCCAGAGATGCTCCAATCCAGAAGAGGCCAAGATTTGTGGGTATTATACCCACAGCAGCAACTTTGAATAAGACACATGTTATATATACACATACATATCACAACCACTTGTCATAGCTAAACTAATCCTACTGTAGAGCTGTAGAATTTTAAATCTCAGCAATTTTCATCTTTAACAGTGCATTCATATTTTTAGTCACTTTTTGCTGGCAATTCCTGTACAAAAGGAAAGCCTTTAGGTGGCTCCAATCACATACCAAAGATTGTTGCAGTCAGACAACATCAGACCTTTCCTAGCTCCACTGAAATCAATGCCAGCACCTCCATTGATTCCAGTCAAACCAAGCTAAGAAACTGGTTTAAAAAAGTCTAATTATGTTTGTTTACTATAAAATCTCTGCTGCTAGCCACAGTGACTCGAAAACTAAGGTAGCTTTTCTTAGAAGCACTGAAACAGCACCAGACTTATTTTATTGAGTCCTACTTGAATTTTTCAATTGGATTCTGTTTTAATCACTCGTTAAATTAATTTTTGTTTTGTTTTGTTTTGTTTTTTTTCTTTGGACAATATAGTCTTAATACTAGATAGATACAAGGCAGAATTCATTAAAAACAGCTTATTTCAATAATAGCTTTCTGAGCCATCATACTTTTTAGGGACAATTTATTTACTCTCATTAACCCACACTCAGAGAGAAAGTTATGTCATGCAGCAGTTTGAGATCAAGGATGCTCAGGTTTTGTTGAGAGCTCTGACAAATTCCAGGATGGCATACTACTTCTCTGTTCTTTCCCATTGAGAAGAACAGCAATTTAGAAGAATATATTCATGCCTTATCTTTTGACTGGAACAGCAGAGCTAAGGGGTTGCATAATGGCATGGTATGACTTCAGCAGAGTTAGGGCTGTAAGAACAACAAAGATTTTGTTACCTTTGAAATCCAGAGCCAGACTTCAGCAACGAAGTACACATGCATCATCTGCCTGTAATCTCTCAACACTTATTCATTCACCTAGACCGATTTCACTGCTGGCTAAAATCATTGTTTTATCCTTAGAGCAGCAGTTCAAGCTCTGGTGTTTGGTACCATGAGTTTTGAGGGCACTGCACAGAAGATGGAATGAAAACAGACATTTTACTAACGTTTCCTTCATTGCATTGCAGCAATGGTATTACTAAAAAGATCTCGAACTCCTGTTTTCAAAGCAGACAGACCTTTTACATTTTTCCTGAGACAAGCTAATACAGGTATGTATGCTGTCTAATGCAGTAGCAGGATCATTCACAAGTAGCACTGAAATCACTTAAAAGTTTGTTGTACATAAAGCAACGTTCTTCAGCCTAGGAAATGTTAATAACCATGAAAATAGCAGGTTTAGATTTTCAAGTATACACAAATAATAGTTTTATTTGTTTTAAAAATGGTAGTCAAAGTACAGAACTCAAATTCCCTTCTTCCATTTATAAGAGCCTAAATAGCCTTTCCACAACTATTATAGACACCAGAAATATCTTACTGAAGATCTTGAATGCCCCAGCACAGGAGACAGACCTCCACAGGGCAACTCAAATCATAAATTGGCTGGATCAGTATCTCAAGTTAAAATTTAGATCCTCCCCGTAAACGAAACTTGCTCATGCCTACACAGCACAAAGCAAAATAGACTTCTGATTGTAGACACCAGGCTTTCAGGGCCTGAAATTCCCTGTTTTAATTCCTTCCTTAGTTTGAAAGGCTATGGAAGTTCAGAAGTTCTGCAGACTAACAACCTTTTACCCAGCTACAGCTCAGAATACACAGAAACAAAACTTCCCTTGTATCATAAATATCAACACCTTAAATAAATATCAACACCTTAAAGGAGATTAGACCCCTCACTGCTTCACATCCTCATGAAACACTCGAGTTATAAAAAGCCATAGATATTTATTGTAAGTCATTTGGAAACTGAGACCTCAGCCCTGCAAAAAAATTTAACTTATATATTAATTTTTACAAATAATTACCAAAAAACACGTTTTCTTCTGCAAATGGCAACTTTCTCACTAAAAAACTTCCCCCAAACAAAAAAAAAAAACGCAGAATATACCTGAAAACCTGAAGCATCACCGTGCTTTTTTGGTTTCTGCGTCAGACTCTCTCCTTTCAACTGTTGAGTTATTTAAACTACCCCAGATTCTCTGCCAAAGGAGAACACCATAAGGCCAGTTGACAGTAACAAATAATTCTTACACACCTTTAGCATGTCCTTGCTCCTCTGCACTCTCAGGCCAACTCCAACAACCCTTACCCTTCCTTTCCATGCAGGAAATTTGCACCTTAGGTCTCTTCCTACAAGATCCTTTAAACCACCACATTTCTCTTGTAATTCAGGTCGGTCACTCCTGTTCAGATTTTCAGGGAACACACAACCATTCTTAGGGCCCAGTAACACACTGCTTGGGGCCTGCCAAAAAACTGAAGGGAATCATTTTCCCTACCTGCTTATAAGAAACCAATGATGTTCCCTTAGAGTGTGAATACATGTGCAATTAACAGCCTTAAAAACTTTAAGATCCAAAATACAATTATTAAAGACTAAAGCACACTAATTTATAAATGCTTTGACAATCATTACCGTGTAGCGAATAAACATCTATTCTAGCCTAGCAGATGTGGAATTAAAAAAAGGCACTAAAAAAGGAAATCTGATCTATGAAACCTGAGCTGCAGTCAGATCAAACAGGGATTTGGGCGAATAAATTTGCTGTTTACAGTGTATGGTAAATTGTATAAGAAGCAGATCAGATTGTAACAGGATCCTTACATGAAACACTACGTACCCTCCAATCAGCTCAAAATCAGAAGTGCATTTATGTAGTTTAAGCTTTTTAATGAAGAAAGAAAATTGAGAACATTCAGGTGTTTTGTTTAGACTTCGTGAATGAAGTTTTTCCAAGGGGAAAATGGGGAAGGGTTCTACTTTTCTGTTCAAAGGTGATTCTTTAGTCAATGCTTTGGGCAAGTTTCTGGTTTGGGCACATTTCTAGGTTACTATTTAGAAAGGCCTTTGTTTTTAGTATGGAAATTTTTAAATTATTCTATTACTCTATTAAAAAGGCAAGCATACAACTTATGTATGGAACAACTGAATGTGCAATTGCAACAAATGATCACAAATCTGCTAGTTCCATGCTTAATTTGTACTTAATTGTACTTAAACTGTACTACGCTTTTTGAAAACCTGGTCCCAAACACTGAAATTTCAATATTATTTTCATTTACAGGTTCAGTACTCTTTATAGGAAGAATTACAAATCCTTCATAATAAATGCTAGTCAATTACACTGTCTTCTGTTCTTTCTATGGTGAACCTTCCTTCAATTAAATTAAAGGCTACATTATGCATATATTTAATAAAATTGTTTAAAACAACACTTGCAAGGAAAAGAGCAAGTCTGCCACCTGATTACTTCATACACACCACAGGAAGCTGCTGTCTAGGAATCATTAGCACCACAACTGCAAAGACTGTAGGCATATACACATTTGAGGAAAAGCTGAACAGATTTTGCCACCTAAACATTTAATAATCTGAGCCACAGCTTCTGATCAACTTCATCATGCTAGCAGGTAACTGACTGAAGTCAACCTTGATACCGAACAGATCGAGCTATCTGAAAGCATCCCCCAGGAAGGCCAGGTTTTCAAGCACAGCTTTATTTCTCTTTCCTGAGGTCTTGAGAACAAAACTGAAGTTCAGTCTAGTCCCAGACTTCGCTATACTCTAGCTGAGATAGGGAGCAAGCAAGCAGCAAAAAGCTGTGAAAAGTTGAGAAGTTGTTCCAAAACTGACAGAAGGGCAGGTAGGAAGTAGATATACCACTGAATCAGTAACCAAAAAATATTACTACCAAAAAGGTAGTAATACCTACTTTCACCATCTTTTTCTTTTTAAACGAACACACCATAGAACACATTCCTGAAGAACACAAAATGAAGCTAACGATATATTGAAAAATAGCTTTTTCAGCACCCTATTAAAAGCTAAGATATAGTGTTTTAGTACAAGTCATCAACTGATTACACGATGCATCAGAAACCCCTGCCCATAAAGATTTTAGGTGAAGATCACAATCCAACTCTTCAGAAAAGTGCTGCTCCCATTGAGTCAAAGCTTTCCAGAAGTTAGCAAAGATGAAAGACAGGACCAATAAAGTATTCAGTAATAACTTGTGTCCAAGATTGCTGGACTGGTTCCATTTATAAACACACAAAAGCTTCTGACACAGAAGTGTGCAGAATTCCTCAGAAGCTACTGACCTCTGCTTTTCTACCCTGTATCTTCATAAAATTGTCATTGATGTCAATGCACATACAGTACATAAGTTTGTCACTCTATTCACTAAACAGTAAAGCATGAAGTACACAACGCCAAGATCATCATCCTACCATAGTCGTGACTGTTTTGCTTTTCTTTCGTTCTGATTATGTTCTGATTAAGAACAGAATATCCAATGATACAAAACTGCTCATCGTTCAGTATCACACCAACAATAAGGCACTGTGAAAGGAAGGCAGAAGGAACCATTCCAAGTAAAAAATGTACTCAGTCCTACACAAAGATTAAAATAGAGCTTTTATTGATGGAATAACAAAAGTGCTTTTCTTAAATATTTTTCAAAATACATTTATACAACTTACAATAATATATCCAAAATAACTGTATATACAAAACATTACCTTGTTTTATGTATGTGCTTTTTTTTTCTGAAAATTACAAAGCAACTTTTTGGCAAAGTTCAACCTTAAGAGGTGATAATTTTGAAGGTTGGATTAAGAAAATAGAACCTGAGGGAAAGTGACACTTAAGTCCATGACAAGCAAGGAGTTCTCCATTTAAATAAAAATGTTTTCGTGATATTTTTCACATTACAAAAATAACAGAAATGAAGAAAAAAGATGATGGATACTTTTCTCATCATTTTATAGAGCAGCTTCTCATTCTTTCCGATACAGAACTTGAGATAAGAGTGCATGTCAAAAATGAATGCAAGTAAGGACAGCAGTGCCCTGCTGTGGCTTTCTCTTGGGTGCAGTTCCTTAGCTGCTGTTGATATGGTTGACCTGATTGGATCTGCGATGGATTTCTTCCAGGAAACTCTCTAGCTGTTCTATCAACATTCGTTTTTTAAACCTGCATTTAAAACAAAGCATAATGAATACACATGGTAGTAAACAAAACATTGTTCCCAAACTTTTACTGGACCCTGGAATCTTAAGTAATTATTTTAGGTACAGTGCATGATGACATTACATATATTGCTGTCTCCTCAAGTTCTGTTAAGCTACTAACTTGCTTTCAATTTAGTGAGAGAATATAAAACTAGGGTTACTCGAGTCTATTCTAGCATGTTGTTGAACATCACTCAGCCTTCGGAAAGCCAGGAGAAATTCTGAAGTGGTCACTATTTCCATCAGTAAACTTCTTAAGTACAGAAATAAAATATATCCCAAAACTACAATCCTAAAGCTAGCAACAGCTTTTAGGGATTATTTGCACACCTTCACAAAAGCCAAGTGATTTTGGTACTGGTGGAGAAATAGCCATTATACACTGCAGAGCAGGTATCAAGAAAATACAAATGAAGTTTAAGAAACTAAAGAGAATACAGATTTACTCCACACCTGGAATCTCTGCACTTCTATTCCTTATTGACTACAGAAATATGGACAGCAGACCATTTTGGGCTTGAACCCACTGCAGCATTACTGTCCATCGCTGTTTCCAGAGAACCCTAACCCCTGCAACGTTTCTGCATCTGAGAAGTAATTCTGACTGACACTTTGGCAGCTGTACACATACTCTGTGACAAGCAGCAATGCAAAGATCACACACTTTCTCAACTCAGCACTTTTCCGAACTGTACTCAAGAGTTCAGTCCTATGGTCTTATAAGACTATGATCCCAGTCAGGCCCCCCAGTCCATGTTCATGGCTCACTTATAAGTCCCAGTAACTCCAAATAAATCCCACACCAAGTACTGATTCCCCTCCATTCTTCACCACTCTTTTCATACCTGATCCCTGCTTCTTGAAAAGTACCAGCCCAGAAAATAAGTATCTACTCCTTTTCATTTGCTCTAATAGAAGCCAAATGATTTAAGCTAATAACGAGGTGTTTTACTATAATACATCTTAGTGAAAATTCAGCATGCTTATATTCTGTGAGTAATGTTACTTTACAGAATACCATTAAGTACATTTGAAGCAGGATACATTTCTTAGAAAATTAAAGCCTAATGGAAGGTAGGAAAAATATATTAACTGCTATCACAATACATCAAAACCCTGTGCCAACAGTAGTAACTATGTCAAGTCCCACAGTACATCTCACAAGCTTCTTATCCAAATGCTGAACACCACAGGAACAAGTTTTCAAGGCAAAAGAACTTTTCATCATATCAAATGACACTGATTAATACAATTAAACATTGACTCTTACTTATTTAACTGTCCAACCTGCTAAGAAAATCAGTATTCCTAGTAAAACTTCCTAGGGTAATTGTAGTTATTGAGCACTAAGGTTATTATTTCAAAACTGTTTGTATTAATTCTTTCTAGTGCTTTTATTACAAGTTGGTATTTCTTAGCATTTTGCCTAGGTACACACTTTATGCTTTGTTATGTAATTAACAGTTCAAAGCTCTCAGTTTGTAGAATAAATAAAAGGGAATTGAATTTCTGATACTGAGAATTGTCAATTTGAAGAATTTTCATTCATGTTTTCCTGTCAGCTTGTGCTAGACTATTGGGCAAGGTGCTAGATAGTCTTATCTAGGCTCCCTTTTCTCACAAAAGGTTGGAACTATTTTTCAAGGTCCTTTTGAACCTAGGCTGTTTTACGATTCTATGTTTTTATTTAGCAGAAAGTGAAAAACTTCTTTCTGGTAGGGCCATAAATGGCTTGCTATGCCAACTCCAGAAATATTCAAGACCTCTCTAGCCAACTTTTTCCATCAGCATATACAAAAAAACTGTTGGCTATGTTGACAGATAGGATTTAGTTCTGATGCATCTAACAGCAACATTCAACTACTGCCAAGCCTTGTAGGGAAAAAGTCAGCTCAAGTTAACTAGAATACAGAAGCAGTGCAACAGAAGTAAGAATTACAGATCTCAAGAGCCACATTCAGGGGCACAAATACTCCAAACCCACTAATGACTGCCAAAGATTACAGGAGCAATAATATTATATGGATTTGCTGAGATAGTGAGGAAGTATGTACAATCTACAGGCTAAGGAACAACTTTGACAGGTGATAAAGACAGATCAAGCAAAAGCATGATAATAACAATTGTTGCTACAGGGAGAGCACGACCTATCTGACCAACTATGCTGGCAGTAGAAGGCTAGAGGAGCCATATAAACCACATCCTATGGTCAGCATACCTTTACCTCGCAGCATGGTTTTATGCTAAAATCACTTTTATTTCATAATGAATTTTGATCAATAATGCCATAGGAAAAAAGCTGACTTCAACAAAAAACCAAAATCAACTATTCACCGAAGTAAACCTTAAAGTTATATTTACAGTTGAAAAGATGTTGGAATTTCTTTTAAATCTAACAGTCCTGGTTTCAGTCAGCATTACGTTTCTCTTTTCCTTTCTGAGTAGTCACGTAGTAGGCTAGGCAAATAGTCTGAAGATGATGTAAGAACAAGTGTCACTGGATTAACAACATTTTAAAACCCCAGCAAACCCTACCTCTGTCTGCCGCTGTGGAAATAGGACTTATTTCAGAAGGAAATAAATCTGAAGAGCAAACATGTTTACGGAGCAAACCTGAATCTCAAAAACTATTTTTAGAACAGGATTTTGAGTTGAAGCAGAATAATGAATTTAAACTGTTTCTGAAAGCTTAGTTCTCAGTAAAATGCAGTACCTCCAGTTCTTCAAATTAGCAGTACACCCATACCTGAGCTCTGGAAGTTGACTGATTTTTTTAATTACCATTGTGCACCTTAGCAGTTAAAGCTAAGCTAAAACTGAAGATGTGATGTGAGGCAAAAAGGTGAGCTTGAGCAAAAAAAACACATCAGGAAGCTTACCTATTTGTGTTTTTCCCCCCCCTCTAGGAGATTACTTGCAATGCAAAGCTCTGTGTGGGAAGTTTCAAACAATTGCATGGTTGTCAAGCAGCTATGAATAGCAGTACACAATGGTGTCATTTTACAGGATTAATACAATTCAGTTACCTACCTTGAAGCTTCTTTAATAACATTTTGCAAAAATATCAGACGGGTTTGTAAGCTTCCTTGTACATGTTTCAGTAAAAAGAAGATTCTTTCATACTCTTGAAAAAATAAGAGCAAAAACAGTTTAAGAGATACCAGGCAGATACCTGTTGCAACATTTCCCTTCATGTGAGCAAAACGCAACGTATTTTGTTCAGCTTTCATAACCTTTTATATATCACCTAACAACCAGTCTCATAACAACATACTGCTTTATCAATATTAACATTAGCAAATGCAGGATACTGGGAGTTCAGGATATTACTGGAGCATCTAACGTGCTAATCTTAATACCAAGAACATAAAAACCATGACTTCCATAAACACTGATATAGAAAGATACAGCAATGTTTTAATCACTCATCCTTAATCACTCATCCACGCAGTTTTTAATCAATGTTTTAAAAACAAATCTTTAAATTTGTCTTGTGATTTAGTATTTTTCTAAATAGTGATCTAATATTAATTCTTTGTCTAGCTCTCAGGTCAATCATCTGATTAAGATATTTGGTATACTTACTCCTTCCTGGTTTTCGGATTTCTTTCATAATTTGTGCTCTTAGCTCTATGTTAATCTCTGTGGAACTCCTGCAGTGCACTGCTTTTTTCCCTTTACTGGGTGAAGACATTGGCAAGTTTTCCTCAGTACTTTGTTCTTTACTATCCAATTCCTCATGATTCTCCAAAAATCCATCAACGTTCAAGTTATTCCCTAAATGTTCGTGGCCTACATCCTCTGTATGAGCTGCTGGTCGATCCAATGAATTGAATGGAGAAGAGGACATTGAGAACTCTGAATCCATGGTATTTGGGAAAACATCCGATGAAAGTGGGTCTATAACATGATTCTCCACCACATCATCCATTGCAATCTCATTATTAGTTTCTGACACTAAAAAAAAAAAACAGATTACACTTGCAAATTTTGCACTCTTTATGATCTGATAGAGGTCAGTGAGCATATTGAATATTGATTAAATTCTTGGAAAGCTATGCTCCAGCTTGTATAGTCTACCATATATGCTATAGTCTACCATACATGCCAGACATACAAAAATGTTTGTGGGTTATACCAGTAAGCACATCAGTTTATCCCCTGGTAATTAATGGCTTAGATCACAAGTATATTCTTCACATGAGAAAGGAAATCACTACATGTACTATCAAAAAGAAAAATGTAAAATGTACTTTTGACATGTTTCTCTTTTCCCATTAAAAGTGAACTGACAAATTTACTGTAGTGCTGAATAGTGAGCAGGACTGTTGCACAGCACCTCAACTCCACACTAAAGGAATTGAATTCACCCCCATTGCAGTGAAATTCAAAGTGACTTCATGCAGTGCTACTTTCAAAGCATCCGAATTCCCAGGAAAAGGAAGAACATTCTACTGTTTACACTGTCTCCTCATTTAATTCAGGAAATTCACTGTTTATACTGGAAAGTTCCTATGAGAGAGACTTCTGTTTGAAGGGCTACATTAACTCTTTGTAATTAGTCCCTGGTGCACACTTAAACACTTCATTTTCAAAAATTGCCGTATTTGGGAAATCAGCCAATGGTACTCTCACATAAACAAGCTTTTTCTGCATAAATAAAAACTGAACTCTCTAAAAACAAAGATTCACTTACTTTTGTGAATAGGAATGGGTTTAACAAGGTCAGGCTGTGCTTGTGTGGTTGGTATCGGTGGCCCCTTTCCTCCAATGTGGTTATTCACAACTGGAGGAGTTTGTGGTCGACCTCTGAGCAGGGGTGACATACACCGACGTCTTTTTGGAATCCCTTGCATATTTGGTTCTCCGGGTCTTTTATGTTTATTCTGAGGTCCTGATACAAATTCGTCTGCTTCATCTATCATCATTCCCTGTATTGAATGGGTAGAATAAACTTTAAACCAGAAACACATAATATAAAACAGTGAAAGCTTTGATGTTATACCGATGTTTACCATGTATATGGCAATGTACAACATGCCATCATGTATTGACTTAAGTGTCAACCAAAATAACAGGAGGAAAAAGGTAAGAGGGCTGTCAAACTTTTCATAATTGCAGAATGAAAAAGTAAATATGTAAGGGAAAATATTTCAATTATATTCATGATTTAGTGAAGTCCAATACAGATTTGGATGAGAGGGAGAGTAATGCTGACGGAAAAACATTTGAGGAACTTTATGGATAGTGCCTTTCCATATACTTGGAAGCACTTTTCCTATGCACGTTCTTTGAATGGCCCAATCAGCAGACAAACAGAACAACACAATTTAAGAGCAGCATTATAGAAAAGTCACCTTTTTGTCCAATTTGAATGGATTGCCAAATGTATGGAGCCTTCGTGGTTGATCAGGATCAAGTTCTCGGAGCGGAGAGGGTATCTGTTTTAGATACTCCTGGTAGTTTCCCATTTGTGCTATAGGTACACTGTGAACTTGATCTGTTTCAACAGAAACATTTATTAATATACAATACTGCCCACTTTACAAGAATTTAGCCTATATCCACTTAACTCCAATTTTCAGTCTTTTATCAAATTAACAAAATAGATGTGCAAAACTCACCATTATTCTCACCTAACTGGTATTTACAGCATCAAGTTTTGAGTGTAGAAAGCTTGCTTAAACGAATCAGTGTGTGTCTTGAGTTCCATCATGACATGGAAATAGAAATAGTTGTCATGCATGGATTTTAGCTTTCCAGTGTCCCATAGCTTTTCAACGAGGTAGATGGGTGAAAAAGCAATTGCAATAAATTTTATCTAAAACATTACTACAAAGAAAAACTACATTAATGCAAAGTAGTAATGCCAAGCATATAGATTTGAAATACAACTACCTGAATTTAGCTAATCAAAATTTAATTGTTGAAACTAGCTTAACCTTGAAGAAGCACTGATTTTTGACCACTGGAATTGATAAGATTTTAAAATCCATAGGACATGAACAATTCTGATGGATTTAAAGCTGCCAAGCCTTTAGTCAAGTAGAATATATGCTACCAGAAACAGCAGAAAAAATAACATTTTTGATGTGGTTTAACCCCAAACAGCAACTTTGCTTTTCAAACAATATTAGTTATGTATGAAAACATAACATACACTTTCACTTGCACTGCCCTTCCCATTTTCTCCACTTTTTTCATCATCTATGTTAGATACCATAAAGTAGCACCTGAAGACACGGCAGAAAGAGAAAGGAGTAAGAAGTAAGTATGACTAGAGTAAGGAACAAGGTGGGTAAGGAATAAGTTGTACTACTGAACTATTCACTGTTGGCCTAAAGGGCAAAAGAATCACACTGGTAGCACCCAGTAAGCCGGCTTGCCTTTCCACTGTTCACAATGCACTCTTATTGTATGGAGAAAGATCATAATGTTCAGAACTGTCCTGAGTTTGTTTGGATTTATCATGAAGGTTGGGGAAAAAAGAACTAAGAATCCTAAGCAAATGACCAGGTCTCCTCTGGATAGACTAAAGGACAGACCAGTGAATTTACCTTCTCTATCCTTAACTATTTTTCTTCCATTAAGTTATTTAAGGAAAAAAAGGAGATTATGGCAACAGACACCTACTAAGTTTTTAAGAACTGATTTTTTTTTTTTTTTTTTTTACAGTTTTCATTTTTTAGTACAAGCCATATCACAGGTAGGCAAAAAAAAAGTTATCTAACCTTCATCTTGTCCTTTGAGGAGCTTCCGAGTACTCTTCAGTAAATTAGATCTCATTCGTGTTAACTGATCCAAAAGATTTCTTCTAGGTATGTCATAAGCATTTCTAAAAGTCTGAGGTTTCAAATCCTGCGGTTTCAGCAAATAAAGTTTCAATTAATACAATGTATGAAACAATATCTAGCATTTCAATGGTAGTATATTGAAAATAACAACATTACACACAGTGGTGCTTACCTTATTCAGCAAAGCTATTTGGAACCCAGCATACTCCTTCATATTGAGGTCTAGAGGTCTATGAGGAATTTCCCCAGTAATCCCCTGTAGCAGATGTTGAAAATCGTTCCTATGTGCCATAGACAGGTTGTGTGATCTGCTTCTGACCTTAATTCCAGTCTCTTGCGCTACCTTTTTGCCTACAGAGCCAATGACTCTATCGGACTCTATTTTGGCCTTAATTTGAAATAAATAAATAAATAAAATTGACAATATGCTCTTAAAAGGATTAGTCAGACTTATTCATTTTAAATTCCTACCTAGAAGATTCAACAATGTGCTAATACACTATGACGACCATAACCAGGATGAGTGCTTAAGGAGTGCTTAATACAAAACCACTTAATGTTTACTACAATTTCAAATATAGTGAACAGTTTGTGCCTAGTTCTTCTGCATATTTCTCCTCTGCTGCCCATGATGGTATCTAAGCACCAATATGCATGCAATGCTTTTATTTTCACAGAAAGCCATAATTTGGCTAGCAACTCTCAGCAAATCTATCTGCACTCAAACTTCTCTCTGCTATAAGAGCTGAACACTAACTCTCAAAAGACCAATTCTCCCACAACTATAGTTGTGATCTGTCATACAATGGTATCAACTTCCTAAACGCTCAATACAGATAGTCATAGTCAAGTAAGAAATGAAATACATAATGCCCAATCCTGTTTGACTAGACAGACCTGACCCCCAATATGACATTAGATTTGTACCAAAATTAAACATGTTCATAAATGCCAACTCTTCGGCAGAATACAACTGAACAAAGAACTAGAAGTAATTTGGTAATACATCTGCCAATGCTTTTTCATTTTCACAAATGTATAGATTACTTAAAATCCGAATATGTATTTAAGAATACTTCTGTCTCTACTGGCAGAATTTTTTCAGAAGTTAGAAAAGCTTTAAGAGCAATTTGCAGTGTACATCACTGAACTTTAGAAATGTAAAAAGGCTAAGTTGAGAGATTAGCCCACTTAGCAAAAATACTAAGCAATGTGACCATGATTTCCTAAAATATACTCTAGACTTTACTCTAGACTTCAAGAAGCTTGCATCCTCCTTCAAATAACACTTCATATCAATGTTTTAAGAAAGTGTTTCCATAAATACTTGTTAGCTGGATTAGAAGTACTTGCACTACTATTTCTTACAGTTTCAAGCCTATTGCATTCTTTTATTCTTGAACAAGAAAGCTTAACGTGCACATTTCAACAAATTAAAAGTGGAGGTAGCAAGACTGAAATGCTTTAGCTGGTGCAGGGGACCACCAGCACTATTCTGTATAGTCAACAGCTTTATAATTTTCAAAAGGTCACTTGCCACTTCTGTCTGTCCTATTTGATATTCTGAATTCTGTCAGTTTACTTTATATTTACTGAACGCTTCCCATTTCACAGGACACTGATTCAGATGCACCTAATATAAAACCCTATTTTCAGAAAAATGCTAGAACAGCTTTACAACCTAAGGTAAGACAACATGTTTTCTTTTGGACAAAAGTATAATACTAACTATACATGTAAAAATGTTCCTTAAATATAAAAAATAATTTGTACCTCCATACCTATCTTTATAGTCCAGTCTATAAAAGTCTGTTTAAATGCTTTCCTTCAATTTACAAAACCAAAATATTTTGCTAGTTGCTTAGGGAACACATTAACTTGATCTTTCTGCTTTTTTCCTTCAAAGCCATTGAACTTGAATATTTTAAGATTATCCTGATATTACAAGTTTTTACTGCTCTTTTGCTTCAACATTACCTGCTGACTCAACTTTTTGAGATATGAAATGACACTGTAACTAAGTCCATATTCCACATTGTCAGCTATAAGGTTTGGTGCTCCCATCATTCTCACAGCTTTCTTCAAAGGCTGAAACATGGAATATATTGTAGAGTCATATTTAACTTTACAGAAGTTATATACATATTTCAACTAACTATATCCATTTCATATAGAACCTGAAGTCCTTAAAGACAGAAAATAAAAGCTTTTCATGGCAGGGTTTTGCTTATAAGCATCACTGTGCGTAAAAAATTAGCCATTCTCTCAAATGAATATACATTCTACTTGAAATAGGAAGAAAACACCCATAAGCGGAAAGATAACTATAGTTGCATAATAAAATAGAAACACAAACACAGTAAGTCATCTTACCCCAAGATAATAAGGAGGCATTGTCTTCAAATAGCTTTCAAATGACTGCAGCCATTTTAACGTTGGCTTTGCCTTGTGCACTTTAAACAAGTCATCTGATGGTTATAGAAATAGAGACAAAATGAAATGTCTATACATGTTTTTCTAACAGGAGAAACGCTCAAGAGAAAGTTAATTCCTCAACTCTTGAATACACTGTTTTAACATATATGCAATTAAATATGAACAAGAGATTAAAATTGCAGCCAAAAGATGGAACTTGACAAATTATTTTATCAAATTGAACTGATGACGACACAGACTGTGGAAAATAGCTACTGAAACAGTAAAAGGAAGAAGACTACAACATATCTGAAAGAATGACGATTACATTCTTCTTATACTCTGGATGCAATTCAGTATCACTGAACTATTTACTAGTGAAATGAGTTAACAATATAATACATCGTTCAACATTCTAGATTTCTACAGGTATGTGACTAATACTGTCATTTGGAGTCATCTGTTTGGATCAGATCAATTTTTCAGTTCTCTACTAAAGGATTTCATGAATTGGTATTTACCTAGCAGTGGAAGGAGGACTGGATAATTGTAAGGCATCACAAATAAATTCACACAATTCAGCGCTGTACTAGCTTTCAAGTAACCAAAAGGATGACCAAGTTCACTGTATTTTGCACTATTGCTCACATATACCTGCAATAAAGCACATTATATGTAAATCCAAAATATTGTGTTTAAATTTTGCATCGTATTTTGATTCTAGAAAAAGTTTATGAAAAACATCTTTCTATAGATAAATTCATTTAAGCGTATATTCTACTTGCCTGCCAGCAGGTCTGAGGAGATTTCCTTTCCAGGATAAACTGGGTCAGTGGTGAAGGCTCTAACTCGTATTTATCAAAAGGCAGTTTGTCAATGACCATTGGTTCACAGTCAGTGCAGGAGAATTTCACCACAGGATGAGATGTGCGGGGTGGCTAAATATAAACATTCTGCTGTTAATGAGTCTGCACAACAACTAAAATTTAATCTTTCTATAACTAAGGTAATACAGATTCTTTGAAAACAGGCATTTAAGGAGCCTATTCAATACAGTATTCATACTTATTGTTAATAAGCCCTAAAAGCTCAATTTATGGCATCAGCACTGTCTTAAAAACTGATGGAAGTTAATTTTCTAAATACATAGTCATTTTAGGAAGTCAAAAACAGTAATATTTACTGCATATACACAAACTTTACAAATGGAAATAAATCCTTGTGTGGACAAAAATAATCTTCAATGTTACCCTGGGGCATGCCCGCTTTTATTCACTGTAGAAGCGAGCATTGCAATTTCTCATTTGCTGACTTCCTTTAACATTACATTTCCTAGAAAAAATTTACATTCAAAATTTTAAACCTGATTGAGAACAATTTATATAATATGAAAACAAGTTTTACAAGAACTCGCATTTCAACTGCAACAGTGAAAACTTATTCCAGTTCAATTTAAATTTATCAATCACAGGGAAGAGGCTGTGATTGATGAAAATATAGTTTAAGTATAAACTGATAATATTTGAAGTTTCTTTTGCTTAAAGCAAAAGAGCCTGTTTTAAATTAGGAAAATTGGAACTATATGCCTACTCTTGAAGGGTTTTCAGAAGAGAAACTTAAGCTTTTAATACTTACCTTTAACCTCCTTTAAGCCCAATTGGGAAGCCTCCTTCCACTTAGTCTCATTACAAGAAAGCAACTAATACATAAGATGAGCTAGGGAAATGGGGTTTCTTGAACCTTCCTACCACCTCACCTTGAAAGTAATTTTTCTACAAACCTACAAGCTCTAGCCTCTTCCTTTTAGGATAAGCCACACAACATTATCTGCCCACAGAGCTGCTCTTGCCTTGAGTGTCTCCACTCTGAGGAAGGTGTACTGTCCAAGTGCACACAAAACAGGAGGCCCAACCAACTGAAGGAACTGCAATTCTCTTCAAAGAAGATGCCTCCAATAAATAGTTGTGGTGGAGTTTCTGACCAAGCCATGAAGCAGTTATACTAGGAATAAGAAGGCTGCAAGAGAAGTTGAATGCTAAGACTTCAGAAGTCCAACAAGTTTTGTCTGGACAGCAGATTTTTTTTTTAATTTTTTTTTAACCCCAGCAGTGGGAGCAGCCATTTAAATGGTGTACCAATAGAATTATTAGCAGACTTTCACACACATTTAAGAAAGCCTTGATAGTACTGTCTACATTATATGGAACAGTTGTTAAGGTAGGACTGTTTTTGATAACTCCACTGTGGAGCAGGGGACAAAAAGAAAAATAACCACAAATTGTTAAGTCAATGTTGTAACTCTTGGCTAAGTTTTAACACTATATTTTCCGTAAAGACAAAAATACAAGTCTTGGAACTATCAGCAAATGTAACTCCCCCACATTACGTAATGAAGTTTGTGAAATTCCAATTGACATTAACAGAAATTTATCTGCATGTGCAGTAATTCAGTGGTTGTGCAGTTATGAGAACTATACTTGCTACAAGTGAGGCAAATACTTTCTTATCTTTCACAGTTTAGGTGAGTTACAATTTGCAATTTTTTAACATCAACTTTTCAGTGGATTTAGAGCTGTAACTCTTCACTTGGTAAGATCTGTTTTAGTAATCTCAAGACCAACAGCAGCAGACAAATTCTAAAGACTCTACACAGTGAAATGATGCAGATACACCATTGGTAACTACAAGGAATACACAGGGTAGTTCTCCTACAAAGCAGCTTTTCAATACCCAACGGACAATGGCTTTTTGCTTTTTAAATGACTATAGGAGATTTACTTTTATTCACACAATAGTTTGATTTGTAGTTAAGAACAGCATCTGTATCTTTCACTGAATGTGGCTATAGATGCCAGCAATACCCAAGTCTATAAACATGACTTATGTATATATGTAAACATGACTTTTACACTTGTATCACTCTGGAACAACCTGTATTTCAAAGGACTCATTTTTTCGAGGGATATACAGCTCAAGAAAAGCTCAATGAATTTGCTAGTCAAACTACTTTCAGATCAAATAAGTGAAAAATCATGATAGGCAGGGAACAATTCCACTTTAATGATTTTCAAAGATAAGCAGAAAATACAAAAATACTTTATACTAGAGATTAGCTTTCATATCCAACAGAAGGCATCAGCATACTCTCATGAAAAAAGAGCAATGACAATAATTCTACAGGCAGTATTTTAGGAAAAACCAAGTTTCTCTACTTGGAATTAGTTAAAAGTATAGTCCTACCAAACAACAGTAGATGAAGTTGCATTCAATTGATGCTGTGCATATAGAACTATCACAACAATTCAGAACTTGGAAGATCATACTATGTTCTGTTAACACTGTCAGGTAATAAAATTTTGTAGTCCATTATCAAAATGCCACCTTATTTCTGGTTTTATATGTTAAGAGTTCAAACAGAAAAGCTACGTGATATACAACCAGTTTCTTTATACTTCAAACTGAACACCATGTTATCTCAGATTACTTGTGAACAAAAAACTGCTCACAGTGACATTGTCTTAGTTCACACAGCTTTTATGGTGCCCCCAATGGAGTATATCTCTCAAGACTTTTTTTAAAAGTAATTAAATAGGAACTCTTGGAATATTTGCGCATGCACACACCTTTTACTTCATCTAACTTCAGTACTTACCAGCGTTGGAGAATTTTGATCTGGCCAGAAGGATTCAGGAACAGGCCAATGACCTATAGGAACCCCAGTTTTAGGGTTTGGTCTGACATAAATAAGTTTGTGACAGCTGTGCCAAGGTTGGGGTCCAAAGGGCCTAGCTATTTCCACCTGTCCATCTACAAAAGAAAAAGGCTTTATAAGTCAAGATAGTGTTAAAGCTCAAAAAGCATTAAGCAACTTCTGTGAAGAGTTCAAGAACTACAATCCCAGGGAAGCTTTTACTTTAGTTAATATTATTTCTACGAATGTGATAACTGTTAACAAGCATTTCTGCAAAAAGATAGAAACGATGAGAAACCAAATAAGCACCAGATGTCTACACTATCAGAATTGAGAACCAAATATCTCAAGTCCTTCATAATAATGTCTTTCTCCCATTGTTATTCCCAGATAACCTTCAAATCTCCATGCTTATAGACAGTATTTAACGCACACAGCTGAGACAGCTGAGCTAACTTCTTACTGCAAAGCAGGATTACAAAGTCTCACAAAAACATGTTTCTCCCAGAAACATCCTAAAAGGGTCCTAGGTTTTCATTTAGAATGAAAAGTTAAGGATACAAAATCATAATTGCTATTTTAAATCTTAGTGTGCACTTTACTATGTTAAGCGAAGAGATAAGCATAAAAACACAGTATTTTCAACATCAAGCTATTTGCATTTCTAGGTGGTAGCAAACTACTGCTTAAAACCCATGAACTCATTTTTATATACTTGAAGAGAATAACTGCATTTAAGACTACCTCAGTAACACTACCAAATGTAGAGGTTTTATAGTGTCTAATAGCTATATTGCCAGTATTTTGAAAGGAATTACAAACATGGTAGAACCTTTTTGTAGCGATGTCTTTTAAATTGCTAGTTTTCCTTTTGTTTTGACAGCTCTTAACATTAACTTCACTAAACTATATTGACAGTTATCACTGCTGTTTGCTAACAGTATAAAAATTTCAAGTACCATCAATTGGTGAGGGATCTGGTCCAGCTTTTTCAAAATTTATTACCACTCCACTTTGCACTTTTTGCACCAATGATTCGAGACACTGATTCAGCATTCTTGGAGAGCATACACAGTATGATCGACCTAAAATGAAACAGCCAAGGTTAAGGTTGCTCAGTGTTGCTGCCCTTATTTTCAGTTAAATCATTCAAAAACTGTTGCCTTGCCACATCCAATGACACCTGTATGGATTACTGATCTAAAGCATCTACAAAACATCCTCTTTAAGCACCAAGGCAGCCTAACAAAGCAGTGGCAGTGTTACATGCATCTCATCTGAAACGTTTGGGTTTTAGCCCCATAATGACATTATCTCAAATTCTTGGTTGGATTCATGGAAAATGGGCTCCCCCTTGTGACAGACAACACTCAACTGTCCACAGATCTCAACACGCCAGTTGGGATAACCTGCATTAGTCAGAAAGTAGTTGAATCAGATCCTTTTGGAATGCTTTTTAAAATCAATTTGCTTATTTTCAACCACAACCCCTCCAATGCAAGGAAGAATCATTACGCTTTTAGTATGTTATGCAATCAAAGCCTTTTACAAAGGAATTATAGAACTAATGCCTGAGTTTGATCTTGAGTATCATTTCGGAGATTAAGAATACAAGTTATGATGGTGAGAGAAGTATCAATTTTGCAGAATTCTGCATTATGCAGTGCAGAAATTCTGCATTGCATTCTCTGAAAACAAAGCATTTCCCTCGCTTCTGGCTTACTTATAGTACGGTTATGCTAAATTTCTGGCATACTCTAAAACGGACTCAATTGTTACGATTTCTAATATCAATGGAAATGCACTGGGAAAAAAATAAGTTCTCTGGTAATAAACTCATAAAGAAAATAAATTCATGCTTTTCCAAAACAGGTTACATTAAATTATCTATAGCTTTAATGCAGTAAACATCATGAGATTTATTATAACTGAGTTTTTAATAGTTATGCCACCACACATACCTGATTAATAAAGCTAAGTTCAATTCATTTCCAAAAGCACTGTTTTATCAAAGGAAGCCAAGACACCTACCTCCTGTGACTTCACACATCGGTGTGATTGCAGAATCATCCACTGGTACCCCTGTCATCTGCTCTGATTCTGGTGATGTGATACCAGGCAAACGAAGAACTAAAGCGAACAACCTCTGATCCCATCGAAAGGGTTCCTTAGTCAACTCACTTCCAGGAAGAGGGGAATTGAGAGGTAAGTGGAGCTGAAAAGGAATTTAAATCTGTGAATACATTGCTTAAAAAAACCTACATAGTTATGGCAATTCACTTTATTTAAACACACCTGTAACCTTTCACAGATTTGTCATTTTTCTTCAGCTACCATACATTAGAAGTGGAGACATTGTTATTTAATCAACACTTCAAACATATTTCAGGGCAACACAATGCCTAAACTTGAGAACTACAAACAAAATATGAACAAACACCTTTTATACTAATATAAGCTTCAGAACCTACAGGATATTTTCCTTAGAATTTCAGCAGTAACAACTGCTTTACTGCAGCAGTCTCTTGTTTAAATAATGTTCTGCAAAATAGGCCCATTCTCAGCTCAGTCTTTTCTTGGATTCTTGGAGATAAAAAAGGCACAACCAAATGAAAAGGTAATTTTAATTTAAGACTCCTGCAGAAGAAATCTATCTCAGGTACAGTTGCTCAAAGAGATCCAGCTGCCATGATCATCTGCTTCAAATAACACAGCTCCAACAAGCAAACTAATGCAGTGGTTACATTACAGCATAAGAAAGCACAGATTTTAGGTAAGTTGGGCATATCCCAGAATTAAACTCATGCCTCTGTTCTCTAAACAAACAAAAAAAACAAACATTAAAATCGACACTGAAATGTAAAATGTGTTCTCACTTTTACTTAATCAATAACAGCTACAGCTATCTATACAAGAATTGCCTGCCATGTGCCATTGTGTTGCCTCTTTCTAGGAAGAGCTACATAAATTTTAGTTTAAAATATTACAGATGCCATGCAGGGACATAAAACACACGGGGGTATTTCACTTTCCTTTAATTCCCAGAAGAAATAGCAAATATTCAAAAGCTTCTGGCTTTAAACGTAGCGCACTAAAGATAGAGGAACGGTCAGGGCATTATTTATTAGCCACCAACAGCCACAGAGACCAACAGAACATTAAAATTCCTAGGGCTACCTGTAGAATTATAACTACTTAAATAAAATCAGTGCTTTAGCTTCTCAGGAACCAAACGTTTAGAAGATTGTAGTCTCTGCTTTTGCATACAGATTTTTCCCCACTGATCTGTGTGAACAAAGTTTATCAAAACACTGAACTCTAGAAACCCTGTACACATGTAGATATACTGGGCTTATAACAAGTAACTACAAGTTTCAGGAAAAAAAAATGATAAACCCCTGGCAGATGATACCATTGTCAGTACAAGTAAAACCCTTGTTTTTAAATCTGGAGTACTGCAGCCATAAAGACAGGACAAAGTCCCCAAGTAATGACACAAATGGTAGCAACAGTTCTATTACTTGGCTAAATTCAGAGGTTAGGCACAACAGCAGAAACTCAAAAATGGCTTCTAGGATGAAACTTTCTCACACAGCATTCAAAAATTTCAAATCTAAATCTTATCTGTGCCAGCAAAGGAAACCATTATTGATGCAAAACTTGATGCAAGTTCACAAAAACACACTTTTCAGTTCGTAGTGGCTGGTTAACAAGTTTGCGACAATTTGTTTTTAAAGGAGGTGAAGCCTCAGCTATTCCTATTTACGTAACTGCAAGCATATCATATTGGGAAAAATACATGTCTTTGTGCTTGAAAAATAATTAGTTTATGCAGTCTCAGACCCAGGATCAAATATGACAGTCACTCATAACATGTGAGCAACATTCAGAACATTTTGGACTTCTTGGTACACCTGATGCTCCCTCCTGAATGCGTTTTTGCTGATGCAAGCAGACAGCACATGAGAAGAGCAACATTTTCACCAAATGTTTCACAAAGTTTTTCCAAAGGCACTTGTCTATGTACATGGTTTATTACTAATTGATATGCATGTCTCTCCACTTTTTGAACAAGCAGCCTCCAATGCCTGTCTGGCAAAGGTAACTTGGTGTCGTGGTTCCGCTCGAGTGGGCAGCCGAGCTCCACCACAGCCGCTCTCTCACTCCCCCTCCTCAAAGAGGAATGGGGAGAAAATATGTGAAAAGGGCTCAAGGATTGAGATAAGGACGAGAAAATCACGCAATAATTATTGTAACGGGCAAAACAGACTCGGCATAAGGAGATAGTAAGATTTATTGCCTACAACTAACAAGCGAGAGAAGTGAGAAAACAAAGGAAAAAAAAAAACAAAAGCACCTTCCCCCCCCATCCACCCTCTTCCACCTCCTCCCCCCGAGCGGCGCAGGGGAACGGGGAATGGGGGTTATGGTCAGTCTACAGCGCTTCTTCTCTGCCGCTCCTTCTCGGTCACTCTCGTCCCCTGTGCTGTGGGGTCCCACCCACGGGATGCAGTCCTTGATGAACTGATCCAGCGTGGGCTTCCCACAGGCAGCAGCTCTTTCAGAACTGCTCCAGATATGGGTCCGTACCACGGGGTCCATCCCTCAGGAGAAAACTGCTCCAACCTGGCTCCCCTACGGGCAGCAGCTCCTGCCAGATCACCTGCTCCTGCGTGGGCTCCTCTCCACGGGCTACAGGTCCGGCCCGGAATCTGCTCCAGCAGGGGTCTTCCACAGGCGGCAGCCTCTGTCAGTGCAGGGCCACCTGCTCCACCGTGGTCTCCTCCACGGGCTGCAGCGTGGAACCCTGCTCCACCGTGGTACTCCATGGGCTGCAGGGGGACATCCTGCTTCACCATGGTCCTCACCACAGGCCGCAGGGGACTTCTGCTCCGGCGCCTGGAGCACCTCTCCCCCTCCTTCTACACTGACCTTGGTGCAAGGCTGTTCTCTCACTCCCTTGACTCTCCCGGCTGCTGTGTGGCGCAGCGTTTTTTCCCTGTCTTAAATATGCTCTCACAGAGGCGCAAAACAACATCGCTTATTGGCTCGGATCTGGAAAACAATGGGGCCCTTCCCAAACATGGGGCAGCTTCTAGATCTTTCTCACAGAAACCACCCCTATGGCTCCCTGCTACCAAAACCTTGCCACGTAAACCCACTACACTTGGTAAAAAGAACAGCCACATAGTTCATAAACAACCAGTCTCGATCCTGACTGTAAGACGATCCAATTGCAAGCACCATGCTGTCATCATCTGGAGCTATTTAGGAGTGAGCCAACAGGCAATACTTAGAGGCTCTGCAAAGCACATTTCATCTACAAAACATACCTGTGTTGCAGCACTGTACCTCTCCAGCAGCACACACATTATAAGGATCCCATCAGACCCTGCCCCCAGTGCTATTCTGAGTTCAGTTCATCTCAAACTACAAAACCTTTCTTTGGCTCATCTGGTTATAGTGAGTGAATTTTTCTTGATAGGATGTTAAAGAGAAGTTATAGATTCAAAACCAGGCCTCAATCTCCACCTGATAGTAACTCGATCTTTCCACACTGTTTTTTGTTTGAAAACTGGCACTGTATTACTGTAACAACCACATACCTAACAGAAAATAAGATGAGCCTAGAAACATACAACTAGCCTTTTATTTTTATTTCCCCACAAATTTCACATCTTTTCCTCTGCCTTGTCTTTCACATTGGTTGTTGAGCTTAAGATAGAATGAACAAGTGAAAAGGAAGTCATTTACCAGCAGTGGTCTTCAAGATGTTATATATGTAAAGTCACATGAGAGCCCTCACAATTCAATGCTAGAGAACAGATTTGTTTTGAGACAAAACTTATTTGTAAGAGCATGCACAAGACCTACCATTCCCAATTGCCATAATGCTACAAGACAGCAGCATGTGCCTTATGGCCCTCTTCCGTCTTCAAATTTACTGAAATGTACAGGAATCTAGTGGAAGAGGTTAGGGGTCAACCTCTAACATGACAATATGATCAAGAAGATTTAGTATTGGTGAGCAGATCTTTTGTTTGAGCAAATTTATTATTGGTGAGCTGATCTTTTGTCTGAGCACTCATCTCTACACAGTCGTGCAGCACAGCCTGAAATCCTCAAAAAATAGAGGACCTCTAGGTTAAATAAAAAGTAAATCACCATTAGAGAACTGTGCAGTGACATTGTAGCTGGTGAAAAGAGTGCAAAGCACTCTTGGCAATGACTGAACAGAGCCTCATGTTACAAGGAACAGCACTAGTGCTGCTTAAGCTTTAGCACACAGGTAACTACAGGCAGCCGCATCATACTGAAACTGATAAAAGGTCGCTACATGAGTAAGTACTTCAAAATAAGTGTATCAACAGCCAACCTCTGTCTTTTATTTCTGTTTTTCCTAGATATGTATCTGCAAGTAGACTTTCTGAAGAGTCTCACAAGGCACATACAACTTTCCAAGCAAATGCAGCATCTTTAGAGGACACAAGGACTAAGGACAGACAACATGATTCAAGCCCAGCTGAGAAAGTGATCCCTTCACCGACTCTCTACTTCAGATCTTTAGGAAATGAGTGCTCTTATTGTTTTCTATGCAATCATTTGCAGTTACAAAACAGACAAAACCACAAATCGTTCTTCCAGAGGAAATAGTTTCAGGTCACAGAGACACCAAGCCAACAGACAAACCATGTTAATGACACGATTGACTTTGCCATCCTGATAACTAAGCTGGTAGTTGCACAGCATTCACAAGTCAGGAGCTCCAGGACTCAGTGCCAAATACTGTGATCCTGGAAACTGCTAACAGGAACAACATGGATGAGGAAGGATGGGAACACAGTGAATGGGATCTGCCACATACTTATTACACTATTTGATTAGAAATCAAGACTTGAGCTGGAAGAGCTATTATTAAAAAGATGTGGAGTATTTCCAGTTCTTGATTACTGTTGAAAATAAGGAGGATCTTGCCACTTTTTAGTTTTGTTACAGCTAGGATGTGAGATAAATCCTGGAAAGAATCAATGGGACAATGCTGATGGTTCATGGATAAGGGGTTCAAAATCACTGATACCTTCCATAAGAGTCTCCTGTAACACAAAGATCAGAAGAATGGCAACAAACAGAAGCAAAAGAACATCCCTCATGTGATCAATGGCTCAGTTATCAATGGGCCAATAACCCAGACTTGCAAACAGGAGTTTAATGCTTTTAATAAAACGGAGCACATGTAGAAGACATAAGGAGATGGCCCAAGAGATGCAAAACTGGAGAAGTGTGACATCTCATTAACTAGCCATGAAGTTACTGCATCTCATATCGCAAAGAGAAATCCTTTCAGTTGCTTGAAAATTTTCTAAAGAAAAGTTAAGGAAAAGCCAACACCAGATTTGGAGGACCATGACAGAAGCAAAAGCCAATTCCAAGAGGAATTTATAGCATCAGACCAATAACTAATGATGGTATTAATTAACGGTATGACCCCATCTTTCCTCAAGTTACTACTATGACAAGTGAATCCAAGGACACATCTACTCAACACACCATGCTGAACGTGGAACTGATGCTGGCACTCCATGCTGGTTCATTAGAAGCCAGTGCCAGAAAGGACAAGACTGAAAGTCCTATTAAGTGGTGCTGGTGGTAATTGTACAGACTGCACAATTTTTGTCTTCAGCCTGAGACAAGGTAGTGCTGAATAGGTAGAATCCTTATCTGCAAAAAACATTAAACTCCACAAAAAGACAGGACATCTGAAAAATTCAGCCAGAGCTCAAAAACAGCATTGAACTTGACTGCTTCACACCAGGGCAAATGACAATGTTCCCACAGTAAGAAAGCCAATTTCGTTGGCAAGAATGCAAATGTCCATCTGAATGACAAAGTTCTGAAAAAACTTATCTCCAGCTTCCATACTGGTTTCAAGGCTTTCCAAAAGCAAAGTTTTGTCAGTTCTCTTGCACAGAAGACTTAAGAGAACTATAAATATACTGCCTTAGTCCATAAGAACTTTACATGGGAAGTAAAAGCACTCTTGTCATCGCCACTCAGGGGGATATGATCACTTCCAACACTGAAAAGCCTCTCCAAAGTCAAACCCAAAGAACAGGAGAAGCATTTCAAAGAGATCAAAAACCTATGTTATTGAAGAGAAGAGCAACAACAGATCTCAGTATCTCTTGGGTGATGTTACTGTAATTGTTTCATTTCTGCATGTCCAACATGAGAGGCAATGGTAATAGGACATTCAAGCTAGATAGGAAAAATTCTGATCAGTAGGAAACACGTTGACAAAAGCAAAAATCATCCATGAAAGACAGAAGCACTGCTGGATGTTAGCCTACTCTTTGATAGTGTTAGGACAGTTCACACTGGTACAGCAGCAGCAAAAAAAAAAGTCACATCCAGTGCTGAGCACTAAATATACACCCTCTAAACATATGGAAATACAAAAAAAAGCAGTCAAAAACTTGCATTGCACCTTTCAGGAAGAAGTGGTCACTTTCAGTTCCTCCAGAAGGCAACGTGTCTAATGTGTTCATTTACCAACAAAATCATTAGTGGAACAGATTCTGCATCTCTAATCATAATAAAATCCTGTACCATTTTTGGCTAAATGTCATGTTCATGCCACTGTGAACACCACTATGATCCACACTGCTCCAGTCAGTACTGTTCAAGAGCTAAGTTTAAATTTAGAAAGTAGCCATGAGAAAACCCATTTCCTCACCACGACACAGAACCATTTAAAGATGTGAATCTGTGACCAAATGGCTGCCTGACAGTAAGAAGTCTTCTTGTGAAGTCTAAAGGTGAAGCAGTTGTACTCACATTTGAAGGAATACAAACCCAAGTAACTTGCTGGCTACAAAAAAATCCAGGCTCTTGTTGTAAGAAAGAGCCAAGAGATCTTTCTTACCTAAATCATTTAAGATAAATGAAGATGAAAGGAAACAGTGTGTAATGAATTTAGTACATTAGAAGGGGCCTGTCAAAGTTTACAGAGTCCAGAGCCTTCCATTTGCTCAGGGGTTTTGTCCAACCAAGTTTTGAGCATCTCCAATGATGGAGATTTCAGATGTCAGTATTTAATCAGCTACGTAATTAAAATTTCCATTAATATCCAGAAGGGTTTTCCCAAGTTCCATCCCAGCCCTGCACTCCTCCAAGAAAAGTCAGGCTCCCTCCATCATTAAGCAGCTGCAGGCAGAGGTGGGATTCCCCCCTCACACACACACCACCCTTAGGCTTCTCTTCTAGGGACTGTACAGAAACAGCTCTCAACCTCTACCCAGCTGACAATTGCTTCACCCACTGATCACATTCCCTCACCCCAGGATGTCAGGGCCAGATTTTACAAGTCACCTGATAGCAGAGAAACTCCTTATCCTCAAGGAAGGACTTACATAGCTGAGCAATTACCCAATTCGCTCTTAAAAAAAAAAAAAAAACACAGTACTCTGCTGTTAGCAGTACTACATGTTGTTGAGAGCTCTCTGTGTCTACTCTTTAGTTAACACTTGCTCACTGAGCATCAGGGTTGATATCAAGTTGCTACTCTTCTCAGTGGTTTGGACCACACTCAATTACTGATTTTTGTCGGAAATAGCTTGCATGGTTAAAAATACTATTAAAGTAAGGTTTTATAATGGTAACCTACTTGATACCTTAAATCCAGGCATTCCCTGTCAGTTACCAGCTGTGACTCTTTGCAGTCCATACAGAATTTTCAAGTCTCTTAATTTTATTCCTCTAAGTCAAATATGTTACAAAAGCACTCAAATATCACTTTCTAAACATACAACTTCTGTAAGTGCTCTAAGAATGCCATATAACAGAGTAAAAGTTCAAGTAGCTAATGAACACTGATATCTGGCAAGTTAACCTGCATGCACAAACGTGGCGTACCACATGGAAAAGTCTGAATCTTTTCCTTAAGTTTCAGGATGGACCTTTGGATATTAACCTTTTCCTGAAAAGGGAATAAGCTTAAGTTTTTGTTTTTCCTACTGCACAGAATGGGCACTGAGGATGCCAGATGAAGCCTATCCCTATTGACCTCTTACATCTTTTTAAGGAAAGAATTAAATGCAGTCAGTAAATTAAAAATAGTTCAGTGCCTCTGCATTAGCTATAGCTCTGAGTTTGCTAGATGTCTGATCAGATACTCCAGTATATTAAAACCTGGTGCTTTAAACTGCACTACAGATTTCATTTGAAATACATTTCTTCAGCTTTTATTTTTAGATAAGGGCACTAACTGATCCAAGTTCAATCACTTTAAGACCCCTTTGTGAAAGATGTATGTACTGCACATACTCCCTAGCAGCCACTTCCTCTGGGAAATCACTACATTAACTTGGATCTATCTATATATAAAGAATTTACATCTCTATCAGTTAAAGACATGCATGCTTTACAGAAATGAATTTCTTCCACTAACATTTGAAATGCAATGAACTCACACGCTAGAAATAGTCAACTAATGAGTCTAAACAGATTGACAGTTGTACTACATGCTTCTGTCACGTAATGAGAGCTATTTCAATTTTTGCAGTACTCTTGCATAAAATTACCCCAAGTAAAAGGAGAAAACATGCGAGTTTAAGCTGTTAATGAACATACTTCTGAGGAGTCATCTATGATCATGTTATAAAACAGCATTTGACTATGTTTAATACATATCACTACAAACAGAGGTCTGTTCTTACCTCTTCCTGTATTCCACTGGTAGTAGTTAATTTACTTCCATCAGTAACTGTTATAATTATTGCTGGCTCCAGAAAGAATGGGTTTCTTCCCTAAGGGGAAAAAAAAAAAGTAATTTCATTTAAAATGCTCTAACAAATTTGTAAGCTTCTGTTCAGTCATTACACAGTCACTGATACCCACTGACAAAACAATAGGGCCTGAGGAATGTGCTCATGTACTACAGAATAGTGCTACGTGTTTGAGTCTTTTGGAACTTGGTCATGGAAAGCTGGACACTTAATATATCGCTATTCAAAAAACCATACAAAAATACAGCAAAAATGTTTAACATGTGACTTCAAGAATAATGCTTACTTGAGTATTCAGATAACCTTGCTGCTATTCAGAGGAGCAACTTGCTCTTCAAACCAAAGATACATCCTGCTCCCCATTCCAGAGTTGATTTTATTCTCAATTTAATTAGTGTAACGAACTAGATCATTTTCACAGCACCTTGTGATCACGATTCTAGGGTTAACAACTGATGTTAACATATTAAGGAAAATTTTGAAATTAATATAACCAGTTACATTTTTACCAAAGGGGTTCAACCATAACCATTCAACCCACAAGAATACTTCAGAAAAAACTTCCTATAATTATTTAAGATATGAACATACACAAGCTAAGACATTAAGCAAGTTCAGTTGTAACAAAAGAAGAGTCTTGGTTTGCTATTGACGCTTCCTTTGTGCTACTGTGAGTAAGCTAACAGCCTTCATTCCCCCCGAATAACAGGATCCCAAATTAATCCATTGACACTTCAGCTCCAAATCAAGTTAGTATGTTATATCCTAGCTGGGGTTAAAGACAGAACAGGACAAAGGCCACCACAGGCTTTTGTTTAACAGGTCCTACTCTCTATTGCCAATCTTGAAGCCTCATTTTTCTTCTTCAGAAAACAATAGATGCCACTAGACCCACAGCCAAGTTTCATTTACAAACACAAACTCTCATGAATGTTAGTAATTTACTCTAAAATAATTGACATTGAATTAAGTTTTTAATAAAAAACTCTGTAAAAACATTTTTAAAAGTTAATTACATAGGATCATTTACCTACTACCTAGTGTTTAAAACAAATATCACTACTGAATTTGAACTCCATTTGGAGAGGGTTGCCCATTTTTAAGTGTCAATGTCTTTACCACAGACAAAATTTAGTTTAGGACAGCAAAAGAAAAAGTTATTTGCTCTGTTCTTCTTCTAAAACAGCACACCACCACTACAAAAACTAGGCAAAATCGGAAATCAACCAGTGAAGATCCACTTCTTCCACAAAAGGTAAGCTAGTTCATAATCCTATTTAAACAATTACAAGAATTTAAGGATTCTCCAAATACAGTTTTAATTAAAATAATTTAAGAATATTTAGCCTTATTTAATTCTGAAGAACAGTTACAGTACGTTATTCTGCCAACTAGTACTTCACCCCAACTGCAAAATATCAGCTGGAAGCTAATTATGTTGCACTGGAGTAATATTTAAAACAAGAGTTTCTGCTAGAGGAAAATATTTTTCTCATGAATATGGAATATAAAATACACTCATCCTAGCACTACAAAAAGTGTGTGAAGGAGAATAAAAATACAATATTTTAGATTTAGAACATAATAGGCAGTGTTCTTCCAGGTGAATGCTCTGCTTCAATTTGAAATCTAATTATTAAAAATTTAGTCTAACCTTATTATCTATATTTGCTCATTGTCTTAAATGCTTTTGTGTAACCCAATTATCACCTCTCTCAATTCTTCCCATCTAAGATTTAAGCCTTAAGTTTAAATGCTTTGGACTCAGAACTATAAAATGATAAGGATGGAAAGCAAAATTCAACCCCCTTCTTCCCTTTCTACAGTCCAAAAAAAAAAAAAAAGTCTTTTTTTTGGAGGGAAGATTATCTAGGAGGAAGATTATCTAAATAATGACTTTGGCCTTACTCTTTCATAATTTCACAAGTATTTTACTTGTAAAATAGATAACCAAGATACCATCTAGAATGGAAATAATAAAGCAACATATTTACAAAAGCAAGACTTCTTTTAAGCCAGAAAAACAGCAACATTCATTTATGGCCAGAGTAACAACATATTTGTGAAGCTCTAATCCCAACAACCAAGTAACCCATTTTCACATGTATAACCCACATGTTATCTGTGGAAATAATTGCAGTGCACTGCTGCAGAATATTTCATGTATATAAGTAATAAGGAAACATTTCCCCTTGAAATCTCATCTCCACTTGTGGAAATTACTTGAGTAATCTTGAGTTCATCAATAGTGTTATAAATATTAACCTTGCTAGAAAGGATGTATGAAATCAAGTCAGAGTACACAATTCATCAATTAATTATTTAAAGTCACGAGTTCGCTGAGCTGCACTTAAGCTCACAGTTCCATGCAATTTAGAAGCATGAAATGAGTATCTACATTCCACCTAGAGGAGCAGAAATGTAATTTGAATATACCAAGAAGGAATAATTTCAGATGAAATGCCAATTTTTGAGGTTTACTATTTTTAACTAAAAAAAAATCTTAAAATTCTTAAAGAACACCACAGACTCTTTCAAACTTCCTCAGCCATACAAAGGCACAGAAAACCAGTATTGTCAGGCATTCCTAGAAGTACCCTCTTATAAGCTCTTAAAATTCAGAGGTGTATTAGTGATTCTGGCAAAATTAAATTACTAAAGACTTACATTTATAACTTCTTTTAAGTAAGATGTAGCAGTTTGTCAATTACTAATTTAGAATTTCATTTCAAACTAATAACTTTCCATTGCTTTTCCTTGAGAAGTATACAATTTATTAATTTACACCTTAGAAATATTGCATTCTTGAAAACACCTGGCATTCCTATACAAGAAAGTCAAAGATAAGTGTGGAAAAGTCAGTTCTTGAAGTAAATAAGGTAAAGATAGCTCTGCCTCAGTACCAATAACTTTGGAAACAAGAACCTCACTCTCTATTTAAGCTAGCATTATATAGACCTATCCTAACTAGCATACAAGCAGATATTCCTGTTCTTGGGTTCTCTGTGTTCAGACTGATTATAACCACTTATAGGGTATTAACATTTCACAATCTAGAAACTCAATTGCTATGTTTAAACCGTGCCAGTTTGAGTCTCAATTTACTGCTCAGGTTACAGTAAATAGAGAGATATTTTCAAGCTTTATTTTAAATTCGTATTTTTAAATAGATATTTTTATAGAGAAGCACCTTTGAAAAAATAAATATTTTTCCAGCTGAAAATTCAGTGGCAACTACCTCCCACAGGGACTTCAGCTAATTGCATGATATCAGTAAATTCACTTGATATCCTTTTTAGTTCAAATAAGTTGAGTGAACCGACTGCAGACTCTTAATACAGTCTTCTTTCTGAGGGCTCCTAGCAGTGGTGAAAAACGTACTGAGAAACAAGCACCAATGTTTTTAATGGTGATCTGTTTAACCCCCAAGTACTGCAAAGTGACACAAGAGGTGTTTTTTTCTCATTCACCTACAGTTTGCATTTTTTTAAAAAAGATATGCACCAAAGAGACAAAAAAAAAAAAAAAAAAACATTTTGGAAGGAAGTTATTTAAAAATGAATATAAATACCAGGGCTATCTTGTAGGTTTACTAGGCTAAAATTAGATAAGCAAGAGATTCAAAGTCCTAAAAAACTAACTTCTGTGATGCAACATGCATACTTTTGAACAGTTGATAGCTAGGAGACTATTTGTTCCAACTCACAACGCAACCCCAGTTACATTAGCCATTTCTTCTGTGTCCAGATGAACTAAATCTGTGCTCACGTCATGCAAAACAACCAAAAAAAGCTGTGAACACCACAGCTTCTGACCTCTCCCAAGTCACAGCAAGAGGCACAGCCCAGCCCACGCTGGCCGATGTGACATTAAGAGCCTTGGTTATAAAGTTATTGAATCAAATTGTCTGGTTAAGACCATCAGAACTAAAACCTCAATTTCACAGGTAAGTCCACCAACCACTTCCAACATGATTAATACATTCACGGATCTTTTTCTTCGAAGTGCACAACCAAAGCAATTCAAGAGCTACTGTGACTTTTGGATGAGCAAACACAGTATTTTACGTTATTACACATGCAGTAAGCCAATATTTACTGACAACTATCATGCATACATTTAAATATTAATCTCAGTGTCAGAAGTGTTGAAAATTTTAAGAAATAGCTGAAGTAGAAATATGGCAAAAAAGCCACGTCAGTACTGAAAATAGCATGTTCAACAAGCAGCTACTATTAAAAGTACAAGACAGTGCCTAAGAAAGAAAAACACATGTAAATTGCAAAGGCTTCAAGTGGAAAATAAATGCAAACTGAGCTAAAGTAAATACTTCTAACAGAATATATTAGTAATCACTAAAAAAAGTTCTCATGGAAAGCCCTTCTCACACATTTTCAGATTATGATCAAGCCTCTGAGAAGTATGCATTCATTTTAGTAAATCACAGACTGTAACAGAAAAACTAAACTTCTGTTGTTCGTCTATCACATATTATTGCAGTAACCCCTTTTTATTTTCAGAAATACCAGCCCTAACTGTCAGTAAAATGAATTTAGTCATCTGACCAGGAAATACAAGAGTGCACTTTTCAATTCAGTCCATTTTTTTCAGAATTTAAAAGGTCAAGATTTTCATAAATGGTGATGAGAATCTGAACAGCCATGGCTCAAAAATGACTGCTTAAAATGAACTCTAAAAAAGTCAGAGTTATGGTAGAATTATTACTAAAATTGGAAGATCTGCACATTTTAAACTGGTAACAACTTTAATAATACTAAAAAGACTGAACCTGAATTATGGTAAACTGAAAATATGATCCAAATCTATCATGTTTTTTTTTTTCCTCACTTATCTTTGCAATATCAGTTGTGCTCTAGCAAAATTATGAAATGTCCAAAACATTAACACTTATTAGAGACCTCACTCTTCAATTACTCAAAGCAGAACATCATTAGTCAAGGAGACAGAGGCATTTAAGAGCTGTACTCAGAGCAATACAAGCATTCACAGAAACTTTGCCTTGAAGATTTTATCAAATCTCTGTAGCCATACTATAGCTAATGTACATGGACATACAGACTACAGTACTCTGTGGCCAGGCTGACAAGTACAACTCTGAACTGAATCATGGTGTTATCCAAGAAATTGAGGATGCATGATGAAGCCAGCTTTGAAATTGGATTTGTTACAGAGGTCTTAGAATAGAGACTGATCCCATGAAAGTTGGGTAAGTGTTAGACTTCTGTAATTTCAGCCTCAAGAACGAAGAGTTGAAGGCACTTGAATTCTGCATGGGATTAAAATCTGACATGCCAGGCTTCACATGAGAAAAACTGCTAACTCATCTGTTTTGCTACCCGTAAGATTTTGCTATATTCCCTTGACAGTGTTGATCATTCAGTAGACAGTGCAGCTTTGTAATAGTAGCAACTGTTTCACTATTACAACATCAGGTTGTAATACAGCAGATGAATTTCAAGATGACATTCAGAAGCCTTACAAGTTTCAGGAAAGCTGAACTGGTTTGAATTTTACACAGGATATGTGTTTTGAAGTCCATTATGACATTTCCCTTGATGTCTGATCAACAGCAGAGATAAACAATGGATCAGTAAGAGACTGGGATCTTAAGAAATAACCTAATGAAACACTATTCCAGGAATTCTCTACCACCAGGAAAAAGCACCCAGCATTTTTCGGAAAGGGATGCAGCACAGAAGTAGGATTCTTACCATTACTCTAGCTCTATAGTCCAAATAAGCATCTGCAGTATGGATATCCACTCTCAACCACAACACAAATCTTTGTTCTCCCCGCAGTATCCAAGATGGGAGGATTTACACTCTACCTTCTGTTCCTGACAGACAGCTGGGAATACTACTTCACCCTTAAAGACAGGTTTAATGAACAACATAGATAAAGCAATCATGTCTTAAAGGTAATTTGAGACTCCTTACTAGAGCACTCCACATCTGGAGGAGAAAGTGAATCAGAAATGCAGATGACAGTAGCAGATTTTAGAAGCTCAATGCAGAGCCCTCGGTAGTCCCAAGAAACACAGATCTAGCTCTTCTGTCAAGGAAACAATTTAACAAGTCCTTACAGATTTCACGCACACCGTAGCTAAAAAACACCAAAGTGTCTTTGACAGAAGGATGTGGGGAAAAAAACAAGTTTGATTAATGCCAAAGGAGTCTTGACTGAGTCCACGACAAATACACTATGAAGAAAACTCCCAGCATCACCACTGACTCCCACAGATTGGGATTAACAGGTTTTTCATTACACTTTTACTCCCATGGGACTGATTTATAAATTAGTGTTTGACTAAAGTAGCTTGAGAGTAGTACCTAGGCAAACTTTTTTCAACTTTGCAATTGGAAAGCTAGCCAGCAGAGGGGGCACAAGTTAGTAAAATTTATCCTCAGGAGGTGATTGAGGAGTAGTGATATAACCTGAGGCATGTTCTGTATGAATACTGTCTCAAAATATATAGAAAAGAGCACCTACCTGTTGCTATGATTGTGTATACCAGAAAAAAAATAAACAATTGAATAAATACAGAGAAGAAGCAATCAGTCACTTGACCCTAGTCTCTTGATCTATGTTTAGCTCATAATTTCTAACATAAGGGACAGCACACAAAATTAATAGTTTTTTGTGGGTGTTTTGTGTTCTTCCTCCCCCCCCCCTTTTGTTTCCTGAAGCTAACAGATACAAAGAAACATATCTTCTGGAGAAAGCCTTAAGAATCATATTAAGAAACATTCTCCTAGAATTTATCAAGGTGAGAGCTCATACTTCCATTAACTCACCATCTTTTCCCTCAAAGCATGGGAAAATGCTGTTCCAGCAGACTTGTTTTGTCCTGCACTCATTCACACTCTGAAAGCCGGGGTATTGATGCCAATGATTTTGCAATAAGGATGGACACCACAAAGGATCTTTCCTCCATGAGGTGAAGGGAATTCAAAACCCAGATTGAGCTGTGTACAGCTATCCTTCCCTATAGGCTACAGCAAGATTATTATAGACAAAGTAATTTTCTGTTTCCAAGGCAATTCTTCTTTAGTTAACTACCTTACAAATATTTAAGAGTTACTCATCCGATGCCCAATACATGCAATAACCAGTTTCTTATTTGAAGTGTCTGAAAAGGATTACAAGGTAGTTACATGTGTTTTGCTTCATTTCTTGCTGGTGCTAGACTTAACAGACTTAAGTGATTTCTGCACACACAGTTAGGACACTGACTCTATGGTAAAACTGAGGCTTTTTGTATTTCTGGTGACTGGAGCAAATAAGTTGCAGGTTTAAAGTGCTAATATGAAACAACTGGCAAAAAAAAAAAAAAAAAGTTTATCAAAGGAGAACAAGTGTAACAGACTTTTCCTAAAGCCAGGAAAGAAATTACACTCAACAGCACACCAGTTACAGACTACTGAAGTAAAAGGTGCATTCTTGAAACAACTGCCAACTCCATTACATCAGTTACGCAAATTCCACTTAAGAAATGTAACATATTTAAGAAAATGGGATGAAAAATAACTTTCTCCAGTGTATTTTTGAACAGATCTTAAAATTACTTTAACTATTGAAGCTCCAAATATACATTATCATATACTTTTACTTGCTAATCAGGAAGCCCTAGAGCAAGAATTCCAAGGCCCAATCAGGTATTACTTAATTACAAGTATTTCAGGGACAAAACACCAATTGCATAAGAGATATCAAAACCTTTGAAAAAAGGTCACAGAAATGTATTTAAATATGTATTATTATATAACAAGCATATCTGCTTGCATTACCTGAACTTGTGAGTTAGCCAATAAATTCATTGCAGATCCATCTCAAAATGTGCAACGAAAGCTCTGTGATGAGCATCGTTTTTGTAGATGCTATTAACTTTACAAATTCTGGGTTTGAAATCTGGTACTGAATGTACTGAAGACTGTAATGTATTAAAGACTTAGTTGTGCAGCTTCAGTCATCTTAGAATGCTAACGAAAACATTTGTCCTAAGAACAAAACCAAGACAAACAGCAAGAAGCACCAAAAAAAAGCCATACAAAGCAGCCTAAAATGGAAACTCAGAACTAAAGGTGATCATTCTGTAATACAAAATCTCTCCATTGAATAGTGCACATGTGAAAACAGAAGGAAGCATTTTAGAGACCATGTTCATACTGAATAATACAGAAATGATGAATACACAGTAGGATGTACTACGACAGACTTCAAATCCCAGGATTCACTGGTGTTCTGAAGTTCCTAAATCACTCAAATGCAAACATTCCTAAATCAGCTTCTAAAACACTCCATTATAAAGCTTTGTCCTGTTCCTTTCGCCTAAGAACAAATTTAATTGAGTTCTAAATAATACATTTTGTAAGTGATAACTTCTTGATTAACTTCTAAGTGCTCCAATTTAGATTAGGTCCTTGATAAGTTTCAAAAACAATTCACTCCTTAAACCTCACAATTTATGACATACCTGTGTGACATTCTCAAATAAATTGAAACAACACCATGTTCTTTGTGACCCAACACATGAACTCCAGTAAGGAACTGAACATGGAGAAGCAGCAATGAAATGAAGAACAAGAAGAAAAGCTACAAATATTTTCAACATGTAAGCACTGAAGTTTATAAAAAATCACAAGAACAGAAATATTAACATTTCTTTGTATTAAATTAATTGGAATATATAAGCTGCAAAACAACTGTGATTGCATCTTGTACCTTAATTTTAAGGTAATGGAAACAGTTGTTTAAAAAAAGATGCACCTTATCAGTTAGTTACAGATTAGCAAATGAATCACTACTGGAATCACTTAAATTGGATAAATCAGCCAACAAATCCTGGTGGTTTCCAGAGTTATTTGGCAGAATACAGTAAATACAAGCTGCTAAAAAAATACATTACATTTGAGCTTTTACACCCTTTTAAAAAAACAGCTAGAATAACTATTCATACCAAGCACAACTACATCTTCAGAGCCAGCCCCAAAGAATCTGGGTTTGAAGATGATTTTTTTCATATTTTCTAAAAATATTTCTGAATGTTTTATTCCAAAAATAATTGACCTTGTCATGCTTTGGACCGAGTCCCTAATTACTGCAGCTTTTCTGCTTCACATCAGTGATTTTACATAGCTAGTCCTGGCTCAGTCTGTGGAATTGAGAGCGCTAGGCCAGGCCTCTGCTCTTCATATACTGGAGAAGGGTAATGAATTTCAGAATTGCCAGCATACCGAGTAGGGAAACATCAAATAACCCAAGTGGAAAAGCCAAAGAGAGGGATGTATACAAAATTCTCTACCCTTCGGGAGGTTATCAGCACAGGGTACTGACAAACTGACTGAAGGTAGCTTATTGACTCATGCATATAGGATGATTCTGCTGAATGATTGCTGCCCCAACGCTTCCCAATGATTCTCTCGCGGAGTTTATCACCACTTCAGCAGGAGCAACCTAGCTGTTAAAAAATTGATTCTGAACCACTTCAGTTCGCAGTCCAGCTTATTAAGGCACCTGAATCAATCATTGGTTTAATTTACTACATGAAGTCGCAGTCACAGCTTGCTTCAGGTTTGGTATAACTACGACCTTGTGAGAGGCAATAAGCTCAGGAGTGGAGGAGAGCAGAGAGCTAGGATGGATGTCACTTCAGCAGTCCTACAGTAATGCATGCAATTAAGCTGGTATTCTGGGATCCCAAGCCCCAGGCGTGAGGTAGGGCATTTGGTGAAGGAAAAGAGATAAACACACACAGAGCAAGTGGCTTCTTCAACAGAAGCAAGAATGTCACCTTACGTTGATTCTAATGACAAATATTCTAGATTTGTTCAATGTAGTTTTTTGGCTTGACATTGGCAAAATGCACATCGTATTCAAGTCATTTATCCTCAAGCACTGTTAATGGGTTATATTAGATTAACACTCAGCTCTCCACAAGCAGTAGCAATTGCCTATAGACTGAAAAATGCACACGTTTAAGGAAATAGGGTTGGCTACACCAGACAGCCATCAAATATGATTATTCCGGTAAGTTTCCTGGCCCAGTTAACAACAGGACATTAAACATGATTTTCAGTACGTACATCCTTGAATTACTTTCAGAACCACATATTAGAGAACTAAAATGCACCAGTTTCTGCTAGATCAGTCTTACCAAAGGCCTCTGCCATTAAAGCCGTGTTATGTCTAGCATAATTCCTTATCTATTATTCTCATTACCTACCACTGCAGTGCTGCAAGATCCACATTTCAGAGCAACTAGAGTAGAATCAGATTTTGGTAAAACCTCCTGTCCTCTCCATACAACCAGAAGCCTTATCTGTTCAGTTTCCCAGTCATGCTCACTCATGTTTCCCCAACTAAAGTTAATATAATGCCTTGCAGACAGCAACTTCTTACCTATTTCTAGTCAGCTAGAGACACTAACCCAGTTTCCCCACTGGAAAAATGTAGGCTTTTATCTATAGTAGACTGTAGGTTTATGTAAGCTAGGGCAAATCAATTAACTGAGGCACAGACACTATCTCTAGAATGAAAACAGGTACTTAAATAACAGATATTTGAGTTCTCATTATTGTAGGATTGAAGTGGCCTATACATTTTTGAGAAATCTAGTCCATTAGGGGGTCAACTTTACAGTAACAGAATGATTGAACACATTGCTTCCATGTTAACTTTAAGATCAAGTATACAAGCAATAAAGCACAACAACATATTATAGGATTATCAGAAATATCCTACATCTTGTATGTTTGTATCATTGACTAGTCCCATTTAAGAAAAACAAGCAAGGATCTTCTAATATGTAAGATTTACCCTAAATATACACAATCACCATCTCCTGTCTGAAGTAGTTTTTGTTGAAATGAGCCTGGCACACACTTGGACAATTAAACTTAGCACCACAGTCACACAATGCAAAGCGCACACTCCGTGGAGATCTCTATTAGCCAGATGCTAATGCTCACAAATCATATGAAATTCCAATCTGTTGCATAAGCAGATGAAAACAACTTGAATAAAGGGCCACACAGTATGATGCTAAAAAACACATGAAGTGCAAATATGAATGTGTTCAAGTGGTAGCTGCATATACAGACATACTCTATGAACTAAAGGACTCACTGTGTTGTTACAGGCACAAAATACACTCTAAAAAGAAAAGCAACAGCAAGCAGGACTCTCAAGCAACACAACCAGTTTCAACTGAGCCTCAGTCAAGTAAAGTCAGATGCATAACAAGTCACAGTTCTTCCCTTCAAGCTTCAGAGGTACAGACTGTCTACCACAAAACTCCAAGACTGAGCATAACTATTCAGTAAGGAAAGGAGGAAAAAATTAAAGAGAATAAATATAACGAGACACCAGGGAAAATAAAAATACTTGTGCTTCACAAAAAAAAAAACAAAACACTCCAGGCTCTGTATCTATATGTATTTGCTTCACATCCCTGACAACTAGCTGCCATTTGCCAAGTGCAAATACTTCAGAGAATACTTCAGCTATGGGACACATACCTTTAAACACCTAAATAAGAAAGCTAACATACATATTCAAGGAGTCTATGACTAACAGAGGCAGTTACACTGCTCAAGGCATAAAGGCAAGAGATACAATTTTGCAACTCCAAACTGTCCTCGGACTTTCTCTGCTGACTTTTTAGTGAGGCCAAGTATCAGCCTGAGACAGAAAGCTATATCAGCTGCTTAAGCATTGGCAGCCTGCCCCCACCTGATCCCTAAAAGTCAAAGTCACTGCAGACATGTTATGGCAGTGGCCCTTCCAGAACTGATTTATTGAAAATAAAGCACTTAAAGAACCAAAGTGGCCAAAGTATACTTAATATTCGGAACATGGGGATGTATCTCACTTCTTTCTGCTAACAAAACAGATGGATGAGATCATTTTGGCCAAGAAAAAATACAGTGTTTTGTGTAAGCTTGTTTTAACTTTTTGTCTCTTCTTTAAAAATGCAATGGATTAGAATTAGACAAGTGATTTTAATAACATCCAAATTTGATGTGATTATTACTCTTGAGACTCCATGAACTTGGTTAGTACGGGACAGCTGAAAGCAACGCAGTTCCACCTCATGTGGAAAATGTGGGGAAAAAGGACGGTGTAGCTCTCGTTAAAGGACACCCTGAAACAAAGCTACCTAAAAATTAAAACATTTCAACAGTGAACAAAATGGCAGGTTTGTAAGTTACAGTATAAACTGTATAAATTAGGAAGCAGTATTCTTAATTTCATCATGTATTACATCAGGATTGACTTTCATCAGCATTTCACATATAGACCTTGGACATAACAGGCATGTAAATTTACATTAATACCATTTCTAATCTACAGAAAATAGGCAACTACAAATAATCCTTTCTTACATATTTCTGCTATTGCCATGCTTCAGCTTGCTATGTTGTTCTCTGTTGACCGAAGTTTTCCCATTTAGTTTTGCTGGGGCAGGGGAAAAACAGAGAACTTGGAGATCTACACTAGGAGTGCAAATCTCTGCCTCTACCAACATGAAACGCAAACTGCTTGTGCAACCATGCCAGCATGACAAAGCAGGAAACCCTAATCTAAACTTTGGTTCCAAATTTGGATGCACACTCAACACAGGCCATTCCAGTGCAGTGTTTATGGCCCCAGAACGCCAAGACAAAAGTCATGCTTGAAGGATTTTGACTTTAGAAAGTAAGGAATTCCAGTAACAACCCTCAAAAAAACAATCCAAATATAAAACTGCTCAAAATAACAGGTCACACAAAGCATAACATATACAAATATTGGGGACAATATTTTATATGGGTGTTTTGTTTTTTAAAGCTCAGTGTATCTTAGATGTAGATATGCACATGAGCAAGGAGTTAGTCTGCAATTCATGACATAAACCTAAAACTGAAGTGTGCCTAAAAGCACAATTAGAATTGATCTCCTAAGCATGCTATCTACATGTGTTTGGAATATTAGAATATTTAAGCTATTATGGCAAAACACGCTGATCTCTAGAGACCAACGCTAAGCTTTACTGTGTGAACACCTCGGCAATACTGTAGCTACACATTAGTCTAATCATATATTCAGAGAACTATAAAGTAGCAGTTAGCCTAAGATTAGATTGTTTGATGCTCATATATGATGTGACTGAAGCCTTCAGAAACCAAAGCAATATTAAAAAAAGTCATCCAATGCAGGACACCTTTCAACTTCCAGGTCAGAAATAGGTCTTTCTAGCCTTCCGCATGTTTTTGAAGTCTCAAAATATCCATAATCAATTGGTTTCCATTTGGATTTTAGTTTGCTTCAAGATTCGTTTCACTTTTCCACATACGTGAAATACGCTGCCAAAAAAAAGGCTCTCACCAAGACTGGGCACAGCTTGGTAAGCCATCAAAAAA
The DNA here is from genome assembly GCF_965140915.1 of Aythya marila. Classification (NCBI taxonomy): domain Eukaryota; kingdom Metazoa; phylum Chordata; class Aves; order Anseriformes; family Anatidae; genus Aythya; species Aythya marila. The sequence goes on along the minus strand of NC_139042.1, from coordinate 27,853,778 downwards.
GTACTTCTGCTACTACTTTAAATACAGAGTGTACCTTTCCCAACACTGCAAATGAAAAATACCTATCTCAAGTCCCCTTGGATTACAGAAGCATCATAGTTGGCCTCTTGGTTTCAAAACAATTATGTTAGCATGTGCTAACAATTGTTTAATATACATTTAATATATTTAGTTATATTTGTTTAACAAGACCAACTCACCTCTAGGCAGGTTTTACCATACTGATACTTACGATGCTGAAGAATATGTCCAAGATACTCTATTTAGATAAAAAGCTCACAAAAAGCTTCTGCTACTGAAAAGAGTTGTTTCTACTGGCAATATTAAAATAAAGTTTCATCCTGAGAAAAACCTGAAGAATAGCTTGATACACCAACACCAAAATCCATTCTAATAAGTACCAGTAGGTTCTTATTTTATCTTCTGCGCACAAAAATCTAGTAAGAGACCCTCATTATACAAATAATAGGAAAGGTGAAACACGAGGGGTTTCAGGTATGTTTTAGAAGTTTCAGACATCCATCAGATTCATTATGGTAGTGCTGCAATGGTGCTTTGCATGTAAGTTTCAAAACTCCACTGATACATTTTTACCTACCTGAGTTTACAGCTCATACTTAGAAACTTTGCTACAGATTGCAAGTTACTGAAGTAGATACTTAGTTCCACTCAGCCACTTGGTTACATTTTACTGTGTTACATAATAGCCACCTTCATGTTTTCTGTTTACACAGAAAGAATCATTCCAGAAACATCTATTAGTATTTAACCCTTCCATTAACTCTAACAACCTGCATCCATTTGCCTTACTCAAAAACACTCAGTTGAATTGTGACTGCATGCATGCTGCTGAGCAAGCCATATCTGTGAGATGTAAGAGTGTATTCCAAGAGGAAGGAAAACCTGCTAGTTATAGGTTTGGTATTTCAGACTGCCTGAAATAATGGGGAAGCTGAACTGGGGAAAATATGGCAAAGTCAATTAGCTAAGTGCAAACTGAGCCTATAAAGTGTTTTATGTGATGACTGTGAGTTTACTGAACTTAGCATGCTTAAATTGCATTCTTCCTGAACACATCCAAATCCTGTGTTTTCTTCCAAAGTTTTCTGTAAAAAAATGCAGAAGGTGAAGAGGACCACTATTTTTAGCAAACAAAAAGCTGACACCTTATTTGAAAGTTCATTCTTCTGCTATCGTAATCAGCACAAAGCACAGTATGCAGACTCAAGAATAATACAGAATTTACCCATCTGAAAGAGCCGCAAAAAAATGAAATAGTCACCTTAAAATATATAAGCTTTCTAAAATCCTAATAAGCTGACCTCTAAGAATGTCACATTATTTTCCTTTTGTCCGGTTTACTGCCTCCTTGCACATTTCTTGTGCTGTTGACAAAAACCATCAAAAATGTAGATCTAAAAAAAAAAAATCCTAGGTAAGACAAAGGGTTTAGAGAGAAATAATATAGCACTAATATCAGAAACACCTTCGGAAAAAATCTTCCAGGTTCTTGATAATCTAAACACGTTGACGGTGCCCCTTTAAGACCTGAATGTGAAACACTCTAATCAGCTGATGATGTAGTTGTCCACTCAATCATTATCAACTCTGTATGTATTTACTGAAAAAGTAATAGCAGTAAATAGTCATATTAAAAATATGAACATCAATGTTGCAAGAACATATGAAGCAGGAGATTTTCCTCAATTTCAGAATTACCGTTCAGCCACCACTCTTGTTCAGGAGCTGAGCTGATGGAAAACTCTGGTCTACTTTGAAAGAAATCAAGTATAGTGAGTCACACTGTCATTTAAACAAACAGTTCAAAGTTAGCAGGGGGACAAGACATCGTGCTGTTGAATGACATAACCAGGCAATCCCACTGAGTCTGCATCATGTCTTGTCATTTTTACATATGTTTTACAATCCACATGTGAAACAAATGGATCTTAGCAAATACCTTAGAAGCTTGTCAATGCAACCAAAAGCCAAGCATGTTAGTAAAAAAGATATTAAGCCAGATCATTTTTTCAGGGAAAAGCTTAATAAATGTTTAGATTTATTACTTCATGCAATACCACACCTAAAATAATCTGTCGCATTTTCTAAAATTATCTGCTCCTCCCACTCTGAGATAATCACTCTTCAAACATCTGCTATATTGAAGTAAACTACTCAGTTGTTCTGTGGACTTAATATTTTAAACTGCTTAAGAAGTGAATCTGAGTGAAATATTTTCAAATGTAACTGAGCATTCCGATCATTTCTATTACCCTGAATTTGTAAGTTTCTCATACTGTGTATGTTTAAGATCAGATTTATCTTAAGCTAATTTTAGGTAGTAGACTTCAACGATAGGAAGTTTGACAGATATGACATTGTTCAAAGGCCAATGTGAATCTGAGGCATCTTAACTGCCTTGGATATCATCCTGTGAGTGCTGATGGACCAGTTAAGTGCTTCAGAATTTAATTTTATTTATGAATAATCTGCTACTTTGATCAGTAGAGCCAGAATGGGAACCAGAGACTTCAGCAGCAGATGATTTGGCACTTGCAATCCATCCATCTACTTTTGCAGATGCTAAAAGAAGGCAGAAGTTCTGTTCAGTCACTTGACCAAGCATTTGAACACCTCTCCAGCAGTCTGTTCAACATGTGGACAGAACAAACAGCACGCATAATCATGGTGGGTTCAATCTTAGAGAGATTTGTAACCAAAACACACCGGACAAGAATTGCTCAACAGACAAAACAGCAACAGCCCACAATAATGAAAACTAACTAGTCAAGAGAGTGACAAGTCAGCTTGCCTACTTGACAGGGCTGTTGAGCACAACTTCGCTCAGAGAAAGCTTAAATACTTGGGTTTAAACACTGTATTATCACTAGCAAGAGCAATGGTAAAGAGCAAGTATTCCATGTACATGCCTACAATGGCAAATGTTCTAAAAAGCTTCACATAGCTCACGTAACTAAAGAAAAATGTCATAAAATGGGAAAGGTTAGCACACAGATGTACAAGAGGACAGCAGATGGTAATAGACAAAAAAAATAGCCATGTGTGGAACTAGCACTTTTTTTTTTTTTTTTTTTAAAGTTTCATCACCAAACTGGCATTTTAAAAATGTTTAGACTCACTTGATCACCTAGTGGCAAAGCCATACAACGCAACACGAGAGAGAAATTTCCTTCCCAAACAAACATGGCATGTTATCACAAACTCTGCTCAGACTGGAAAGGGGAGGGGGAGAGAGGGGGCTTATTTTCACAGCCACATTCCCATGTTAAATACCAAGAGCAGTAACTAATCCTCAGATAGCAGATGATACATTACATGGAAAAAAAAAAAAAAAAAAAAACAAATGAAAAGGGGAGATTCAAGTTAGCATGTCCCATGTGAAAAATACATGATATACTTTGCCCAATACTAATAACGCGCTTTATAAAAAACAAATCCAGGGTTTGATCCAGTGCCAGAAAGTACTGGATACTCTTCCTAAAGCACATATTTAGGCTAGAGTCACTGGCTTATAGGAACTCACTACTGAGCAAGAGAATTCAGGCCCACCCCAAAAGAAGTCCTGCTTTAAAGGGACAGCTGCAACACAGACATTAGGAAAGCACAGCTCCTCGAGGCTTGATACAGCATGCAGGTCTATGAAAATACAGGTATTCAGAGAAAAGTTGTAGTAATCTCGTTAGAAAATGTTTTTAAAAAGGTGTGTTCCACTCAATACTTTTGGAATATGCAGTGCTGCTCAAAAATCAGCTCATCTCCCAAACCGTACTTATGTGATCATACAGCACTGTATACATAAAGCCAAGTTTTCATGACCCCCGTCAGGCTCATCAGTTAAGGTTCTGAAACATAAGACTTGCTGGAAAAAAAATTACAAAGTTTAACTGAGAAGATCAACTTGGAGGCTACATCACCGTTTAAGAACTGAGTAATTATGGGGGGGAAATAAACAGTCAGGTACAAAACTATCAACATCAACTACACTTCTTCAAACTATCTGATCTCTGCTTACTTTTGAAGAAGCCCCCACATCACGTATTTCACGAAGACGCCTCTTTGGACATTTAGTTAATAGCTGTCCCTGAGAAGTTTGTGTTTTGTTTTTTTTCCACCTATTAACAGTCAACCTACCTGCCCATAGTTGTCTATGCCAGTTACTAATCTATTTAAGTTTAATAAATCAAAAGCTGTCCTTAGGGACTGGCCAAGAGTCGTAAGTCCTTCAGCTTGAAGGTTTTTCAGTTCATTCATAAACGTTGCATGGTTTTCCTTCCAGCCAGCCTGAAAAGAGAAACGTGAGAAGGCATTCTTCAGACAGAAGCTTTGTAAGGAATCAGGGTTTTCTGTTCAGCAACTAAGCAAGACACTTTGTCGGCGCATGCAGCTCAGCAGAAAGGCAAAATACCTTGGAAGTTATGAGCATTTAATGCCATTATGGAAAGCCTCAAAATAGTTTAAAATCCTCACAAGCTGGATCTATCTGATGATCCAAAGGGCGAATTTCTGTGAAGCCACCCGTGAATAGCCCTCGCAGCTATCTGAACTCCTCTGCCCAGCCTTGAAGCGATCTCCAGCAGGTTCACAGCCCTGTGTCATGCGGCCCCACCACCCCCTCGCCTTGTTTCCCCCCCGAAAAGGGCAGGACAGAGGGAACCTTCCCCCCCCCCCCCAGCCATACAAACTCTCCTCGGAGTTGCTGTCACTTCTCCCAACTCGAATTAAATATCCCCCACAGTTCATTGCTGCTCACAAACCACACAGGGGAGGGACAGAGGAGGGGTGGGGGGGGAAAAAAGAAAAAAAATAATAAAATGTCGGCCATGTTGATGTCAGCGCTGCCGCTGCCAGAGCCCGGGCGTGCGCTGAGCTGCCCGGCCCGGCCGAGGGGGCAGGAAGGAGGCTGGGGAGGGAAGGGAAAAGGGAAGGGAAGGATTAGCAGGGGAGGAATGGGGAGGGGGGGGGTTTACCTTGATAGCGTAGGGAGGCTCCTCGAAAGTGACCAGCATGTACCTGTCTCCCCTGCTGGCCGGGTCCCGGGCTCGGAGCTGCGGTGTAAATGGTGGTGGGGAGAGGAGGGGGGGGGGACACAAAGCAGAGGGTGAGGCGGGAGGAAGAGGAGGAGGAGGAGGAAGGCGGGGGTGCAGGAGCCCCCCCCCAAGCCCCAGCCCTCCCTCCTCCCCCTCCCCTCCCTCCCCGGGTGCCCGCACACCGCCACCCTCGCCCCCCGCAGCCCCCCCCTTCCCCTTTTTTCCCCTCTCCCCCCCCATCCCAAATTCGTTTCTCTCCCCTCCTCTCTCTCTCTCCTCGCCTCCTTGCAGCCGGTACCTTCATGAAAGTCTCTACAGCGCCTTTGGCTATGTCCAGATAGGTGGTGCCCAGGTGGGTGCGCTGGTTCATGGAGGCGGACGTGTCTATCAGGAAGAGTAAGATGGGCATAGTGCGGAGGGGCCGGCGGCCGGGGCGGCTACATGGACCGGGGCTGGGGGGGGGGAGGACCAAAGGGGGAGGAAGAGGAGGAAGAGGAGGGGGGAATGAGTGGCCGTGAGTGCTGTGCACGGGGAAGGGCGCCTCCCCGCCGCCCCTGCCCTCAGGGCGAGGGGAAGGGAAGGTGGTGGGGAGGTGGAGGGGGGGTGGGGGGGGGGCAGCGCTGCCTGCCCTGCCCTCCTTTGTGTGCGGGGCCTGCTCAGCCCAGCACGGGCTGGCTCATGAGGGAGCGGCGGGGAGGGCTGCGCCGCTGCTGACCTTCCCCCCCGCCGCCGCCCCGACCACCACCACCACCACCACCTCCTCCTGCTTCTCCTTCCTCCTCCTCTCCTCTCCTCTCTTCCCCTCCCCCTGTTGCTGCTGTTGCTGCCGCCCCCCCCCCTTTCCGAAGTTTCGGGCGGAGCAGCCGCAGCACCGCCGCCGCCCGCCCCCCTCCGCCTCTGACTGAGGCGCTGCCGCGCTCGCCGCCGGCTTTTAAAGCCGCCTGGGCTGGGCTGGCCACGCCCCCAGGGCACGCGGACACGCCCCCACGTGACGGCCTCCCCGCCCCGCCATTGGGCCGCCGGGCGGTGCCTCGTTAGCATATTCAAATAGGGGGCGGGGCGAAGGGGATACGGGGGGGAGCGGGCCCGAGCGGCGGCGCCGCGCATGCGCAGTGTGTGTGTGGGGGGGGGGCGCCGGGTGCGGGCAGGGGGGCGCCGCTCGGCAGAAAATGGCGGGGGGGGGGGTGGGGGGAGCGCGGGGCGGGGGGTGCCGCTCGTCAGAAAATGGCGGCGGGGGGGCTGCTGCGGGGCTGAGGGGAGGGAGGCGGCTCGGCCCCGCCGGGAACGGGCGGCGGAGCCGCGGGGTGAGGGGAGATGATCTCCTTGAGGCTGAGGGAAAGGAGGCTGAGGGGGGGAGCCCTGCTCCCGCTGAGGGGCTGCGAGGCGCCCCCTGAGGCAGCGCTTCACCCGTCTTGATGCCGGCTTTGCCGGGGGGGAGGAGAGGCCCCCTGAGGCGCTCCGATCCCCAAATTACCCCTCGGGACAGGAGGCCGAAGGGGAAAACCCAAAGTCGGGCTGAAATCCGCCGGCCTGGCTGAAAGGGGGCTCGTTTATCAGGGAAAAGTTCAGCCTCTGGCAGCCCGACGTGTCCAGCGGGGTTCGGCGTGTGGCAGGGAATTCCGACAGACTCGGTCTGATCTTCTGTGTAAAAATAAATAAATAAATAAATAAAAATGTAAAAAAATTGGCCGGCCCTCGCTGTGACCTTTTCCCCTACGTGCAGGCGGAGATGAACGTTAATGTGCCTTTGATCCGTGCTCAGGCACTCTTTTGAGTTTACTTCCTATAAATCATACAATCGTGGAGCGTTTCCAGCCAATTAGCGATGAAGATCTGTCCTCGGTTTTTGTTTGCTTGTTTTCCCCCAACAATTGAGTCTCTGCCGTTTCTGCTCCGCTAGCCTTCAAGCACTAACTCCAGAGCCATTTTTTAGCATAATCTGTTCAGGGGGTTGCTCCGCATCCTCTCTGCCTGATGTTTTTCTCCCGATCCGGCTGATGTGCTCCCACAGCCGCTGCTCTCGAAGGTACGAAGCCACTGTGCTCCCTCTCTCAAGATAAAATTGGCAGTGGCCTGGTTTGATTCATTTTGTTCTTCCAGGCAACGTTTCTGTCTTGTTAGGCAAGAGCTGTTTCTGGCTTTTTTTTTTTTTTTTTTCTTTTCTTTAAGACTAATGAAAGATTAGCATTTAGTTTCTAGGAAGGCTGGAGAGAGAGGGGTGGAATTGTATTTCCATTGCAGTTTTTAGGCATTCTTAGGCCTGTGAGCATGGTATTTTGATATTTTGGCTTGCGCATTGGTATCTGCAGCCTGTGCCATCCATTCTGAGGCGCTGGAGCAACCCCAGGGGTGCTTCCTTTTATCCCAGGTCACCCCTCGGAGTCCTGTAGGACTTTGGGAGTTGGGAATGAAACTTGATTTTTGGAGTGGGTACAGGCAAATTATGACAACTGTATTTCTTCAGAAGCAACGTCCTCTGCTGTGAGTACTCAGCGTGGATCCTGCGGGCAGTGATAAGCCCAGCCGAGCTGGTGTGAGTCTGAAGCCGCTTGCATCTTTCCAGCCATTCAATTTCAGAGCTCCAGTGGTGGGGCTGTGTCTTGTGACTGACAGCAAGGCTGTGCTGGTCCAGGGTCTACTGCTTAATCTGAGCCCCTGCTGCTAGAGGAAGCAAACCAGCAGGTGCTGCTGAGGCCATGTTGCTGGATTGCCCTGGAATCCAGCTGCATGCCAGCCCCCATTGTACAATAAAATATTTGGTCTGTTGGAGAGCCTTGGTACAACACAGTCTCTTGCTGTCTACATCTGTGGTTTGGGATGCCTTTTGTCCCCTTGGCTCTCCACAGAAAGTTGCACGCATCTTCTGGCTCCCTGTCAGGTGTGCGGCTCCTGAGGAGGTCAGCAAGGTTGCCTACTGCTAGACTAGTAATTATCTCCCTAAGGTGGTGGGATTCGAGTTGTTAAGTAAAGGCCGTGGTGCTACTTTAACAAGTCATGCCTTGGGATTTGTAACTCCTTTGGGGAGTAGTGTTGAGTGAGTGTATGCTGTTGGCCTCTTAATTGGCTTCCTTTTAAATCTCTTAGACAGGCACGTTCCTCAAACATGCCATCTTCTCTCCTATGTGTAATATCATTGATGTTTCATTGACTGGCCTAATAAAAGAGCACCTCTTTTATGTGTCAAGCATCCATCCTCTTGGAGAGCATTCTAAAACTCAGAAACTTCTGGAAAGTAGCCTTCTCCAAAGTGCAGGGGGAAAAAAAAAAAAAAAAAAAAAAAGGCATTTTAGAGCACTCGCCTTACTAGGAAAATGTTGTGAAAGGCAGCCTGGGACATGCATGGAGACTTCACGTAAATCCTGGAAGGTCATTTGGAATTTTTAATTTTTCGGTTTGTTGCCAGTAGGGGGGGCGGGAAGAGAGGGAGGAAGGCATTAACTCTTCGTGGTAGACTCGGTCATAAACCAGCTTGAATTCTGGAGTCACCTTGAAAAGTGGATGCAGTAGGCACACCGTGTTTTTCTCACCAACATGAGGGGAAGGTGAGACCGAAGCAGCTGGGCCTCTCCTGCTCCTAGTCCCCTCAGTCCAGGGATTGTCACTGATAAAGGAATCCCACCGACAAAACTTATATGCAGCTCCATTGGGATTTATACAAGCAAAAACACTTTATGAATTCTGTACGTACTCTCTTTTTGCTATTATCTTTGAAGCCATTTGGAACATTCAGTTCTCCCTGCTCCTGTGCATGTTATATTAGATCCATATTAGATCCCCTATAGGGCAGAATCAAGGCTGGTTTTGTGTTGTCTGTGGTAGGCATTAGTACTTTTCTGCTGGGAGCTGGCCAATTTGATTAATATTGAGAAAGATTCTTTCAAAGAAAGATAATCAACCCAAGCCTAAGTCTGTATCAGCCTCTTAATGCGAGAGTCATAATGGCTAGTGCTGCCATCAGAGCCACATTTATAAATCTGTACAAGGGATTTGCTATGAAGGAACAAAACCCAGTGATATTAGTGCTTATGCTCATTACTGGGAGAGCTGATGCAGCTGAGCAGGGAGAGAGCTTGAGACTATCACTGAAAACAGATGCGTTTTTGGATTCAGCCCTTTTACATGGTGGGCAAAATTATACCCCTTGTACAGGCTAAATGAGGCAGTTCTGTCTTTTCTCCTAAATCTAGATGAATTATTTCAGCATGGTTCTGTCTGAAGGAATACCTCTGCTGTATTGATAATGCAAAGGATAATTACAAAGGATTCCTGCATATATCCTGCAAAGGATTATTTCATACATAATTTTTGTTTGTTATTTTTCATCCATGAGGGAGCTTGAACACAAATCTGTATCTATGAACACCCATTTTCTGATCTTCAGAGTGGGCATTGTCCATTTGAGGACAAGTAAGACAGTATTAAAAATGCAAATTTTACTTAAAATTTAATTCTAACTCAATAAAGCAAAATAAGAGGATAAAAAGATGCCTGAAAAAACATCATTTTAAAAAACAACTTTGGTGTCATTTAGTGTTATTATTTATTTATTTATTTTGTCTTGAAGATAAACAACAGCTTCTCCCAGTCGATAGCCATGAAATTATTGTTATATTATCAGATTGTGTTAGGCTTATTTTGTCTGTCCTGAACCACAGGCTTGAACTAGAACTGGCAGTTCAGCTTTGATTATTATTTTTTTTTTTAATTGGCTTTCTCCTTCAGACAGAATTGTTTCACAAAGATACAAAGATCTTGGTCAGCCCAGGTTCTAGTGACACAGGTAAATTTTTCAGAGCCCCCATGAGAATGCAATTCCATAGTCTTGTAGATTATCATCATTAAACATGTTTTATTTCCATGCTTAAGAGTCTTAAATTTTCCATTGGTTAATTTTATTCTACTGTTCATCACTATGTATATATCATTCTGAGTATTACTTATTATTTTTTAGTACTTGTATCCTACTCCTTTTAGCCTTCTTTCAGCCAAGTTCTGTGCATTCAAGTTATTTGCTTTCTCCATAAATAAAATATTATTTTCCACTTGTTTTGGACTTGAATAAATGAGAGCTTAAATTGTGGTTTGGGGTTGTTTTTCGTGAGTTTCTCTTCAGTGATTTTTGACCCTGCTTTTTTTTTTTTTTCCTCTCCCTGAAATTGTTACCTGTAATTCAGGTAGCTTGGATACATGTATAGAACTCCTCCTAGATGAGTAATTACTGAGAAGATTGGGATCACATAAAATGTAACCCTCAAAATTTTTCAGAAAAGTGGCATTGAGAAAACTGGATCTCAATTTTTTGTGTGTATTCTAGGACTTTGCCCATTTTTTCTTCTAAAATTTGCAGAGGCAGCTGTCTGCCTTTGAAACCGTCTAGCACCTTTTAGAAGTCTGTACTTTGGCTTTCCCAGCACCAGAACACGGTGAACCTACACCGCTTTGCGGAACAATGACCCCTAAAAGCAGTTGCTTTCTGGCTTCTGTTGGCCCATCTTCAAAGACAGCTTCGTTTTCATTGCCTGGAGATCGGGAAACCCAGAGGACAGCCTTTGAAGCTTCCCAGGGATTTTTGTATTCTCCACCACCGCTTCAGCCATCCAAATCCCTTGCTGTTTTCTGGCTCGGTAGTTGGAAGCAGAGTGAACAGCGGTGTGCCATCCAGGGGCAGCATAGCTAATGCGGGCTTGCAAGGAAAGCGGGATTAGAGTAGTCTGAAGTAGTTTGTTTTCTAAATGTCCCGGCTGAAAGTGGGCACTGAGAGATGAAGTTCATGAATATTTGTGAAGTACTTAAGCTCTTGGAAAGTACGTTATGGTAGAAGTGCACAGTAAGATTATTTTCAGAGGAAAAACTGATCTCTTTGAGGACCATCTGTGCTGTGACAGTAGAAGTCAGTCCGTTAATGATTGAGAGGTTGGAAGGCACCTGAGTAGAAGAGAAAGATAAAAATCAAATTAAACTGTATATTTGATACACGCTTTTCCTTTGGTATTACTGGCCTTAGATTGAGAGGTCTTCTAGGCAGCGTGTTGTCTTCATATGTATTTAACAGTGTTTAACAGAGCAGGACCTTTTCCACCTGGTACTGGGAGGGAATATGAAATTTAACGTGGAGATAACTGCTTCAAACAAACATGGCAAAATTACAGTTTTAATAAGGTAGCACATGTGAGAATTCAAATAGATTTACTGTCTTCATATATCCTTCCTGATGCTTTACATTGCTCCTTTCACTTAAGGTAGGATCCTGGTCAAGAACAAAAACCTGTCTCAGCTCTGAGCCTTTAAATTTATTCTGCCCCTTGGGTATTTCAGCTGGCGGTGTCAAGACCCAAAGAGAACAGAAAACACTCCCTAGCATATAAAAGCTAAGGTATTTTTACCTTTTTTTTCCCCCCTCCTTTCTTTTTAAACTTATTTTCCATCCCTGAGATGCCGGCAGCAGCAAGCAGCAGCAGCCCACTTGATTCCTGCTAAGACCAGAGTGCCCAGGGAAATACAGGTACAGACTTCTCATCTTCCCTCCTCTCCCCAGGCCATGAAAACAGGAGGAGGCTTCTGCACTCTCTAAAACAACAGGTCTGAGGAGACCTTTGCTTATTATGCCAGGGAAGTAAGAATCCTGTCATCAGTGTGGCCAGAGATAATAGTTACATCAGTCGGGTAGGCTGAGATTGCTTGTAGCAGCCCATCCTGGTTGTGTTTGGTTTTTCTCGTCTCATTTTTGCAGCCTGGGCTGAAGGCTCCTCTGGGTATCCTAACGGGTTAATTCAGCCCTTCCTTCGCACAAATACATGCAACACACGGTGTTGCCATGTAGGCTCTCCTCAGGATGTCAGGAACAGAACTAGGATAATCTTCCCCCACAACACCATTTTTAAACAATTTTTTATTTTTTTTTTCAGAGAGCTGTTAAACCTTCCAGGAGGAAAACTTTCCCTGGGAGGTCAGTGCCCTGCCCGTACCCGCCGATCTGCCTGATCCCACTTGTCACCGTTCCAGAGATTTCTTTTGTTTGCTCCTTTAAGCATTCTTTCTTGCCTTCACTGCAAAGTTTCAGTAGCCCCGGAAATCATATCCTTTCTGAAGGGTTGGACCCTCCTGCACATTTCATAGCATAGCAACGTAACTCTATTACCATGGATCCCAGACACAGGCGTGCAGAATTTATCTAACTAATCGAGTGGTTAAGGGACACCAATCCCAGCTACAGGCAGCTAGGAGCATAAAGTGGTTACAGCTAAAAGATATTCTACAAGCACTTCCCAGAGAAGCAAAACATGTATTTTTTTTATTATTCTTATTTATTTTTAACAGCCAATGTAATGGGTATTGTCTTAGTAAACAAGAGGGCAGAGTTATTCATTCATCCCTAAAATGTTTCCCACTGAGGTAGCACACCTGCATGTGGTATTTGAGAGCTGGGAACTCTTTCCCTAAAATACTGCCATGCTGTAGAAGTTTATTATCCAGCCTTTACTCTAAATGTGATTATTATGCCTTGCCATCTTTTGCCCCAAATCACAACGCTGTAAAAGAAAGACGCACTTGGTTGCTCTCCCTCCGCAAGGCAGCTGGCACGACTGGTGTCAAAAGGAACATATACCTCGCGGTCTGACTTTTGCCATTTAGCAATTAATGAAAACGTATCAAATCTCAACAAGCAGATAATTGGAAACCTGAACAAAAGCCCTCTCTAAAGCACAGACGTAGGTCTTCTACAGTAAAACAAACCTGATAAAAATATAAAAAGCTTCTCATCCAAGGAAGAAACCTGTCCATCTGCGTTCTCTGACTTCTAGCACCTTTGGCTAGACATTTGGGACCATGTGCTGAGCATGTTATTCAGAAGGTACAGGTGAAATGAAAGGAGAGGGGTTTTATTTCTGTTTTTACATGCACATTGAAGCCCTGATATAAGACCTACTTGTTTAAAAGGTGGAGAGCCTTGCACAAGGAAGTCAAGTGGATGCCACGGCGGGCAAATCTGCTTTGCACTGACTTGCAGAAAAAGAAGTGACTTGTAGAAATACTTCGAATGGGAAGGAAAGACACTTAAAGTGTTGCTTTGAAAAGTGCAAAAGGATAATTCTTACCAAGTTGAAATCACAAACGCGTTTCTCATGAGGAAAATTTTAGAACAGAGTTGAGACCAGCTTATAATGAACCCTGAATTGCAAGCGTAACCCTTCTTCATAATAACAGCCTGCATCCAGCAGCGCTGTTTGGTCAGCAATGGTTCTTTTGTTGTTGGAGATGGCTTTGAATTTCACGATGTTGCAATCGGAAAGCCTTGACCGTTTCAGGATCAGCTCTAATATTTTCCTGTTGGTAAGCCATTTGAAAGCCAATATACACTTTATGGTTATTTTCCAAGCACGGTTCCAAAACAAAAAGCCCAAGAAAGCCCATCCCGTAAGCGTACAGTTGGCCAGTTTTGGCAAAGCATATTGTGTACACTGGTTGTGTGATGAATTAACGTTTCCTCTGAGATTCTTCTGTGCCTTCCCTCCCCTGAGATATTTCTATTTGCTGCTGTTTCTCTTTTGTGAGGGCCTCGACTCTGTTACAGTCATTCATGTCTGACTGGGTTATGTGGGTTGTGAATGCACAGCTCGCACTGATCGATATAACTGTGGTCTTGAAGGAAGATGGAGGTTAATAAAGCAATGGAGGCAAATCCAGGCTTTTAACTGTTATATCCATTGCACCTATTTTCAAGGTATTGTGATTTTATTTATTTGATTTTCTTTGATTTTCCTTGATCATTTTTTTTCTTCATGTCTTCCATCTCACATCCTCTCTATCTTACCTTTTCCTTCAGAAAAAAGTTACAGGATTTTTTTCTCGGTGTTTCAGCTTAGATATTCAGCATGCCTCTCCTCAGCTGGCTGAGGGAAAAAAAGCCAAAACTACTAATTTGCCCTGACAAGTCTTCACTCTCTGTGTTTTTGATGATTGGTTGTGCTCTGTGCTTGACTTCAGCAGCAGCTAATAAGTAACTCCTGATCCAGCAAAAGCTTCCAAAGGTTGACAGATATCACTTGAGCTCTCATTTCAGAGGTAAGTGACAGCCCTTTAACCCAATTACAGTACAGTGCAGCTGAACTGGGCTCACTTGTGATCTTCTCCCAAGCAGCTGCTGCAGTTAAGTTACAGGGAAAGGGGCGCTATGCCTTTCTCAAGGGGAGTTAAGATCTGTTGTGCTTTAATTATATATCACTTGGAATGCTCCAAATTCCACCAGAGTGCAATTTTTTTTTCCATTGCTGCATCTGCTTGTCATTCCCTAAGTCCTTTTTTTTTGTATTGAAATCTATTACCCATGTGCTAACGTGTTTAACAGCAGTGTTCACGAAGACATTTGCAAATTTTACTTTTGTCCAGCTAGCTTTATCACAGTGTTCCTTTAATTACCATGACCAATTTTGCCATAATGTCAGTTACTTTGTTGAGAACGGAGCTGTAACTGTGACCATCATCTAAAGCTGTTCCTTATCACACTGGTAGCAATCCAGCAGACCACTGTCACTAGCACCAAACTTTCCTGTAATCCTGACATCATCGTGAATTCCTCCCCGACTGGCAGTAAGAGGGTCTTGCATGGCTTTTTCTCCACTTGAATTCTCTGTTTTCTGGATTGTGAAATTGCCCTCTGCATAATTCAAGAATCATTTCATGATCTATGTTTAGCAGAATTTGTTACCCAACAGATGTCTGGACAGTTAATGGCCTCTGTAAATACAGCCCTGTGATTTCTTGCTATTGATGGCCCAAGAATTTTTAATCTCTTCTGCTACAAGTCAGCACTAGGGCAGCATGTCACCTCTTAGTTAAAAAAGAAAAAAAAAAAAAAAAAAGCACAAAAAGTGTATAATTTCCCCTTCAGAATCATTATGCCTGGTCAGAAGGGGTATTTCTTCCTTGTTCTCTTTTGAATTTTTATGTTCATATATGTGTACATATATAAACATGCATACTTACGTTTTTTTCCATTCAAAAAAGGACATGAATTAAAAAAATAATAATAATAATAAAATAAAATAATATGAAAAGAAACAAAATATAACTCAAAGAAAAAGCACTGCTATAACGACAAGCCAGAACTGACACTGTCAGCCCTCCAGCTGGGGAAGGGGTAAATGCCTAGAAAAGTCCACGTCAGGAAAATCTTTGACTGTCACCTTTATGTGTCTGGCAAATGTGTTACAAGAGGATTTTGAGGCGCTGGTGCCAGATCATTAGCCCCAGGTAGTGATGTGTGCACACTGTAATATTGCACTGCCGCTGTACAACCACCCCCTCCGTCCTCCTCGCCATTCGTATCAGGAGCTAGCCCTGCACAGGAAAGTTGTCCTGGCTTGTCATCTGCTTTTATGCTCTCTTCAATTGCCGGCACTAGGGAGAAGAAAAGTGTCAGGCAGGGCTGTACCAAGGAGGAGGTCAGAGAGTCCCTAACATCTGGCATTCGTCTCCCAGGGGAGGGAACAGAGGAATTGGCTGCTGACTGATAAAGGCCTGCTCAGACATCTCTACAGAGGGATTCTGCAAGCCAGATGCTGGAGCTCCTAAAATGTGAATCCGTACAGCAAAGTGCTTCAGAGGACGGCCCGTGCTTTGTTGTGTGCCACTGAGAAGGAGCTAACTCAAGACTGCCCACACACGAGCGCTCCTGGAGCACTCAGGCTCCTGAGCAGCTGCCTAGGAGTGCAAAAAAGTTCGCTAGATGCCTTGCTGGTACCTGTTCCTGTGGTGGATGGGTCGCTGTGGCCAAACTGCTGGGTTGAGAGGGACCAAAACTATGGAGAGATTCATCACCTGGATCTACGCTGTAAACTGAAGAGGCCAATGCTCAGGCAGTGCTACGCAGAGCTCTTAAAACTGAACTGTGGGCACGTTACCTGGCAGTTCTGGCACGTGACTTTGGGCATTTTCTCAAAAGGTATCTGGATATGGCATGGAAAAAAACATGGGGGGCTGGAACTAGATATCTTTGAGGTCCCTCCCAACCCAAGCCATCCTATGATTCTGTGATGGACTAGGCACCATTCCCCACAGGCAGTTTTACATCACCACACTGTCTTGGGGGAAGGTGAAAATTTAGTTTTGTGATGTTAACCGGGCCGTGCTGGCACAAAACCAAAAAAGCAAGGTTTGGGGGAAAAAAGAAAAAAAAAAAAAAGAAAAAAAAAAAAAAAAAAAAAAAAAAAAAAGGTCTGGTTTATGAACCAATAGAACCAGACCCATTCTGGAGCAAAACTTACTGCTGCAGTTATGGCCTCAGGCTCTCTGGCCTCTGGGAAAGGTTTCTTCATTTCAATGTGTTTAGGTATGTGCATATATCCATATATATGCATGGGGCTTTTCAAATGAAGTAACCTGTTTCCAAGACTGCCTCATTACAACTGGAGGGTCTTTACATGCTCATAATTACTGTCTGTCCCTTATCCAAGGTCTTTGCATTTGAACACTTCAGGAGCACTAGCATGGCCAATTTTTACACTGTTTCTTGCCATGGTTCAGTAAAAAAATAACTATTGCCTTGTTCCCTCCTATTACTGAGAGCTGACCTAACTAACACAGCAGATGAGTTCCTTTGACCTCAGAGCATCACTTGCCCTCACATGGAATCTTTTGAGCATCTTCTTGTTGACACTGATATCTGATTTGGAGCCTCTGTGTGAAAATTTTCTTGTTCTGATATTACATATGGAGGCTATTCTGGTGCCAGTTAGCTTGAACATCAAAAGCTAAACTGAAAGTGTCAGACTTTTTTTTTAGTTTGTCCCAGATGAACTTTTTTTTTTTTTTTTCCCCTCCACTTGGACTTTCCTTATCCACTTTCAGGGGTATGAGATGCAGATTCACCAGTTCCTCAGTCTTCACGGAGGTAATTCCACTCAGTCTTCATTGAGGTAATTGCCAGATGGTATTTTTGCACAAGGAAGTCACCAAGTTACAGATGAGGACATGATCAAATAATTGGTTTTCCCCTCCAAGCGTGTGGCCTCTTGTCTCTAGAGCATTTGCTTTTTTAAAAATAAAAAGCATTGCTCTCACTTTCACAGATTTTCTCATTAGGTGTCTGCCCTGGAACGGGCCAGTGCTTCTGCACCCACTCTTCTCCAAAGGACATCTCCCCAAAGCAGCTAAATTTGAGTTAGATATGGTTATCATTTCAAAATCAAAGTGCACTCCATAGATTCTGACTACAGACATATGGGCCTACTACTGTGCAAGATGTCCAAGGCAATCAGATATTCCGGCTGTAATCTATCTAGAATAAAAAAGATGCTGATTGGGAATGGCCGTGAGGTAATCAGAACCAAATGCTCCACAACGCCATCTGCAATAGTGCCATCTGAATCCAGCATCGCTGCGATGTACGGACATGCTCACAGACTGAGAAACTCCTTGCTCCAGCGAGGGCCAGAAATGCCGGCTTACCTGCTAGCGTGGAGGTGACTCATAACATTTGCACAGAACAACACATGAACGAGTTTGATTAGATGATCTGGGATGTTTTTTTAACTCCACAAACAGCCCTATCATACTGAGTCATAAGCTGCCTCTCAGGACTTTTTTGCAGGAATCCTCTTCCACTTAAAGGATGACTTTACCCACCGTGGTTCAGAAACCACAAGCTTTTAAATAAATCTTTTGTTACAGGTTTGAGTTGAAAAAATTTGTCAGCTTTAGAGGAGGTCTACCTATTTTTTTTTAAGACTCAGATGCTGGTTTTGTACAATTTGAAGCTTTCCATGGGATTGCAGTAAGAGGTAATCTACAAAGTGGTTCCACTTCAAGAAAACTGCTCAGCTTCATAAAACTTCCTCTCAAAAACACAATAGCACTGTTGGGACCTTTTTGTACCAGAGTTCCTTGCGGGTTTTTCTGTTTGTTTTGTGGTTGTTTGTTTTTGGTTGGTCGGTTGGTGGGTTTTTTGTTTTGTTTTGTTTTGGCTTTGTAAAATATTCCACCATTCTACTTCTAACTTTCAATATTAGCAATCAAAAACAAACAAAAAAGTTGGTTTTCTCAAACCAGACTTCTATATGCTCATTATCTTGTCATCCACTGTTGGGCCACATGACTGCCCATAGAGGTAAGAAACTTGAAGAAAATAATTAAAAGACACAAGTTGTAAGAAAATGTTCTTTGATATTCCCTAGACACACTCTTAATTGTACACATCAGGAAAAAAAAAAAAAAAAAAAAAAAAAAAAGAAAAAAAAGCTTCAAAGCTTTCATATAGTTAGTGTATTATGTAAAAGAAATTTATTTACCTTTTAAGTAAGTTACATAATTTAATCTATTTTCCAAATAGAAAATGTATTTATTGGTGCTTCTCCATGATTCTTCAACATCACAGAGGGAAGGAAGATTTAGAAAAGCAAGTTCTGAAGTCCCGAAGCCTAGAAAAGTACAAGAATAATGATCTTAGAATTAATGATCAGAGAGTTCTACTAAAAAGACAGTGAATAAAATTAGAGAGATTTTTGACAGCAAGTTGGAAGCCCAAAATGTGAGTAATACTATAGCTGGATCAGTGAGGACAAAGGAAACAGCAATAAGACTGCATACAATGCCAGAACTGCTTATGGGGCAAAATGCATGAGCCAGGAGTTCTCATTTGCAGCCCACACACTGACACAGCATCACTTTTTTGTTCTCACATGTTCACAGTCAGTTACAAAGCCAACAGCACTTGCACAGCAGCTAGAAATTAGTGTACTTCTCAGTAAGGTTCTACAGAGTGCCATGCACAGTGCCTTGCCCATAGTTTAAAGCTAATTTTTTTTTTTTTCCAGAACTTCGACATATAGCAGATTGAATTTTGGATCAGTTTTTGATAGGTCCCCATTTTCTGAATGCCAACATGAAGCAAAACTAATGAAATACAGAAGAAAACTGTCATAATGAGCATGTAGGATTTATTATCAGAAATGTGATGGGCAGTGTTATTCGTTGTGTGAATGATAAATACCTGGAGCAAAATAAGGGTGTATTTTTACAAGGTTTTGTATTTTTAAGCAAGATGGACAAGTGTATTTTCCACAGAACGCTTTGGTACTCTGTGAAGTTTGCCTTTCTATATAAAGAATGGATCTATATTTGTTTCCCACATGCTTCTAAGAATGATGTAGCATCTGAAATTAAAAATATTTTTTAGTAACTATCTCATGACGGCTATCACTGCTGGCAAAACAAGGGAACTGCAAAGGAGAGTGTTTTAAGCACAACGCTTTGCAGTTGCATAGCTCATGGAGTTTTGAAGAAATAGTAAATCCCATATACTGCAAAGTGGGAAAACATTTAATTTACCAACAAGCAGAGAAGAAAAGCACGAGAGAGGGTAAACTGCTGCTACATTCAATGGCTATTGAGAGGTGGCTCTATTTGTTGCCAAGTGTTTTTACCTTTTTTATGTGGTTATCCTTTGTGTGTACAGGCCTTTTGGTTTTACATGGGTAATTGAGGAAGAGGCCTCAGAAGCTGAAATCTGGCTCACTGTCAATGGAGCATTTCTGAATCTAAGCACTAACTCAGGCAACATGCAATTTCTCTTCCACACTGGTCCCCTCTTGCAGAGGGAGAGCAACTCCAATCAGTTTACGAAATGGCTCAAAGGGGCACAAGTTAAATAGTTCTTAAATTTTAATCACCATAAAATATCTTTTCCTTTATGAAAGGCTTGTTCTTGGGGATATAAATATTACTCCAATTATTGTTGTGCACTTTAGAAAAGAGGACAGTTTTTGTTAGTACCTGCAAAGGTGCCAACATATTTATTGAATTGTGCTGAAAGGTTTGCGAGATGTCACGATGCTGCCAGATCATGTCACGATCATCATTTTGCAGAACAGTTACCTTTATGCCAAGACAGTGCTTTTGGGGCTTGGGATTACTCCTCTTGTTCTAACAAGAAGCAACAACCTTGAAGATACAAGTATCTAAAAATAGGGCTGACAGCAGAGCTGGGAGAGGTCCAGGTCCCTCCTCCCTGGGCCCCCTGCTCACCTGCATGTCCAGATCCTCTCCATGTTGCTGCAACTGTCATGCGAGAAGTGATTGCCTACTTTTTAAAAGAAATTTAGTTCCTAAAACTCAGGAAAATCTCACTCCGATATACCGAAATGAGAAAACAAAACCAAAAGTCAGCAAACAAGATAAAACAGAAGATGGAGCCAGAGAGCAACTTTTAAAGCAAAGTGCCAAAGATCGGGAATTGAATTTGCTCCAGCTCACAAGACTGCAGATGAGAAACCGGAGAAAGTAACCAAGACTCTGGTGTGGTACGACGGCATGGAATTGGCTCCACTGTGCGTGAACACAGTGGTTCAGAGCAGCACCCTTTCCCAGAGCTGTTCTGTCCTCACCCAGTCCGTGAAGACGTGGGCCAGACTTATTGCTAGCAGGCAGGCAGGCTCAATCCACTCCATCCGAATCAAAGGAGTGAAAGTCAACCCATACCAAGAAAAAAAGCCGGCTGAGTGCTTCATTTACCTTGTGGCATGCCAAAAATGCAGAGTAGGAGAAGGGACGCTAAGAAACAAAGATGAGGCAATATTCATTTGATATAAAGCTGCCTTTTCCAGTTTGTTTTTTTTTCAGCCCATGCTACTGGCAGATGTGTTCTTAGAAGACAGTTCAAATATTCCAAGCATACCACAGCAGTACCTGAAAAAACAAAGCAAAACAAAACAAAACAAAAAAAAAAAACACCATAATTTTTAATCCTATCATTTTTATGAAAGTTGAAAAAGAACTGAATATGCTTGCTTTGCTTGGCTTCTAGTTCAGTTACAAGGAGTCATCCTAGAAATATTTTCAACCCATGCAATTTTCCCATAAAGCTATGATAGCAAATGAAAAAAAAATATATATCTGCTAATAAGTATTGGTAAGATTTATTTTCTTGATTTTTTTTCCCATTATATGGGGAAACACTTTTCTAAACTACCCTAATTTTGTTTCTGCAGGTAGTCATTAAAATTGATGACTACAGCTATTCTAGCTTGAAGTCTTTTTGTCCATTAGTTTACGTGGTTATAGGAAAATTGTTTCTCAAAAGTGAATCATTTTTGATTGGATTTTGTGTGAGAATGGTAGATCTGGGAAAACATTCAGATCTTGTTGGTAATTTCAATGCCTTCTCCACCATTATGACCACATTCTTTTAGCCTGTCGGGTACAAAGCAGGAGTAAGCTCCAGGTTTCTGCCTTACTCTAAAATCCTATTTTTTCTCTGCTTTCTTTCCTTTCCCCAGCTTTTCAAGCAATGTTCTTTTTCTCTCAGTCACAGCAAGACCAGTATTTGTGTGCAATAATTTCCCAAGCATATTTCTCTACCTTATAAGGGAGATGAGAGCACTGACCCCAGATTTGGACACCTGGTAAAGTGATGTACCAGAGCTCAGGATTTCGTTTTCTATTATTTAAGTACCTTCCTGGTCTTGCTGAGGAAGTCACCATTAAAGATAAGCTTTAAAATAAGCCCTTATGATTTTTATCTTGACTGACTGTAAGCCCACTGGAGCATCTCTTGTGTTGTAGGCTTTTTTTTAAAACAGGTAAATCATTACCAAAGATTAGACCTTTATATAAAGCATAGATTTCATTTCAGAGTGTCATTATTTGATTTTGATCCAAGTGCACGCCCCTGGCATCCAGGCTGTTGCTGCCTGTGAAACCTGCACTCAACGGGTGCACCTGAACCACGTCATAGCCACCAATTGGAGTTTCTTGTGCACCTTTTTAGAAACAGGACAGTTAAATAAAATGTCCATCTAGGACTGTTTTTAGTGTTTTCCTCCAGAAGGGCTGTGTATTAAATCTTGAAGGAGTAGTGTTGTGTCCGAGAATGTTTAAAGATAAAGGAGAGGCAAGGGAAACAATGTCTCAATAGGCAATTGCTGAAAAAAAAAAAAAAAAAAGAAAAAAAAAAGAAACAACAAAAAAACAGGTATTTTGAGGGATGCATAGGACTACTCCTGGTCCCGTAACCCATACCTTATTAAGATACTCATTTCCCCCTTACTCATTTTCTTGAAGGTCTGTTTGGCAAAAAGTATTCTACATCTCCCTAGAGCCTGCAGTATGTTGCCTCCAGCATACTTTCAGACCATGTTTATCTATGAATAGTGCACAGTGCCAAATCCTGAATGCAAACAAACTACAAAGACGGCAGCCCTTGCCAGATTTCTTCAGACTTTAGTTTTCCAAGACATTTTAAGGTATACATCCATTCTGAAAACTGTCAAGTGTATCAATGTCTTCAAAGAATATTTCATACATTGCGTAGCAATGCAAGGTTTTCTAGCTGTAGGTCTAGCCGAGGATTGCAGGGTCATCTGTAGCTAAGAGGGCTGGTTTCCATCTTTGGTTCTCTAGTAGCAATTCCCTTCTAAGAACTGCGAGAATGGGATGTTATCTAATGTGATCATACATCCCCTGGGAAACAGCTTGAGATTGCAGATGCATTTCCTACAAGCCATTATCTGTTGCTGACCAGACACTTCCCTCCACAGTACACTTGTGAACTTCAAATAGTTCAGTCAAGTAGAGCTTAAATGCCTTGCTGTGGTCCTGCCGACCTCCAGACCCTGTTTGTTTAGCATAATATGGCTGGTTTACTAAGCACTATCTGGAGTTTAGTTTTCACTTCCACAAGTGACAGTCACAAATTGCACAACAAATATAGCCCTATCTGCTAAACTCATAAGCCTCCTCAATTTCTCTGCTGATGGGAAGGAGCCCTGTTATTTATTTATTTATTTTCGGAGAACTGCTGCTCTTCATCTTACCATGGGTTAAGTTTGAAGTTACACTTGAAGTAACGCTTTCCAGGCTGCAAATCACTTCTGCGATGTAGGACAACTGTTCAGATACCTACAGTTGTTTTCCAGAGTTCTCCAGACAGATTATGAAAGATTGTCTTTGGCACGCACTTCAAGAGAAAGCGTGTTAGTTTGTTTTTGTTTTGCTGACTTTAGCACAGAGCTTTGGGCACATGACCTGCCCTTTTCGGACTTCCATTAATCCAACAGGAAAAGTGAGCAAAAAGCAGAACCTCGCTGAAAAACAGTTGCTGGAGCCCCATTGCATTTCCCTTAAAAATTCACCAGGAGAGAGTTTGTAACCTAAATACAGACAAGCCTTGGAGCGAGGAGCTTCGCAACCAGCCGGCCACCGTGTGGTGACGGGGCGGGGGGGGCTGCTCTCCGGCACCCGGACCCGCACCCCGTCTCGGCAAAGCAGCCATCTACACCCGTTTTTTAACCACCACGACCTGCTTAAGGCCTCCCTTTAGCAGCCCGGCTCCTCCGAGCAGGTTAACCCTCCCCGCAGCGCCCGGGCAGCCCTGCCGCTGGGACACCCCTGTGGGCGTTGCGAGATGGCGACGCCTCCGGCCGCCATTTCCCCCCTCAGCCCCCCGCAGCGCCCGGCCCGGCCCAGGGGGGCGGCCCGGCTCGGCTCGGGGGCGGTGCCGCCTCCTCCTCGGTTCCTGCTTCCCGGGGAGCCCGGGGGATGAGCGACAGAGCCCGGCACCGTGCACCGAGTCCCTCCTTCTCCTCCTCCTCCTCCTCCTCCTCGGTGCGGCCGCCTCCCCTCGCCGCAGCCTCCCCTCGCCGCAGCGGCGGTGCCCATGGCGGCGGAGCCGCAGCCCAAGGCGCTGACCCGCAAGCCCCTCCTGCTCAACAAGGTGGAGGGCTCGCAGGAGGTGGTGAACATGGCAGCGATCGTGCCCAAGGAGGACGGGGTCATCAGCGTCTCCGAGGACAGGTAGCGGGAAGGGGCAGCCGGGCGCTGGCTCCCCCGGAGCAGCCGGGGGTGTAGGAGGGCGGTGGTGGTGGTAGTGCCACCCTGCTGGTCCTGGTGCTGATGGTCCTGGTCCTGCTGGTGGTGGTCCTGGTGATGGTGGTGGTCCAGGTCCTGGTGATGGTGGTGGTCCTGGTGGTCCTGGTCCTGCTGGTGGTGGTCCAGGTCCTGTGGTGAGGGTGCTGGGGGTGCCGCAGGGACCTTTCCTGACCTTGCCCGCAGGTTTGCGGCGCTGCTGGCCGAGGCAGTGCTCCTTCCCCTCTCCCCCCTCTCCCAAGTGTTTCTGGGTGGTTGTTTAAAAATGCCCTTTAAAAATCGTGGTGATAAGATCTGGGAGTTCGGTCCCGTGCTGTGGAGCTGCCAAGGAGCAGGATGTTTTCGGGCCCGTCAGCTGCGCGGCGTGGGGTGGACGCGTGGCTGGTGCTGCCCTGCAAGAGCCCGAGCGTCGTGCAGCCTTCCTGCTGAAGTTTCACACCGGGTTTTGAAGGTGCCTTCCTTTAAAGCCCAGTTTTCCTGCACTATCCATCCATCATTATTTTAAACAGAATTAATTTACAGCTCAGGTGCACGTAACCCGGGTCCCCAGCTGTCTGCTCAAAGGGCAAACACTGGCCAACGCGTGAATATGTCGCGGTTCTCAAGGGTTTTTTGGGGGGACTGTTTCTCTTGGATACCCGTTATCCTGTTCAGCATCTGCTTTTATTTCTCTCTCAGCTATCCCGAAAACTGTGATTATTTCTTTCATCCTGTCATTGTCCTCACTGTGCGTTAGTTTCCAGCTAGTTGTCAGGCATGTGAACCGTGTAAATCCAAGATGATTTAAGTTCATCTAAGCCGTGGTCTCCAAGTGAGCTGTCGTGCCTCATAGCGAGAAGAAAAGAGCTGCTTCAAACAAGTACACTGTAGAAGAGACTTTAAACAGAGTTTTAAAGTGCTACATGGCCATGATTTTATTTTATTTGTGTTTTTTAGTTGTCTGTTGTGAAACTGAATAGCACTTACTCAGCTAATTCTTTTTATCAGTAAGAAAGTATTCCTGATATTAATGTGCTCTCATATGGGTCTCTCTCAACCTCTGTCTCTCCCCCCCACAGCACAAAACAATTAGTGTCTAGCTTCTGCTATTTTAGCAGGTATGAATTGCTGAGAGTAGGTGGGTGCTGCAAGTCAATACTTCTTGGTAGAGAAAGGGATTGGTGACGTGTGTTTGCTTCACTCATAACTGAGATGTTAGGTTCAAGAAAACAGCGGTGAAGCAGAGCTCAGAGGTTTCTCACTCAACAACTTGCTAGTTCAATAGCATCACCCTCTCTGTCCTATCCCAGCACTAACCCTTAACATAGGACCCTAATTTATGTCCGTCCTGCTTGCTGCTGCAGCTGGAGAAAGAAATCTGCTGCTAGGTGTCTAAAGGTGATACGGGATAGTTCAAAGGAAACAAGTGCTGTGTTAAGTCTGGGGGCTCAGAGGTCATTCTCTGTATAAAGGCACTTACGAGGTAACCTCCTTGCTCATGGGCCAGTTTGTGGTGTATGTGAGGTGCTATAAGCTGTGATCTTGCCTTTTATTTCTTAAGGCATGAAGATGTTAATTGATGCCTTTTCCTTGCATTTTCCATCTGCGTTTCTATTGTGATTAGAGGATTCAGGGGCCAAAACTTATTTGGAAGGCCTAGCAGTTTGGAATTCAATATTGAAGGCTTCCCGATACTTGGGGTTGGTGAAAAGTTTACCAGCCTCTCAGTACCTGTGCCTTATGATCAGGCTTTTGCAGATCCTTCCTGTTTGGACCTGCCTCCTGGTGTTAGTGTTGAGGTTGTTGTTTAATGGCCTTGGAATTTGGAGGGCTTTTAGAGATTCCTGGAAACTGCAAAGGGTGGTTATGGAGATGTTATCTGTCTCTTTACTTGGGGAAATGAGGGAAGTTTTGGCTGAGTTTACCAGCCTGGGATATGTCGGTCATATGAGAGAGATGCTCTGAAACTTTAGCAGAGGACTTCAGCTGGAAGGACTTGCTGTTCCCAGCTTGTGCTTTGGACTGGGGAGCTCATCTGGAAAGAGAAGGCAATTCCCTGTTGGCTCGCTAGCTAATAGCTGAGCGTATCGAAGCTGAAGTTGCTGGTAGTCTTTTAACACAACAAGTTTTAACACAACACGTAGGCATCGCTTTGCAGTTTTCTTTACTGCGTGGTATGGCCCTATAGCTGTAAATCCTTCAAAGCAGGAGCTTGGCCTCCAGTCTGTATTTCGTGTGACACCAGTGGTTTTATCTGGTTTTAAAAGACTGCGGAAGTGGTTCCAGCTATAGCTTGCAGACATAGCCACGCATTATGTAGCCCTGAATTGTTTGTGCTTATAGCACACACACACACACACACACGTTTTCAGGAATAAAATGAAAACTTAGTAATAATAAAAAAAAAAAGAAAACTAAGTAATAAACCAGAGTATGGTTGTTCCTCATAAAGAAGGGCATAGGTGGGGAAAGAAGGAACCTCAGGAGGGTTTACGTATTTAATTAAGACTATCTAAATTATACATAACCTGCAGGGTTAGAGTTTGTTTTCAGTGTGCATATCCTCTACATACTTTCTCTTCTGAACCCTACTCAGAATCACAGCAGTTGAACAGCGTGCATCGTCTCCTAATCTTAATTGTTTTAGCTGATTCTTTGTTAGGGCAAAGTAGATCGAGCCAGTATCTCTTTGCAGGACAGCAGGTGTACATTGGGAAGGACAAGATGTAATTTTATTTTGTGTTTTCCTTCTAAGGGAAAGGGATGCACCTGTCTAGGCAGGTGAAGGTTAAAGGAGTGGCGGCATTTGTTGTCCAAGAATGTATGTGCCTGATGCAGTAGGGCTGTAAGAAAGGGATTATTAGCTTTCATGCATGCTCTTTTCCTTGGCAGCGAAGGGGTGGAATTAGCAGGCACGTACATCAAACGTGTAGAGTCTTGAGGGATCCAGAGCACTGAACGCACTGGGTTCTACATGGGGAGCTAAAATGGGGTTTTCCTAATGTGCACAGCTGGCCTTAGGCTATCGTTGGCTTCCTATGTAAAAAGCATGCACCACCATTTCAAAATTGCTGAGTGGCCTCGTCTTTTGTTGACTTCAGAGGGAGATGTGGGTGTTGGGCACTTCTGAAAAGTAGGTCACCGGCATGTCAAGTTCAGGCACATCCACGCAGCGCTCCGGAGAAGATTTAGCATCGCTAATCTCACCTGAGCGTGGCGATACGGTGGGAGCAGTGTACTGACTCACCCAGCTTTCAGCACGAACAAGTCCCTTTGGCGTTGGCACGCTTCTGTATTTCCCACGAGTGGGAAATATCTCATTTCACCAGTGATGTGAGTGCTGTTTCAGGTGGGTGCCTGATGTGCTGAGCTGGTGTCACCATGAACTGGCAGGAGGTGGCTGGGTGTCGTGGTGGTAATCCTGCGTTTGCCTTCTTTTTTTTTTGTGGTACCGCTTGCTATATTGTAGGAGAGGAAATCTTAGATATCTGCTGGTGCAGACAACTTCCCTGATAATTGATAACTCTGGTCTGTGCCCTCATTTAGGTGGGACTTTTGTGCTGGCTTCCATGCGACAGAACTTTAAAATGTCGGTGTTGCAGTTGAGAATTGTTTCCCTTAAAGTATTCAAGTATTCAAAAACCTTCGTAGCCTGCAACTGAAAGTTGTCAAAATTCTTCAGGATTCTTTTTAAAAAAAACAAAACCCAGGCACTCTTGTCTCCTAGAAGGAGACAAAATCCAGGAGGAAAATTTATGCCACAGCAAATAGTTCTGTATTTTTAAATAAGGGAAGAGAAACCTTTGCCGTCTGCTCTACCCTTTATCATCTGAAGTTCCTTCTGTGCTGGGATGTCTTGGCTTCTTTGTAGGGATCACTGTACAGGCACAAGTGGCAGTGAGCCCAGGCTGTTTGTCATGTGCATTCATATTAGTGGCTTTGTCTCACGTGGAGAAAACGGTACAGAACTTGTCCTGCTAGGTTTGTTTTACAGTTTGTGGTTTCGAAACGCAGATGCACGCTTAAGCTCTTCTGGACAAGCTAACCAGCATGGTTTGTAGGGGTAGCAAAGGTGAACGACAGCCCGGAGTTATAGTTTGTGCCCAGGTGAGGTGGGATTCATCACGCTGTCCTGCATCCAGGCAGGAATTAAGGAACTGCAGGCTCCTGGTAAGCTCTCCGAATTTCCCTTCTGCGCTGGAGCGATGCAGAGCGATTGCTTTGCAGAGCAGTGGTTGCAGAATGGGTTTATCGTGCTCAGCTCAGCGCAGGGTTGTGCCCCCGACAGCAGCTCTGCCTGGCGTGTGGCTGTTGGCTCGCGGCAGAAGTGCAGGTGGTGTGAGGAGGGATTCTGCTGGGGGCTGTTTGTGTGTCTCTCAGTCCAAGCCCATCGGTTTCACACCCAGGTTAGTGCAGTGCGAACAGCAGCACGCAGGTTTGGACGTTCTTCACAGGTGCAAAAGGACTTGTTCTTTAAATTCTGATTAAAATCATCAGGCGCAAATAAGATTGTTGAGAGGAAATGGAGGAACCCTGCAAAAACGGTGTCAAAGTTTGAGGCCTGTTGTTGCAGATGCGAACTTGTTTGCTCAGACTGTTTTTTTTTGTCAGCTAATTGGACGCGTTGCAACTGGACGGCTGCGTTTGGACTAAAGCTCGGGGCGGAGGTTAGTGCTGGCTGCTCCAGTGGATGTTGGCAGGGCGCGTAAGAGAAGACAGGAGGCCCAAAAGCTCACGGAATCCGAACTGGTTCCAGATGTTGAAGAGCGTCTGTTCCTGAGTTGACTAACGTATCCCGTGGAGATGCCAAAACCCGGGGACTAGGACATAAAATGTTTCGCTGAGCACTTGCTGGGGATGAGGAACTCTGCTTAGGAACTTGTAGGTTCCTGAGCGACCTTGCGATGCACTTTGTGCCACTGGCACATAACTTGTTGGAGGCTGGCAAAGCTTGTATGCACTTTGCCTTACGATGCTCTCCACTGGGCATCATTTAAAGATTTAAAGCACAAGGATTCCCTCTTGTTTTTCTGACGTGAGCTCTCCGGCTACTGCAAGCTCATGTAGGTCAGTGCACAAATTGCTGCAGCTCCTGCAGCTGTGTGAAGTTCGTGCCTTAACTGCAAGGTGGCAGCTGCAAAAATGTGATGTGAAAGCATGGCTTGGACCACAACTCCTGCAAACCCAGCGTCTGCGCTGTGGTTGGGCATCAAAATACAGCGGGAGATCAGGCACTTGAGCATTTAGAGCCGGAGATGCGGTGGTTTTTAATCCCCTTTCTGATTTAAAGATTATCCTTTGTAGAAGAAGTGTAATGTGTGTTTCATATCGGAAAAGCTCTGTTTGAAGTAGAGAGCTGCCTAATACACCTGCCTGGCAGCAGCCTAATTTTCTGCCGCTTGCTGCACAGTGCTCTGCAAGTTCTGGGATGGCACACCCATCTCCCACATTAACTGGGGTTTGTTTTTCTTTTTGTCTTCCCTGACCCCAGCTTAATTTCACCGGCATCTCTTTACGCAGATCTCTCATCGCCACATCTCCCATCCGTCAGGCTTCACTGTGTGGCTCGGTGACCTTCCCCTGCACTTGCTCCAGCTCCGCAGCCGAACAATGCCCCTTGCAGAGAGGGGACAGCACAATGCCACCTCTGTGTGCCCTGAGCCCTTGGCAGAAACACAAGTGGGCGTTACGGAGTGGCTGTGCAGCATGGGGCTGGCATATAACTCAAAAGGGACTCTCGCAGAAAACCTGCTGGTTTTTCTCCTAAAGCAGAAGATGTTTAGAGGAGACAGTGATGCCGCAGTGTTAAACAACTGCAATATCACAAAATAAATGCATTGCAATGTTTTTGAAGCTACCAGGCTAGTGTGGTAAGGTTGGCTTTTCATCGAAGCTCAGTTAGCAGATAGAAGCTCTCAAATATTGTATGAAGTTGTGGCACCTTAAAAATACGTCAATAGCTTGTCTGGCCTGCCCGGAAGGATTTGGGTTGTTGAGGCAGACTCCTCTCTTCATTCCCTCTCTCCAGCTGCACTGGTTTCTACAAGCTGTGTGTTGCCTGTGATCTGTGTGCAGCAGCTGCCATGTACACAATAATGTATGCAGGAAAACTGCTGAAAAGTAGTGCAGGAGTGCTTCCAAAAACCTGCTGTCCCTTGTTTTGCAGAATGCCATTTGCAACAGTCTGAAGTCAGAACATGCTTGGTGACTCGGAAAACAAACGGGGAGGAGAATACGGGACAGCGTAATGCGCTGCTCCTGTGCTAGGAGGCTTTGAAAGCTTCGTACACAATGGAGAGTGCCCCAAGGAGAGAAGCTGGCTTTTGCACACACATCCTCTGTACATCATTGCATTCTGTGCACCGTAGCCTCTCGGATGTTGAAGGGCCATTCGCATAAAAACTCTCCAGAAGCTGCATTTTAATTGCCCTGCCCGTGGTTCTTCCATCACACACCTGCCAAATACGGGTGGTTTTATGTAAAACTCTGCAGCTAGCTACATGATCTCGCAGTAATCCCTACTGTAAGCTCTTGCAAAACAGGAGTGAGAAAGAAAACAGCTGTTTCCCTTCCGCATGTGGTTCGGGGGAGTGATGGATGCAGCCCCGGTGCTGTAGGATGCAGCAGGCTGGGATGGTGGTGGGCACAGCCTCGAGTGGTGGCAGGCAGGCTGCTCAGCTGAGCTTCATCCCACGTCGGTCACTTTAGCAAAGAGAAAATACAATGGCCTCCTTTATCCTTTCATTAGGTGAGGTATCAAATGCTGTAAATGTTATCCAAGGTTGGGTGAGTGGCTGGAGCAAGCCTGGAGAATGGGAAGAACAATTACGTGAAAGGAGAAGCAGGCGAGGGTGAGTTTGCCAGGCAGCCCTCCAGGGAGGGAGCTTTGCATAATCACATAACCATATGCATCTCCTAGGACCCTTGTGTGTCATAGCCTGTGTGCCTAATGACTTGAAACTGCAAATAAATAATGGTCAAAATGAATATCTGTGTATCAGAAAGTGGATAATAAGCTTTGAACATTAGACTGCGCTGAAATTTTGTATAGTGAAAATACAGCCTTTATCCTCATTAAAGGGAGAACAGTTGTGGGGGCTGGGTTTAAAAAAAAAAAAAAAAAAAGTGGTGTTTTAATTTTTCTCTTAGTCAGGCTGCAGGAAATACTGTTGTGTAACTAACCTTGGCCAGACTTTGAACATATGGGCTTTGCTCATCATACCATGTGTATTCTCCATCTAAATCAAGTTTTTCAGGGAACTCTTAAGGTTTTGAGCACTGAATCTAAGGCGATGCCAAAGCACAGTCCTAGGTAGAAGAGCATGGCTGTTCTGCTGCCAAGTTAACTTCAGATCAAACTTCTCAGTAGTCTTTTATTCTTCAAATTCTGCATCGTTCCGTCTTACTGTGAGGTAAAGATCAATGATCCTAGCAGGTTTTTGAAATAACAGTGGTGGGTGGTCGATCAACCCCACAAGGCAATGCTTTTGACCTTTACCAGCCTGTAGCAGCAGTTTCCTTCATGCCGAGTCCTGCCGAGAGAAATCTGAGAAAAGGCTGTCCTAATGTGAATTGGCCTATTTTGCCACCAGGTTGGATTCTCTGGATTCAGATGATAGAGCAAATGCATTGCGCTGTCTCGAAGGGGCACAGAAGGAAGATCCATCCCTGTGTTTAAAATGTGATAGATAATGAGATTTTGCACCTCCAGCAGTGAGTACAAATTTGATGATTTACCTTCAGCTCCAAATTCACTTAAAATAGCAAATAAAGGCTTAATTGTATTTTTAAGCAGGCAGTGCATCTGCCTTGTGGAGTACTTTAGGGTCTTAAAGTAAACAGCTTTTCTGCTTTTGAAGGTCTAGTAAGGTCTCATCATGAGTTGGTGCTAAAGCTTTTACTTAGCTTTAAAGGTAATAAGGTAGAGCAAACACACAATTACGTTAATGCTAACTAGTGTATGCCAGCGGATGAGTGATGAGAGAAGGCTCTGGTATTGCTTCAGGACACCAACAGTGGGGCCTATCCTCTGCGTGCAAGGATTTCAAGATTTCAAGATACAGGTACCAGCGGTCTCCTACTTCCACACTACTTAGCTTATCCATGGCTTGTAGGGTTTTTTGTTTAAAAAAATATATTTGGGCAGTGATTAAGAGAAGAAATGGGTATGTTTATTGTGATGCATGATAAGATGAAGCAGGAAAGCACTGAAATTCATCTGCTATGATGTTTTCCTTTGGGTTGCTGCTCAGCCTTTCTGAAGCAGCACAGCACGGCTTATCGTACAGATGTCCTCTGATTTGCTTGCTTCTCTGACAGTGTACACACTGAAGCTTTTTTCTTTACAGATTCTGGCTGAATATATTGTCAGACTCGATAATCTGTAAGGTATTTGCCTATCTGTATTCTTTCTAGGCCTGTTTATTATACAGGGATCTAGAAGGGATTGCCTGGTTATATCATCGAGTTGCCTCTTATCTCAGAAAACCACGTAAAGTAATCTCTTCTAATAGATGGCTCCTTATTAAGTATTTTGCCCCCTTTATGTGTGTTGGAAACCTGAGGAATTTCAGCGCTGTGAAACTGGAAATGATGGCTTACATTTTATTTGTCAGTAGTTGGCACCCATTTCATTTATGTGCTGAATTAACTTTAAATATTTCTTCTTGGTCCTTAGTGTTATTAAGCAGTGTCTTCTCATTTCGTTATTCCATCCCTGCTTCTGTGTTTGACACAGGGTCACTTTGGTTCCCCCTTCATGTTGCTAGAGCAGATGTAGGCTACAGTGGCATCCAAAGAGTGGCTCAAAAATTGATGTTGTGAAAGCCTCTTGTTCTACAGCAGCACATGCAGAGGATAGTTTTGCACACACAATATAATAAAAATCACCAACAGCATTTTAGTGGCGAGCAGGTTTCTCTTCATGGTGTCTTGGTTGGCATTACGAATTGTGTCATTCACTCCCCAGCTATTTCAGCAGCTCCAGCCTCAATAACTGACCCAATAACAGCCCCAATAGCTGACCACACTTCCACAATTGCCAGATGACCAGTAGGAAGTCTTGGGCTTGGACATGTAGTCCCTGGGGCCACTTTTTGTCCCTCTGGATCCCTTCAGGATCCCCTCAGCAGCCAGCGGCCTCCCTGAGGCCTACTTTCTGCAGGCCGGCAGCTGAGGGGGAGGTGGCAGGGCCTTCTCCAAATAGCCCTGCGTTTGGCTTTCAGAGCCAAATGACTGCTTTTAATAAGCCATTATGACAATTGTTGTTTGTTTTGTTAGTTTGGTTGGTTTTAATCAGTTTCTGCTTGTGCTAAAAGCCATGGGGAGGAGGAATAAACCAGCTCTATAGTAATCGTGCTGAGGGAGAGGGATGAAAAAATAATGCATCTGTCAAGTCAGAATGGACACCTTTGGCTTTATTGTACCCTTAGCTTGGGCTAAAGTTATTTAATGGCTGGAATTAAAAAGTTGATACTTCTTGTTTCAGGGAAATGATGCATTTTATTCTCTGCCACAGAGCCCTATTTTATGTTCCACCCGGTCAGTCTGTCTGAATTATAAAGCTCCAAAAGTGTGTGTTAGGTCCACCAGAGCCTTGCCCCACCTGTGCTGTGTGCTGCCTTAACAGTTAAGGCTTTTAGCACTGTCTGAAGGGCAAAAGTCTGTCTAATGGCACATCGTTTTTCTAGGTTGCATTGCATCCGAAGTCAGGAGTAATAGGGGTTTTGAAATTGTATTAGCTGCCATTACCAGCTAAGAATAGACATATGCTGGATTTCTTCAGGCAGGAGGGAGCAGGGGAAGCAGTTAGCTTCAGCTCTGATGCATGGTAGACCACTGTAATTGGCACAGTATGTTATGTAGAAGGGGCTGGTTACACAACATATAGACACTAATCCATTTCCTAAGAAGAGCGCAGGCTCTTCCCTTCAGGAAATGAATCAGACTTCATAAACAAATCTCTTCTCGCTGACTTCTGCAACTGCCAGTAAATGAACGGGAATAGTTGAATCTGTTACCATGCTTCCAAAATACCAGCTAGCAAATGGCTCTGTCAGACTTCAGCAGGGACATCGGCTCAGTCTCATACAAAAAACTTACTGAGCTACATCCTTCAGGTTCTTATTCATGTTGTTGTTACATTTATTTGTAGCCAAAAAGCAAAAACACTGAAAAAATGTAGAGAACTTGTGGTGCTTGGAGTCCTGCAGCAGCTGAAGGTGTAAAGCACAGGCAGATGAGGAGCCCTGTTGAGTGCAATGAGCCATTGCAGGCATGGTTTCTCCAGGCTGCACAGATGGGCATGTTGCTTTGGGAGGCATCAGTGGGGCTCTGACACTGATGCTTGGCACCTTATCTTCCCCTTTCTGTGCTCTTTCCTCCCTGTAGTTGCTTTCATGATGAGGGAGCACAAGACCAGCAGGAAGGTAGGAAATCCCGCAGTAGCTTGTACCACTAATTCTGTTCCAAAATCTTCATTTTGGAGTAGGAGATTAAAAGAAAAAATAGGGGGTTTCTGTTCTAACCAGAAATTCTGTGAGTACTGGTTGACCTGGTACTTAAGTTTCCAGTCATTAATTTTTTTTTCTCAAATGCTGTGGCTGACCCATATTAGATACCAGAGAAAGCAGTAGGGAAAGAACAATGAATGTGCTGATTGTTTTAAAAAAATACATGCTGTAATGCTTGGAAATGCATCAAATTTATCTGAATTCTGAAAGGTCCTCTATTATTTAGGTTGTTTTGACACCTCCTTTCTTTCTTCCCAAATAGGTTCTTTGGTAGATGGCAGGTGAGCTTGGTGAGGATTTCCCTAATAAGTTTTTATTAACAGAAAATCTAAGAAGTCTCCATCCCCAACTAGTTTCATCCATAGCATCCTTTAGGTAACAGCTTATATTTGTCCTTCTAAAGCTATGATGATTTGAAAACCATTTCTGAATAATCAGGGATGAACGTAGCTGTCTGCTTTTTATGGGGTGTAAACAAGTCTGAACGAATGGCCCAAGTCCTGCAAACTTTGAGATGCCCAGCACGAAGTTTGGGTGAAGCTAACAAATGGCTTGGAGCACCTAGGTCAGTGTCTCCCATCGTCTTTCCTTTTGTTTGCTCTAAAGCTGAGCTTGTGGTCATGTGCACTTTTTTTACATGAACAGACACTTTTACATGGTTTATAGAGTCAGATTCATTTAGAAACAAGCATAATTGTTATTCATCACTTAATTACAAAAACGTGTCCATTAATACGTAGACAAGTGTTCTTCTGTAGTGGGTGGTAAGGAAGAAGTAGGTAAATTACTGTTTTGACCACCAAAAAAAAAAAAAATTGGATGTGGGACAACAAATGACATGGTATTTTGTGCTCAAAATTGTTGCATGCAGATTGAAAAGTGCAAAATGTGGTTTCAAAAAGTGGTGTGTGTGCATGAATTGACACCCCAGATTCAATGGTATTCTTCCAGAAACAAGAGACATTGTCTCTGTCTGCTGGCAGGCTCCTGATTTGCAAGCCAGCTGTTGATGCTCTGAAGCATTATCCTGGCCATGGTCTGCCCTTCTTTTGTTGTTGTTCTTGTCTGATTTTTCCCTTTATGGCTGCGAGTCATGGCTCTTTTTAATCCAGAAATTGCTGCTTATTCAGTTGCTGGCTTATACCTTTACAGTGACCTCAGGCTAATAAAAATGAAGGAGGAAAAATGGGAAAACGTGGACCACCTTGGTGTATTACTGTGGTACAATGTAACCAGAAAAGGAAGGCTGTTGTGAGTAGAGACAATAAGCCCCACATTGTTCCAAGTTTTTAGTCCTTGTAGATGAGCACAAAATTGCAAATAGCAGTACATGTAGGACAGACTTCAACAAGATCAGTATTGCTCCATCTTTCCAGTAACTACATCAACTAGCTGGGAGAAACAGGCAGCTGAACCTAGAGCCAGTGGCTATAATGGATAATTTCTAATAAGATTAAAAGTGCCGGTGTATGTTTTCAGGCAGGGGAATCTGGCTGGCTGTCCTGCCTGACTGTTGGTACCAGGCAATGTCCGTGCTGTGAGCCAATTCGCTTGGTCCCAAACCACCCCAGCCGTGGAAATGAGGTTGGGCCAGGGACCATTCCCAATCCACAGCTTGGATGCAGCCTCTCTTTTCTGTGTCAGATGTCCTCACTGCCAGAGTCCTGTCCCAGGCCTATATCATTAATTAATCTAGATAGATTTCACAAGTCCAGGGCACCCAGCTCGTGTGGCTGCCCCTGTTGATGAGGTATCAATTTGCCTAAGAGATATTGGTTCAGTGATTAAAAAATAAAATAAAATTGCTGGTTTAAACAAGGCGTGGGCCTTAATAATGGTCAATCTGTCAGCATTTCTGCTGGTTTGAGATGTGTAACAATAAGTTTGAAAAGCCTGAATTTGAGAC
Organism: Aythya marila; assembly: GCF_965140915.1. Classification (NCBI taxonomy): domain Eukaryota; kingdom Metazoa; phylum Chordata; class Aves; order Anseriformes; family Anatidae; genus Aythya; species Aythya marila. Next base: position 27,817,476 of record NC_139042.1, on the reverse strand, counting down.
CAAAAGTAGCTTGAGGTTCTTAAGATTAACTTTAACCAGATGTCTGGGGGAGGGCAGACCTGTGGAGGCTGCAGCACTGAGCAGAAGTGCAGGCACTGCCAAATTCCTGCTTGGGACATCAGCCAGTAAAGGGAATCTCTCTGCGTGAGCCCTTTCCTCTCATGTGATGCCCGGAGAAGTACGTTTGACTGGTCTGAGCGGAGCATTGCTTCATCGTGTCCTGGAGATCGGGGAGAAGAGATGGGAACTCATCTTTGCACGCCAGCTCGTGCCCCGCTTGCATCATCCTCAGGTGGCATCTTCATGGCAGTGGGGCTGCTCTGAGGGCTGCCAGTGTGGAGTATCCATGCCTTATTCCAAGCATTGTTTTCACCTCAAGCATCTTTTGCTGTAACTCAAGGCTTCAGTAAGATCTTTGGTTTTGCTGCCAAGTGACTGTAGAGAACTGTCCTACATAGGCTGGCCTAAAACTTCAAGGTGGACAGGAGATAAGAAACTTTCGTTTCCTAGTCAAAGCTGGTAATGGCACACAGGAACCACGAAGAGGAAGCGTGCAACTTCCACGGCTTGTGAGCTTCTCTACCTGAGAAAAGCATGGGAAATTTTGAGTACACAAATTAAATGAAGTATTTGGGAATGTGTTTGCAACAGAAAGCACTGTCCAGGGAGTGACACTTGTTCTGCAGGTCTTTTTGCCTTGTCCAGTTTGCCCGCCACTGACAAAATTGTGAGGATAAATTATCTTTTCCATAGTTTCAAAGCTTATTTTTGTACAGGCTGCTTACAGGCTGCTTGCCTACCCCCACACCACTTTATTTTGCTTGCTTCAATTTTGTGCTATTAGAAAAGAGTCTGGGAGCTGGGGAAGACCCTATCCTGAACTGAAGCGTGCTTTATCCACCTCCCATCCCAATAACCCTGATAGGTCTCCTGCTAGGAGGAACAACTAATTTGCTTTGCTTCCACATGTAAACAAACACAAAAGTATCACGCTTGGTTTCACCCCGCTCCGATGTCATCTGAGAGTTTTGCTGCTGACCTCGTGAGCAGGATCAGATGAGTGCTGCTGAAGCGCTGCACGAGACAGGGATCGCAGGGGTCCCTTACCTTCCACTGCCACGGCGGGGTGTCCTGTTGGAGGAGCCTTTTGTCTTTATTCCTCTTCTAGGGAAAGTTTCTTGTTTATTTTTTAACATCATTTCAGCTGTTCGCAGGATGACTGATCTGAAACTATCCCCTGGTCTGGGTCCTCTGGTACCGAGGAGATTGTGTGAGATCATTTCAGCTCAGCCAGCTACAAGGCTTACTGCCTCTTCAAGGTCCAAGATCAGAGGATCAAGAAAATAAAAAGACTTCCCTAGAATCCTGTGTACCTCGAATACCCAGGTGATAGTGGTTTTACAGCAGTTTTTATAGCGTTTGTCTACAAAATCTGCTTCTTTTGCTGTACCACTAAATTGCACTTTCTCCCTCCAGATGCACACAGAAGTTGTCCTTGAGGACCCATTGCATCAATCTTATGGAAACAATTTTAACCAGCTAGTAAGAGGGAGGGGAGAAGGTTTGGAGTCAAATATACTTAACTGATAGCTACTCATAATTTATGCATGAGTAACATGAAAATAAACAGGACAAGATGTCTAGCTTGGCTCCCCTTTCCTCCTATGCAACCAAATCGATATGATTTCCAGAAATCACAGATCAGAGTGACACTGGTGTTGCTGTTTGGCGAGGTTATCTAGTACCTGGAAAAAAAATCAAGCAGCTTGGGCGAAGAAGGGTGGAATCAATTGCTGAAACTGAAAGTTTCAGAAGCTGGCCGTCCTGCCAGGTGAATTAGTATCAGTTATTCATTTAATTTGTTTTTATTCCCCCAGATTGTTTGAGCTTCGATTCTGGAGAGTGTGGTGTCAGCGCCTGCACGCTGAGGAGATCTCAGAGCCCTCCTGGTCCTCCCCGTTACGTGTTCTTACAGCTAAGCTGTTGTGGAGTACACGAGGAGGCAGGTTGGGATTGTTGTGCTTATGCAGTCCAATCTACAGCTGTAGGATGTGTCAGGGTCTGGGGAAGACTGTCTTTTTGGCATTTTGCAGTGGTTGGCTTGAACGGCCCCATTTTTGAGAACCTGCCTCTTTTGTCAGGGCAGCGCTACCAAATCTGTGCACTTAGTGAAACCTGCTCACGTTTGGTATCACTGTGTTTAGGTTCTCTTGTGGAGCTGGATCCTGGTGGATCCTTTCTCTACCCACCCAGGGCTGATTTAGAAGAATCTCAAATATCTATGCTTTGATTCATTTTTTGTTTGTTTTTGTTTTTTTAAACTAATATCCGTGTTTTGTAAATGTTTTCTAGACAGGACCAAGTCTGATTCCACGGTGTGTGTTTCCTTATTGTTAGCTAAGCTCTTTTGAACAACAACAAAAGTTTTTATTCTCGAGTCTCAATAGCAACTTGACTGAATCTGGGAGGGCACAAGAGGAGGAACTTCTTAACAGCCAGTGCTGAAACTTGAAACTTTCTGTGAGCCCTGCAGAGGAAGCCATTTGGACTGAAGCTTTTTCTCTCCCTGAAAAAATGCACAGTGAAAATGTTTTCTTTCGAGTACAAATTTCACTGTTGGGGCAGGGGGGAATAAACCTTGGATTTGAATTTGGGTAAATAGTCTTCATTAGACTCCCTTTTTTTTCTTCTTTTTTTTAAACTTTAAACTATTGCTTAATTTTCAATATGCTTATTTCACAATGATAGATAGTGAACCTTTGTTTGCCTTAAATACCATTCCCCTCCTCCCACTCCTGGGAAAAAAAAATAATCCAGTTAACCTGTTAGCCAAAAGCTAATCAGCCTGATGTGTTTCCTGTCCCAGGTAGCAGTGTCCCAACCTCCCATTTGTGAAGCACTGAGGTAGGTGCCAGCACACCACGCAGAGAAGCCTTAATGGAGGAAATACTTTCCGTGTTACATATTTGGAGATTACAAGCAGGGAAATATTCAGTTGTCGAGTGCAGCTGGAAGGGTTTTCATTACCACGTCTGTCACCACCAGGCTGCTTCATAAACACGAGTTGAGTTCTCCCTTCCTTCTGGTGTTGGGGTGACCTCACACACACCTCCTTGATGCCCCAGCCATCTCAATAACTGGGGTGCAGGGTGAGTCTTGGGGCTCGGAGGGTTTGTCTGCAGCCTGTTGCCTCAGTTGGCTAGGTCTGTTGTTACCAGAATACTGTGCTGGTTCAGTTTCCTTGCCTAGGGGTTGCTAAATCAAATGCTCACTGCCATCCTTCCTGCAGGCTGTGTGTCATTTGTAGTTTATAACCTGCTCCCTACTGCTTGTTCTTCCCATTCATGTTCTATCAATAATACATCTCCTCTCACCTCGCTCTCTCCTTTTCCTCACCTTCCTGTTTATTCATTCTTTCCCTGGCTCTGTCGTAGCCATTTGATATTCAGAAGAGGCAGGCTGAAAAAAGACTTCCTGCATGAAGTCCTGGAGCAGTTGCACATCCCTGGTATTTAACAGCATTCAGCATTAGCAATATTCAGCAGTCATCTGATACGAAAGCGAGATGGGACAGCTTGGATCGGAAAAGCACTGGCACCAGAAATCTGGTTTGAAAACAACACCAAAAGCCTCGTGCATTGGTGATGTGAAAGGTATTTGGCACGTTCAGCTGTTTTTATCTACCAGATGTCGCCTTCTGAAAACCTGAAGTCCCGTTGCATCTTTGTGTTCCTGCATCCCTTTTCCCACCAGCAGCCCGCAGCAGTCCCCAGTTTAGCAGTGGACTTGATTAAACCTGTTTATTACTGAAATGCATTCAGATTTTTTGAGACAGCAAACGCGTGATGCCTCTCAGGCAACGGGGAGTGGGCTGGGATGCTGAGTTGCATTTTTCTGCTGTTTTTAGATGGGAAGGGATTTTCCTTTGCAGTGAGATGAGACGAAGGGGATGGCAATATTTACCTTTGCCTTGTAGCTTCCAAGCCGTGTTTGACTTGGTGAGGAAGGGGACAACAGCTGCTGGAGCAGGTATGGGGGCTACCACTGCAGTTATTTGGGGATGCACCAATGCTGAAACCTCGCTGCTGCCAAGGAGAGGGGTGACCTTGGTCCCTGGTTGATGGGCGCTGCTGAAAACAGGAAGGCTGGGATGCAGAGCGAGCGTCTGCGCCTTTCCCCCACGTACACACACATCTGAAATCTATGTTCTTGCCAATTGCGTGAGTGTTTTTAAATGGCCGAGCCTAGCAGGACGTGTAAATCACTGTCAGCCCTCGCGTAACCAGAGTGCTGGAGCCAAAGCTCTGGGGAGAGGAACAGCATGGCTGAAATGCGCGTGAGTGTGAGGGGTGCCAGAGGAGCAGGCAGCGTGGGCTGGCTGGGAGAACTGATGGGAGTCCAGAAAAATGGCTCTAAGCTTTTAAGTGATTGATTTGGAAGGGAAGGAGACTAATGGACTGTCTTCGGTGCCTGTATGTCTTAGATACAAGTTAGTAGTCAAGCACCGGGGAAGTCAGGATGTAAATCCCTAACGATCAGTGCCTTCTGATTAGCATGGAGCTGCTGCACCGTGAGCTCTTGTTTCTTTACACTGAGGTATTTTCCTTTAAACACTTGACCAAAATAAGCTTAAATTATCAAGCCAAAAAAATAAAAAGAGAGTGGAAAAAGCAAAGACAAACCTCGATTTTTCAGACTTACATGAGTGAAGTAAGTATTTAAAGGTGCAGTACAAGCGAGGGGAAGATGTGTTTGTGAAATCATCTGGTTGCTGCATTTTTAGCTTGCCCTTATTTATCCTGTGCAGTGCAGATGATGACAATCTGTGTGTATTTCCAAAACAACCCATTTGTTCACTTCAGTGTTCAAGGTCATAACTGTTTTGGGTCTTCTCTGTAAACTTGCAGTTGCTGTTTGTTGGTGTAATTTAGAGCAAACTGTCCAGCTGATCTGTTTTAGGGGCCAGATCCTACCCCCAGGACAAACAAAAATGTTTAGCTTCCACAGGCCTCTGAGTAAATGATTAAAACACTTCCACCACCCCGTGCATTGCCTCCCTCCAGATGCTGTAGTTGGGACATGGCTGAATTAAGTAAACTGCTTAATCTGCTGAAGGCTGTTAATCATTTACATTTTTAATACTGCTCCTGGCTTGCACATATCCTTCCAAAGCTGTTGATAACCAGACAGGATTCACTCCTGGAAGTTATGAAACATGGAAGAGGCTGACTGGACCGTCAGGTTGTTTCACCTGGATGGCTTCGGCGTGACTCAAATGCCAGAGCAGGAGAGTGGGAGGAGGCACTGCTTGATACAGCACAACATGCGTGGAGTTTGAAACCAGAAGGGTGTAGTTCTAGCTTGTGGGAAGCACATCTCCTGGCTTGAGGTAACTGGATGTATCCTCTTCGACTTTTTTGCACAGTAGCTTAACTGTCTGCAGGGAAAGCTGTTCCTCTCCCCCGTGCCCTCCACTTAAGAAGCAATCCTGTCTGATCTGTGAAGAGCTGAGCCAGAATTACAAACCTGACTGGGTTTTTCAGGCGGTGCTGAACCTGCTGAATTCAGCAGAATCGCAAAGCAGCCTCCCCATATTCACTGCCTTTACCTCCTCTCAGCTCGTTTTTCCCCCAGCAGATGCTGTGAGCTGATTTGGTGCTTTAACTGATAACACCAGGATTGACTCGCCCACTGGGTAGGCTCTAGCTGGCTCCTGCCTTGCATTACCACTTAAAATCTGGTGTCCTCTGTCAAGGGCAGTGATGGATCAGGTCCGCTTCAGTCTGCTGCCATCCCCTGGTTTTGATGGCTCTCAAATAGCCCAGGTCATTACTTCGGGCACTTTTCTTTGCATTTCTGTGCTAACTAGCAGTGTCTTGCTGGAAGGCAGCATCTGTGAGTAAAGCGGTGTGGAAGAAGCTGTGACATGCAACACCTCTGCATGTAATTCTGGCCACCGTGAAAATATTTCTTAACCCAACGATCTGTGGTGTGTATCTGTCTTGTTTTACACCACGTTGCCCTTTTCCTAAAAAGAAATCCTACAAGTCATCCTCCAGTTGCTAGCAGAATAGCTCAGGACTGCCTTTTGTTCATAGCAGTAACAGGCAAGGCACCACGCTGACCATGCTGTGGATGCTGTGTGCTGCCTCTAATGGTGTTGCACAGCTGATGATGTGCTGTGCTGCTGCTACAGGCCAGCTCTGTGTTGTTATGAAGTAGTTTGCATTTGCTGTAAGCTGTGCATCTGTTAGCTCTCGGTGTTTCTTCGTGAGTCCAAGAATCCTTATCTCTCTGAATTTGGACATGTTGGGATGGGAGCTTACTGAACGTAAGCTTTCTGGTGAGGAACCCTCTCTTTATTCCGGATGGGAAAAGTGGATCAGGTTTCCCATGAAAATACGTAGTTGCCCAGGAGCTAAAAAGAGAAATGAAGCTGAAAGTCCTTGCTTTGAAGTGCTCTGCCTCAAATACCTGATTCCTTTGAATATATAAATATTAACACCTTTATTGTTATCCCCGTGCCCAGTAGCATGACCTTGTAAGAACTTTTGGACTTCAAGATGTTGCCTTTTGTATTAGCTTGGAATAAGACTTAAACGTGAAGGGCTGCAAAACACAGAAGCAGATCTTCAGAGCTGATCTTTATCTTGAGACCTCAAATCTGTTTCTTCCAAGATAAGGCCAGTACTTCCCCGATGAGTGGCAGCAATCAAGACCTGGAGAATAAAAGCAGAGGCAGCGTCTGGGCAGGAACTGCAGAGGATTCTTCTTGTAACCCTCTAGAGAAAAATCAGTCAGGAGAACACAATGCAGACTACAAGGTATAGTAAGTAGTAAAAAAAAAAAAATAAAAAATAACGAGGTGCAGAGAGGCTTTAATAATGTTTGATGGTTTTGCCATGAACAGGAAGCTGTCTCAGTGCAAAGCAGCAGTTACCTGTAAGGTAGCAATTGGATAAACGAACAGGAGCTGCTGCAGGCATTGCTGGTTTGGTGGATGGCTAACAGCCGCCTAAGCAATGGCCTCCTGTCAGTACAGAGTTCCTCCAGATCCCTTTACAAAGCTGCACTGCAATGCATTGCACCATTTGACATGTTTAAATGATGCATGTTTCCAGACCTGATGGTGGAGCTGGTCTTGTGTCCCCCCTATGCTTATGCAACAGACTTTGCTTTCTGGGCTCATCTTTACAAGGAGAAAACATGATGTGTACCATCGAGGTTTCCCCTGGTATGTGACTGCCTCTGCCTGTTGCTCTCATTCCTTATTTTCTTTCCACCTTTCTTGCAAGGAACACGTGGTTCTGGGATCGCCCCTTGGGGCTGTAGCTGGTGAATCTGCTGTTTCCTGCCAGCCTAATGCAGTCTGGGCCAGTCAGCTGCCCCAAATCAGCAGATAAGCTGATTTGGGGACTGGGGAGATGGGAAGAACTGTGGGAGAACATAGCGAGTGGATGACAGTGTATTGCAGAGAGAATCTAGTGTTGATAAATATATCTTTCTTTTTCTTCCATCCATATGTTGGAAGTTTCTAAATTATGCCAGTCTGAATGAAAAAACATGCGCAGCTGCTGTCAAATAAGCAAACACTGCTGGGGGACGTAAGGGTGGGGGGAGATGGATAAAAAGAAAGATAAAGCTCTTACAATTCAGCAGGTTTGTCTGGATTGCAGTGTCTGGCACAGAAGATGCCAGTTCTGTCTGGATGTTGCCTTACTGGAGGGAGTGGAAGACAGGTGAGGAGAACAGGCCACACGAGCAGCCTTCCCAAGAGGCTGGAAAGATCGATTACATTAAAGAGGAAGCACGTAAGAAATTGTCGGACTATACGTACCAACTAACATACAGAGATACTGGGGACAACAATCTTCCAGTCTTGTAACACAAGTGCAGGAGGATGTTCTGTGAACTTAGCAGTTAACTAACTTCAAAGGTGACAAAACAAAATTAGCTCACTATGAAACTGAATACCACAGGGTGGGAAAGCTGCAATGTGGCTGTATGAAAGAGGTGTCTGGATGTGAAGAGGCTTTGCATGTTTGAAATGGATTTTTTTTTTTTTTTAATAGTAACATCTAAAGTTTAAGGTGGGATGTTCGGTCTCGCAGTACAGGTTTAAAAAGAGATCCTATTGACTGGTGTTGTTTCCCATTCCTGCACACAGCCCTCGTGGGAATGCTGGGGTGACAAGCTGTGACTGCCTGCTAACCCCTCTATGTCAGATCGCCTCTAAATTACACACACACGGAGGTCTGGGCTTTGCTCGCACCTCACAAGGCACTTTTCAGTCTGCATGCAAAGAAGAAACCTGAGACACCTGGCATGGCACTTCGGGGCTGCAGTTTTGCAGCCGAAGAGCAAGCCCTTTAGGACTGGGCTGGGTTTGTATTGCTTTGCCTGGCTTTCTCTGTTCCTTTCTGCTGGCACTGAAGCTGCTGGGCTTGCTGCTTTCGTTCCCAGATGATCGCTTGAGTCCCCAGCCAAAGCTGTGCTGCTGATCGGAGCTTCTGGCCTCCTCTGGCAGACCAAAGCAGGTAGGGGCTGGGTTTGTGCAAGGGCAGTGAGAACATCTCTGAGTCAGGCTGCCCTGAGAACGAAGCAGCAAGGAGCAGAAAAGCTGAGGGAACATTTTATCACCTGTGAATCATGGTTCAATGGTAAACTGGACAAACTGGAAATGGGGGGGCTGTGCAGAAAGTCCTTGATGCCCCAAGGGCAGCATTTCCAGAGGCGTCTTGGTGTGGTGCAGAGCAGGCAAACGCATTCCAAGCCGATGTGTTTGCTGTCTCTGGAAAAACAGTGCCATGATTGTTCATCCCTATGTGGAAAACAGAGCCCAGCTGTGCTTACAGAGGGGATTTCAGTAAGCCCTCAGCATCTACAGCCACATAGAACAATCAGCTGGTTACATTTGTTGACTAAGGAACTTACCCCTATAGTACAGGTATAGGGGTTTTCTTTTTTTGCACAGAGAAAAAAAAAATAAAAATGGTTAATTAAAGTGAAAGTTCATATAGTGATAGAAATGTACGTGTAAATTGGGAGATAACAACTGTAATGGGAGCTATGTGGGTGTTAGGACTAAAAGCTCCTTGCTTGGAAAGGAGTTTGTTTGCGCCAGGGTATGATTGATGCTGTTCTTGAAATCTAAGAAACTCGTGGAAACAGGTTTTCCCCTGCAACTTTGTTGTACTTTCCTCTTTTAGAGGCCAGACCCCTATTTCTGGTACATTTACACTGGTATTCTCAAATATCTGCGATAAATGGTCATTCTCTGTTTAATACATAAAATATCCCTCAAGAAGTGGTGAAGTAGTTCACGACTTAATTTGTTCTTTTGCAACAGATGATGCAGATGACTTACACCCAGAAATTAAAATGCTGCGGGAGCAGCATCCTGTGGAAGTGGAACTGTGGGTTCCTTCCCCCGCAGTAAATACATAATTCACCATGTGCTGCACTGTATAGTTAACCAAGGGAAGCATTTATATGAAAAATAAATCGAGGCCTTAGGGTATGGCTGTTTGAGCCAGGATCTCTCGTCTTCCTCCATATCCCTTTATTACCTGCAAGCTTTTGTTCTTCGGTGCTCATCTCTCCTCTCAGGTGCTGTGCTGTTTCCTCGCTGATGCTGTGGTATCATTTCAGAGCAGAATGAGAATGAAGAGTAAAACCGAGGCAATTCTTTCTGCCCCATCTGTCAGTCATTTTTGTTACAAATTTCAACTAGGGACTTCATTTAGTCCTTGGATCAAACATCAATCCTCACCCTGTAGCCCATACACAAACACTATTTCTTCGAAATGTAATGCTGATGGTGGGTATATTGACATGGGTATATCCAACTTTAACTAAAAAGATTTAAAAGCATCTTATTTTTAATCTGTTGTGTAAAGAATTTGTTTTTTCAGGGTGAAGCATGCATAAACGACAAACTTAAAATCGATCATTAACTTAGCTGAAAGCCCATAGAAGCTCTGGAGGAAAAAAAAATGCCGAAGAGGTGTTCCTGCAGGGCAGTGTAGAAGCAGGCTGATCACCTGGTAGATTCTTATTCTTCACCTCTTGCTTCATAGAGAACATAGAGGAGAGTTGGAAGGTTGCTTTCGTGCAAATCACTGATCCTCCAGGTATTTTTAGCGTGGTTCCACTGAGTCGCTTATTGCATAGCAGGCCTCTATTCTAATCTAATGAGGATCTTTCTAATAACTTCCATTACTTAGACGTTTGAATGTGGGAAGGAGGTGAAAGTAATTGGGTTGAAATAATTAAATTAGCCAATGTGATTACCTTCAAAAGGTTGTGTGTTCATGCTTCCCACATGCAAACAGGAATCGATCAGAGCAAGAAGCACCAAAACTGCATCTGATCTGGAAGAAAATCGTTCAGTGGGATGCAGAGGGGGGAAATCTGTGGGTGAGTGAGTGATGAAATTTATTTTGTTTCCCCCAAAGACCTGAAAGGAAGATTTATGCACAGGTCTTGATGAGGGAGTTAATTCTGAAACTTTGCTGGAAAAGAACTCAAGCGTGATATAACACTTTGTGCTGAATGGTTTCCCAAGCTGTAGGCCGATGCTTACTGAGAACTTCAACCCTGCATTTACCTGCATTTGCAGATAAAATTAGTTTCCCTACAGCATTTATGCAGTAATGTGGTGTAGTCACTGCACTGCTTCATGTGATATGTGATTTACAGAGCTGCTGTGGAGCTGCTGAAGACCTGAGGCAGCTCGGCGTCCTGAACTTTGTGCTGGTAACCTCAAGGCAACATATTATTTCTCTGTGGTTGTGACTTTGAGTCCATTTTGGTCAGTCTGTACTTGCCCATATTCTCTGCAGTGGAAACCGGTCAGAATCTGATTTTGGTCCAGTGCCTGAACAGCAGAGCGCACACAGCTTCCAGGCATACATGCTCCAGTAACTGGAAAAATCACTGAACTGTGCTGCTCGTTGTCCAGAAAGCTGAGAAATGGCTGGAAACTGTTTCACAGCTGAGTAGAAAAACTGTCATGTTGCTATCATTTTTTTTTTTTTCCTGAATAATAAAAATCCACTTCTCCTGAGATTGACTAGAAAATGAAGGAGACGCTTTCCACAAAATAACAAACAAACAAAAAAAAACTTCTTTGTAAACCAAGCTGTGTTAAATAGGGAGGTGTCTCTTTCTCTTAGGTCAAAGTACCACTGATAGTCATAAGTTTTTCCTTGATATGTAATTCCACGGTTGCATATAACCTGCCAAAACTCTGAAATTTTCCCTATTATGCAATATGCATTTGCATTTGGTTTACAGCAGCATGAATTAAATGGGGAAATATCTTGAAAAGCAAGCTTCGAGTTAGAATGTTGTGTCGTCTGAGTGCGAGTTGCAGCTGTTCTTGAAAATGGTTCGAATCCCTTCAAACAGAACATTGTGTGAAAAAATCCCACCTTTTGATACATCTGCTTGCTTGCTTGGCACGCTGTTGTGTGCAATGTGTTTTTTTCCTGAAGATAGGTGGTAGATGTACAGTCCTTAAAGTCTGCAGTTTTCTTCCAAGTGCACTTCAGCACAGAGCTTCATTCCAGGGCTCTTCTGCTGCTTCCCTCCTGAGGAGAGAGGAACTAGCAAAGTGCTTTGCAAGGTCAGTAACCTCTGATCTTACTTTGCACAACTCTTGAGTAGTTCATTCCCCGTCTTCTCAGCAGATGTTGGCTCAAAATGAGATTATTCATGATTAAAAGTTTCATAAAACATATGTCTCTTAGTTTTTGTGGGATCCAGGCTCTTGCTGTGGTCCATGGCAAGAAACTACACTAGTTACTCAGAATGCATGAAGCAGGAGACATTCACAGGAGGCAAAGCAAGGAAAGCAAAGATTTAATAATGCTATTTAAATTTCACCTGAAAATCACAGAACTGTAGGGGTTGGAAGGGATCTCAAGAGATCATCGGGTCCAACCCCCCTGCCAAAGCAGGTTCCCTAGAGCAGGCTGCCCAGGTAGGCATCCAGATGGGCCTTGAATATCTCCAAAGGAGACTCCACAACCTCCCTGGGCAGCCTGTCCTGGTGCTCCATCATCCTCACCATAAAGAAGTTCTTTCGCATGTTGATGCGCAACCTCCTGGGCTCCATTTTGTGGCCATTGCCCCTTGTCCTGTCCCACAGACCACTGAAAAGAGGCTGGCCAAATCCCTCTGTCTCTCACACTTAAGATATTTGTAGACATTAATAAGATCCCCTCTTGGTCTTCTCTTTTCAAGGCTGAACAGCCCCAGGTCTCTCAGCCTTTCCTCACAGGGAAGATGCTTCAGGCCCCGTATCATCCTTGTGGCCCTAAAAGGTTCTCTAATAGCCTGGGCATGGATGAAAATTGGAGCAGTGGGGTTTTATATCAGTGGGTGGGATTCGCTGTGTGCTTGAACATTGAAGGAGTCATCAGATGCCTTTCTCTGGCAGAGCTGGTGCCTGTGCTACCTGCTAACAGATCCAGCTCTTTTTGTGGGTTTTGGTGTGCTCACTGTGCTCGTCACCTCTAGGACTGTGCACGGCTTGCTTTGGCTCCTCAGCAGTGGTTGTGCTTCTGTGGTGCTGAGAACAGCTTTGTGCACAGGGATTGATGGACTGGTGGCAACGGTGGTGGGATTTCGGATACCCCAGGAGGATGTTCAAGGGGTTGGCTGCTGGGAGGTGGCCCAGGTCACACCCCTCCTACAGCTTTGTTCCACAAAACCAGTGAAAATGAGATGAAGCCTGAAATGTGCCCCAGTGTTTATGGGTCCTGCAGAAGCATCCAGCAGAGTTGTGTGGTGGTCTCCATGGGGACCACTATGGGTGAGCATGCGAGGGACAGTCATGGGCTTCCCTGGGATGGTGGTGGAAGTGTTGGGGGGGGTTGTGGGACTTGTTTTGCTTCCAGAAAGACAGAGGATTGAGGATATATAAGATAAACTCCTCTTGGTGCCTGAGGTTTTGGCTCTCAGCTATTAAAATTCTTTCTGTTTTCCCTGAAGCACAGGCTGCTTTGGAAATCGGGTCTGGTTTTGGCTTTTGGTTTCACATCTTGCAAAAACTATCAGAAATGAAACTGTCACTGGTCCCGGTGACTGGCACTGGTCCATGAGCTGCCACTAGACATGAAAGGTCTTCTTATTGTTGCAGAAAACCCCAGCAGTGGCTCGTATCGTCAACTGACAGGAGCCAGAAGCTCTTCACGTCTCACGCCCACAAAAGCCCCTGGAGAAGTTGGGAGGGCCGGGGGAGAGGGTTATAATGCTGCGGGATCTTTAGTGCAGTGGTTAAATATTTTTCTTTATCTTGCTTCTAATGACAATGTCTGTCTGTTAAAGGCTGTAAAACTGTCAGTGCTGGGCTTGGATTTTTACATACTACTGTTGTCATGTTTATTTAATGACAGCAGATAAAGCTTTTGCTGTTTCCAGTCCTTTTTTTTTTTTTTTTCCAGGGGTGTGGCTTTTGAATACTCCTAAATTATCTATTATTGGATATCTAGGAACAGGTAGTATTTTTATTTTTTTTGTTTCAACACTAAAGAAAACTTAAAAGACTGATGGTGGGAATCAGTTAAATACCCAGTTAAATATCTAGCCACAACTTTTAAAGAATTCTCGAGACTGGATCCTTTCCCTGTTTGCAAACTGGTCTGTAAGTGGGTTAAATCAGCTCTGGGGTTAGGACAGCTGGCAGAAGCGGATGCCTTTATTTTTAACCATGTAATGTCATTAACACCGATGACCTCCCTCCCTTTCCAAAGAGCAGCAAGAGGGCAGGCTTTGATCTCTGGATGAGCCCGATGCTTTAGAAGGTGACAGGTTGAAATTTCTCTGTTAGGCACTCACGAGTATAACTCAGTTCATACCTTCTGCTGGGTCTGATGCTTACCCCTCCTTTCCCAGCCCTTTAGTAAGACAGGAGGTTTGAAAATACACATATATACGATCTAATCTATAAACAATGCTGAAGGATATGTTAAAATGCTATTCGAAACACCTTCCTGAAGCCCAGGAATACCTACAAATACTACAGTAAATTGTATGTGGTGAGGGCTGCCCCTGCTCTTTTGCACAGCTGGCGGCCAGCGTGTCCCTGGGGCAGGAAGGCAAAGGCAGTGGTGCATTACAGCATGCATCTCCGTGAACACAGACCTTTAAAAAAGGTAGGAGCAAGGAAGGAAAACATTTACAAAGAGAGGTGGGATCTGTTGAATAAAACCAATACCCTACATTTCTGTACCCACAGCATGTATCTATGCGGCTGGAGCCAGTGTTTCTCCAGGTATTCTGGAGAACTGCAGAGGACAGGATAACTTGTTCCTCTAGGTAATGGTAGAATTGGGTACATACAAGTAATTGAATCAGCTTCTGTAGGTGATGAAGCTCAGAGCTCCTACGCTGAGGTGTGCATGTTGCTGTAGATGTAAGCACCTCCTCAGCAGCACCGTTACTAGCATCAAGCAGGTGAAGCCCAGCTCCTGCACATACGCACAGCCTAGCACCGTGTTTGAGACCTGCTGGTACCACCACAGTAACCTGGACTCAAGACACCTGCTCTCAAGTATAACAGAGAAAAAGCAATTTTTAGAATATGCATTTTTCACATCCCATTAATATACGAAGACTAAACCTGTATTTTGCCTGGCAGGATTACTTCTGCATAGCCTGTCTCATTTAAAAATAAATCATCTCTTTTATAAAAGCAGCAGAAGAGTATCCATTGATTTGACAGGTTCAAAAAATCTTTCCAAGCCAATTCACTGGCAACAAAATGAAGGGGCAATTCATTTCCATGGTGATGCCAATTGAATCACTCCAGAGCAGTTGAAGGATGGATCCTGACCTGGGTGGGTGCTGGGTTGCAGTCCAACAACCATGCAGCTAACAAGTACTCTTCATTCTATATATCCATAAAAAAATGATGTTTTTGTTCACACATTTTTTCTTTGCATTCTTTAGAAGCTTCAAAAGATCAGGCTTTCACATCTAGTGGGTAGTATTGTATCAAGAGGTACACAACAATGTGCAGAACTTGAGCTGAAAAAGATGCTCCCTTCTTAGGGCTTCTTCTGGGTTCAGCTGTTGGTGCTGTTTGTTCTTCAGCCTCAGCCTACTTTGAGAAAAATGTCCATTACCCAAAAAAGATTGGTGAACCAAGGTCAGTTTTTCTTCTTTCAATACAAGTCTTTACCTA
The DNA here is from genome assembly GCF_965140915.1 of Aythya marila. Taxonomy (NCBI): domain Eukaryota; kingdom Metazoa; phylum Chordata; class Aves; order Anseriformes; family Anatidae; genus Aythya; species Aythya marila. The sequence continues at coordinate 27,802,283 of NC_139042.1, read as the reverse complement.
ATCCAGTCATCTAAGAGAAGAAAGTCATGATTCATCATTTTCTGATGTGAGGATTTTTGTATTTTTCTATCTTATACATAGACATTAGAAGTCTGTTATAATGCTTAACATAACTTTTAAATAGTTGTTTTAAAGCTTTGCATAGTAATCATCCTTAATTTAAAAAATAAATTGTTTACAAGACCTTTTGTTTTTCTTTATTTAAAACAATTTGCTGGGAAGATGAGCACTTCTGTAATGAATTACATGAGCAGACTTTCTGATTATGTTCCCTTTCAGACACCTTAGAGGAAGATAACATCTTTTCATACTCTTTGTTCTTACAATATTTTTTCTCATTTTGTATGAGCAGTCACTGAATAGAGATACATTTGACTATGTAATGAAATGAATTTACTATGTGCCTGCAGAAGAGGCATACGCTAGTAAATGTAGTTTCTCTCTTAACAAGGAACCACCACCAGATATTGCATTTTTTTAATGTAGGCAGAGAATATTTTTGTTTCAGTATAACTGGGTTAACAGTCTTAACTGTGTCATGATTGTTAAATTAAACAGTAAGTCTGCAGTGGGTACAGTTTCAAAAACAAGAACACAACCACCAAAACCTCCAAATTATTGCTATTTTTGTAAATAAATTTGATTTTTATTTCTCCTACCACCTTTTTTTTTTTTTTAACAAGTTGAATAATGTCTAATATGTCATACCTCCCTAGATTTATTATTTGCCAGGACCTTAACTTGGAAAGGAGAGGCGACCTTCTCTAAGCCTGGGATTTTGGAAACCAGTGGCACTGAATGTATGGATTGGGATGGCCGAGAAATGCTGGTCTCTCACAGGGTATCGGTGTATTTCCTCAAGGCAGTTTCAAATCAGTTCCCCACGATTCATCCCATTATTTTTTTGTGCATCCATGTTCATTCCCACAGTGAATTCAGCTACACACAAGACATTTTTAGAATGATACAGCTTGCATGGTGGCCAGATATGCAGGTCCCTGAATTATCTGCTCAAAAATCAGTTTGGATTCAGGGCACGATGAAGAGAAAACTGATTTGGGATATATGTTATCCAGGAACAGAGAGTAATGTAGCCCTGAACTTGAAATTTGCACACTCATTTGTTGACAGGGCAAATAACTAGTTTTTGAATTGCATTATTTTATCATGTGGCATCTCTGTTCAGACATGATTTGTACATGTAACATTTCAGATCGATTTATATTAAATTATATTAATGTATTGCTCTAAACTTTTACTGGGTAAAAAGGGATGGAATCCGTTTTTCCAGGGAAAAGAGGTAACAGTAGGAATAGCAATGTAGTCCTCTCCATAACCCCCTATTTCCATGTGTTTCAATACCTGGAAAGAGCCATTCTTGATTGATGTATTTATTTTTTTAATACTATTGAGTGCAAGTTATAGATTTGCTGCTAGAGAATAAGGCTTATACTTAACAATAGTTTTGTAGATCCCTCTTGTATCTATTGTTATATCCTAACTTTGGTAGAAAAAATAAACAGGCATGGATTAAAATGCATTGTGCTAACACTAACTTGATGCTGTCTTGGATAACTAAGTTGTCTAGATAAGGTTAACACATTTAGTGTAAATCAGTAGAACATGGAATGCAGGTTTAGACGGAGCAATCACTAGTTAAAATTAGTGAAAATAAGGATTTGAAGAGCAGTAAGGCAGGTAAGAGTTGGCAGAAATATAGATGGCAGTGAGATGAGCAGCAACGAGCAGGAGATGACTACTGAGATTAACTAGGGGCTGTGTGCCAGCTGCTTTAACTACTGACACCATTAGTACTCACATTTTGATGAAATTAGCTGAAGTTTGAGAGAGTCTTGTTAAGAAAGAAGTTTTAGAGGTTGGGTCAGACGAAGTAAATGATACTGAGAGCTGAAATAATAAATCTTTAATGACCTGGATGGTACATCAGTTCAGTCCTTGGTTCAGGAAACAACTAACAAGCGTCTCAGCTGTGCGAAGGGCATGCTGATTGAGTGCCAGAGAGCTGCAAATATGATACGAATATGAGAAACCTAAAGACTGGGAAAGTTTTCTAGCTAAGGAAAACCACTGATGTGTTTGCGGAGAGGCTGGAGCACTTCAGTAACTCTGTACTGATGGAGGAGGAGGAGGAGGGCTGCCAGGCAGCCAACTGTTACGAGGCATTCAGCTTAGTACTGCATCGTGCCAAGGAATCAGCTACCCTCATCACCATCCAAGCTTGATATGTAGGCCTGCTGTAGGAGTTCCTGCATTTATTGTTCTTCTCAGTGAAATAATTCAGTTTTGAAGATGGTCTTCCACGTTCATCGCCACCACTTTGTTTTCTTTCATAGTTTTCCGTTCTTCCTCACGTGCGCTGTGTTTGTTCTCTCGCAGAACTGTTCGTGTCTGGCTGAAGAGAGACAGCGGGCAGTACTGGCCCAGCATATACCATGCGATGCCATGTAAGTATAAGGAAGCATTCATTATCTACTGTGTATTTACAAAATGTCTCTTCTGATTTTGATGAAGCTTAATGTTTATGACCATTTGCAAGCTTACCAATCCATGTTAAATTCAATGCTTCAACAGTCCCCTTGGTTTCTGCGAAGCTTTACCAAGTTGTATGCTAATGCTCCCAAGAGACATCAGGGATTACAGCAGCGAAAGAACACAAATATGCTAGCAAGGGATGAGCATGTAATGCAGACATAGATCAACAAATGTGGGAGCTCAAAATGTAGGCTTGCATTTTGCCTCTAATGGAGTCCATAAAGCTTTGTAAGTCACCAGTATAAATCACTCTGCCCTTCCTATTTCATGTGCTCAGGCCATTAGAGTGTAATGGTAAATGATTTTATTTGATAAGAACTTAAAATCCTGCAGTAGCTAATATGATAGAGGGCATACTAGGCAGATTTTCCAGTGGAGGAGCAGAATCATTTTACCCCTGCAATTAGATGTGGAAAAACCAAGTCTCCCTGATGGATCCTTTCAGTATGATCTGCTGTAGGCCTCCTCTCCCAAAGAGAGTGTTCATGTTTTAAAAGAAACTGCAGATCAATGTCCATTTTTCCAGGAGGCAGCTGAAGAAAGTACTGCCTTGTCATAACCTGGGTTGAGTGCAGGGGTATAACTCCTCAGGTCACCAGCAGCAGGAGTATGCGAATATTCCTCCCTTGCCTTCAAATGTGCTGGGTTAGCCCATCTTTAGAAAGCTAATGAAACTGACCTTAAATCAAACTGATCAAGGAGTATTTATCAATCCCATTGAGGTATTCTGTCTGGAGAAGGTAGTATTTTAAGCTCACATGGCTAGATTTGGAAAAGGGCACCTGTCTCCATAATGCATAAAATACTTAATAGCTATAAATGTTAAACAGTTTTAGTAACCCAGCAGCAGCTTGGGACTGTAGAGCAGCCCTGATGTTTGCCTGCCTGGTAAATGGAGAGGAAGATCTCTTTCCTTTAGGCAAACTCATAAGAATATTTCAAGCCTCAGAATTATTTTCTGTTCAAGATTATACTCAAAAGGGTATTGGAAAGCAACTAATGATGTGGCAGTTTGTGGACGTCTGTCAAACAGTTATGAAATGGTTCTTCTCACAGTTAGGCATTGATGCTTCTCTTTTTCCATGTGGTGTTTTTGCATGTGCTTGCATTTTAAAATCTTGTTAGCTTTTCCTCTGCTCTTAGAGAGGCTGCGTTATTGCCAGTAATAACAGCTATGTTGGAAAAGATTGAGTAGATTCAGCCCCACTCAAAGGGGGCTGTTTTAAAGCTCATTCATGGATTTGAACACCTGATACTCTTCCTTCACTTAAGGCTGGTAAATTTTTGAGTCATGAGACATTTAAGTTATGCTGAATTATTCACCGGTTTCAAGAATGATCAGGTATAATTAAAGACGGGAGCAACATCACTTACATTGTTATCAGCCATGGTTTTAAGCTTGGAAATCATAGCAAGGGCTCCAAGTCAGCCTTTGCACAAGTTTCCGCTTGACTGGCAATGATTGTTTTGATTGTTTCTACATGGATCACCTTTTTGATGGTCCTCTGGTTTAGCTTCACATTGGTTTTTGTTGTCTAGAGAACAAACCTGCACAGAGGTTCTCTATGGAAAAAAAAAAAAAAGTGGTCATCATGGTGCCTTTGTGCTGTTTGGCAAGCTGTGAGAGTGGCGGCCCCACCTAGACTGCCTAGAGAGAGCTGTGGGTGTTCAAACCAGATTGCTGCACAGCCAAGCCTTTACAAAGAGAAGGGGTAATGGAAACATCCTGTGGTGGGTATAGTTTCTGTGGTCTTTTGCTGGCTTTCTCAGCCAGTGTCACGGCAGTGTCGAGCACCAAGAGGCCTTTTTGGAGCACTGCACAGAGCATGGTCACGGAGGCTGGTGGCCAGAGTGGGTTGTATTCAGCCATGCTGAACCACTGGTTGAACTCGGTCTGCTTTCAAAAACCACCACAGGCAGAACCCCTATTTAAAAATACACACTGAATAGTATCAGTATGGCTAACTAGCTGAACTGGAAGTCTGACTAATCTGCTCCTTCATGCCAGAGTTGTCTCAACATCTGTATTAACAATGGACCTCTGATGAGCAAGTTAATCCTCCTCATGGATATATGTGTAACCTTTACGTTTTTGGGTGGTATCTGTACAGGAGGAAAAAAAACACATTGCTTTTCACAAAATTATGAAAGAGCATTGTAGTCTGTAAATGTAAGCTTTGCATAAAAATAAAACACACAGAAAGGCCCAAACTAGACAAAAAACTGTCTCAGATGGAGAACTGACTAAAGGTTTTATTGAGGGACAGAAGAGTACCCAGGGTTTGAGTCAGATAATGACTTATGATGTCTGTCTTACGATGGTTTTTATAGTTAACACTTTGTTTTGAAGAGGAAGGTCAAAAACTGTGCAAAGCAAAATGTGTTCCTTAAACTGTGCCACTTCTGGCACTTCATGGGGTGTCCCTGAAACTGCGGATACAGAGTTTATTTCTCTTCTACTTCTGTCAGCCTCTGATTGAGGTGACGCACTGTTGAGTGCATGAAGGACATTATTTTTTTTTTTCTTTTCCCTGCATAATTCAGTTTCCAAAGGCAAAAATCTCAGCATCAGTCTGAATTTGTATTTAAGGTAAAGAATACAGCCAGACCTCTGTGTCAGGAATATCCCACACATCCTCTGTCATAGTTCAGATCAATCTTTTTCTGGTCTGAAATCCAAATCAGCTAGGCATTAAAGTCAAGAGCCTTCAAAGTGCTATTATTTTTCATGGTTATTATTTTGAAGGGCTCTTAAACATCTTGGAGGCTTAGGGTTTTTTACATTTTACCCCTCCTTTTAATGAACCTACATGCTAAAGTATCTGAATGGCATTGTCTAATTTTCATCTAAAGCATAAGCTGCTGCAGTCTGGTCACAACTGGGATCGTTTTAACCACATTAGTGTGGACATAAGCTTAGTGCTGACATGTTAATTTTTCGAAGAGTAAATATTACTGAAGAATTCCCTTAGGAAAATGATTACAGCAAAATCTCTTTACGCTGTCGTGACTATGTGCACGTGGGTTTGGAACTCAGAAGTGACTTTTTTTTAGCAGCCTGTCTCAAACAGTTGCTTGCACCTTTTGTATCTGAAGTGTTTCAGGCTGTTTGGAAAAAAGCATACTTGAAATGGCTTAATTTACCTGAGACTTTTTCTTTGTGAGCTGTTTATCATCTTCAGAGTTACTAACAGTTCTTTCAATGTATGCGCAACGTCTGGCATTTTAAAGCTGGTATGTAGAATATGCCTCTTCTGGCATAAAGTGCCTTTTAAAAGGATTTGATGTTTACTCTGCTCAGAATTGCTTTGTCTCTCTCAGCTTTTTCTGCAACTTTCTAATTCTCTACTACCCTAGAAGTCTGAATATATAACTGTAATGCACCACCATCTGAAGGGAGGCTTTGGATTTGCCTTTTCTGAGGAAGGGGTAAAGAAAGGAGCAATTTCATCACTGTTAGTAGCCATAATATACTGTTTCTATCCCGGCAATTTCCTTGAATTGAAGCCTTTTCTTTGGTTTAATTCAGTCAGTCTGGATGTGAATCTGGTAGGCTTTCTGCTTGCAGTTAGTTGTCCTTTAGGAAATGTACAAGGGGGACAGAAGGGGGACAATAATGAAAGTAGGAGATTATATATTTTATTATTTTTTAAACAGTCAACATAGACTGTCCTCTTCTTGATACAGCTCTGTGGTCAACTAATGAGGATGAACAGCTGATTTATGAAGTGTTTAATCCTAGATGAGACATTGCTCAAATGGAGAATATACCAAGTACAGCTTACTGTGGAAGAAAGAACTCCAAACTTGTTAGTCACTGAAGCACTGCAAGTCATCATCATGGAGAATAGAAAACAAGGGGTGCCCGGAGCAGAACTAAAAGCACACCTGACTGTACTCTATATTTATCACAAGAACACAGTTTAGAAAACACTCTTATCACTACAGAAAGGGCAAGAATGCCTGCCCCTAGCTACCTGTGGCAACTGATGCTGAAAAACGATTACTGAAGGTTTTGTTGGGACAGCAGGACCCCCAGCTGCATGTTGTGCTGAGCAGTGAAAACAATCCCTGCCTTCTGAAAGCAGCTTCACAGTTTCTCAATTAAGCCAAGCATAGCTCTTGAGTTTTTACAAGAAAAGTCTGGTTTACCCTTGATACATACCTTTCCAGGTCCTCGAGGGACTGACTGACTTACGTGCAATTTAAGAGTGTATCCTGATGCTTATTAGAGTAGTATTGATATAAGAAACTATGGCTAGTTTTCAATAGTCTTGGCCATATTTTGCAGTACTGTAGTAGTGTTGTTTGTGGTGAAACTAGAGTAGGGGGCAGCTGGACTCATAGTCCATATCAGATATTGGCTGATAGCTGATTTCTGTTAACGTTGATTCAAGTCAACTTTCTTACCACATGTATAGGATGTGAGCCTCTGACATACTACAGTGCTTTCTTTTATTGTTAGCAAAGTAAAAACAAAACCAACAATAACAAAATACCTACCTAAATTATTCAGCTAAGTAACTGTAAGATTCGTACAGGAATGTCAGGTACTGCTTATATCAAGACATCAGCGCTGTTCTTGTATGACATACCTCAAGACTGTTTTCAGATAACTTTAGTAAGGAAAAATGAAAGAGCTGGAGCAAGAAATAGTAGTTATTCCATGTCCTAATAGGATAGGACTGATTGAATTGCACGAACACTGTTTGTTTTTTTTTTAAAATGCTTGTCTATTAGAAGGGGGCAAAATGATGAAGCATCGTGAAGCATGCTAGCTACTTTTAGGATTTCCAGAACTTCAAGAAATTGAGAATCGCAGTTTTGTTAACTTCATCATCATGTTCATTTTTTTCAGCTCCATGTTCATGCATGTCTTTTAACCCGGAAACCAGAAGGCTGTCCATAGGTCTAGACAATGGTACAATCTCAGTAAGTACATACAAAGATTTCTAGTTGGAATGCTTCCCATGTGTGCTGTGGTGAGGATATTTTTGCTAGCGTTTGGGAAAGATAATTTTTACTGCTAGTGGAACTGAAGCTGCAGTGTGGAAAATGGTAGATTATTGCAAATTTTGCTCCAACCCTCACACAGAGACTGAGTGGAGTTTGCAATAAGTTTGCAATATTTATTAGGCAACTAAACAAACTGTCCTAATTTGCATATATCTTAAAAAAAAATACAACAACAGAAAACAGCTGTTGTTTTATTAAATGAGTGCCTTGTTAATCATGTCATACCAAAGTTTCCTGAAAGCAGCAATTAAGAGAGGAAAAATCATCTTCTGAGAAGCAGAAGGTGGTTTTCTGCTCCATATTTAGCTGCTTTTCCAAATTTCAGGGTTCAGATTTTGTTTTCATCTCATTTCCTTCATAGGAGTTGGCAGTGCTGTTGCTGAAAGATTTGGTTCATTAGCATCTAAGAAAGATCTGTGTACATGGAAATGAGGCAGGATATTAAAACAAGAGTCTGTCTTTTAGATATGGGACAGAGAGTAGCAGTTGATCTTAATCATTGGATTTTTCATGTGGAATGGTTGGTGAAGTGCTATGTCACCTTGTAGAAGGGAGCCATGGGTCAGAGAGGGTCTCACCATTGCCTCATCAATAGACTCCTCTTCAGTTTAATAACCTTTTATCCTCATTTCAGACTCTTACTGCTGTTGTCTCTGCTTTATGGGCTTAATAACTGAATGAATGTTTGCAGGTTGACATAAAGGCAGCTGTCAGCACTAAAGCCAAGATAGCATTTGGGAATGGATGTGTGACCCTTTTAGCTGTTGCCTGTGAGCTGTATCAAAGATGCGAAGGTTTTGACCCATAAAAATATTAATGGCTCAGCACCAGAGATTTTGGGTGCCTGTAGGAGATTTCTCTATTTGTATCTAGGAGGTGGGACAGCTGCCAGAGAATTCCCTGAACTTCTGAAATTCCCTCCTTCCCACTCTCTGAAATAGCTTTAATTTTCCAGTCCTACTGGAGACATTTGTTTTTACCAGGCCTTTGAGGAATGTGAATGCGACAGTAAAGAAAGCATTTAAGTACTCCAGCTCGATGGAAGAGATGTGTCCTTTGTCTTTGGGGCATTTTGCTTTGAAGAGTCAGAGAGTCTGAATGGAGTCAAGTATTTTCCATTCTAAAACTAAAGAATGTGAATGAGATATTCAGATGGTAAAACAACATGCCACTTAGGGCACTTATACTGCCATATCTAAGGCAGATCGTATTTGTTGCCATGCTGCATTTTTCTTTTCCCCTCTTCTGGATACAAGTGCATAGGGCAGGGAAGGGCTGGTCTGTGTTGCTTCATTTAGTCCCTCCTAGCTTTAGGCAGTTGTGTGGTGGAGGCTTTTGCAGAAAATATGCTCCACAAAGCTCCACGAGCAATTAAAAGTTTCCCTCTGCAGCAAACCTAAGGCTTGTAAGAAAAGCCACAACTGTAATATGCTATAAGGAGGGCTGAAGGTGGTGATGGAGGCAGAACAAGGAACAAAGGACTCCTGGTGAGGGCTGTATAAGCTAACATAGTTCACATACTGTCAAATGAATCTTTTTGCAGTGAGAGGGAGTCCTGATATTACTTTCAGATGTAAATAGGGATAAGAAAGTGAAACTGCCTTTTACATGAAACTTTTGAAAGTTATATGACTTTTGGTTAAACTTTGGTGCTCCAGCAATGTTGATGATGCCTTTCAAGATGGATGGGCAGCACTGCTATTGTCTGAGAGATGTTCCAGCTTTGGCACCATGAGGTGAGCTTTTATGCCCCGCTTTTCCTTGTGAAGCAGGGTGACAATTTTTGCTCCTACAAAGATGAAGAGATTGTTTTCAACCTTTTATAACTTCTCAGCATGAAGGCTGCACAAACATTGGTGCAGCACAATGTACTGTTCTCTTGAGTGAAAGTTTGTCAAGCATCTTACTTGAAAAGCACTGGTACCTAAAGCAAAACCAACCAACAAGCAAAAAGTCTCCTGTGATCTTCATATACATACACACATATATATAAATATATATGTACCTTGCTTTTTTAGGAGAAATGGCACTTCTGATACTTCATGTCTTAGAGACTGCCTCAGGTCCCTTCTGGAAGCCAAAAGATGCTACAGTGGTCATAAATTCCTTGCTCTGAATGGGAGGAAAAATACTTTAATGGGTGCAAAGTCCCTCAAGAAATCACAATGAAAAGCAACAGAGGAAAGGTTTATCTCTTGGAATAAACAGGAGGCGTCCATAGCCACGATCTAACTCCTCACCTAATTTCATCCAAAAGTCGGCTTCCTAGACAAAGTCAATCACTAGGCTCTGCCACTGGTAGAGAGAGGTGAATTGCCCTTGGAGATACCCGTATTATTTACCCTTGAATCTGTCTTAGAATGGCATAGATCTCCCTCCCTATTTCTGGGAAGATTTAACAGAGGCATTTAGTTTTTAAATAGCTGAAGCCGAATGACAATGATCTTTCTGGCCCTGCATGTGTCCAACTGAAGCTATTACATGATTTGAGAAGGGCTGCAAGGAAACAGGGCATCAGAACAGCCCCCTTAGAATTATCCCTTGGGGGTGGCACTTAGGATAGTTTCATTGTCCACATCATTTGATCTTGCAGGTGTCCACAGGTTTGGCTGTAAACAGCGCTTGAATACCTAGGCTCTGTCTGCTGGTATGCACCTCTGCCACAGTGGGAAGTTTTGTATTTTTTCCCTCAAGAAAACTACATGATAGCTTCTATCCCCTTCCACTCTTTGCGCTTTATAAAGTGAAAACGCTGTAATCGTTTTTTAGAGCTTTCTTTGTGACAGTTGTAGACATGGGCTCTGGCAGCAGATTTAAGGGTCTTCGTTCTCCTCCGTTTATGAAGCCGGTTCCCTGGCAGACGTGGTGAGAGCGCTGTCAGTCACTTGTGTTAATAGGATGAAGTCAAACCTCTAAGGAGATCCACACGGTGCTGTCGAAATGGCAGCATCTATCAGAGCACAGGCTGTAAATTCCCGGGGGTGGAAACTCAGTTGTGAATGGGTAACACATGGCTAATATATAAACATTATTGACTCTCAGAGGGATTCAGTTGCCTGTGCAGAGGTCTCTAGAGCTATTTTGTGATACATCACTTGATATCCACCTGCAGCCCTGCAAGGGCACGGCTCTTCTTTAGTCCTTGGGTCACATCGGTCAGCCCCGTGGACAAGGACCCTGAAAAACATGCACCCCAGAATGGGTTTTGTTTACCTTAACGGGAATAATTAACGTTAAAAAGATGTAGTCAGTGTTTTTGCGGTGCGGACAACAATGTATGTGCAACGGGGCATGAATTTCTGGAGCAAGGTGCCCCGTGTTAAAATACCTGTCTGTTGACATAACTAAAACATTTGGCCTTGAGAGGGATAGGGGAAGGAGGGCAGTGGAAGAGAAGAGCATGTGACAGCGTGCAGGGGAGCAAGAAGGAAAAGAAATGGAGGAAGATTAGAAAATGAAAAGCCAAGGAGATGCTTCTCAGAGTAACGTGTGCTTTCAGGGGAGAAAAGGAGAAGCAAGGAGTCTTTTGGGGTCATAAAAAAGAACACATGATATCCAATATTCATGTTACTGGGACTGTGTCCATCTGTTTGTAAGGCGTGGTGTAGCAGTCGTGTGGAACTGTGGTTGGCATTACAGCAGACATAGGTAGTCAATACCGGGGTAAACCTTATGAATTGCAGTTGTGTTTTGATTCAGTGCATTACAACGGAGAGTTTCAAACGCCTTTTTCAGTCTTCCACTGCAGGTAGCTGAACAGACTGGCCACATCAAGTTTGTCAACGGCAAAATGCCAAAATATAGTGAGAAAGCAAACCACGTTCTTCCTCTCCTCTGACGCTCTGGTCACCAGCATCCGTGCGTCACCACAGTGAAATCTGGGGGCAGTACCAGGCCGGGCACATCGGTGGGGAAGGCAGACATCATCTCCCACCACACGCTGCAGCAATTAAAGCTGTTGTTTTTAGGGGCGACGACAGCAGACAGTTAGTGTTCGTAGCAAAGCGTGCTGCTTCAGTCGGGCTTTGTAGCGAAGCATTTCATGTGGTGGCTTTAACATTCTGCAGGCGGTGGTTAATGGAAACCACTTCCCCCAGAAGGAGGCAGGGAGGTGCAGCAGATTTTTAACGCTCTGTAGTTTGTCGAGTTAAGGTGACCCTGGTATACAAAGCCAGCTGCCCTAAGTGATTTGTTGCTGCTGTTTAAATAACGCTCCCCGGTGTAGGCCTCGGCTGCCTGGGGAAAGCTGAGGGGAGGGAGATCAGAATAAAGGAGGGGAAGATGAAATAGCACAATTCAAGAGAACATATTTATAACTAATTTACAAGCAGAAACCTAGTAACAGCAAAATACATAAATGCCTCAACCCACTCACAGTTGTTTTCCTGGAAGCTGGGCTCTGTAGCTTTTCAAGAGACGGCTATGGTGGCCTCTCCACATTGATGCCAAGCATTAGGTATGATGGGTTAGGGGTAATCCTGGTGCTGCAAAGCCATGCTAATCACCTAGTGACCCCACAGGAAGCACAGAGCAACCGTCTTTGCTCCAGTTTAGAAAATGTGGGTAAATATCAGCTTTTCAGTGGTTAGACTGTCTTCTCATACTCTCCTGCACGAAGCATTTGGTTTGCTATGATAATAGTCTGTAGTCTCATGAAGCTCAGGCCTCTCTACCTGTCTGCTGCACAGTGCTTTTGGCAGTGCTTATTATACATGAATATTTCACAATTGTGTGCTTTAAAATTCAGTTTATCTTGTGTTTAATGACATTCCTCTTGTTTTCACTCTCTTTCTAGATTAAACAAATTAGGTTTTACTTCTATCCCCTAGGGAGATTAGCCCGGGGAGTTTCTGTAAAGATTGTTTATAAATAATTAATACGATGTGTTTTCAAGCTCCTTGTTTTTTCTTGTGTTTCTCTGAGTACGTGGCGTGTGCACACAGATACCTGAGAGTGGTTTGAAAGCTAATTTCATGTGGTGGTGCTGCTGAGCCTACCCTTTGCCTGGGTTTTTCCTCCAGAGTGACGTTGCAGGGGTTGTATTGTGGCGCTGTTTCCCCTGCCCTGAGCAACTCCCCTCTCTAAAACAAGTGGCAGAAACACCCAGGTGTTCCTTTGGTGTAACCATATGGGACTTTTCCAGGAGCTGAGACTGCAATGCAGACTCTTTACTGCTGTTTTTCATAATTTCCTCCTCAGAAAGCTGGATCAGTGGTTAATCCAAGGCAGCAGGACTGCAGACCATCTCCTGTTAGGCGTGCTCTTCCCTGGCTGCAGGGGAGCAGGATGGGTCACCCCATGCATGTGTCCCCAGGCAGCTGAAGTCTGTGCTCAGCTGCCCTCCCTGCCCGTGCACAGTTAGCCGCAGTGGAGCAGTAGCAAAGCAGGAAGGTCTGCCTCTGAGATACCAGAGTAAATATTAACCCACAGTGGGATAAAATCAAGGAGGAAAAGGTCTGGGTTTATTTGAGTACAGAGAGACTTCTGAACAGAAATCTGAACTGCATCCCCCTCCCAGATTATCGGTGTGTAGTTTGGAATGAGCAACTTCAGGGGGCACTCACACAAATTTAAATTAATTATCCTATGTGTACGAGTTGGGGTGTGCATGCACGTGTGCACACACATGCATTTATAGCTGGATGCACATAGAGATGTCTGCCCAAGTAATCCTAAACCAGGGGTTGTTTGGTCTGTGCCAGCCACTTTGGCCAGCTTTTAGAACTTCTTTTCATTAGTTCCTCCCTTATCTCCACCTTTCTGTTCAGAAGCACTCGTGAAGCTTTCTTAGGCAGTTTTAAAAAGTGAAATAACTTGTGGGGTTTCTTTTAGATCGAGGTATTCAAAATTAGCAAAAGTGTAGATAGTGCTGTGGTTGCAAAGGGAGAGCTTACATTGGTAACAAATTCAAGTGAAGACATTCCCAAACACTTCACATAGCTAAGCACTGTTTCTCTGTTCTGTGTTTTTCTCTTCCTTCAGGAATTCATCTTATCAGAAGACTACAACAAGATGACACTAGTGAAAAGTTACCAAGGTAAGACCTCTGATCCATGTTAATGAGTCTGTATTGTCATTAATTTTTATTGAAGTGCTCTTCAGGGCTGTGAATTGAAAGAAGCCTCCTTTTTTTGTGATTTTGTTTTTAAACTAATATTAATGTTGTTTTTACCAGTAGATCAATAATGTGCTTTGTTCTGAGATTGCAAGACTTTTAAAGAGCTATTTCATGTTCCGTGTTTCATTTTAAATGTTCCTTAGGAATATCATTCTAGACAGCAAACAGTCCAAAATCCAGGCTGTGGAGGGAAAGGAAATGTTAATTTTTATTGTGTAGTAATATAGCATATCTAATGAAGCAATTTAGAAGACTAACCATCTTTTAGGGCTGAGGCATTTAGGACTGTAGCTTTTGGGGTCAGTCTGGTTATATTTCAATAAACGTTTGTTTCAGTAGTCTCAAGATTATCATTGGATACCTGTCATAGTAAAAGGCCAAGAAATATTAAACCATAACTTCTCTAATTGCCTTCTCATATTCATTAATGTGATGCTTTAAGAAGCCTGGCTATTTATCCTTGTTAAACTTATAAACGATGCTGCACTTGGGGTAGGTATTCTTATAAAAGTAATAAATACATGCTACAGTTTATTCTTTTATCTCCTTAGCTATTAGACTTGGGTGATATATGATGAGCATTATGCTTCTCTATGAAAGTCTCTGTATGAAAATCATAAGATTGCTGCAGTCTTGCTCTACAAGTCATTAGTATCTGAGGTTATGGTTTGTTCCACGGTCACCGAAGTTTGACCCAGCTGGGTTTCATGTTCAAATTGTTGCAATGCAGAGTCCTGTTATCAGCTCTGCAACTCCCTTTGCAATTAGCTTATCCAGTGGCATGCTTGGATTCAATCCTGCAGGCTAATCACACCCTAGGAAGGGTGGGTGAGCTGAAGTGAGTTTCTGTATGTATCCCCTTCACGCTGGAAACAGGCAGTCCATCCCTTTTATTTATTACTACTAACTCCTACCTCTCTTTTGTTGCTTGGTGCTGCTCTTCATTTCTGCAGCTTTCCCCCAGCAAAACCTCTTGCCCTGCACTGTGCATGGCTATGTGCTGGCTGTGTTTGTTGCCTTTTTTCCCTTATGTACAGTGCAGACCCTCGTGCCTGTTTTCTCCAGGCATGGCTCTTCCCCTTTCCATCTTCTCTCCAGCCTGCTCCTTGCATGGTACTTGCTGCTGCTTTCTCTTACGAGTACAATTCAAATCAATTTTTTTCTGCACACCAGCAGTGGTCAAACCTGCGAATGAAGGACCAGCTTTCTATTTTGCTGCTTCATGTTCCTGAGCCTTTACTGATCCCAAAGCTCAGGCTTCTTCCTTGCTCTACTACCAACTTCCAACCATCTGAAATTTTACTTCTTTAAGCCTTGCACGGGCCAGATTCCTTCAATTTCTGTACCCAAATTCCTGTAGGGTAGACGGCAATCTTTCCATATTGTTCCGAGGAACTTCTCTGCATTTCAAATGGAGGGTTTGGGGTGGTCTTTATGCTTCCAAAGGCATTTAATCTTTCCAGAGTGTCAGCTTTTACACAAACAAATGCAAGCAGCCTTCTTTGTGCAACACATGTTGCCGGGTCCCAGAACAGTAATAAACCAGTAGGCCCATGGATTGAGGAGCACGGCAGCCACTGTTCAGCTACAGCTGGGAATAATTCGGCACATCTTTCAAGCCACTTGTTTTATTAAAACGTCAGCTCAATCAGCACTTCACAACCAAACCCACTGGTCATTCATACAAAAAGCCCTCTGTACAAGCCTGGGTTCCATTGCTTTAATGAAAAGCTTTTGAGGGCTTTATTTAGGTAGCAGCAGCAGCAATTTATTCATTCAGCTGGTTTATTCATCTTGCCCAGCTGTGATCTTTTCCTTTTTTTATTTGTTATTTTTTCCCCATTTTCTTTTTAGCTGATTCCCATGCGATGCTAAAGCTTCCCTCTGCTGTCGGGTTGTGCCTGCCCCTAACTCCTCCTGCTGCTGGGGCACCGCGATCGGCAGCCCACAGCCACCAGAGCTCACAGCAGGAGGAGCAGCAGCATGCTGCCACGTGGGCATCTGCTCTGCTGTCAGAAAACCAGCTCAAGACAGGTTTAAACAGAGCCTTTTCCACAATGGCTGCTTTGTCGGTGATGGTACAAGGATGGAAGGAAGACTTGGGCTACCTGAAACGATAGATGGCTGCTGTAGGCGTGGAAGGAATTAAGTTTTGCTTCTCTTCCTCACACAAATGTTGAATGTTCAGGGAAAGAATCTTACAGGCTTTTATGGTATCTCATGTCAAGAGGATTATTGACCAGGAGCTTCTTCTATAGGGGAGGGTGAGCAGATGAGTAGGGAATGGCAAAGCTGGGTGCAAGGGTTGCTGTTTCCAGGGGTCTTCTGCCTGCACGTTCTTTGCAGTAGTACAATTATATGTCTGTCTGCTTAATTTTCAGCTCATCAAAGCAGGGTCATAATGATTCTGTTCGTCCTGGAGATGGAGTGGGTGCTGAGCACCGGCCAAGACAAGAACTTCACGTGGCACTGTTCAGAGAGCGGCCAGCGCCTGGGAGGCTACCGCACCAGCGCAGGAGCCTGTGGCCTGCAGTATCCTTTGCTGAGCTCTTTGGCACTTAAACAGCCTCTTTGTTTGTTAGCTTTCTTTTTTTTTATTTCCCTAATTGTCCTCCGTTTTTAGTGCCTTGTGTAGGTTCAGTGTTTTGTTAGAGAAACTGTTATCTAAAGCCGATTAAAAAAAAAACACACAGCAGCCCAACACTAACTGTTCTCCTTGCTTTGTCTCCTTAATACGTGGTGGCATATTTAGGTCTTAGCATTTCTGAGCAAAACAATGGGCAATCTGCAACCTGTTGTGGTCTGCTATTGTAATAAATAAGGACAGGGCCTTCGTTCAAACATGCAGTGCATTCTTTTTTTTTTTCTAAAAATTAATGGTAGCAAAGTAGGTCGGCGATCAGGTCAGCGTGTGTGTGTGTGTGTCTATGCATGGGAAGAATTAAATGACTTTAATATGAAATAATGAGTACTTGTCCTTCACTCTGGAACAGCCCACTGTGCATTGGGAATTTGGGCCAACTAAAGAATAAATGGCTCCAGAAATGGCACTCAAGTGGCTTATTCACCTAGAGCTGCCCCAGCTGCCTGACAATAAAAGAAATATTAATTCAGCTTTATTGCAAATGAAAAGGGAAGTAGAAAAGTATGAGCTCTTAGGCTGAAAGCAAGGGTTAGCATAAACAGACTTTTAGTGCCCCATAGCATATGTGCTAGAGATGATGTGTGTTTTGCTAGTTCATGGGAAATGAGACTGACTCAAAATTATACTCTGAGCAAGGGAAATTTAGGCACTTGCTTTATATCTTCTGGCTGAATGAAGGGCAAACTAATCTAAATGGCGTAGTGGGTGAACTCCGTTTTAAATTAATTAATTAATATTTTAGAAAGTGTGATATAGAAATTGGTACTGCATTTCCTAAAGCTCTCTGGAGAGCAGACTGGTTCGAGTGATTCCAAATTTTGGAGAACGCTTTAATTTGGGTCATCGGGTCATGCTGGTGGGGGGCCGGGGAAATGACAGCCATTGACAAATATTGCAAAAAAACTTGGCAGAACCATGAATGTTTGGGTTTGGTTGTTTGTGTTGTTGTTGTTGTTTTCCCCAGTGTCCTGACTGCATTTGATCAATGTGAAGCAATTGATCCTTTAATATGCACTATGGAATCTAAATGTGCAATTAAATCAGATGAAGAGGTCAGAATCTGTTGAGAGTGTTCCAGTAGGTGGCTGAACAGGTCTGGATTTTATTCTGTTTAGAATATGGTGTGTGATACACCTGGTGTAGCCGGCACTTCCCCAGATTGGACATAAAACATTGACTGGCTCTTGCAACATGAGCAATTGCTATTAAAAACCATTTACGGAGATAATCTTCTGGAGGACTTCTGTGACACTGGCCAGTGGTCTGGAAAAAAGATGAGAGTTTTATTTGTATACCTAAATATAACAAAGAAGCAGGAAACAAGGAACAGTTATTTTAAACAATTTTATGGAAGGAAAGAGGAATAATAAACACCATCAGACTCTAGCACCTAAGCTAGAGAGCCTGGGGAGATGAGTCTCTTCTGTTCATGGCAAAGAGCTACTTCCAAGGCATTTCATAATTTGTGTTTTTATTATGTTCTTATATCCTCAGGAATAGTCTCTTTTTTTCTTGCTGTTCGGTTTACTCAGGGAGACTGCATTATTAATATGAACAGCTATGAGTTTGATATCTAAAAGTACACCCTGAGTACCTCCTTGAAACTGGAGCACTATTCATGAGGTTGCAGCACACTCACGTTAAAAGCATTAAAAAGTCATGAAAAGCAGTGCATAAAACAAAATTGTGTGTAAACAGTGTATATTCCTCAGCATTTATCCATCAGATTTGATGTGGAAACCCGGCACGTGTTTGTTGGTGATCATTCTGGGCAAGTAACCATACTCAAGCTAGAGCAAGAGTCCTGCAGCCTTGTTACAACATTTAAGGGACACACAGGTAAGGCTTGAGGAGGAGACCCTATATGGTTCTTCATCTGTGCGTGGCATCACAGCAATGTAACCCTCCTGTGAAACAGTAAATAGCATGGAAGGGAGCTCAAACTGTCCCTACAGCTCAGGGGAGTTTGTTCTTTATTGGTGAAAAGAAGAGGGATTAGACTAAGTACAGAAAACACCCCAATCAGTTACTGCTAATTAAAGTAGAATGTGGACAAAAGTGGCAGTAACTCTGGAAGGTGGAAAAGATGCTTCCTGGGGAAAGACCCATATTGGTAGATGTTACTGCCCCGGTGGGATATGCACATCCAAGATGTGCTCGTTGGAGGAGCTGAGTGGTTGCTTTGCTGCTGGGGCTTGTGCTCCATCATGCTTTACAAACAGCAGCCCTGGGATGTGAACTTGCTGCCTAACAGAAGAAATGATCATTCCTCAGCACCTTCCCTTCGTGTCCCTCCTCTGTGACTAAATGCTGTGATACTGTGCAGATTTCTGTACATTTCCCAGTGCCTTCTGTTTTGCTGTAAAATCTGTCACCTGGGAGTGGTGGAGATGAAAAGCTATGCAGTCACACCGTGACCATCATATGGTGGCTTTTCTGCTGCTGCACTCTGCTGCTCAGTGGGCTCATCCACAGGAGCAGCAGCTGAACCCTCTGGCTGCAGAAGAGCAGGTTAGGGCTTCGGTAACATTTCCAGGCAGATGGCCAGTACAGTGGCTGCATGGCCCTGGCTAAAGAGACCGCTTTTAATCACTCTCTTTGTTTTTGGTGATATATTTAAATATTTATCTGTATATTTGGTGATATCTTTAAATATGTACCTGTATATTTAGCTGCATTCTTCTGTAATGAAATGAGTGTTCTGTGCATCTCCTATTTCAGGCGGCGTCACTGCTCTCTGTTGGGACCCAATACAGCGAGTTTTATTCTCAGGCAGTTCTGATCATTCCATTATAATGTGGGATATTGGAGGAAGAAAAGGAACAGCCATCGAGCTGCAAGGACATAAGTACGTTCAAAGCCCTTCCTTCTGCTTTTATGGGAGAAAAGCTGAAGGCAGAAGCCACATCTGGAAACAGAAACAGCCCAGAGGTTACAGTTTTCACATGCCTCAAGCTTGTATGTGTGACTCCCTGTGGCCCATATACAACCAGAATAAATTGTTTAAAGTGAGTTTTTCAGTTTGGGGCCCACAGGCTAGTTTAAAAGTCTGCAAAGGGTAGTGAAAGAAAGCACAACTATCTGCAGTCCTGAATGTGTTAGTGCACCTCTGCTGGAAAGGAAGGGTCCTCAAACGAAAACAGCTGCAGGGAAATTCTTGCTTTAAGGTGTCAGGTTCTTTCATTCCCCTAGAGGGAGCATCAGGCTTGGACAATTAGTTCCGTTTTACTCCATGCTAACCGGGTCTTTTCCGTCTCACGTTACTTGTAATTCAGGCTGGAGGTGATGTGCTTTGCCCATATGGGCCTTCAACATCTCTGTAATGCTAAGAGGCTTCATCTCTGCACGTACAGACCTCACACGTGCATTGTACAGTAGAAGTCTTTGAAGAAGAGTAAGCCTGTGCTGGGCCTTCATTAGGCTAGAGGTAGGCTGGCTGTAGCTGCAATGACTTCTGAGCCTTTTATATGCTGGCTCACATGTGGGACTGGCATGCCAGGCTCAGGTGTGGAGAGGCAAAAACCCCTGGTGGTTCTAGTCTGGCAGTATTTACAGCTTCTTCCATATTCATCCAGTTCCCTCGAGTGATGCTGTGCTCTGCTGAGTGGTTTGGTCGGGCCGCTGGGATTTCAGAGCACTGCAGAGTTCTTGTGGGAATTCCTAGATCACTCCTGAACCCTAACGCTGGCGCTTGCTAATGCACTTGTGCTATATTTATTGCTGTGGAAATTAGTTCTTCTGGTATGAAGTTAGCCTCTGGATCTTAATCTGTAGCATGGCTGTTGGCTGGCTCCATGCTGTTTACAGACCCGGTCCTAATGACAATGGGGATCAGGAAACATTTCGCTTAATGGTGACGCTGGAGCCAGCAGGTCAGCGCTGTGAAGGTAGGCTGAAGGAAGAAAGAATCAAAAAATACATAGTGGGTTTAAACTGTATTGTTTCTTAAATGCTGCTTTTTCTTTCAAAGAAGAAGCAAAAGCACCTAAATCATCCACCTTACCTTGGGAAGGCTGAGAAACAGTTTAGCAATTCCTCTGTTATTTTTGAAATTCTCCATGCTTGTTAGTGCTGAAAGAAAACCTTCAGCAGTCCTTCAGGGCTTTGTTTCTAGATGTTGCAGAGTGTTACCAAAACACAGTCACAGAATGGCTGAGGCTGGCAGGAACCTCTGGGGATCATCCAGTCCAACACCCCTGCCAAAAATGATCATGGAGAGCACATTGCATAGGATCCCATCCAGGTGGGGTTTGAATATCTCCAGAGAAGGATCCACAGCCTCTCTGGGCAGCCTGTTCCTGTGCCCTGTCACCCTCACAGTGCTTTCTCCCATTCAGGTGGAACTTGCTGTGTTTCAGTTTGTGCCTCTTGTCCTGTCTCTGGCACCGCTGCAGACAGTCTGGCCCCATCCTCTTGACACCCTCCCTTCAGATATTTATAGACATTGATAAGATCCCCTCTCAGCCTTCTCTTCTCCAGGCTAAACATGCCCAGCTCTCTCAGCCTGTCCTCATACGACAGCTGCTCCTGACCCCTCATCACCTAAGCAGCCCTCTTCTGGACTCACACCAGTAGCTCCACGTCCCTCTGGTACTGGGGAGCCCAGAACTGGGCACAACACTCCTGGTGTGGCCTCACCAGGGCTGAGCAGAGGGCGAGGATCACCTCCCCTGCCCTGCTGGCAGCACTCTTCCCACTGCACCCCACGACACCATCGGCCTTCTTGGCCACAAGGGCACATTGTGGCCGCCTTACCGGGGCACTCAGGTGTGAGTGGGAGAGACCCTGCAGTTGCAGCCCTGTTCTGGCTTCCCAGCTCAGCTCCCAGTCCCAGGAGCAGTGAAACCAGTTACCAGAACTGGTCCTTGCTTTTGTGGATGCTGCCCAGGTGAGCAACGCTCTGGCTCTGGTCCCACCTGGACAGCGAAGCCACCAATTTGCATCCAGTGAATACCAAGAAAATTAAAAACAAGGAAAAAAAAAAAAAAGAAAGAAACAACAGCATACAGACAAACGGGTGATTTATATTGCTTTATTGTACGTTCTGTGCTTACTTTTGTGCTAGCCTTAAATGGCTGATTAGTAACTGTCTTGTTTCTTTTCCAGTGACCGAGTTCAGTCCCTCTCCTACGCTCACCACACTCGGCAGCTCATCTCGTGTGGTGCTGACGGGGGAATCGTTGTCTGGAACATGGATGTTGAGAGACAGGAGGTAGGGGCCTGCTCTTGCCGATTCGGTCTGAAACAGTCTTGGGAAGAAGGGGTCTTCCTAAGGTGTGCAGCTTTCCGTTCAAACAAGATCTTTCCAGGCATTAAAAATGTTGTTGGACATGCTCCAGTTATTATACAGCAATCATGCCGTGCCTTTGATAACACGGTACAGGGGAAATTATCTGGCAGAAAATGTGTATTAGGTAAGCTGCTAAATGGTTTCTGTCCTTTACTGCTCTGAAAGACATCCTCTGAGGAGGGTATCGTGAGATGTTCTGCTTTGTTTTTTCAGGACATCACGAGAAATATTTCAGAGGTAAATGGATAGATTGATATTTTTTTATTTTTATTTAAGGAAGCAGAATAAGAAAGCTCTTTGTCATCTCTGGAAACCTTCAACCCAGGTGTTTTTTTTTTCCCTTATTCTTGCTAAAAGGCATTTAGTTAGGGCTTCAGTCTCACCTGCTACCAGGTCTTGCTCCCTTCTGGTATAAACACACACAACTGGGTAAATGATGATGTTGGTGCCCCAGACAGTGAGATCTCACCCACGCACTCCCAATTCCTTTTGTGCTGCGTGGCCAGCAAATGCAGCCACGTGCAGAAACCTACCCTGGGTCTTCGGTGCTGTGGGAGCTGCCTCCGCTCGGCAGCTTCGAAGACCTGGCTCAGCGGGGTGAGCGAGTGAGTCAGGCGTCAGCCCTGGTGGTGAACGTGGCACATTCTGGCAAAATGAGTCACGGCAAGCCTCTGCGCTTTCCTGCACGGAGGCAGCAGCCGTGCTTAGTGCTCTGCCCTGCTCCCACGGGTGGGCGAGGCTGCGGGTGGGCACAGGCACCACAAATACCCCGAATGCCCTTGGTAGGCAGGTTGGGGTAAGGAGAGGTTAATCCCAGCCAGCGTGGGGCTGTGGCTGCAAGGAATTCAGCTGAAAACACACTTCTGGGTGCTTTCCTCCACCTTATCCTTTTAGCACGGGATGGGGAAGACCGCTGTAAGTAGAGAAAAGCAAGGAGGGATAAGGGTGATGAGTTTCTCTCAGGGCAGCCTGTGCTTGTAGCAGCACCGTCTCTAATCAGCTTTGCTGCCTCTCCACGAGGGTTTTGGTCTCCTCGGGCTGTGTGAGTCTCCCTTGAGCAAGGAGGAACGATAAGTGGAAAATTGGATTTTAAAACTGACTGAAATAGGCCTAGGCAGGAGCCGAGCTACTCCTGCTCGTTTTTTTTTTTTTTTTTTACATGAATTAGCATTCCAGTTGGCTCTCTTTAATTGCTCATCTAATGGTCAATTATGTCATCAGCTCCAAAAGTGAAACGAAAGCAAAGCAGGTTCCTCCCTCCCACCAGATGTTTCCTTTCTGCTGCAGCCTGAGCATCCAGAAATGAAAACCTTACTTCAGCCACAAATGAAAACCTTACTTCACCCAGAAATGAAAACCTTACTTAGCCGCTGCCTTCGAGAGGCTGCAGGAAGGGGTGAAGGTTGGTTTGTTGCAAAACAGACAGAAGTGATGTGAGAAGACTGGAGGAAAAATATAATTAGCTAAATGAGGGCTTAGCAGCAGGTGCTAATGGGTGCGCTGCTTTCCCTGACTATTGCTATTTGGGTTCTTCTTGTCACCCACAACACCATAGGGTGTCTCTCCATTGTGCTAAAACACTTCCAAAACATAAACCTTTGAGATTTTAGCACCTTTTTTGGGGTCCTACAGCGCTTTATTTTGGATGTTGGCTTTGGTATTTTCCCGTGATTTAAGGTGTTTGTTTTTTTTTTTTCCACTTGATGTTTGCTCAGCATTCACTTTGAGATCAGGTTTTCCTACATCTCTGAGATTTGCATTCGAGTGAATTAAGCCATGTTATCCCTCGATTCCTTGTTTTAATCTCTATTTTTAAAAAATGGTGAGAAGGGAACATCTGAAAAATCCTAGCAGTGTGTCTCTGTTTTGATTACAAAGCAATTCCTTGTCATGAGCAAAACACCTTTTTCATGTTTCATGTTCAGATGCTGAAGAGATGAAAACTTTATTCACGCAGATCTGTAGGCATTAATCTAAAATGCTGTTGTGGGTAGAAAAGACAGATTTGCCCCTGCAGAGTGAACAGCCTTCAAAGTAAGTGACAGAAGAAGCTGAAGCAGGCAAGTTGCTTTATTGTTGGAGGTCAAACCTTTTGTGGGAGTGGAGGGTCTCCATCAGCCTTACCTTATCTTTGCCTGGCTGTCACAATATTTAGGAACGTGGAAATACATTTAGGAATATTCCTATAATAATAATTTAGGAATATTAATACTAAACACCGTGGGGAGAAGGGTTGCATGTCCACCAGCAGCTCAATGCACGACACGTGTCAGGATCCAAGTGTAGGGGAGGAGGTCGTTTGCTCCTTCCACGAGCCCCCCTCTGCCATTTCAGGCATTTTCTGAGATCTTCCAGGATCTGACAAGGCTTGCTTCCCTATGGGGAGTCTGTTCCTTGCTGCTCTTCACAGCAAAACCTGGCTGCAGGAGAGAGAAAGGCCTTTGACGTTTTCTTTCTTTTTCTTTAAATCTTTTTACCCTCTTTATCCACAGCGTGAGTGCTGATCTGTGCATTGCATTAGGAACTGGAAGGCTTTCCTTTCATCATCTTTGTGTGAAAGCAGGGAAAAAAGCTGTTTTGGGTTTCAGGCTTGTTCAGGAGAACCTCATTTTGCCTGCCTTGTGTGATTTGCAGCACAGATACCTCTGACAGCAGGAACGCCTCTTACAGCACTGAAAGAAAGAAAAGGAAAGAAAGAGAGGGAGAGGTTGAGGGGGAAGCCACATTTCAGATACCTCCCCCTTCCCTCCAGATAAGGAGCTCAGCTACTGGAAGTACTCATTGCCTCCAGTTCCCCCAGCAGATGGTAAATGCTGCCCAGACAGGACATTCGGTTTTACACGCCTAATTCCAAAAGCGAAGAGGTGGGGGGAGGTTTGTTTCTTCCTGGGTTATTTTTAGGGTCTTATAATCAAACTCTTCTTTGTGTGGTGGGTGAGAAGTGTTCCTCCTGCGTCCTTCAAGGCTCGGAGCCGAGCCCAAATAGACGCCCCCACGAACAGGTAAAATGGCTTCTTGTGAAAATGGTTTTTAATCCAACAACATTACTGCACCCCAACACATCTCTCTTGTCCTGTCTCTGGGCTCTTGCAGAATTTTGTTGCTCATTCCTTCTGTTTATGTTGCAGACCCCTGAGTGGCTGGACAGCGACTCCTGCCAAAAATGTGACCAGCCTTTCTTCTGGAACTTCAAGCAAATGTGGGACAGTAAGAAAATAGGCCTCAGGCAGGTTCGTGTGGGTCCTTTGGTGGATAATGTGATGCAGTTAGGCTCCTTCTCTCTCATTATGTATTTTGGTTATTTTTTTCCTCCCTAACGGCTTGAGAACTTGCACTTTGTTCTTCTGCTGAGTGCTCAATTGTGATTTCTGCTTGGGAGGAACACACTGAGAGCCAAAAACCTGGCCCGTCAGAAGCAGAAGCTTTTTCTCCCTTTTTTTTTTTTTCTTTCTGCAGCCAGTTCCAATAGCAAATGCACATAATAGAGCCTGGGCTGAATAAATTGTTTTGGGGCTGTCTGTAGCTTTAGCCATGTGGGATTTTGCTTATTGTCAGTTGAGGCTGCTGTAGAAAGAAATTTGCAGATGATTTTTGGAGATGGTGCTGGAAGCAAAGCTGTTTTCAATGGGCTTGGGTAAACATCTGTAACTGCTCAGGCTGTGTTGGAAATGGCTTCGGCTTACTGGTCTGCCTGGAACACGTGTGAGAAAACACAGCCTTGGCTGAAAGACACCAAGGGCTTGACTGAGATGATTTGGTGGTATGTGTTAGGGGAGAGGCTGGGATAAGGCCCTAGAATGATGCTGCAGCACCGCAGCCCTCTCTTGCTTTGACCTGGACATCCTTCAACACGGCAGGCGTTGCTTGGTGGTGGTATAGTCCCCTACAGCCCCAAAGCGAGACTCAAAAGATGTCCATCCTGCCCTAGGTACGCCCATCTTCCCATCTCTCTCTCTCTCCTAACAAAAAGAGGACAGCTTGGACAACTTTTTTGTTGTCTCCTACAGCACCACTGCCGCAAGTGCGGGAAGGCCGTCTGCGGCAAGTGCAGCTCCAAGCGCTCCTCCATCCCCCTGATGGGCTTCGAGTTTGAAGTGAGGGTCTGCGATAGCTGCCATGAGTCCATCACGGATGAAGAGTAAGTGTGGACAGCCTGGGGCAGGACAAAACTCCCCGTCTGGGAGGGCCTGAGGGGCTGTGGGAGGGAGCAGCCGCTGGGGTGGCCCCTGGAGAAGGGGCAAGAGAAGCCTCTGAAGCGCCTCACAGACTGGAGAGGGGTGGAGGGACGTCCAGCCCTCCTCTTGTCATGCTGGGAAGGTCTCAAATTGCAGTTTACAGGGGGGTTGCTGAGTTGGTGGCTTACAGAAGCACTCAAATGCTCCTTGCTGACACATTTTTTGCTGATTTTGATCTCTTCCTTCAGGCGGGCGCCCACAGCTACTTTCCACGACAGCAAGCACAACATAGTTCACGTACACTTCGATGCCACCAGAGGATGGCTGTTGACCTCGGGGACAGACAAGGTTATTAAGGTAGGAGGGAGGGGATGGCTCTAGCTCCTCTATTTCATTTCCCCTTTCTCTCCCATGTGGATCCACGTACATCCTACCCACTGTCTTCCACCCAGAGCTCTCTCTCACCAACTGATGCAATTCTGCTCAGTAAAGAGCAAAGAGGTCCTGGTCTATGAATTACTGCCTGAAGGGACAGGGACGACACTGCAGCAAAGTCAGTGCTCACGGTGACTTCTCTTCAAGGAAGACAAACTGTGTTTTGATGTGGCTAATTAGTTCGTGTGGCCAGGTGAAGAAAGGCCCCACAGATGTCAAATCTCCATGCGGAGAAATAGCTAAAATGATGAGTAAGTTTATAACAAAGCTCCAGCAATTAAAAACAAAAACAAAAAACCACAACCTCATAATCATAGTATGGCTGCTTATCATTCAGGTTAGCAATACAGTGTGGATTTTGTTTAGTTTCTCTTAAAGCCAGCTATAAACTCAACTTGTAGGAATAAAGCGTAAAGTGACAGGAGTGTTAGAAAGTGAAATTAAGCTTTGTTGGACCATTGGACATGGTGCATCCAGCCCTGGCCAAGTAGCCTCCCTTAGGCAAAAATAAATAAATACAAATTAGTTAGATATGACACTACATACTGTATTTTATTGTATTTTGCCACTATTCACTATGTTATTGTATGTTCTTACATCAACAGCTGTGGGATATGACACCAGTAGTGTCTTGATGATGCATCAGTGGAACTGGAAGGGTGACATTGACAGAAGAAGCAGATTTCCTAACCCTAATCATACTGCAGAAGATAGATAACGCCGGGCGCATACGGCAGATGAGAAAGGAACTAATGTGTTTACAACGATTTTATGTCCTCTGCTTGATCAAGGCTGAACATTTGCACGAAGACTCTTTCCACTTACTCTCAAAATATCCCAGAAGGTATTTTTTTAACTAATGGTTTGTACGACCTGATGTCGGTTGTCTTGAGTTCGTTCGGAAAACCCGTGTGCGGTGCAATTTTTAGTTTTTGTATTTCCCTGTGTCAGGATACTTGCTGCTTTGTACAGAGGGCTCTGGGTTTGTGTCTCACCACGTGCGTTTTCAGTATCGACAGACGGCACAAAGGCAATCGGCTCTCCCCACAGCGAGCACCTCTCCGTTGGGGACGGTCCTGCTGACGATGCTCTCTTCCGTGGAGGAGCTCCAGGCACGGCGCTGCGCGTTCCCTGCGTTTGGTGGACTTAAAATTCCTAAAAAGGGCTCTGCCATCCACTTCTCCTCGCAGATATCAGCTGGCGAGCGCTGTGTTGTTTCGCGGGAGCTGAAGTGCAGCTTCCAGCCGCTCTCCTTGCCGCACAAGTTGCAAAACCGGGGGGCCAGGTTGCATAGCAACTCATTTCTACAAAAGCTGAAATAGTTTTCCAGCTCAGAGCGTTGCAAGGAGCACGCAGACCTGCTTTGATGAGGCTGCGGGCTGATTCAAATGAAATCATTGACAACTGTGAGCAGCTTTGGGGAGGGTGTGCATGGGGGCGTGGGGAGCGGCTCTAAAGCTGGTCTGGGTCTGAAAAGTCTGTTTTACCTCTACCTCTACCTTGCGCAGCAACATTTCAGCATTTATATCTGTCGGTGATGTTGAACATGAATTTGTTTTTCCTTATTTTCCATACGGTTAGTCATATTTATTTTTTAAAATGCTGATGGTTTTTATTAATTTCCTCCTTAGATCAGAAACTGATATTGCTGAATGACACCCGTTGTCCTGTTGTCATATTTGACAGTTTCTTTTAAAAAATAAAAAGTATTTAAAAACCTGGGTTACTAACTTACCTTTTTAAGAGGAAATTGTCGAGATGAATAAACAGCAACAACACAAACCCACAGCTTTTTTTTTCCAGAGGGATGTTATCTGAGGAGTCATCTTTGAGTTCCTCTACATCCATTGCAGTATTTAACACATTATTGCCAATGCTTTTGGAAGAAACTGGCATGGAGCAGCAGGCTGGGGGTTTCCTGTGTCTCCTCTTTAAGCAGGGCTGTCGGTTCCTACCTGCCGTGACACAGCGGGTCAGTGGTGCTCAGTCTTGCCCCATTTTGTACTTTACTTTTCCCTGCTAAATGGGAAGTCATGATGGCTACCACTACAAAGCATGTTGCTGCGTAGAGAAGAGCTTTCTGCTTTCGCATGAGAGGGAATGCCAAAAGAAAACAAACCTTCTCCTTTGCTTGCCTGGCAGTAATTCACTTTCGAGGAAACAAAAAGGTAAACGCAATCCATGGCATTAATCTCAGACCGATGAGCTGCCTTCATGAAGAGTGTTTGGACTTTCACATGTGCGTGGTATGACAGCTACATATTTTCAGGGACAATTCTCTATTTGTACAACCTATAAACGGGGCTGAAGCATTCTGCAGCTGGCTGAGATGATGCCACCCTGGCTTTCCTGGTCATACAGCCTGGTGGTGGTTCCCTTCTGGGCAGCATTTTTTAAAGTATATTTTCAAACATCATTCACATAGCACTAAAAAGACTCTTTCCCGCTCAAATGTTAATATTTTTGTAAGCCCTTATACTTTCTTTCCTGGTGACTGGACTTGGGAGCGAGGTTTGTTCAAATTCCTGCAGTAAACTCTTGTCCCCATCTTCTCAGTTGTGGTTTTGGTGTTGCTTGTGGGTGGATGTTGGGTACGCGAGCCCGTTTTGCAAAATTTCCTCTGTTATTCTTTCCAAATACACTACCTGGAGGGTGATCTGAATTTGACACGAATGCTCTGTCACCTTGCAATCGCAGGTCGGACTGGTCGTGGCTTAGAAAAGGGAAGGTGAAAGGGAAGCTGGGGAGGAAAGCAGAATGCTTTCCTTTGCTCTGACCTTTAGAGCAATAATGTAGTGATATGAGGGAGAAATAAGTCTGCCTAACGATCATCCCTCTGCATCCCAAATGAAAAATGAAACGAGGAGGCTTTGACAGTGGGAGAGGTAAAAATACCTACCTCTCTGTCTTGTGCTATTTAGTGTAACCATGTTGATTTCTTTTGTCTTCTAGATCAGCACGAGAAGGGATGCCTGTTGCCTGGTGCTTTTCTTTACATTATAGCTGCCAAATAACGAATCCGAGCTGTTTTTCAAGAATTACATTATTTTGGGGTGTGTGGGGGAGAGAAGGGAGGGACGGAGGATGCTATGTCTTTTGGTACAGATGTAAACCATACGATGCACCCACACACACTCGAGCAAAACAAAGTCTCTCATCCCCAGGGCTGCTGAATTACAGCGGCAAGCTTTTCGTGTTCCCTCCTGCTGTGCCAGAGGGCACGCAAACAATGCTGGCTTTCCCCTGCTCTTCGTTTTTATAAAGCTTGGTTTTCGTTTCTCTCTTAGCTGGCGTTTCTCTGGGGGAAGGAGCAGTGTTCTTCGCAGAATCCACCTGCCCGTCCTGCTCTTAACGTGAACTGTATCTGTGATGGTCGTGTGGGTGATGGGGAAGGACAGGGGGAAACACGAGGGAAGGGAAACGTGGGCAGTGCAAGGCTGGCACTGATGGTCCTTCTAAGACTAACGCCATGGTTAGATGTTTTAAAACAGGGTAATGCACAGGGCTGGCAGTCTGACGGTGTTGGAACAGCCCCGAATGGTGACGGTCGTGTCCTCATCTGGCAGCACTCATTTAGAGTTGCTTGGTACAGTGAAGCCCACTTGACTTCCCCACCTCGTCCTCTTGAACTTGGACTGGGCACCCTGCTCTGGGGCCCTGCTGGAGCAGGGCTTGGGGACGGGGCCTCCACAGCTCCCTGACAGCCTCAGCCATTCCAAGAGTCTATGAATAAAAGTCCATGTCTACATCTACTGCATGACTCAGAAAATTAAAAAAAAAAAAGAAAAAATAAGTATTTTGAAATGTCAAATACTAAGATTTATGTGATGAGTCCCTTCAGTGTTGACCTCTTGTGTAAAAATGAGGAATTTCTCGGATTTTCTCTTTAAAATCAAATAGGAAATCTTGCAGGAAATCTTTGCCCCTCAGAAGAAACAAACAAACAAAACAAAAACATTCCCTAGTTTGACAGTAACCTGAAGTTCCGGAATTTCAGTTTCAGAGATTAACCCAGTGGTTGCGTGATGTGAATTTTCATTACATTTTCCCAGTTTGTGGGGATTTCCCACTGTGACTTTTTGGCCGTATCTGAAATTGTGTTTGCTGCAGGATAACAAGAGGTTGAACTCAAAGACACAGACATTTCTGCCATGTGTGGGCATAAAACTCAAGACAAAATGAAAACAATAGAGACCAGTCTACCAGAAAAGTGTTTGCAAATATAAATATATGCTATTATCAGCACACCAAAAAAAACAACAGTAATGTTGCAATGAATATTCAGCAGACCTGCACAAGGCTGAACCATCCCTGTCCCAGCACGATGAGCTGAGCAGCAGCTCTGGTCAGGATCCTGAAGTCCGGAGGAGCGTGCAGTTGTTCTGGTGATGGGGTGGCAGATGGGGTCCATGAAGATCTATTTCTTCTCCTCCCACCCCACCTGGAGCCCGTAGCCCAGCTCCCTGGCTTACAGCCTGGGGCAATCCCCGCTGTCTCTGCTTTGGGCACGGAGGTTCCCTGCACTGTGCTCATAGATGCTGTACTTGTTCAGGTTCTGCCACTCTTCTTCTGTTCTTCCAAAGTTTTATCTGTGCAGTACCTCTGACATTGCTGGCACGGCAAACACGGCTGTTTCTCTCAACAGAAGGCTGAAAACCTGGCCAGCTGAAGACCTTTGGCTAGGCTGATGTTGTGTCTCTTCGTAGGCTGTGCAGGCTTGGTGGAGAGCAAGTTTTCTTCAGAAGAATGCGCTATTTTCCTAACACTTATCTGATGGCTCCCTCTAGGGAGAGAGGAGCACAAATACTGACCAACTTTGCAAACTGGAGCTCTTGGATTCAGTCACTTTTAGCCCCAGAAATGCTTTCTTATACTCCTCTCCGTTCTGTTTCTTGCCTGTTCAACACCTTCTTTCTCCTTCTCATTGCCTAGCTCAGTGCTGGGATGAGTGCTGCTGGAATATGATTTTTTCCAGTTATCTTCTTTGCATTTCAAAATTATCTTCTGTAACCCACCACTGGGTCTACCCATGTGCACCCAAACCACCTGTCCCAGCAAAAGATGAAATGTTAAGGCTGACAAACAGAAAATAAAATAAAACAAAGAAACAAATAGGGAACTGTTCTGAGCCAAGAGAGAGATCTGAAGCTTCCTGCTTCCATCTGAAGTGTTAACAGCTCCGTGAAAAAGCCGCTGGGTGAATGTTGCCCAGCGCTAACTTCAGACAAGTAGGATCTGCTATCAGGAGGGGAGCGTTAGTTTTGCAGGGAGTGTGAGATTTAAGAGTGTGACTTAATATTGTGTCCTTTAAAAACGCTCTGTCGTTCCAAAAATACAGCAGTTGATGGAATTAAACATTGGCATGTCTGGCCCAGGACTATGGTCCACCAAATAGATAGTTTACGATGAGTTTTTCAGCACTGACTTAGCTGTTTACCTTAAAGTCTACAGAAAAACTCCCATCAATGGGCTGCCCAGGGAAGTGGCTGAGCCACCATCCCTGGAAGTATTTAAAAGATGTTTAGGTTTAGGTTTAGAGCTGAGTGATATGGTTTAGTGGAGGACTGGTTATTGTTAGGTCAGAGGTTGGACTCGGTGATCTTGGCGGTCTCTTCCAACCTAGGTGATTCTGTGATTCTGTGATCTTTGGGCCCAAGCACGGCATGGTCAACACGACACCTGAATCCTGTTTAACAGAAAGGGCTGGCCCTGCCTGAACCTTTTTTACCAGCGAGTGGAAGCAGGGTGAGTGTGCACAGCTAGGACAGCACAAAAGCTGGTGGGTACGGTGGTGCAAATGCAACAGTTGGTTCTTGCAGTTTACTCCAAAAAAGTGATAGATATGGGTACGTCCTGGCACTCAAAGACAGACTATAAACAATGGTTTATACCTTTAACCAAATATGAATTATTTGTTTTTAAGAATGAATAAACATGGCCCAGCAATGAAACTTTAGGAAATGTCATGTACATGACCATCTGTTGCATGAACCTCCTAAAGTTTTCGCTTGTTAATGAGAAAAGTTTCAGTGGCACCTGCATCACCGCGGTCAGTCCTGCAGCTCTACGTGTGGGCTGGGCACTCTGGCTTGTGCAAAACCCCCAAGAGCAAAAATCTTCTGATTCAGTGACATTACA
The DNA here is from genome assembly GCF_965140915.1 of Aythya marila. Classification (NCBI taxonomy): domain Eukaryota; kingdom Metazoa; phylum Chordata; class Aves; order Anseriformes; family Anatidae; genus Aythya; species Aythya marila. Next base: position 27,769,914 of record NC_139042.1, on the reverse strand, counting down.
AAAATGAAGAAAAATGAGAAAGCCTTCAGAATGTGAATAATTAAAGAACTGAGGTCAGAGTCACATCAGCTTGAAAGCTGATACAAGAAGTGTTGGGCTGAGCATAGAAAGGGAAGGAAGAACAAGTGTTGTGCTTGTATGTCAGCTCCCATAAAGCAGGTGTGTCCTGAAGTCCTTGATGTAAACTGTTTAGCAAGAGTCTGTGCTGCCTTGCATTTCTGATTCTGTCACTGGATGCCATTTTTCTCTCACCCCTAAAAATTTTACAGGTGACACCAAATGTATTTGCTTTAAACGAAAATTTATTCTGAATCGCATTAACACAAAGCGTCTGGCTGGCTTTATGGCCACATACCTCATTTGCTTTTGTGGAAAGGGGTGAAATAAAGCATCATGGTGAACAACAACAGCACTAGGGGAGATTCCAGATGTTGTTTCTAACTGCTGCCCCGTATTTAACTTTATTTAAAATCCCAAGTGCTCTTAAAACACAATAGCTGGCTATTTTTAACGCTGTGACCAAACTTTGATTAACGCAGTTTTCATACTGTTGGCCTTATTTCCAACATAAGCCGTGACTAAAATGACAAATCCAGGATATTTACATGCATTGGTAAAGAACGTGGATTTAATACACATTAAGGTGCACTTCCGATTATTTTTATGAACTATATAAATATCATTGTCATTCAACTTCTCTTCTGCAGAGCAGCGAAGCAACTTGGCTTAGACACTCAAGTAGACAAACGTTGTCTTTATTAGCTTTGCAGCCACTAGATTGAGAAGCGCAGTTCCTAAATCCTTTCTCAGCTGTGCTTTTGTTTTCAGTAGCTGTATTTAGTTTGAACAATCTAAAATGTTGTTAATTCAAGACTTTGGGAATGTGTAAGCCTTGCCACCATTATCTTCCAGTGCAGTGTAAGAAGGAGTTAAGTTTCTAAAAAAAAACAAAAGTTTGAATGATGTTCCAGCCTCTGCAGGAAGAGCTGTGACAGCCTAAAGTATTCCAGCGCTGCTTATCATGGGAAAAATTATTTCAGTGCCTCTCTGACAGTAAAGCCATTTTTCTGAGGAGACTGACAAAACGCTGAAAAGGGAAGGTTTTTTCTAAATTGCTAATAGAATGGCTCTGAATAATGAGTGAAGGCAGACCTCTGAGGCATCGGCCAGGATGATATCTTTTGTAAAACTAAATTATGGAAAGAGGACATAATGAGTTCTTTGTCTATCAGCATGGTCTTTAGCTACCAGTCACTGTAGAGAGCCCCAAAGAAAACCCATGGGTTTTTTAATGTCTTGTCCGTTTGCACTACCACATCGGTCTGCAGCCATGTGTAGAAAGAATTGTGCAACTTTCTTGGGTTTTTATTGCTTCTTTATTTGTTTTTGCCATCAAACACACTTGGTTCAGGAGAAAAACGTTACCACTGCTGCTATTAACAATCATGGCTCTGCAGTAAATTTGAAATATGTAAGATAAAATACCCCCTGAATGTCTTTGTCTGAGCTAGTTACAGTAAGCAGAAAGATGTAGGAATGTAGGGTTGTTTCTTAAAACAGATCCAATAAATCACAGTGAAAGAGCCTCTTTTCTCTCTAATGATTTACAGTGAGAATCCCAATGAGTTATTCAAATGTCTGCAAGTCAGGTAAGACAAATCCAATCCTCTGTGTCTGGAAATAAAACAGTTCCAGGCAAAATACAGCCCTCGTATCAGGAGGTGGATTTCGCCTCTAAAGGCTGTGCCTCCCTTCCCTTTCATATTCCATTCACAATGACGAAGCAATTCCCTGATCCTTCACAGAAATGACAGGTGCACAGGGCTTAGCACCTTATTTCTTTTCATGTCCAGAGTCTTTCAGCCATTTCTCTTCTTCCTGAAGGGGAGGGATCCAGCCACGACTGGGTGCAGTATGTATCAAAGCTTCATACTTCATGGTGTCTTGACATTAACGGGGTAATGCTCAGCCCTGGCTCCATAAAGTAATGTGGAAGGCACTTGGCAGCGTTCCTAAATTCCTGCTGCTTAAACATGAGGAAGCAGATCACTGTTGCATACCAGCATTGATTTACAGAAACCGAAGGCTGTGAAGAATCCTTCCATTTAAACTAAGCAGGCGATGCGGGAGTTTTTGTGTTCCCAGTTACATGTTTGAGCCTCGTCACCCTCACCCACCGAAGGAAGCCACCAACCTGTCAAATATAGCATTTAAACATTGTTTAAAACTTTACCCACTTCTTTGCTAACTCCTTCATGAGGGCTACTAAAGGTACGCTCCTTTGCATTTCTGTTTGTGCTCAGTGCTTTGAAGATTTTGGGCAACTTCACAAAGCTTAGAGTTATCGCTTGGGTTTTATTTTGATGCCTCCACATTTTCCTTCCAATTCGAAGACCACAACCATACTGAGCCTTGAGACAGCAGCTGCATATTGACAATGGTCGAGACTCTCAGAAACAAAACAGATTTGCAGGCACCACTACTCCTGAACACAATTTACTTTTAACAGGCCTACAGCATCCTACCTCTCCTCTACAGCACTGTTCCTCTGTAATTAGCAGCTTTGTGGCTGTGTTGCGTCAACCGTGCTGCTAAGTTCCTGAAGAAGGGGATTTAAACTTCTGGGAGAATTCTTCCAGCAGCTCCATCAGCTTCTCCTCGTCTCCTGGTGGACTGTGGGTGCTCGCTAACGGTAAGTGTGTAGGGACTGGTTGCCTGTCTGGAAGAAAGAAAGAAAACAAAATCCTTATGGATATATTTAACTACCTCTTCTAGCATCACACAGGAGATTTTTCTGCTAGACTTTATATTTTCCAAACATATTTTATGGCCTTGAAGCCAGAAAATTTACCTTCTAGGTTTCTGTAAACAATGTTAGTTATGTATGGCTTCCAAACCAGAAACTGAACTACTTCCATTTGTATTCAGGAACTAGAATTACTGCCCTTGTGCTCAATATGGCTCAAGAGTGGAAAGTGAGATCTCCTTTGCAGCTGGGACAAGAGAAAGGAAGCATTATTGTGGGGTTTACACCTGCTCTCTGTCAGTAGTTGAGCTCCTGTAAGACCAGTAACTTGAGATCACTGTTGCAGGAAGAAGTTGCTTTTTCAGCATCAGACATGAGTTTTCCCAGTCTCCTGCACAGAGCTTCTAGGGCGACACAAATTCCCCAGCTGGGACTTTGCAGCTTAGATTCTTTTCAGTCTCAAAATGCTTACTTTCATCCTTAATAATAAATGCTTAAATTCTAAATGCTGAAGAACTGCTAATTACTCAACTGCCAGAAGTAACACATAGCCAGCATGAAGATGTGTGACTGAGCTTCTGTTACTTTGGTTTTCCAAATCTTGTCCTCCTCACTCAGTGTTAATATATCACTGCCCACTGGAAGGGATTTTTCTCTCCAAAAGCATGATATCTAGAGCCTAGGAACCTGGTGGCAATGTTCCTAGGTGTCTATGAAGCAACTGCCACTGCTACAGGGGAGCAGAGATGTTTGCTCTCTTAAGAGCAATTGTCTGCACACGCCACATCACCTCTGCTCCTGGAAACCCAAGGAGAAAGAAACATGCAGAGGAACGTCCCCTTCTCCATCCCCAAATATGAATTGCTCCCTACCTGAGTGGAGTGTTTCAAATCGCGTGTGCTAAAGTTTGGGAACTGTGTGCGAAACCCAAACTCGGCATCACGGAAAGGATGCTTCCAGGCTTTGGCAAGCAGGACTCCATCAAACATTTTTATTTATTTACTTTGGCAGATGCAGAGAATTCTGGTTGTACAAGTCATGTTCTCACTTCCATATTTACTCCTCAGGAAAAAGAAATGCTGGTTTGCACTCACAGGGAACAGAATAAAAGGGAACAGAGGAAACGGAGGGAAGGTGTTACTGATTCAGGAAACAGCTGTCTAGGACCAGAAAAGCAGGGTCTGTGCTGCTAAAGAGCTCCAGGACGCAAAGCCCTTTACTGAAGGGGCCCGGAGATCCTGCACTCAGCTGGGGCTTCCATAGGGCAGCTGCAGACAGAAAAAACCTGTCTGACTTCATCCCTATTCAGTAATAACGTAACAAGAAACTTTTCCAACCTCAAAAGCCATCACGCAAGGACTGAAGCTCTCAAAATCACCGTGTAGAGCCAAGGTGTGCTCCTGTTCACTAAAGCTGAGGTTAAACAAAGGCTGACGATTCTGCTTGACCGCTGTGATTTACCTTCCCTTGGCATGGGCCTGCATGTGGCCATCTTCACTTAAAAAAACAAGCTCCCTAAAGAAACGCTCTGAAGTCTGTATCAGATGATTTGGAGGACAAAAGCAGGAACGTAACAGTTTAATAAAGTCTTTCTCTGGTTGCACAGGGCTCACTGAAACCTTTCGCCTTGGAACAACTTTCAGAAACATTTTATCCATTGAAAAACTGTTGCCAGGCCAAGCCTTCATCCCCTTCCAGGCCAGATGGGGATCCTACAGCTCCAGGCAGCTCAGCTGTCCCCACTGATGTGCAAAGTAAGCCTCTGCTGCCTCACCTTGGAAGAACAAGCCGCTCGGTAGCTTTGCTGCTTCCGATGATACTGCCAGCCACACAACGGTGTCAGCTCCCTGGGCCTCTGTGCGCAAGCTGCTCTTCATCTTCTGATAGAAATCTGGCATGGAGGACCTCACAGCTAGAGAGAAGAACAATGGGATGGTGGGCTGCCACGCCAGGCTTTTATGATTTAAAAGAAAATGCTAAAAATTGCCATTGTGGGTTTACAATGAAGAGAAGGCAGCTCGAAGCTCATGAAGAAGAAGTATTCCCACATAGCTAGGGGTACGGCGGTGGTGGGGTAACGGTGCTGAGCTGCCAGGTGATCAAACAGTCGTTTGCTTGGGTTAAAATGGGAGGCAGAAAGCTGCAAGGACGTGAGCACAGGATCGGCCAGAGGTTTCCGATCCAGTTCTGTTCTAAATCCCAAAGAAATTAAACACGGGGGAAACATAAATAACGCAACACAGGTATTCTGGATTTTTAGAGAAGAGCTAAAATCACAGGCTTTTTAGCTCTTATTTTCACACCAGTTTTAGGAAAACAATTGCAGCAGAGTATTTCAAAATCTTATGCTGAGTGGTACCAACTACATTATTCATGTTTAAACACTGGCTTCTTTTTATTTTGTCCAACAGATGACAATTGAGGGCCTATCCCCTGCAGCAGTTTATTTTGAGGGCTGGAAAAGCCTTGATCTTTAAGGTGGCATAACTTTAAGGCTCGTTAGGTTTGGAAACCCATGAACGATGTGCAAAAATAAATAGATTTTAAGGAAAAGGCAACACCAAGGTATTTATTTTGAAAGCATAGCTTCCAAGCCTGAGTAGATGGGTTTAAATGCTTCTCTGATCAGAAACAACTCTGGCAAACCGTGTCTCCGGAGGAGACCTAGATATTGGATTGCTGGTCTGCATCTCAAGCTGGGGTGTTAGGGGCTGGGAACACGTTGCAGAACACAACGTGCATACCAGATAACTCCTGCTGGCCCTCCTGCTGAGGCACAGTCAGCAAAGAACAGCTGCAGCTCAGACTTTGGGCTGTCCAGCCAAACACACTGCTTCGGGAGGGCCGTAAACGTTTAGAGGAAGAGCAGAGGAACAAGGAGGCAGAATCTGTGTATCCCAGAACTTAAAGGTTAGCTTAAAGCACTCGGGCTTTGCTGTGTGTTTGCGTGGGGCTGCCATCACTCACAGCCCTTTGTTATTCTCCAGCCATACACAGAGAGCAGATGCTGTGCCCTCTGAGAGAGAGCAGGGTTACCAAGTGGTACCAAACTACTCTAAGCACCAGTCTGGAGCCAAGAAATCACAGCACCTGCTAGAGGAATTTACCAGAAAGTCTGATTTCTCTTTGCTTTTAGATTAATCTGGAAAAAAAAGAATACGTTTCACAGAGATGATACCTGGAGTGTCTGCCCAGCCGGGGTGCATAACAGAGAAATGGATGTTTCTGTGAGTTTTTGCCCATTGTTCTGTCAGGACAACTTGCTGTCTCTAGGATAGAGCAAGAACAGCCAAACTAGCATCAAGTTCAGTAGCCTGTCCCCGAGTTTGTTCCCAGGGAAATAAACTACAAATGTGCTGTGAACATCAGAGCATTCACATACAGCAGAAAAATACCCTCAGTCACCCTGACTGGGTTTAGTGGGTGATTTTGTCAGAGACCATCATGATCACTGCAGTCCATACCCTAGCCAAAAGCTCATTTTTAAAGCAGTTGCAGTGCTTTTCCTCACCGAGTCCGCTTGCTGCAGACTGCAGGGGAGAGCTGAGCAAGCAGAAAGGGCTTTTCAGCAAAAGACAGTTTTCTCCTTTGAGACTTAAATCAACTGAAAGCCACGCTCCCCATGGAAGATGATACACACAGTGACCACAGGACATCCACTGAAGATTATTGCCCATGCATCTCTGTACAGGTCGGATGCAACAGAAAAGCCACAATGGTTTTATTTTTGGTTCTTTTTGCAAAGCTTTTTGCAAAGCAGACAGCATACAAGCCACCTAGCAAACAGGCTGTGGGCTTTGTTTCCAAAACCTTGCACTGTACCTTGTTCTGGGCGTACACCATCGTCCCATCAAACGTCCCACTTCCTGACTGCAAATCAGATATGTTCAGCTTCTGAACTAGCATGCCCCCAGACGAGACAGTTATCTGTAATCAAATGAATGATAAATTAATGAAAAACCAAAATCAGCAGCTCCCCAGCATGAGTACTCATGCATGCAATGTGAGCTTCAGGCCATATTTTGAAGTTTCTCGGAGCAGGAATCCTCTGCATACTCTTTGCACTGTGCTTGAGCTCAGATGTGCAGCTTACCTGGAGATGACGTGGAAGAATTAATTAAAAAAAAAAAGAAAAAAGAAAAGAAACAAAGCAAAAAACTGATATACATTCAAAATGGTGTCAACTCCATCAGGAATCAATTTGTCCTTTTCCTTTTTGTAAAGACCAGTGGGGAGAAAGAAAATAGCAGAGCATATAAGCCAATTAGAAAACAAGAGAAACTCTATAAAACTTGGGAAATTTCCTTTTAAAAATGTCCTTGCTCTCCTGTTTTACGCCAAGGCCTATGAAGTTCTCTTAAGCCTATACTCCTGCTATCAGTAATTTGCGCTGCTGCAGGAGACAAGTTGCCCCAGGGAAAGGAAAAGGAGAAGTTTCCAGAAGTGTTTTACTCTGCTTTCCGATGCAGGGCTCAGGGCAGCAGGCAGGACCTTTGCCCTGGAGAAGGAGCTTGTTGTTGGCAAAATCCGAGAGGATTCTAGTGATGCTTAATGCATTATAAATAATCCTGCATTGCTAACATAGTCAAGGGGATGCTGTCACAAACCACAAGGAAAGAACCATAAAATTCCACTTTTCAACAGCATCACAAACTCACCACTCTGGCGTCTGCTTCTTTTTCCAGCAGGGGCAGCAGGGCCGTTGTCAGAACGTACGTACCTACAGGACAGACAGACATGAACTTTCATTTAGCTTTTTAAAAAGCTTTCTTCTCTCCCTGCCCTCTACGACAAAAATATGAAGTCTGTTTCTGAAACTTCAGTGGGGTTTAATGATTTTGCTGCTGCTTTACTTGTAAAATTTTCAACTCATAGCTGTCTGTGTTGCTTCGTACTTCTCCAAAGGCACATCTGCTGTTTTACAGGCTTTTCTGTGTATCAGACCTACTGAATAAGCTGCTCGGTACATTCCAGCCAGGCCTTTGAAGGCAAATATGGATTTCCTTGGGAAGGGAGGCGACACCAGGGAAGAAACAGGGGAGGTATTTCCCCTCTGTGCATGCCACATGCACACGTCTATGCTGCAGAGTGAACAAGAGAAGCAAACCACGCTTCTCGTGTGCACTGGAGACTCATCCATCACGCCAAGCAACTGCACGGTGAGAAGGGAGAAACATCACAGAGAACCCCGACACTTCGGGATCCTGCTGCACATAAAAACTGCCTCATAAATCCCCAGCAGGACAGAAGATCGGGAGCCCCTGGGGGAAAAAAGTATTCGTATTGTGTGTCCAAGGCTGAGCCGGGTTTACTTGGGGAAACTTAACTGCATCCTTCCCCACGTGTCCATGTAGCAGAAGGTGCACACACAGCCCAGATATGCTCCGTCACAGCTGTTCCCACGACCAGCACTTTGTTACTCACAACACTGCTCATCTGCTCCTGTGCTTGGTTCAGACACACCTCGTGCAGTTTGCACTCAGTTGCAATAGAGGGATTTTTGCTTGTTTTTATCTCTTACGAGCGATTCTTTCATTTTTTCCCCCCACTTTAAAGTGTGCTTAAAAAGTTCTGTTGAACTGCAAACGAACCCAGCCTCACTTAGCCCAGCATTTCTGTGTTGAGTGCACCACTTCTCCCCTGTCTCTCCAGACATGGCCCGAGTTCAACAACTCTCTGTCAGCGATAAATGGATTTTTTTCCATGAGCCACCGAGGCTTTCCGTGTTTTTCACTGGACATGAAGACTTCAGCGTGTGTCTTCATAACCTCTCTTCCACAGCCTGTTTATAAATACGCTAGCAAAGTTGAACGCTTGGTGAACAAACTCTTCAGCTCCCCTGTTGGGTCACAACCGTCCTCATTTTCTCTGTGTCAGCAGCAGGACATCCATATTCACTCACTAGATTTAAAACACAAGCCGTCCTCTCTCCCTCAAGCTTATTAAGAACCCAGTAAATCCCACGTAGCCCAAATATTCGGACTTTGCCCCGCAAAACCAGTCACGCATCTGCTTTGAGGCAGCGGGACAAGACCGGTTGTGATCCCAGCCTCCTAGGGTAGGCATCGGGGTCTCCAAGCACTCCCAGCTGTGATGCATCAGGCACTGCGCCTGCAGTGCTTCGTTCCTCCGCCTCCTGCCCCAGCCTTAGGCATCCAGACACAAATTCCTCAGTAGTTTAAAAAAATATTTTCAGATGTTCTGTATCCGTATGTGCACGGGCTGGGCTGTCAGGCGAAACAGCCTGGAGAAGAAACTTGGTAGCATGAGATTAATGAAGCGTATCAGTGGTCAGGGTCCATCGTTCTCAAGTTAAAGCTCTGCATTTTTACCCACGTAAAGCTGGCGTGTGGCTTCACCGTCGTGTTCAAGTGGGTAAGAGCAACGTGAAACCCAGCCGGTCCTGTACCTCACGGCACACATTTTGCCAGGCAGGGCTGCAGTGCAGCTTGCAGCAACACAGGAATGAATTTCGGAGCAAAAGGGCACGCCGAAAATGAATGATTTGTCTGCCACAGTCCTCATAAAAACAGGAATTGCACTGACAGTATAAAAATGAAAGAGGAAAATGTTATTTTTAGCTATTTTTTGTGTCAGGAAAACCAAGGTTTTAATTTGGGAGGAGAGACTACAGTTCCCCTCCTCCCACCCCTCTTCAGGAAATCAAGGCAAGATCCAAATTATTGATCTTTTTGCTAATAATTGACTGTTAATATCAAAGTGCTGGCCAGCTGCCTTCACATTTCATCACTCTAGGACGTGTCCTTGACACTAAAATTTTTGTCTGTTAAACCTCCTTCCCCAGAGCGTAGTTAAAATAAGCGTTTCAAATGCGATTAATCCTTGATTATCACCGTGTTCAAACCGTACAGATTTTTTGAGGCTTCTTTTCTTTTCTTATTTAAAAGGGGCACGGAGGGAAAGATGATGACCACCAGCGATGTTCCTTGTGCTGGAAAAGCAACGAGCACTGGGTAGCCCGGTGATCCTGCCCCTCCACTGGGGACCTGTGTGATTCTGCCAGAAACAAAGGAAGATTTTTTTTCTGGAAAGACAAAAAGTTTCAATGATATTGGGGCTACTCTGGTGAAAACATGCCTTTGTCTCAAGTAGATGCACAATAAATTGAGCTGCCTGGCTAGGACACAGAGCAATCGGGAATGTTTGTGCCTGAACAGCTCGCCTGGACCATGACCCGTTTCTTGCACAGGTCTGAGGACTGCTCATGGAGAATTCCTGCCATGAATTCCTCAAGCAGGAGCCTGTCTCCATCACACAGCTCAGATCTGGCAGGTGCTGGACACGGCTGCACTGCCTGCATCGACGCACGTGTGACGGAGGCCAGACTTTTCCCACCTTTTGAAGGTTTATCACCTGCCTCGGCCTGAAAGCTCGGCTCCCACTGGCAAAAAGGTGAAAAAAAACCAACACATTTTTGCAGTAAAATGGTAGATAACACTTCCCTTTGAAAAGGAGCATTTGCTGTGCCACAAAGGAGCTCGGCAAGACGAGCGGAGGAGCAGCAGAAATGCGGAAGCGGGTGGGTAAGGGGCTGGTCTGTCACCCACATGTCCAGGATTTCTTCTTGCCCTCGCTGAGCTCTGCAGAGGTGAAGCTAGAGAAACCGACTGGACAAGTGACAACCCTGTTCCCTGGAATGCGGCTTGACACAGTCCTCGCTGGCCACGTTTTCTCGAGTTAAAGAGGCTCCTGGGACCGTTGCACAACTCCTTGTGCAGATAAACATCCTCTCTGCGTTTGCTTTTCTCTGTAAAAATTCCTGTAAGCTTTATGCCTCGAAGCTGAGCCTCCCTCATAGGAAATCCTGCACAAACCAGCGTCATTCCAGTCTTTCCTATAAGGATACGGTTACCCCACTATTACAAACCGCTCAACCAACTCTGTCACATGGTAGATTAGACAGCGTGGGTCTACTCATACACATAAAGTTGATTTAAAATATATTACAAAAATCAGCTGGGCTGCTTCAGAAACTCCTCCGTAAAATTAGGCTGCTTTTCACAAGACCTGGAGCAGAAGTTGAGGAACTGTGGAAAACTCAGGTCTTGCTGGAAGGTAGCTCTGCTTGTTCTCGTAACAAATAACTCACCATGGGCCTCGTCCCCTCCACAACAGCACAACCAAAGTGAAATCCTTCCCCCTGCATGGACAGAAGCCTACAGTGTATCAGACACGGGTCTTTCCCACACGTCTGCTACACATGCTTAAAAGATTTAAAGTGACCCCAAAACCTGGACTTTGCCTTGATTTATAGGGAAAATTCTTGTTTCAGCAGCAGTCGTGCTGTAAAGCCACTACCTGGTTAGAGCATCAAATTAATTGACGATGCAAATTGCTGCAGACCCAAGTGTCTTGGTGGAGTCTCGAATAGTTTTTGCTCCGTGCTCTATCTGGCAATTAGTGGCAAATTGGTGGTGAGGTTTTTAATCTGCTAACGTTCAGAGGAGGGCAGGCAGCCAGCACCACACTCAGTGGAGTTTTCCATCTGCCTGAGCTTTGCATTATTATTAGGAACAGAGCTGTTTCAACTGTGAAAAAAAAGTGGGAACAGAAAGAAAAAAAAAAAAAAGTTTTATTGTACGTATTTCAATGGCTCATTCATCTGGTAAAAATCAGTTAAATAAATTGGCTTGCTCTTCCTATGTCCGAGTTTTAAATAAAAAAATAAAGCACAAACTGACATTCTCCCTTGACCTGGTTATCTTTTCAAGCCTTCAATTTATGCAGCTTCAAGTAAGAGACATCCCTGAGCCCGTTTCCTGAGTACGAGATCGGGAATGAAGATTTTAGTGTGCTGTCTCTGAGGGCCAATTCCACCACGCTACCGACAACTGAGAGAGGATGGGAAGAGCTAATGAACATGAAAGACAAAACTAAGGCCTACATTTCCCCTGAATTACAAAGCTCAGCTCTGTAAGGGTTCCCCTGTGTCCTGGGAATCTAGATTTTAGGCCTGTTACTAGTTTTACAACGATATTCAACTTCATTCCTCCGTGCAGCACTTCTCATCAGGAAGTCTCAAAGCTCTTTAAAAAGAAAACTGGCATCACAGCCTCCTTTCCACAGGTGAGGCTGTCTGCAGAGCTCAGGCACTGACCTTGTGGCAGATCCAAGCTGCCTGACCTGCACATAGCTCAGATCACAGTCAGCTAGGCAACGCTGGCTTGGGTGAGACACCAGTTGGTTATGGGTTATGTGGAGGGAAGAGGCTGAAAAATACCCGTAGAGGTTAGGCAATTTGCCCCAGATGAGCTGTACAGCTGTTATGGGAGAGAAGCATTTATTTCCTCCGTCCCTACCCCTCCTTGCACACAGAGCAAACATGTGCAGCTATGTGATTAAAACAAGGGAGCAGAGGAGGTTTCACAAGCCTGAGAAGAAGATGCATACTGGGAGCATCATTTATTCATCTCGGAGCGTGTTTTAGCATCCCTTTTGCTGGAAAGTAGCAATAAAATGTAACGTATACACCACTTCTCCATGTCAAGCAAGATGAGCTGAGGAAAAGTAAAGTGAGGCAGGCCCCAAAATAAGGAAACAAAATAAAATCAAGCAAGTCTCATCAGAAGAAACGACTGCTTGTCATTGCCCTGCTCCTGGGTGCTGCCCTGAGTACAGGGCCAGCCCACGGGAGGAGAAACGGGGGCAACAGCACACAGAACAGGACAAAGCAGAAAAACAGCCTGCCCGTCAGCCTCTGCAGCTCCCCCAGAAATCAGGCTGCGTAACCCAAGGCACTCACTCGATCTGATGCTGAAGGTGTGATTCGAGGTGCTGTTACAGCCCTGTGCCTGGCTAGCACTCCCACATTACAGCCCGACTGCTCCACGGCTCATTCTGCTCGCTACACCTCCACCGAGCTCTGGGAATGACAGCAACAATCCTCGGGGATCTAACGGGGGAAAAAGGCAAGGTGTTTTGACAGCGACAGCAGAAGCACAGCGAGCCACGCAGAGCTTGTGCCTGAGCCCCGTTTTAAGGATGCCAGGCACCAGCACAGACTGTGGCGGGTCAGCACAGACGCTGTGCACTCAAATCAGTTTATGATTTGGACTCAGATACTACACAAACCCTACAAAACCCGGACCATCAACCTGTGTGGCACATTTTCCTGACCCTCACCCACCTGCATATTCCACCAGAGAGGACGCTGCACCTCCCACTTCAGCAGGCTGTCCTCAGTCAGTGGCATTTCACAGGGATGGAGGTTGACTTGCTGTTTGAACCAGCACTTTTTTTGTGCCTAATTCATCTCAGCTATCAGAGGACTCACACGTTCATTTTTTTGCCCACTGTGTCCAACAAAAGGTCAGGCTACAAAGTGGGTTTCACGAGTCAGGTGATCAATTAGGACTGAGCTCTACCATCCATTATGCAAAACACCTGAAAACAGACTAAGGAGGCAGTCAGGAGGAAAATACCCCTCGCCTGGATTTAAAAGTTTGAGAGCATTTTAGACCCCCAAATGAGCAATTCTGCAGCTTATGTAAACGTTAATCAGGTATCAGCTGCAGAATTCACAGCCTGTGCTCTGTAATTAAAGCACTTTAGAGTTCAGAGTCTTGCATTCTTAGATAGTTACAACCTACACACTCCTTTATTAGACCAGAGCTAAGATTCAGGGTAAAAACAAATAGTCAAAGAAAGATGAAAAGAATGCCTGCATGTGAAAACCCAAAAAAAAAAAAATCTTAATAACATTTCATCTTATTTTTGGAGACACCAGGCAATCACAAGTTATTGTTTCTGTGCTGCTGACAAGAGGGGGAAAGCTGCAGATTTTCAAACCATGGGCCAGGCTTTAGCTTTTCTGGGGAGAAAGGCAGGGAGGGGAATTCAGTTTGTCCTCTCAGACCACGTCCTGGGTTACAGCCAACCTGTATACCAGCCATGCCTAATTTAGCCAAGGTTTTCTCTAGGAACCTGTAAGCACAGGTAGTTACTGATCCAGAAGTAACTTCTCGAAAGTGAAGCACGCCCAAAAGGCACACGGTGCTTAGGGAAATGACACGGCATCTACTCTGACGTGCATTTTTCCATAAAACTTTCTCCTACTGTGACTCCGACAGGCATGATTTATTACCCCACCTCTGGCTTTGAAGAAAAGAAGCCGTGATGTTTATAGCAGCGGTCCTCCAACATGTTTGACTTGCAGGCACAGCAGCTTTCCCCTGCACAGACTCTTCCAGCTCAACCAAGCCCCACTCTTTTCCTCCGCTTCGGAAGTTTCTCCTTACGTTTGACAGGAGAGAAGCAGCCCAAGCAAACAGCTCACTCCTTGCTCAAACTCTGCAGAGGTTGGACAGCAGAAGACGACTTACCTGATGTACCTCATCTGCTCAAACGTGCAGGCACCTCCTTGACCTTCGTACACACTCAGGCAGCAAATGAATAAAGATCCATACATAACCTACCCAGGAGGTAGCACAAGCACTTCCCTAATCCACAACAATCATAATTCAGCTTCCTCCACCACCTTCCTGCAGCTTTATTCTGCTGCATACTCCTAGCGAGGCTGATTTACAGCCCGGAAAGCAGAACCTTGCTGCTTCTGCTTGCGTGACAAAATCTGATTCAAGTGATGCACCAGCACAGTACCTCAGCAATCAATTTCCTCAGTGTTTAAAGCTACACAAAGCCCTGCTTTCATGTTCAAACTGTGGCGCTTGTTCCCCTCTGCTTCTCTCTGCAAGACCTACATCTCTGCACATTGCTGGATTTTTGTCTGACAGACCACTAGGGGGTTAAGCTAATTTAAGAGGAATACATTTTCGCGAGGTAAAAGATGTGGTGTTTCTATAGCCAAGGGAAAACTGATGGCAAAACAAAACTCATTTTGAATGCTGACCACAAGAAGCAGAAGAATGTTAGTGAAAGATTAATTTGAGGAAAATGAAAACTGTGCCTTTACGCTTGAATTTTTAATTGTCAGCTTAATGTACTTGGAGTTGCAGAAAACCAAGCTGCGTGTGCCGTATCAGCTAAGCACAAGATATTTATGCCCAAAATGTTGGTTTTCAGAAGTAAATAGGAGTTAAGAAAGCTACGCAGGAACAAAGCTAAGAATAAATAAAACCCAAGAAGGGTTTCCAGCCGCTGAATGCTGAGCTCTGTAAATGTCCAATCTCTACAGCCCAAGCTTCTTCCCTTCCTCATCCCAGCTATTGATGAACAGGAGGGAAACGCAGAAACATAGCACAGCAGCTCCCCCTTAATGTGTCACTTCTGAACACACTAAAGCCAGTCACTTGGGAAAACCACATCCCTGCACAGAAGCAAAGGGAAACGAGAGTGACAGGACTGCTGTTCGACGCACACACCGCACCTCTCTTGGCAAAAAGTGCAGCTTTCTCCCTTCCAGATACCAGTGGCAGCAGACAGCTTTTCTCCCTGCTGCCTGCCTGTGTGCTTGCAGCTTTCCACGTTTTTTTATGGGGGAACTTGCCACTTTGCTCAGTATTCCCTGCTCAGCCACATCTCCCCCTACTTGTTCCCCTTAATTTGTCCCTCTTACACCTCCACCATACAGCTCGTTGGATACACCCCTTAAATATGGAGTGCTGAAGACTTACCCAGTCTGCTCAGTCACCTGGCTGGGTGTTGTGTCTGAGAGCACCCAGGACACTACAGAGGGCACAGCCTTCCCATACAGTGCCTCCATCACATGCACAGGGCAGTTCAGGACCACCAAAACATACAAACGTCTCTTTAAGCACCTGAACGTGCTCTGAGCTCTCTCCAAGCCACAGGAGCACACTGATTACACAGCCTGTCAATAGTGGCACTGCTTGGAACCAAATTTCCTATCAAATCTCAGAATCAATTGAATTAAATCTTATCTGTATTTGCCCACTGCTGCTGTGATAAAGGCACTGATATGAAAAAAAAAAAGAAAAATGGAGAAATTCAACAGTGACACTCCACACAAGCTGTAATACTTCTTTTCTTTCTCCTTCCCTGGCAGGGCAACAATATGAACCCTCGTTGAGCAGGAATACACAGCTCATGAACCCAGCCGTAAACACACACTTTTGTAACCAAAAATTAGTATCATTTTTCAGAACTAAGCCTCCACCACTCACCCAAGGTGTTTGTTGCGAAGTTTTTCTCAAGTCCATCTTCAGTCAATTCTCTGTTGTTCACCATACATCCTGCGTTGTTGATCTGTAAGACAACTCCTGTAAACACAAGCAACCTACACAACTAACCATACAAGCAGCCCATAATAGTTAGCTGGGTTTTGACACTACCAGACAAAGCTACAGGTTGTTTCTATAAACCACGAAACAGAAAACATGGCATGAGAAACTCAAAAGTTGCAACCAAAAAAATGACTGCATTTCTCTCTCTCTCTTTTATAATTAGATCTGTGCATGTGAGCTGAGGATGGACAAGAGCAAACAAAAAAGAGACTTCTGCAGCAGCATTTAGGGAAAATGAAGCAGAGAATTGCAGCACTGGTTGTGAAATCCAGACTCCTCGCTGGATAAGTTCAGAGGACAGGCGCTCCAAAACCAGACACATGACTGAAGTATGCGAACTTACCAACACGTTTAATTTATGTTCGTTTTTGAATTGTTCAGCAAACTTCCAGATTTCCTTGGGATTAGATATATCCACAATATGCAGGAAGACATTCTAAAGGAAAAAAAAAAAACAAGTTACAGTCATCATCAACAGTGAATAGGCCCTGGTCACCATTAAGGCCTGTCTAGGTGAAAAGTATTTAAAGCCATATGAAAAAATATGGCTTTAAATCTCTCCAGAGCAGATCTAAAACACTTATGGCTAACATGCACAACTGGGAAATCTAATTCTTGCCCATAAAACAAGTTTAGTGACCTCACTCAGTTGCTGCTAAGCCGTGGCTTTTGAATGCTGACTGCCTGGTTGAAGAGACCCCAGCTTTTATTTCTGCCTGGCAATCCTGCACAGGGACCCCACTCGACCCACGCATCACTCAACCAGTGCTGCATCGCGTGGTATGGATGCCCCGTAAGGGAAAGCCCAGGAAATAGTGAAGGGACGCTCGAGGTCACAGCATTTGACAAAATATTAGGTTGGAAGGGACCTCTGGAGGCCCCCTGGTACCGTCCCTGTTTCAAGGCAGGTCGCTGGGATCAGGTTATCCAGGGACAGTTCCTTTATCTCCGAGGACGGAGATTTGCCAGCCTCTCTCGGCAACCTGCTCCAGTGTTTGACCCCCCCCAGGGTGAGAAAACAAAAATCCCTGCTATCTAATCAGAACTTTTCCCTGTGTTGCAATCCGCATCTGCTGCCTCTCGTCCTTTCCCTGCACACCTGCCAGAGGAGCACGGCACTGCCTCTCTGCGCCCTCCCAACACGTGGCAGCAGAGCACAGGAGGACGGGCGCCTCCATCCTACAGGAGGGAGCCTCCAGCCATGCTCACCACCTCCTCCCGGTGCTGACAAGGGTTGAGGCTCTGCCAGCTCCCCTGACAGAGCTGCTTCTTCCCCTGTTTCCATGGCACTGCACCTATCCTGCAAACGCACAGCTGCAGGCTGACAATGAGCCTGCCTTCTCCTGCCAGCAGTCACAAACCTCCAGGCTTCCCCATCTTAGGAGCCTCCACCCATCGTTTCGTTGAGCGAAGTTATAATTTTCCAAGCCACTAAAGCCAGAAGTATTTCCTCTCTCCAAAACATCTAAGAGCTTCTACTTCTTGTTAAGGGCAATTCTCTTGGTTTCTGTAAATTCCTGCTCGGTAACACTTATCAGCATACAAAGGGGATGTCAAATCCTACCCTTCTCCTGCATAGCCCTTAATCTCAAAGACATACCACAGATCGTCTTAGAGCACATCCCTGGAAAAGTCCATTCGAAAATAATTATGCAGAGAATATGTTCTCACTGAAAACAACAAATAATCATTAAAGGGCCTCCTCTTTTCCCTAATTGTTTCTTTAAATACTCATTATACAAGCAGAAGAGATAAGTAAAGAAGCTGGGAAAATTATAAGGCATCGCTCCCAGCCTATAACTCTGCTTCCTTGAAGATAAAAACATTTGGCTTTTTCTCTTTAGCATTTTAGCTCCTTATTTGAATTAGCTCAGAGTTTTCTCGTTGTCATGCTCATTCTTGACCAAAACCTTGACTCTATTCTACACGCCAGATACCTCTCGAAAAGCTTTCTACTTTTAGAGCTACTACAACGAACTGCTGGAACAGAGGAGTAGGAGATTTGGGGGCAGATGTTCAATATCACAAGTGATTTCAGAGACTGAAAAAGATCTAAAACAACACTTATCTGCTGAAGCCTGTCATGCTGATGCAGAAAAAGGACCCACAGATCTGTTCCCTACCAAAGTCCTTGATGGCAGCAAAGCCATTTTCAAGGTGAAAGCTAATCTCCACGAGTAGATCTAAATTAACAGATCAGGAGACCTTCTTAGTTCCCAGGTCAAGGTGCAGGTGCCTGCCAAAGAGTGACTCCTTCCCAGCACTGAACTTTGGCATGTGTTGCTGTGGAAGCTGGAAATAATCTCTGGTGTATGTTACAACAGGATTTCTCTCCAGGTGATCAGGAAGAGTAAATTAGGTCTGGATGTAGCTTGTCAAGTTGCAGAAAAGGCATTTTCGTAACTCCCTGGATTATTTCTGAATGGGTACTTATAAAAAAGGATGTTCTTGGGAACAAATTATTAAACTGACTCTTCCCAGTGCAGTCCCATGTCCTACAGGGCCTCCTGGGCAGCTCATCTAACACTTCCCTCAATGCTCCTTTCCATGCAAGCGCCCAGTCCCCAAGGTCACCCACAAGTTCTGCAGTGTCCTCATACCTTTCCGCGACCCAACTACAGGTTTGCAGCCTGCCAAAGCTGGGTGTGCAGTAGAGGTGCTGCTTTCAGATGAAAAACCCTGTCTGTCTCGAGTTGTGTTTCACCAAATGGTAGAGCACAACATGTGAAGGAACCTCCAGAGGTCATCAAACTCACCCCTTGACTGTCTGACTGCAGCTAGAAAAGGAAGTAACACCGAAAATCACCCGTCCTTCCACAACTGTGTCTTACTACAGCCAAGGGATTGTGCTTTCACAGACAGCTGGAGAGCATTTATCTCTACAGAAGGACTGATCTAATTCACCTCCAGTAAAGAACTGAAGTGTAATGCTGGTTGTGTCACGCTAGGGAGCTGAAACCAAGGAGCAGAAATGTAGTCAATATGTTATCCCTAACCATAAAAAGTCTTCATGATTTTTGATCCATATTAAAAAACTATTACTGGAATCCAAATACCGTGTTCGAGAGCCAAGGCACCACTTAAAGTGAAGAGAGCTCTCCACCCAAGGTAGAAAGTCACAGGCTGCACTTCCCCACAAGCACACCCTCCTGAATAATTAGCACAGCAACACTGACAGCTACAGGGGGCTGCTGCAGAGTGATGTAAGCAGAAGCAAAAAGAATCCCTAACAGAAGGCAAGGAGATAAGGAAGAGATCCTATAAAGATCACGGGGCTGGGACCACATACAGGAGTTGATAAAACAGGAAAGCCAGCCTTAGGAAATCAATAACATGTCATTCATACACAGAAAACCTCCGACTCCAATGCCGTAAACGCGTTAATGTTATTGCGAGAGTGTTGCAATGAATTAACTTTCAAAAGCCTCAGCCACACTGCTAGGAATAGTAAGCAGGGCATGACAAAGCATAATGACAGAAAACACTAAGTAACACATGCTGCTGGTGATGTCATTGACCACAGAGAACTGAAAACATCCCCCATATGAAATTAAATTACTTGAAACTGTATCAATGATACGCTACTGTGTGTTTCCATGTCTGTATGGAGATACTATGAAAAGCAAAACAGCCAAACAGTGAAACAGAGTATCTCAAGACCCCTGTGGTAGTAAAAAAAAAAAAAAAAAAAGTGAAGTAAGCTAAGGACTGAGGAACAGCTCACCTGATTGCCCGTTTCTGTCACTATTTCTCCTTTGGCATCCTCAGCTCGTTCCTTATTCCGGCAAACCAGGTGAACCGTGCCACCTGGTGGATTTCAACGAGAAACACATTTGACAACTAATTCCTAAATATGTCATCGGTAAAAAGAAAAGGGTTAGAAAGTGATTTCCAGTTCAGAGTTCTTGTTTAGGGTTAGTTTTTGGTACAAGTAAGAAAAAATGAGAAACCTTTAGTGACTGCTTCCAGTCTGTGGGATATCTGTAGCCTTCCAGTAGCAGTGGCATTCCTGGCAGGGCCCACGGGCTATTAAGGGTGTTTCGACAAAACATTTAGGACACAGTGAATGAATGAAGAAATGTAACAGGGTCCCCAAGTACGGCTGTACGTACAGAGAAGGCCACTGCAGCCTAGGCACTGTCTGCTCAAACTATTTTCTGTTAGGTTTGCACAGCATTTTTAGTGTTGATGAAATACCAGGGCTGCACTGGAAATTAAAGCTAAGGCATTTGTATCACAAACGCTTGTTTTGGCACATCTTAGGAAGTTTACTAAAGGGCTTGAACAGCACAGGTGACTGGAGTTGCTCTGTGAAAAGGGAACACAAAACACCAGCTATCAAAGTTCTTCTCAGCAGCGGAAGATGAAATGACTTTATGCTTTGATTCCCTGATTGTTACAGGCAATTTGTTAATCTCAGTCACGGGAACACATGAACTCTTTACTTTTATCTGTTCTTGAAGGGGTTTTAAAGTTTGCAAGCAGTCCAGTGCCAGAAGGCTTAAGCAATGCAATCCCAAAGGAGTGATGATCCAGAACCCAAATGCAAGACACCAAGTCTATCCTAGGCATAGAGCAGCCATGTAGTGCACGGCCCCGTTTGGGCTCCAAAAGTGCAATTGTCTGTCCATAAGAGATGTTTTTCCATGGAGCACAATTACAGCAAGCATTCTTGGCACACAGCTGGTGCTTCGAGGCTCTTGTGAAAATTTCTAACAGGGTGCGACTCCTCCGTCACCAGTCAGAGTTGGTCGCATTACTTCTTCTGAGTGCCCAACTGAAACTCCTGAATCCAGGATAATTATAATAATGACACTACCCAATGCTTAAGACACGTCTCATCTTCAACCTGTTTGTGCTACACATACGCTGTGCGTGGAGAGTTCAGTGAAGCACCGAACACAGGCAGATCAGAATGAAAGGCAGACTGTGCCCCAGTGAGATTAGATTTCACCAGTGAGAAAAGACAAGCGTCAGAAGAGGCAGTGTACAATGCTCATCTGTTCGGCCACTCAGCACCCGTAGGCTTCACTGCAAAGGAGGGCTTTAGTGAGAGATCTCAAGGCAGTTGTGCTTGAAGAGCTCTTCCTGAAGCACAAAGTAATGTGCACTTGCATAAATTAAACACAAGGAAGAGATGGCTGGCCTTCCAGTTGATCATGAACATTCTCACAGTCCATGGTAAAGTCCCAGTGGTGGGTTTGAAGGGCTCTGAATATGGGCATTTTCTTGCTGCCAAGGAGAGGGAGTTGTTTCGGTATGACTCATGGACTACAAAAAGCATTTAAATGTATTTTCCATGGTAAAGATCTAAAATTATCCAAATTTAAACAACACTGGCAACTGTCAACACGGCTGGGACAAGACCACATCAAACCAGAAGTGCAGTTCATAAGTCCCACAGGAAAGCCCAACTCCACAACACCCGTATGTACCGGGTCTGGCTGGGATGGAGTTAATATTCTCCATAGTGGCTCATACAATGCTGTGCTAAAACACTGCTGGTAACACACTGATGCTTTATCTGGTGCTGAACAATGCACAGTGCCAACAGTGTCCATGTCTCACTTTGCCCCTCCAGTGAATAGACTGGAGGGTGCAGATGAGGTTGGGTGGGGACACGGCCAGGCAGCTTATCCCAGCTAAACAGAGAGTCTGTGCTGCATATTATCATGCTCAACAGTAAAGAGGGAATACAGGGGGTTCAGGAGTTGCCATCTTTTGCTTGGGAACTGGCTGGGCATTGGTCTACCTGTGGGAGGTGGAAAAGGATTGCTCTTGCATCACTTGTTTTATTTTCTTTGTCTCTTCTTTCACTTTTTCACTTAATAAACTTGGTGGGTTTTTTTTCCCTCTTCTTTTGAAACTGGACTCACAAGTTCTCACTTCTGTTCTTCCACACAGCATTCCACCAGCTACTAGGAAGAAAATTAATTCTGTTCTAACTGAAACCAGGACACCTCTTCCTCCATCCTACCAAGGGTGGAAGGGGAAGTGAACAAGCAGATGTGTGGTACTTTGCTGCCTACTGGATTTAACTCACTATGCCATATGACACTGATTCAGAGAAGAGCTGAAATCAGGCTACAGAAGGTGTCATCTCAAGACTACCATAGGTATGATGTGCATGAACATAAAGCCAATGTAGCTTGGTTATTCTTCTGCCAAGTCTGAACTCCTTAATTTCTTGTCATGGTGAAGAGATTCAACTAGAAGCCAGAGTCCCAACAGCTGACATAGAGTTTCAGAGCAACATATGCAAGAATGGCATCAGGAAAACACTGATTAAGACATTTTAATTTCACATGCACAGCCATGGCCTAGAAGGGTATCAGACAAGAAGTCCGAGTCCAATGTTATTATCCAGGCTCCAAATTCTAGACGTGACCAAATCCTGTGAGTATCAGGCCAGCCTGACAGCATGCAACACCTGGCAGTGAGCAGAACCGCCACCAGGCAAAGCAGTAAGGCCATTATGTGTAATGGCAGTAGTGGGAACCTGAGATCAATCATATATTGGCACTGATGGGATCTTTAACCCAAAGGCTCTTTATGCCAATAATTTTGAATTAGTTTAATTTAACTAAGTCCCCACTCTCCTTTATTTGACAGTTGCTAGAGCCTAAGCAGGCCAAGAAAGCAACAAGCTCCTCCATTTTATTATATATGCCCAAACTCCTGACACTCTCACACGAGGAGAATTATTTTATCCCAAAGGGATTTTTTTTTCCTTAAAAAGTAGCTAGTTTCAGTTCATACCATCTCCCTGTTTACAGATAGGAAAAAAAATAGGTCTGCATGTAATCAGTTAAGGGGCACAAATTCCAGGTTGTTATTTTCAAGATCAAGCACAATACTTCACTCTCCCATCTCCAGCTTTGCAAAGTCAATTTGCTTTCTTTCATCATATGACACATTTGCAAGTTGTTCAAATAGTTCAAATTCTTCCAGGCTGCTACTTGTACTCAAATAGACCTTGGTAAGTCACTGACATGTTCAGATGATGTTATAACATAGGCAAGATTGGTAAAGATGCACGTGAGAAACTTTGTAGGTTTTCTCCACTGATTTTTTTGTTCCACTCTTTCAGTTTTCTCACACTTAATCCCTTAACCCATACTAATAGCAGTGTAAAATAAACTGCCTGGCCTTTTTAAAGGAGCTTTTTCTGTACAGATCTCCTGGGGTTCCTCGTTTCTGCCCTGGCTCACCTCTCTTTGCTATCTCTTTGGCTGTGGCCTTGCCGATGCCGCTGTTTGACCCGGTGATCAGGAAGGATTTTCCAGACACATTCACCTCGAGATCTGCGGGGTTGAAGTGCTTGGAGGCAGATTCATAGCCGCTCCTAGGCAGATCAGAGACCACTGTGTGAGGAACCAGAAGCGAGCACACCCAGCTAACCGCAGGGAAGCTTGAGGAGCGCTTCCCCTGCACAGCTCAGATACTTTTTTTTTTTTTTTTTTTTTCCCAGCAGATGCAATGTAGGCTTAATTTCCCCTCTCCCCACTGCTCTCTGTTCTCTTTGGACAGGAAACACCCCGTGCCAGGGACTGTTCCAGTTATGTGCCAAAATCTGGGAGCGTTTTGCACGGCACAAACCGCGCTGGGGACCTGGGGCGGCTCCGAGTGAGCTCAGGCGGGCTCCCCCTCCCATCCTCAGGCAGCACCCAGAGACAAGGGGTTGAAATTCGCCTGCCCTGGCGTTGAAGTTTCGGTTTCAAGCCGAAAACAAACGCGGAAAGCCTTCAAATAGTTAACACCTTCCCCCACCAACACCGCCCCGACAAAAACCACAGCGCGGCGCCCGCCCCGGGGCAGCGCCCCGCCGCCACCGTCCCCCGGCCCCGCTGTAGGGGCTGCGGCCGCCGGTACCTCGTGTATTCCCGCAGCCCCTTGACGAACCACACGGTGTTGCGGTACCAGGACATGGTGGCGGTGCTCCTGTCACCGCCACCACGGTGCCGGCCCCGCCTCTGCCCTTACATAAAGGGGCCCGGTGCAGCCCTGCCCGCCCGCCCGCCCTGAGGTGACGGCCCGCCCGGCCCGGCCCGGCCCCGCCGCCATTACGGGGAGAGGGGTGCGAGGGGAGGGGGAGCCACCTCAGCGGTCTGGGGCTTCTTCTTCCTTATCCTTTTTATTTCCCTTTTTTCCCTGTTTTACTTCCCTTCTTAATCAGACAGAAAGCAAAGGGATCTGCTGTGAGCCTCTGGCACGTTGTGCGGGAGGCTGCTACAGAGATGAGGCCACGTCTGGCAGGGGTGGTAGCAGTGGGAGGAAGGAAAGAAAGAAGGAAGGAAGGAAAGAAACAGAAAGAAAAAGAAGTAAAAAGAAAGAAGAAAAAGGGTTGCTGAGTATCTGCTCAGGGCAAGTGGTGCTGTCAACCTCGCTAGGGCTGGAGAAAAGATGGCAGGTTTTGCTAATAGAGGCTGGGACCTGCATCCTGTGAACCCATTGCTCTGCAAAAAAATGTTAAACGAAAGCTCTTGCAAAACCATAAACAACCATACTGCACCACAACAGAGTATTTTATGCGATAGATAAGCCCGTGAAGCTCCCTGCCTCTACTAATGGGGTAAAGTGCGGCTGTAGGAAAGGGTAGGCAAGTAGCCATTACAGCAAGGGAGCGAAGTTAAAACGTGTTTTCAGTTCTTGTGGTGTGTGTGTTAACGATGTTAAGCCCAAGAGAATCATCTGTAGTCGTGCATATGGACAATCTATGTTAGCCATAAGGAAATTGTCATTATAGGTATAGTTTTTAAGCAGTTAAGGACTATGCACTTAACAAAGTTCAGTGTACAAGCTTAGCTGAGTTCACATTTTCCTATGTAGCATGCAGGGCCACACACACAAGCTGCTTTGGGAACACACTGTTTTCAGCAGCTTAAGTTACCTGGCTTCAATAGGAGAGACAGGGAGAAATGTTCCATCTTTTTTGACCCTATTAGTAGCCTTATACTTCCTTTCCTAAATCTCTTCACACCTGCAAAGAGCTCCTACTCAAGCACTCAGCTTTCTCAGCATGTTGTGTAAGTGTTAGGCTCTCACACAAAAGGTGCTTCCCACCATGGAGTTAAAACTTTTGAACTCACCACTGTGCTTGTAGTAGGTATTGTGCATGGAATAAGATTTTTCAGAGGGCAAAAAGACATGTTTTCACAGGGATATCTTCTTCCCCATAGACACCATCCAGATAAATACCCTACCTTTGCACCAAATCTGAAAATGCGTGTTCTTACAAAACAGTTGAAAGAATTTATTTAAAACCAGCAGAGTGAGTCAGTTTTAACTGTTTTTGTTCTTGGAAATGCCTAGGACTTTTTGACTGAAGCGTTCCTGAACAATTCATCCTGATTCTGATGCTCAAAATGGAGACTTCTGGCCCAGAAGGGAACAGCTTGGCAGTGGTGTAATTGGCAGCACATTATTTCCTATAATGAAAAGTGAATGGCAGCCTGAACTATAGTTATGTACTTGGTAAGCGTAAATATATAATTGTGAGCTATATGGAAATAGGTTTGTGATCATCACCTACAGCCTGCAATTAGCAACCAGAACTGCACAGCCTAGACTGCTATAATGATGTTAGATAATCACATTCACTGTGAACAGAGCAGATGTTAGGCCTGTGAGAGTCCTGCGTACAGTCTGACATAATGTTCCCTCTCCCTGCTTTGAATTCCTGGCCCTGGTAGCCCTCCAGCTTTCCCCTTTCCCTCACAGCCTATACAAATCTGCCTGGTTACTCTCCTTGAATGCTGGTTCTGGGAAAACACAAGCACAGGAAAACCAGAGAATGATGTGGGCGTGCCTGCCATTAGGAACATCCAATGTCCCAGACATTTTTATGCTAGTTGGAGAATGTCTCACCTTGGGCTTTGTAACCTGTGGTGTGTCTCAGTATGCTGTTACAAGAACAGTAATGTTTCAGGGTCGCTTACCTGCAGAATTAGCTGCTTTCTTTACAGGAAACATGGTTTCAGTTTGAAAAACATTAGTAAATCCCAAATGAAACAGAAACCCTGTGGAAGTTCCTGTAAGTAAATGCATTAAGCCAGGTTGTGCTTTATTCCCTTATCATTCTTTTTTACCCTGTGTATTTATTAAGCACTCAGACTATGGCTTAATACAAAGCAGAAGTGGCTCTGATACATTTTGTTTGCAGTTTCAGTCTATGCTCTCAAAGATAGGCGGTGCATTTCTGCAGTCTGCAGACCTCTCCAAAAGTAAATGGGGAGTGTGCAGATACTCAAGATACTGCCTTTCTTCCAGGCTAAACCATTTGAACTGTAATCAAGAAGATGCTGGGTGATGCAGCACTGAGGTACTGACCAGTGTTGGTATGCATGGCAGAAGCTGTCCACTAGTCAAGCACAATGACACACTGAGACAGCTGGACAGTGAGAATAGCTTATGGTATTTGGGGGTTTTAGGGGTAAATGACAGCATAATGCTTCTGTTATTTAACAATAGGGCCTCAGATAAGATATTGTTAGGAAGAGATTTGAATGTAGATTCTGTAAGCATAACGAAATGGTGTCCTGGTCATTGAAGGGTTAGCGCAACAATCCCCAATTCCCTTAGAATCGCTTATTCTTTTGCATGGTGAGGGCCTACGGTAGCACCACGAAAGGAATTGTGCCAGTACCGTGTCGATACATCTGTGCATGAGAATTTCAGCTGTGAAATCTCTTTCTCATATCTGTCTGAACAGCTTCATTTCAGAAGCGAGCTCTTGCACTGCCCTACCGCCTAGATGTTTCTGTTACCTCATTTCACCTCCCCTGATGTGTTTTGCTTTTGTACTCTTGTTCCAGAGGCAGGAGACTAGAGACTGAACGAGTGCTCTCAGCTAACCCAGCCGTCACAGTGGTAACGCCACAGGGGTTGTGTGCAGGAGAAAGCTGAGACAGTTTTGCCAGGAGCTGGCTGGTGCCAGTGAAGTGCCTGCCTGGCAGTGCTCTCACAGGCAAACTTTCCACCCACATCAAGACTTCTGGCTGCATGTTGCCTTTTGTACTGAATTCTAGGTCGACACACTTTGTTAGCTGACTCAGAGTCCATCCTGGAGCTTGGGAAATATGGGAAGTTACAGCTTTTGGTTTCTTTCAGGGTTACTGCTAGTTTAGCATTAAACAAAGACAGGAGGCTAATCGGGATGGGAGGGACTTTTTGGACAAGGAATTCTCGTGGATTGGCAGCCAACATCTGAGATAGTTACCACAGCCAGCCAGCAACTACGATGGAGGGGGAAGAATCAAAAAAGGCACAAGACTGCTGAGCTCCTAGCATTTCCCTCATTTGAGCACAAACCAAGATGACTTCACCCTGTCAGTGCTTAGTCCTGATATAATCTACTCATATTAACTATTTCCCTTGAGGACTGTAACACTTCAGACATGTCTACGCTGTCAAATAACTCATGGCTTATTCCCAGGTCCTGATCCTCGTATTGCCCATGCTCCACAAATACTTGATGGTGCCCAGGTTCTCTGTAGATATTAATTATAATATCTGTCCTAAACAAGCTCAGGAAAAAAAAATAAATATTAGACTTGATCCATCGTTATATCTGTGAAAGAGCAAGGAGTTTTAGGCAAGTTTTTAATTGCTTCACAATGCAAAAGAAGAGTCAAAAATACTGATTACTGGTAAGGGCTCTGTGTTTCAGCCTGTTTCATATTTTCTTCCCAGGGGACAGATCTAAAAGGTAGGTAGAGTACTCGAGAGCCGAAGAGCAATTATGTATTATGCAAGATGTTTAAGAGCAGCTTCAAGGCCATCTTGCCAGTCTCTTCTATCATTTTTTTTTTTATTTTCTTTCTTTTGGAGAGGCTGAAATCTCTGTCTGAAGCACAACTGGCTCCTACAGGAGATCCATCAGGCTGTTGCGCATCCCCTCCTCGCGTTGCAGTCACCAATTTTCTAATTAACTTGCTGTGCCTGCCCCCATTAAATCAATCAGAGCCTTGCTGCTGATTGCAAGGGGAATGGGAGCAGGCTTTTGCAGCAAGGCTCAGCATCTGCCGGAGCCAGGTTTTCCAAGTGGCACCACGTGCGAGTCACCGTCCCTGGGGGAGCCACCAGCGAGCGAGTTTTTGCCATGCTGCTGGCCTCAGCTCCGGATGCAGAGCACTTGAAAACAACTTGAGAACCCAGCGGTGCCCCAGTGAGTGTGACAGCAGTGACGAGCTGTCAGCAGCTCGAGGAGAGGCAGTCGGCACGCTTCCTCTTGCCTGGCTGAAGCTGAGGGTTTGGTGAGTGGTTGAAGAGGAACATCCAGGCCCCGAGGTCCCAGGGACACGTCTGAAGTACTTACGCTGTTAACAGGGAGGGAGAAGGAAAAGCTGCTCATCCTGAACACCGGGAGGAATTGAAGTTCTGGTGGTGGTGGTTTTAGGAACAACGGGGTGTTTGTTGTGTGCTCTTACGCCCAAGCCATTGCTAAGTTTGCTAGCAGCTGTCATCAGTGGGGTTTTCAACAAACTGCCAGGCTTTCCCAGACCATGTAGCCTTTTGTTCTCAAAAAACAAATGCCAGCCTGTCATCATCTGCTCTCAGTGGCCAGTAAAAGGAATCTCTCACTCTGCCTTAGAGATTTTGCCATCAGCTGCCGAGGGCTCTGGTCTCCGAGAGCCTGTGGGGTCCACCAGGGACAGGCATCTCCTGGCAAAGGAGAGGAGGAATTGCTGAGTGACCCCCCCAAGTGAACAGAACTGATGGGGTGCAGCAGGTTTAGCTAATTCAGCTCCTGGATATCATAGAGTTTATAGATGCTTTAGCATATAACTGGTTTAAAAAAAAAAATAATAGGAACTTTATAATCGATTTTCATCTTAAAAAATCAATTTTTTAGTCAGTAAAACATCAGTTTTATGATCCCCTTGATTGAAAAATGATCTTGAAAAATGTGTCCTTACAGTACACCACATACTCGAACACATCCATGTCCGTGGCTGTGCGGCGGCCGCAATGCAGTTATCTGCACTAACATCTGCACCAATATTTCCTTCGGCTACCTGATTCTCTTCTTACTGCCCTTCTCCTGGGTCTTACTGTTCTTCATGCTGGCTCCTGGACAGGGCTGCTCATGGGCTTACTGACTTGGCTGAGTTCTGCCACACTCCATTCTTTTTCTCTTAGTTTTATTCTTCTGCAAATCTTACAGCTTAGTAGGATTGATTATCCTACTTACCTGTTTCTATCCATGCAGCCAACCTCCATTTCCAACCCTGACCATGTGTGATTCTGTGAATTTTTTTATTTTTATTTTTATTTTCTGAAGGACTGAGAGTCAAATCCCTAAGATACCCAGGTAACTGACCGACATGGAAATCACGAGGACCTTATTACAAAAAAAACTTTGATACATGTTGGCCTACCAGCCCACGGTGTGTATCTCAGGGCACCTCTCACATTTGAGCTGCTAGATTGCAGTGTGGGGAAAAGCATCACGGATTTCCCCTTTGCCTGAGCATTAGTGGCCATACAGAGGAGTCAGCATGGCTTGGATTCAAATCTGCGGGGGAAATCAGCCTCTGAAATAATTACTCATCTCAGGGAAATTGCAGCAGGGTTGATTATAATTAGCCTGACTAGTAAATGTAGCGTTCCTTAGTTTTTAACCTCCAATCACATAGGCTCATGCGCTTACGTTGGTCAATATCTTCCTCCCGGTATTTTTATTCAAATGAGACATTTGATAGAAATTCACTCCTACAAACATGTATATGTGATTTCTCAGCATTTTGTACAGTTTTCTCAGAAACCTGTTCTAGCAATACAACATTGTACTTTTCAGCAGTTTTCTTGTACTTTTTCTTGTACTATGCAATATCAGATTGTACTTGTCAGCCTCTTTTATTCCTCCTCTAAATATACTTTCTAAAAATGTTTAGGTTTTCCCCTTATGGTTAACATCTGTGGGACTTTCACGTACGCCGGTAGTGATCAGGAAACATAAGCCAAGAAGCAACAATTTCAGATTGCATTCCTGATGTAACAATCCTGCCTCTGTTACAGGCAGAACACACATGGGTCTTCATCGTGAGGCAAAGCCCGGATCAACTAGAATTCAGGGAAGATGAATAATCAGAATCAGAGATAAAATTCAAGGCAATTTACAGAAACTAAGCTGTTAAAATGCTGTGCAAAGTGTGGGAGTTGTCACTGGTTTAAGATTTGTAGCCCTTTGCTTGTAAAGCCCAAACATTTAGGTTCATTTACACTGACTGTTCACATTTCAGGATCTGAGACATTTAAAACAGCTTTTGAAATAACCTGGAATAGCTTCTGCTTTTTTCATTTCTTTTTTTTTTTCTCCTGCACAGTCACCTTGTCGTTTTAAAAAGTCTGGTGTCTTGGGACCTCATAAAGCTCAGAGAGCAAGTGCTGTGTGAGAACGATCTCCCGCTTCCCCAGCAGTACGGAGCTCCTGTTTCTACTCCAGAGGAGACAAAGTCTGTGAGGTACAGCTGATGTCCATCTTTCCCTTTTTTGGGTCAGCAGGTGGGACTCCAGAGCTGTCTGTGCTCAGCATTTGAAATGAAGGACTGAAACGTTTATTTGTCTGGCTGTGGCTTTCGGAAAAGCTATGGGAAGCTGCTCCTCAGAGCCTTGGGATATTATGCCTATTGCCAAAGAAGGTGGAGTAGAGGGAGGAGAAATATTATGTGGGCAATAAAATGTAACAAGCATATTGTGTTTTATGGCTGCTGCCTTTGCATTTATGGTATGTATATGTCTGTGGTCTGTATGTGCAAGCAGAAATGTCTTTGTGTCTTTGTATTATCAGATACTAGCAGGGCACAGGCTATCTAATCCATTGAAATCATAGTTATTTTTTCCTTTAAGAGCTAGAAAGAGAGCTTTATTTCTCAAGAAGGGAAGATGATTTAACTAGAACAGTTACAGGTGACTTCCTCCATCGCAATCAGTACATTTCTGAGTTCACAGTAATTGGTTTAAGGGTGTATTTTGTTCGATTTTCCCAAAGACATTTGTATTACTGTAGAAAAAAAAAAACTGGGTATTTTTCAATTTGTAATTCTAGTCTAGTGGCAAAATGTTAAACAATTTCATACCGAGGCGTATATTCTATTTTCAGCCGTTCAACACTTGGACTGTAATGACTTAGTTCCCCCACAGCAGTTTGCTGAGGGAATGTGTTTATTCCTCCAGGGACTGGCAATATATGCCTGGGACACTGTCGGTCTGTGGCAATTTAAGAAGTTGCTGTTATGTGCGAAATATTCCTAGTTTACTAATCCTTAGCAGTGCTTTATTTACAATTGGACTCAGAGAAATAGTGAAAACTTATGAAGCCACCATAACTCAGTTGTGTTTAATCAGGTGCCCAAACCAGGTGCCCCTGCTCCACCTTCTGCTGATGGCAGTGGGTCAGAGAAATAGTGAAAACTTATGAAGCCACCATAACTCAGTTGTGTTTAATCAGGTGCCCAAAACCAGGTGCCCCTGCTCCACACCTGTGAGATTCTACCCTGCTGAAGAAGGCAGTGGCAGTGAAAATGCAGAAGGCATCCTCAGATCTGTCCGGACACGGAGTGGATGGCTCCAGCAGTTCTGGAGGTGTGGATGTTCAGCTTACTCATGTACACAAGTAAAGGTAAATGCTGTCAATTCAGAATTTTCCTTTCCGGATCCTAACAAAGGTTTCTGTTTACTCCGTAGAACTTTAAAGTATTTTACAGCTGCCATTACGTTCCGTAATCCCTCCTCCATCATTTTCCACTTGAATCAACCATGTACCGAGCACTAGCAACATGATTTGGCAGCAGTTTCCCAAGAAGTCAGCAAACACACTGGATTCTCATACCTAAAATATTAAATCTCCAAAGTAGACTGCAGAGAATTATTCAGTCTTAGTCTTCCTTGAAAGAGACATGGGCCTCAGACTCACTGTTGTGTCACTGGGGTTTCATAAATCATTGCTCATCTACTGAGCTGCTGTAGCTGTCCTCACGCAGGCACACATAGCTTAAATCTCTTCTCTTGTGGACTGAACTGAAATCCACTCATTTTAGGAGCACACACTTCATCACTTGCTGCCAAATCGCTGGGTGCATGGCGGCATGGTGATCAATTCTGACTCACTCAGGAGTTTGAGCCCTTAATTCTTTGTGATCAAGAATGTTCCCAGCAGCATTTTGCAAGAACAGGAACGTTTTTACTGGAGTCCCATGAGAGTGTGTAGCTACTTTCTTGAAAATTTTCCTTTGCATTTTCAACTGAGTATAATTTTCTTTTTTTATGGTTTTGGGTGAAGTTCCTGTGTAATGTTAAACAGATGCTTTGTTACATTCAAGTGATGGATGGAGTTATTCCTGCTGAGATGCAATTTCTTAAACACTTTGGCTTCTTAATGAATGAAAGATGCTCTCCACTGAAGGTAAAATCACTTAGATCACCTCAGAACTGAACTCTGAACGTATGACTATGCTGAAGCCCAGGAGCCCAAGTGCTGAGCCACTGAAATATTTGGGGTGGGAAGGAGGAATTCCACCATTAGCTAAAATAATGTTTGTGTTCTTTTTTTTTTTTTTTTTTTTTTTTTTAAATTATGTTTCTGAAATATGCCTTCAGAAATGTGTAGTGCCTTTAGAGAGGCAGTAGAGAGTGTGGGGTGGAGCAGCTCATGGAAAAACACAGCCTGTGATTTCTTCTTGCAGCCCACAGCTAAAAGGAAGGGATGCTGTTGGTCGTGTACCCCTAACACACAACCACAGCAGTGTTAGCAATCCCCATTCCTTGGATTTTTGGGCAGGGACAGCTTTAACTGTGACTCTTTCTGAGTGGCTGCTACAGGGCTGGGGAATGCTGCACTGCTGCTTCCCTCTTGGCAGGTTATTCCACCCTTTATCCTACCTTCTTTTTAAGATTAGCTTTCTGGAAATAAATAATTCTTAAAGCCAGGACGTGAATTAAAATCTGCATGGACCAAATGCACCCTTAGCTGTCTACGCAATAGCCCCTGAGATAACTGTTCACGGCTGATGACAGGTGATTCCCACAGGTGTTGTACCGTTTAGCCTCAGTTCCAGGGTGGAAGGTTGAGCAAAGCCTGTTCAGCTATGGCATTTTGTTGCTCTTGAACAAATCTTGCCCTTCCACAGGTGTCCTACAACTCAGGTTTCTCTAAAACACAGGCTTCAGCTGTGTGGTTTTTAACAGAAAAGATACCCCAAAGAGACATCTGCTTCCTCCGTCTGGGGCCATCCTCATGCTCATGTAGAGGGGAGCCCCTCCACTTTGACCGTATCAACAGAAATGCGTAAGAGCAGAAGCAGAAAGAGCACTTTTACACTGCATTCACCAACACATTAAAAAAATAAAAATAAAAAAGTCCATCAGGACCAGTTATGGGCTTGTTCCATTGCATGTCACAAAACAATTGTCTCTGTGCATGCCGGTGCTTTTAGAGCTGACACTGCTGTTGACTTACAAGCTGTGTTCATGACGTCTGCCCACTGAGTACAGATTTCCATAAGTACAGCACCACGGTGAACAAATCAAACGTACACTCACACCACAACCAGAGAACTGCTGTAGGAAGCACGTCCACCCGAGCCTCTCACATCCCTGCCCGTGTCTCATTATCATAAAGTGAAAATACCAGCATAACGTCACCAGGTTTTCTGTGAACTTAATCACAATGGCTTGGCAAGCATCTTTGTGTTGGTGTGGTACTGACACGTTGCTGTTATACAAAAAGTGGAGAAAGAGGAGTCTCCCCAAGCTCGGGAACGCTGAGCTGGTGTTCAGTAGCTCAGTTCCTCGTTCTGCCAGAGGCTTGCACTGTGGCCTTGGCTCGGTTTGGATGTATTGGATATGTGTGGATATACTCAGACCACCTGCTTTAGCACCAAAGATAGATACAGATGCTTTCTCATCCAGGTTCAGGAGAGATCTTGGGGCCATATTCAGGCTGCCTTTTATACGTGCTCATATTGCTATCACAGCTATGCCTTGGCTGGTCTCACACTGGCCCAAGAAGCTTTCTGGTGGCCATCTAAGTTCCTGTCGCAGTCCACATGCCACGCAAGGCAGTCTGAATACAGCCCTTCATCTTTTGTGCCTCAGCCCCTTCATCTTTAATGCAGGGACAGTAACAGCAAGGCTACGGAGGTGTTCAGGTCCCAGGAAAGAGGACAGCACGGCTACTGTAACAGGCAAAGATGTGCTATGCTGCAATAACATAAGGGGACCTGGTTTTAGAGGAGCTCGTCATCTGCAAGGGCTTACTGCAGAGCTTGACACTACAAAGAGAAAATCCAAGAGTTAAAAAAGAGATAGAGAAGTGAGCAAGAGTGCACCGTGGCATCTGTAGCAGCAATTTTACATCGAATGTGCTGTATTCCAGCTCAGCTATTTCCAGATGGCACTGGAATGTATTTTACAATTTCCTCTTGCAGTTGACTGCTAACATACATATCTATAGTACAACAAAGATACACACAAGGGTGAGTTATTGCCTTTTCTTCATTGTACACCCTTTCCCAAACATCTGGAGCTTAATTTCTGTGGCATTTAGTCTTCCTCAGAAGAGTATCTCTGCCTGGAAACACAGTATATGCAGCAGCTACAAAAGATAAGGAGAAAGAGCACGGTATGGCTGATAATGAGCACACCAACAGCAAAAATGTACAGGGTTTTGTCACAGTAATCCTGAGGCTGGTGGAAAGGTGGGATGAAATTTGGCAGGTACACGGAGAAAACCCAGTAGTTCCCAAGAATGAACCAGAGGAAGAGGAAGAGGCTGAGGGTCAGGTGGATGTAGTATTTGTGAGCGTTCTGCCTCCAGGGATATTCGTCGTCGTCGTCGTCATCAATCACAACAGACTTGGAAAGCAGCTGCCTCATCCTGGTGGAGTCGTACAGCAGAAGGGTCACCTGGAGACATTGGGGGAGAAAAGGCAGGAAGTAAATTGGGTGGGGAGAGTCTGAATACCTCCTGACCACTGCCAGCTTTTTGGGCAAATTAAAATTGAGCCCGGGAAAATGGTGTAAGAGGAATCAGAGCAGCCACAAATGGGGCAGATTCTGCTGGAAAATAATAAGTTTTTGCATACAGTTGATTCACCAGTGAGATTTAGGGCAGACATGGGAAAAAAACTTGCCAATGGTGAGGACAGAAAGGCATGGGAACAGATTACATGGGGAAATGGCAGCAGCTCCCTCACTGGGGATTTTTAAGAACAGATCAGAGTAACTGCTAAATTTGTTGAGGAGAGTAGTTCCTGCCTTGTAGTGGGTGGATTTGTCTCTCCTAGTTCCATGTAGCATTGCCATATAGGTTAATCGGGTGGGCATCCTGGGAACGGGATTCTCTTGCTCTTCCCTGTCAAACTGACTGCTCCATGCAGCTTGTTAGCTTCGAGGTGAGCTCAGGACACAGGCTGGTGCCTGTGCTCAAGCCTCGTCATGCTCAGTGATGGAAGCAGGGTTAATTGGTGGATGAGCCTCAGTTTGGAGGAAGTCAGAAAGCCCTCCCAGCTGGATTTATAGATCTCAGCTGTATCTGACAAGTTTTGGAAAAGTGCATTTAAATCCTGCATTCATTGCCTTGCCAAGCTGCGATTGAAGCACGTTCTGGCTGTCGCTCACATTGTTAATAACTGCAGAACTATCTGCTTATGGAGCACCACCACATGAATTCAGCAGGGCTCTCCAGGCACTGTAGGATGGCTCAATCACCTTGGTGAACACCTACAGGTCACCACTGCCTTTAAAAGATTGGAGGTCCTAAAGAAACAGATGAGAAACCTACAGATCTGCCCAGATCCTTACAACCAGAATGACTTTTAGGTCTCTGATTTCAAGCTAGCCCAACGTACTGCTCAGGCACTGCTCCCATCACCCGGTACCAGTCAGTGCAGAGTTTAACAGGGTAGAATTTAGGCAGTGGAATTTAGCTGGAGATGAAGCGCTATGAGATGACATGAGTTAGGCAAATCAAATTCCAACCAGATATATCACCAGGCTGCAAAATACGCAGTCCTGCTGTCAGCTGAAACCAAATTCAAGCCATCGTTTGATGTCAGCAGGAATTATTAACCGACCCACTCATTTTGGTTGAGAAAAACTGGATTCGAATCAGCAATAGCTAGGAAATCGTCAACGTTTTTGATGAATGCTTCAATTCATTAGCCTGAAAATTTCCTTTCAACTCTGATCTAATCTTTTCTAAACCATTATTAAATGAATCTTTGATTATACAAATAGGCCCGATGCTGTGATTGAATGACTAAGCATTTGCCAGGCGAACTCACAGCGTAGCAAATCCATACAGCCAGATTAAGCACTTTCTTTGTTCCCCATTTACTTATTTACTGACCAGAGGTCCTCGCAGTGATGATTCATTTCCCAGTGATGTGCTACAGTGTGGTTACCACTGCGAAAAGAGCGCAGGGGATGTAGAGACCTGCAGGGGAATATTCTTTCCCCCTTCTTTCAATCCTGGCAAAAGAAAATGAGCTAGAAACATTATCAAAGGGGCCATCCTTTGCCCTGGAGCTTATGCAGAGCTGAAGCGTTGTTATAGCGCCCAGGGTGTGACACAGATATGGGGGTACCTGGACTTGTCAAGCTGCCAGGCTCTGGCTCAGCAAAGATAAAAGTATAGTCTACTAGAAAATGGGGAGCAGTGGTTAGAAAATACTGTGCCTAAATTAATAAACCCTGCTTTTTTCCTCAAGGAAACAGGACCCCATTTGCCACAGCCAGCCACGTTCTGCAGGCATTTCCACCAGCAGGGATGGTAGCACAGATGCTGTGATGCAGGAGAAAGTCACACCACGCTGTGTGGGACACCGCTGAAGAAAACTCATTAGCATCTCGCTTGCCTGATGGGAGCTTTAAGTGCTGGAACAGGCACGGTTCAATCCAGGGAGCTGCCTTCAGAGCTGCGTGCACGTAGCTGTCTGGAGCCATCATTATGTCTTAACTAGCAAGTCAAAGTCTAGTCACACAAGATATTTCTCACACATACGAGGCACATTACCTTTAAGCTGCCAATCACGCCACCCACCAGCAGATATAATGGAATTAGTGGCTGAACTGGGCAGTCTTCCAAAAACTTCATTCCTGAACGGCAAAAATTAATAGCGTTTGTTATCTCGAGAGATCAAATAGTGCAACGAGCTATGCAGTGGAAATTAAAGGTGCTGCAAGAGGAGCACAGTTAATCCGAGCCAGGTATGCTGCTCCTTAGCATCAGCCACCTCATTTTTGTTGAATGATCAGTTGACTGAGCTGGGTCAGGGAATTTTCATCGGAAGTAGAAAATTGAAAATTAAAACCATTTGTGGAAAAAAAAATGAATTCTGATAAGCTTCTCCCAGGTCTTTCCTGCTCATTAGCTCCACGCGTGAGGCATGTTCCCAAGTCAGATGCCTCAAAGCTTGGGTGCCAGCACATGTGGGAGCTCCTGGAGCCATTTTAGCCTCCCCACCAGCTCATGGGGAACCAGAGAAGCTCAAGTTTCCAGGCTGTTTGGGTTGCTGGAGGCTAAAAGCGCTGGTTGTTATGGAGCCAGGGATCCTGGCAACCCTCAGATCTACTGCTAGAAAGCTGAGTAGGATTTAGGGAAGGGAATATATGGCAGTGCAAGGATGATGTTGGCATTAGACACTGAAGCTTGTGATACAGGTCTGTGGCAGTGAGACTCATCTGTCCAAATTTAGATGTCTGCAATGCAGGCATCTATATCTGAACTAGTTTCCTAGACTCTTTATAGTCAATAGGGAGAAATAGACACTTCGAAAATTCAATTCCTCTCGTCCTAAGATAGGCGTTTAAAATAGGTCAGATGAATTGTGCCCTGAAAGTGCCTCTTTCTCTCTATAACTATACAAGGAATCTAGACAGCCAGCTGTAAATACCTAAAGTTAGCAGGGATGAATCATTTGCCCAAGTCTCCTACCCACTGGCATCTTTATTCAATTTTAAACTCTTCATTACACTATAATTTTGTTGTCATTGATCCCATATTTCAGGACTTCTGCTGATCAGCTGCAGAGGCCAGAAGAGATTTTCTGTTTTCTTCTTGGTGCATAACTTGTTTTCTAGGAGCATTTTTGACTTCCCTCTCAACAACTGGGGTTCTCTAGATGCAGGACACTGAAAGCAACATGCTGCTCTCAGTGGTAAACGTCTCTTAGGTAGAACATCTTGCCTCTATGTTCAGAACTACACCAAA
Source organism: Aythya marila (assembly GCF_965140915.1). Taxonomy (NCBI): domain Eukaryota; kingdom Metazoa; phylum Chordata; class Aves; order Anseriformes; family Anatidae; genus Aythya; species Aythya marila. The sequence goes on along the minus strand of NC_139042.1, from coordinate 27,731,732 downwards.
AAAGACACAGGATAAGGAAAGAGGTACCAGTGCTTTCTGGTTTTGTTTGTTTTTCCTGCTTCTATAGCTGTGGCCCTCTTCAGCTTTTCAATTTGCCCACCAAATCCACTCCTGTTGCTGGTCCAGAATATTGCTGATGCTCTGAACCCCTCCCACACATTTTTCATAGCATAATATAGGTGTCCTGCATTGTGGTTGCTTGCTAATTTTAGGTTAGTTGTAGGATGCAGTGATCTGCCGTGTCTCTGGGCTGAGTCCAGTGGATTCTCCTAGACTAAACATTTATATCAGTCTTCTTGAAATTCAAAAGGGTTGGACTTGGCTGGATTTGGCCTCTCTCCCTTTTTGTCTGCTATTCCCAAAGCTGCAATTTTTTGTCCATTTTGCCACTATCTAACACTGAGGCCTGCTCAGACTTTCAAATGTAAAGAGGTGGGCAGCAGGGACATCACTGAAAATTATATCTTTTTCAGAAAGCAGCTGCCAGTGTTTCCAGAGTCCTTGGCCCTGCAATAGCCTGCCTCAAAAGCAGCTGGTCAGGGAGCTCAAGGAATATATTTCAGTTTAGGAACCCAGGCAATTGCTATTTCCAGTATATTTCCAGTGTATTACTGAGATTTTGATTTGAGAAGGAAAAAAAAAAAAAAAAAAAAGGAAGAAAGGAATCAAGAAAACATGCCAATATTTTTCTTGGAGCTAAGATTCTGTTTCCCAGACCAATCTGTTATGGGGTCCTTTCATATATGTAGCATGACAGCAGTCAGTCTTGGGAACAATTTGAATGACAGGAGAATATTCCAGACAGATATGACAGGAAAAGGGGAGGTGAAAGGAAGTAATGCAGTTGTAACTTCAGAAATGCAGGACTGTGGGTGATAAGGAAATATGGACCTAGTGTTGGCAGATGGGCAGTGCTGCATGTTACAGTGAAATCTGGGTGCATGTGTCTTGTGCTAAGCAGTTCACACACAGCATATGCGTGATTTATTTGGGAACATCAAAATGAGCAGGAGCTCGTTTCGGCTCTTAATGATGGGGTAGATGGACCATGGGAGATCAAAGCTCTGCTTTCAGTCGAGTGCTCCCTGCAACCTGTCCTGGCTCCGAGCATTGGCCTCATTTTAATTGCTTTACTCTTCCCAGGCAGCTGAAAATCGCTGAAATGCACCTCGATGCACCTCGTACCAAAGGAGGGTGGCTTCGTGGCACCGAGGGACATAGTTTAGTGATGGCACTCAGTAGGTCAAGTTGACAGTTTGACTTGGTAGTCTTGAAGGTCTTTTTCAGCCCAAATGATTCTTTGATTCTGAGGTAAGATCAATCTGATGTCTGCTGCCTTTCCCCCCACCTTCTCACCAGGCCTTTTTCTCTTGTTCCTAGGGGATGGCTGCAGCCACCATCGCCTAGCCCAGTCCTCTGGCAGGCCCTGGTCTGGGGGCCTTACCCTAGGATCTAGGTTCTGCAGCAGATTTATTGCTAAGTGAGTACCTTGGGCACCATTTGATCAGAAAACATATCAGCAATTCAGGAGAAACTCACAGAATCCCTGCAGTGGCTGCAGGAATGAAATGCAAGGAAAGGTTATGTTAACAACAGCCACTAAAGATCAAGACTGGCTAAACACAGTACAGAGTATCAGAGCAGTCTTCAGACAACTATTGGGAGCACTTGAGGGTTGAGGAATTATTTAATTTGGTATAGACATGAGCACAAGGAGTAGTACTGTGTTAAATTTGAACAGGGGAAGACTTAGACTGGCTACTGAGACAATGATGTCATCAGCCTTCAGATCTGATTTAGCTGCCCCTGGGGAACACTGCTCATAAAGACAGCCTGGACAATGCACAGGATTGTGTTATTGGGAGCAATCTTTCACTGTCCAGAAAACTAGAAAAAATCTCCAAAAAACAAAAGTCTAGGAGGTCCTTCCATCGCTGTCATTATTATTGGAGTGTTTAATGAAAAATGTATCAGCCCTACCAGTAGAAGTTAGAAATTTGCTGAACAAGCCATGGCTCAAATGATGTCACAAGTCTGGAGCTTGGAAAATGTTGTGACTCCTTTTCATGTGTCATGACTTACACTGTGATTTACAGTACTCCTAAAATTGTAAAATGTATGTTATTCGTGTATAATTATTACCAGAGCTACCAGTTATTCATCTCCGTTTTTTAACTAATATTATTATAATTTATTTGTTAACGTCTGAAAATATCTCACAGTTTTCCTCTGCAGAATGCAAGAGCCAAAATGACTGGTGACACATCAGCAAGTTATTCTCTGAGATCATGGTAACAGACTGTTATAAAAAAAAAAAAAAATCAGAGGCTTTTGCTCAGATAATAAATATCTGCATTTTCCTTGACATTTAGTTTTCCTAAAAATGCCTTTGCAGATATGTAGCTGCTGGAAACCAACATCCTCTGACAACACCATATTACGGTGACATTATCTCTTAATTTCAGTAAGTCTTCAGTAAGTCTTAATTTCGGAAAAAAAAAGGGATCTGTATCTGATGGAGGAGATACCCACAGCTCCAGGCTAGTGTCTTAATTTACGCTTTCCACTTCTCTCTGATCTTAAAGATCTAATGAAATATTCCTGAGAAATGATATTTAAAAGTGGTCAGATTCCAGCCACGTATTCATTTCCAGGAGGCTAGCTGTCAACATGCATGCAAGCTGTCCTGCACTTGAAATTTTACCTTCCCACCCCTATTCCACAGCTCAGGCACATTCAGCCTAGGGAAAAGCTAAAGCTGAAATCCTCTTACGGGATAAATAGCAATTTTAAGTCATGGCTAAGCAGAAGAGCCTATGTGTTGAGATGTAACAGTTCAGCCCATCTCCCTAGCTCCTAATTGCTTCTTAATCCCTAATTAGAACTCCCTAATTCTTAATTAGGACACCCAAATCAGAGTCCTGCCACAGCCATCAGTGGTATTCAGAAGGCCCCAGCTGAAGGGAGCAGTGCCAGCCTGTAGCTGAACACATTTTTACAGTTCTGGCCAAATTCTAGATGCCTCCATTTAGGCTGGTTGTCCAGCTCCCTTGAAAGCCATCTCCTCCCAGTGCAGACATCTGAAGGAGGCTGTGGGACTTTGGCTGCCCAAAATGCCCATCTCTCTTAACTGGCTGCAGGGGAAACAGGCAGCGCTGAGCTTGGCTACAGATGCGTACAGTCCAGAGCCAGGTGGGATGCATCCTGCCCACAGCATCTGCATGCAGAGCTCGTTTGCCATCGTTAATAATGAGGCAGAAGGTGGGCAGGTTTGCAAGGACACCGAGCTGGAATGGTTGGTAGGGATTTTGAGGACAAGACTTACAATGTAAAGTGACCTGGATACTCTGGAAAAAGACATCCAAAATCTATGAGATGACACCTGATAAAGTCAAGCACTACGTCTGGGAGAGGAAACTGAAATGTAAGTAAAAAAAAATTGAGGAATGTCTGATAGGGAGCAGCACTGCCAAAAAACATCTGGGCTTGCAACGCACCATAAACTACAGCAGAGCCAACGAGTTGGTACGGAGAGCATCCTTCATTCTGAGGTGCATTTACAGGAATCCTGCAGGTTAAGCAGAGGAGGAAATTATCCTGCACCGCTCGTTCCTCGGGTCTCAGCTGAGCCTTGTGTTCTGTCATATTTTTTTTTTGAGGGGGAAAAAAGTAAGTTCCAGAGGCCAAAGGAGGGAGGCAAAAGAGCAAAAGAGCTCTAGAAAAAAAGTGGCCTGTAAGGTCAGGCTGAAAGAATCGGGTTTTTGAGATCTCTGGGGAAAAGAGAGATGGAGTGGGGTTGTAACAGGAACCTTCAAGTACTTCAAAGCTTCTCGTGGGTAGGACAGCAGCCAATCTATCTTTGTGATCACAGGGCGTAGGACAGGCTGTAATCTGTTTCATTTGCCATGGGGAAGATTTAGATTGGATGGGGGGGGGGAATATTTTGTCTGTGAGAGCAATAAAAGGCTGAAATAATCTCCTTGAGAAGCTGGGGAATTTCCTTGAGTAAGGACAAGTCTGATGTCTGCTGGGGTGCCCTGAGCCTGTCTGAAAGGGGAGGGAGCTTCTGCCTCCACCGACGTGTCTCAAGTGTGGGTCACAGCCCCTGGGGAGGAGGTAGAAGGCCCAAAGGAAGCAGCGAAGGGTTAGCAAATACATTATTTTAAAATCTGTATTAATGATAAGGAAAAACTGCTGCTCAGGGAAGGAAAGAGCCTCACACGGTTTAACAAAGTACAAAATTATGCAAGTCAAAGTCTTTTTCTTTCCTTTCTTAAATAGTTGATCTTTAATGCTGCTTGCAAATCCAGCCTTCAGGTGGCTATAAAGAGACAGATGAGCCAAAAAACAGGTCGAGCTTTCAAAAAGGCGGAGAAATAGCAGCCTAGATGATCTTTTCCTCCCTTCCAGCCCTATGCTTCTAGGATTTTTGTGGCTCAGATCCTGATTAATGAAATCTTCTCGTGTCTCGGATGCTGAGCTTCCTCCCACAGACTGAGCCCAACCACCCCCAGCCCCTTGCCAGCTGCTGGTAGCCTAAGCAGCAACTGAGCTGAAGTAAATACACCGCTATCAAAGTGAATTAAAACAGGGCTGAGGCTCAGAGCATGTCAGCAACTTCACAGAATCACAGAATCACAGAATTTCTAGGTTGGAAGAGACCTCAAGATCATCGAGGCCAACCTCTGACCTAACGCTAACAGTCCCCACTAAACCATATCCCTAAGCTCTACATCTAAACGTCTTTTAAAGACTTCCAGGGATGGTGACCCCACCACTTCCCTGGGCAGCCTGTTCCAATGCCTCACAACCCTTTCAGTAAAGAAGTTCTTCCTAACATCTAACCTAAAACTCCCCTGGCGTCTCTTTTCATGGTGAAAAGAGAGCACGGAGTGGTTCAGGTTGGAGGGGGCCTCTGGAGATCACCTGGCCCAACCCAGTGATGGGAAGTGTTTCAGATGCCCCTGAAATAAGCCATGTGCAGCCAGAAAATTCAGAGTTATGGGTAAATATAGAGAAACTGAAACCTGGTTAGGTTCCAGCGTGTATCAGTAAGGCCTCCAAATGTCCTGACCCCTGCCCTGTGCTGAGGTGGCTCACACCAGAGATGTATTTGAGACAAACAGGATCAAAATTCAAGAGCTGCTTGCTCCCCGCCATACAGTGTGGGCTGTGCTTCTCTGTCTGAAGCTTAAATACCAACACACGGGGCTAACAGTTGGGAACTTTAAGGTCGCCTACTCATTTCTCCCACAGGATAACCTGCTTCACAGCGTCAGGAAATTCATATTGGTACATTGCTGTAACAGCCGACTTACCTGTGAAAGTCATGGACAACGGCAAGGCAAGGAAAGCAAGGAGCCCGAATATAAAGCATGCTGTGAATGGAAAAAAGAAAGAAAATACAGTGTTATTGGGGCTGGTTGAAGTTTAAAGATCAGAAGTGCCATCCAGTGCTTTCTGGATGCTGCTTATCCATAAAGATGTATAGCAAGAAAAGCAGTGCAGTGGGGGGATGCCATGTTTGTTGTGCAGTGAGGCCTCACAGAGGGATGCTCTTGGGGCTGCACGTGAACTCTTCCCTGGAATAAGTGGACCTGAGGTGCTCAGTTACTCCTCGGAGAGCCTCTGGTGTGTCTGAGCCCTGGTACTTCCCCAGCACAGCCTGCTGCTGCAGAGGATGAGTGCTTACCTTTGCAGAAACCCAGAAATAATAGCGTCAATAACAGTGCGAGCGGCCTGTCTTTTACCAGAGCTGTCACCTCTGTGCCTAATCACGAGCACTTCGCAATATTAAAGCGAGCTGCTGCTCCGAAAAATGAGGAGGAAGCATAATGAGGAAGTGCTGTGGTGAGCATCCCTGCAGAGTACTTCTGTGCAAGTAGCTGCCCAAGGAGGCAAAAAAGCAGGACGTGGAGGTAGGCACAGATTGCACAGGGGCTGAGGAAAATAAAAAAAAGAGTAGGATGTCTCCTTGGAAGCTTATGAAAAAAATCCCAGCTCGTGGCCCAGAACTGCAGCCTCTGCAAAACAATTTCTCCTCCTGTTACAGGAGGAGAAACTGAGGCAGGGGACACAGGGGCACCATCAAAGTTCAGGCGTCACCCGTATTTTTGAGGCTTCACCTCCTCCTCCTGTGTGGTGCATGATCTGCCCGCAGGGATGCTGTGGGGAGCTCTGTAAAAGGCTCGCCAGGACCCGCATTTATTTGGGGCTGTGCATCTGGCTCACAGGTGGCCGGGTTTGCGTCTACCCAAAAGCTGGGTTTTGGAGGAGAGAAATGGGAGGCAGGGACCGCTCGCTGCTGCTCGGGAGGGAAAGATAATGGCTCATTAATTCCCCTCCCAGAGCAGTCGCCGGGGATGTATTTACTCATTATCTCCCCATTCAGCTCCAGCCTCTCAGGTCTGGAACTGGAGGGGCAGATGCGTAGTCTGGGAAGGTTTCCAGCTCCGTGCTCACCAGCGTGAGACGCAATTGCCTACACAACTGGCAGGGCTCTGCGTGGCTCTGAGCGCTGCTAGCAGCACGGAAAAGCGTTTCCCCCAAAATGTGAGCGTGGAGGGGCGGTTCGCAGAAACGCTCCTCAGGCAGGACACACGCGTGCTTTGCCTGGATTTGCCTGGCTTGTGCTGCCCCAGCCTGGTCTGAAGACAAATTGCTCAGGAAAATGATATTTGCTGCGAGGGCAGCCCAGTTCTGCAGAGAGGGAGCTGCTCTCTGCGTGGTTTCACACGTGATGGCTTCAACTTGGGGGTACCACCACTGGGCAGAGACGCCCCTAGACCTATTCTGAGAAAAAGTAGCAAGAAAAAAATAAAATAATAAAGCTAGTAGTCTCTAAAACCACAGGCAGGTGAGGGAAATACTCCAAGGCATGGCTCAGAAGAACATCTGCTCCGAGGAGCTGGTGTCAGGGCATCAGGCAGAGCATCACCGCTGGGCACCTCTTTGGTGTTTGACATGAGCAAGGTCCTGCTTTGGGAGGCATCAGTGAGCCAAGTCCCAGTGTGCAGTCACAGCAGGGAAAGAGGAGAGGAGATAGCCTTATATCTTGCACATTCCTTGAAATCTGTGGGTAGGAAAAGCAGCAGGGTGGGTGCAGCCCCTGCCTCTTGCCCAGCAGGATATTTTGCTGCCATAAACCCACCGTTCAGTGGAGCTTTCAGCCTCCTGCCAGAGCTCCCCGCGCTCTTCCACTGCAAGGAGTAAATGAACTTCCATTCACCACTGACACCATGGCTGTGTCATGCTCTCTCTTCCGTTCTGGAGTGATTTATGGGTGTAAATCCTAACCTACCCACTTCTTCGATGGCACGCTGATATGGCAGTGGGCAGCCTACCCAGTAGAGTGTGTGACAAGCTCCCTGACACCAAACAGAGGAATAAATGGGGTGTTGGGTTCTTTAGCCATCACTCTCAAATGCTGTTTGTTCTGTGGCCTGCCAGGTTTTTGCCACGAGTCTATGTCCTAATAAAAAATGAATTATTATTATTATTATTATTTATTTATTTTTGATGAGCTGCTACCAGCTTCCAACCAAATTTTGTGTTCACCCCTGGGTTTGTCTTCATGGGCAAGCTGAGAAGCAGAAGCCTGGGTGTGAATTCACATTACTCCCTTCTGACATCCAAATTCGGGTGCTGGGACCTGGGATGGATCATGCCTTGGGGCAGATGCACATGGCAGTGTGGGTGCAGCCTTGGAGATGACTGGAAAACAGCAGGAAGCTGGCAGTGTACCAGCATGCGTACGTGTAGCAGGTGTCTTCATCCCCAATTTATTCCTTCGTGGTGTCTGCAGGAATCCCCTACAGTACCGAGAGGGGCTTGGGGAGGACTCCAGCCCCAGTACAAAGCCACCATGGGGAGCAGAGAGGTGTGACAGAGCTGACTTGCAGACCAAATCCAGCCTCAGAGATGCAGCTGTTTGCTGCGTGCCATCACCGTCTGCTTAGCAAAGCTTGTGCTGCTGTGAAAAAGCACCTTGGCACCCAGGTAAGCAATGTCAGCACCATGACACCTAGAAATTAAGTTGCTGGCTCCAGCACTGACACCAGCAGTGTTTCTCTCACCTGCAGTGGTGTAGAAGAAGGAGGTGCTGATAACCTGGGACCCTTCAAGCTGTTGGGGAGGGTGTATATGGGTTGTAGGTACTTTGGGGGTTAGGCAGTGCTGCAGAACAGCTTGCCTGAGTGTTATGGCAGGTCTCTAGCTACTGAAGTAGAGCCATGTCACATTTTCAGTCCTTTATTTGGACCCTTGTGATTAATTTCCAGATGTACTTTTTAAACACAATACAGGCATTGCATAAAGAGCCATCGGTTTGCTTTGCAATTGACCCAGCATAGAGAATTAGCCTTTATTTTATTCCTTTCGGTCAGTTAATTAAAGCTGCCCTGATGTTCTGAACTTAAATTGCTGTGCCAACAATGAAAAGAATTTAAATGATGCTGCACAAGTAGGTTGTCTCTTCAGAGTCGTTTAAATACCAGGAGACCATAGGTACAATATGGGGCTGTGCTGAAAGGCAGTCTGAAAAATATACCCAGGATGATGAGAAAATGTGAAATTGAGCACCAGTGCGCTTCAGAAGGGCTTGCATTTTAATGAACAGAAAATCAATTTGGGATGCACTGGCTGATCCATAGCTAAAGCTGGGCTGATTTCAAACTTAAACATAAAGAAAAGCTAAAGATGATGGATTTCTTGGGAGGGTATTTTCCTCATGCATGGGTGACCGCGTGTATCCAGGAGGGTGCTCCTGATGTAAAGGAGCACAGATGAGATCAGAACTAATCCTGTTCTTTCAAAAAATGTTCAGAACAATCATTTGTTTTCTCAGCCATCCTAAAAGCCCCAGTGGCAATATAATAGCAGGAGGGAGCAGTAACACTGGGGGCTCCTCCAGTGCCAGACCCAAGAGCCACTTTCCTGAATTTTGCTTTTCCCAAATCCAGTCACACTGAAATGCATTTGGGAATCTTCACTGATGCTGTTTTGTCTGAAGGCCTGCAAGACAGCGAGGAGCTATGAGGCTTAATCCCTGTAAAAGTTCATTCTGAACTTGGAGAGCTGTGCAAGTGAAGCCAAGGCATTAATACAGAAGCCCCAGAGGTAACAGCCACGGGCTGACAAGTGCAGTTGTTTGCGTGGGTGAAGCATGGATTATGGGGAGTGGTGGAGTATATTAAGGAGTTTTCTTCCCCACATACTTGAGTGGAATTAGAAGTTGTTACTACCAAAAACTGAAAGTGAAAGGCATTTGTGATTCAGAGTAAAAAGGAGATACAGTCAGTGGGAGTAAGTTGCTTTAAAATCCTTGCATTTTAACCTCCTGCCGAATCTACTTTAATCCAAATAATACAGCTCAGGTGGGTGTTTTAGAGATACAACTGCTATTGGGTGCTCTATCAGCACCCAAAATTGTCCAGGAAAGAAAGCAGAAGGGGAGAAAGAAAAGGAAACTTCAGGTGGGACTTGGTATTACCTTAATTTCATTACATATCTCTATATATTAGATACAGGTCTGTTTAAATACAGAGGGAGCTTTCTCCCAGAGCTGCCTTACCATTGCTGGCAATTTTGGAGATGCACCGGTGACAAGCTTTCTCCAGGCCGGCCGGCATCGTGAAGCACCTTTTGGGGTGTCTGTGGGGATACAGAAATGAACACAGTTACAAAAATCACAAGCAGTGTCTTCAGCTGACTCAACATCTTAGCCCAGAGGGGCTCACACACTTCAGCAGCCTTTCACTACCCCAAAAACCCACAAAGCCATATGGGGGGGTCCCCAGAGCCCTGCTTTTGGTTGGGGTGGAGGCAGCACAAAGTTTATTTGACACTGTGAGAAAGCCCAGCGAAACAGGTACAGTTTGCTACACGACACAAAGCTCTGTGAAGATTATTTGGTGAGCAAAAGCGAATTCAGGGAAGAAAAGGAAGAGGGAGAGCGGGGAGAAAACAGTTTTCAGATCAAGGAACATTCTGAAGAGGAATGTGGAATAGAAACTGCAAGCCCCAGGGAGCCCAGAACAAGATGCCTTTGATTAAAAAGTAGCTGGATTAGAAAGCTGCTCTTTGTGATGGAGAATTTTTATGAGGTGGTGTGAGGGATGAGCAACAAGCTAGGCATCCAAGGCCAGGGCATAAGACACCACTAGACAGTTCAATAGCATCCTGTGTCCGTGGGAGTGTTGGTGGGAGTTCAGAAAGCTCCCTCACACACACATGCCCATGCTCCAAGCCTCCAAGACACCACAGGTCCATCACCAGCACCAACGGCATGAATGGGTGGAGAGAAACAAAGCTGGGGATGCTCTGCAGTGCAGGAGAAAGAGTGACAAGAAAGGGGCACATGTGGTGATGGCACAGGAAAGAAGAGCCATCCCAAATCATGCCTCTTCTCCCTGTGGTCTGCAGGACCGACCAGACCAGAGGTCTTCTCCTTCAAGCCCCAGGGCCTGTGAGTTTCAGCGGCCCAGGACCCTCTGCTACCGTGGGGAATGGGATGGGGCCTGCTCCCTGCCCATTGCCAACTTTATTTCCTATCACATCAGGTATAGCTACCGTAATTAGCCTCCCAAATCTCAGTGGGCATCGCAGTGAGTACTGAACAAATTTGGGGAGCACATATCCCTCATCCAGGCCTTCCTCAGAAGAGCAAGTCCTGGGCCTTTGGACTACAGGTATTGGCGAACGCTTTCAGGGAGGACATGAGCTCTGTTACATGCTCAGGGAAAACTGGAAGGATAAAGGGAAACTGGTAGCTTTCACAGCCAAATTTCACCTTAATTTGAAGCCTTAAAACATTAGGTGAAGATTTATTCTTGAAAGTGCACAAGTAGACATTAATTTTGAGTATACTACTGGCTACTGACATAAGTGCTCTAAATTATGCACAGAGATCAATAGGATTTGTCTTTATGCGTATCTTCATGCCTGGAATTACCTTTGTGGCAGTAAGTCTCACGGAAACCCAATAACAAAATGCCACGTTAAAAGTTGGTTGAGCACCAAATTGCCATGAGCAGATCCGTGTCTGGATAGGAATGCTGTATGTCCATAACCAGAGGGTAAAAGGTATGTTTTGTCTAAATTTGCTGGTTTTTTTACATTGCATGGGGAAAAAAAATGGTGAAGACAAACCGAAGGAGGGCTCGGTGTGTGTGAGCATGTCCCCACCTAGTGATGGAGCCCCGAAATGACGGTGAGCCAGAGCCCTGACATGCAGTTGTGCCAGGTAAAACTGGGTAAAATCGTGATGGTTACACAGAAATCCTGCTCACACAAGGGCACAATGCACATAACCACTAGGAGGTGGTGTCAACTCACTCCTCAGACCCTGGGTTTGACTCCTACAGGACTGACAAATCCCTCGAAAAAGCCGGTGTTTGCTGGATAAATGCATTTTGCCCCTTCACCCCAGCTCGTCAGTGAATCTGCAGTAGCTACCGTGAGTGTTAAAGTTAATATTTTATTTAATATTGAAATATTTTCCAATTTGTCAGTGCACGAGGGTGCTGGAAGTGCAATTCAGCTGGCAGGCAGCTCAGGAACAGTTTTGCCGTTGTTGAAAACTATCCCTGCCAAAGCTGAAACGATGGCTGGAGCATTAGAAAAGTCACATACAATGGAAAACTCAGCCAAAAAAGAAAAAAAAAATAATAATAAATTAATAAAAAAAAAAATAAAGTGAAACACAGCCAGCTTCTGGAACTTCTCCCAGAAGTTGTTCCCTGGGGTCACTACCACAAGGTGACAGCACCTACCCTTGCATTCACAGATGCCAGCGATGTGGGGGACAAGTTGCTGAGCCCCTACGCCTCTCCACATTGCCACTTTTTGGGGTGGCAGGTTGCAACCCAGGGAGCACAGAGCCACGGCACCCCTACGCCTCCCGCAGCCTGTCCCAACACCGCTCCTCTGCTCTGTGCCCCCTCTGGAGGTGGCCCTAACGCCATGTCCCACATCACTTCTTCTTTTGTAACTCTGCTCCTTGTCCCCAGCAAGCAGCAGTGATAAGCCTCTGTAGCACGGACCCTCCAGCCCGGTCTTTTCTTTATTTCAGGCAGTTTTGGCTTTGAACTGTTGTGCTGGTCATTTTTTTCACCCTAAATATTTAGGTTACGAGGGACAAAAGAAAAGGACCACTTCCACACCTGCCCTACAGCATTCAGGCTCTGCTCAAACTTAGCTCTGCCCTCTGCCAGCTTCAGGTGCCCCAGACAGGACTCAGGAGCACAGCAGGCAGATTTGCCAGCACTTCCCAAAACCCCAGCTCCCACCCAAAACTGTCGAAAGGTGCAGGGTCCTGCTGGGACATGGCCAGTGCTCAGGGTCCAGCCAGCACCTCCAGGGCAAGGGCTCTTCTCCAAAGGTTGCTAGAGAAAATGTTTTTTCTTTGTTTCCTTAAAAAAATTTCGCAGCCAAGTGAATGTTTAGAGAACAATCTGAATTAAGGTAATTCTAAAGTAACTCCAAAGCCAATTTCCTCCTGACAAACCCCACAGCCCCACACTGGCTTTTATCCCACACACCTTTCCAGCGCATCCTCCACCTTCCCCCTTACCTGCGAGCTCCGCGGGACCCAAACCCCTTCACCGGCACTCCTGGGAGATGGGGCTGGGGAGCCACAAAATCCAGCCTTGGGCAGAAGCCAGGAGGGAGAGCGTGCCGGGACCCTGCCCGCCGGGATGAGGTGTGGTGGGGGCTTTCAGGTGCTTTTCTTCTTCCTCGTCTCCTGTTCATGCACCTCTTGGCAGCTGGAGGGGCTGCGGGATGAGAGATGCGGGATGTGGGGTGCAGGATGTGGGATGTAGGATGTATGATGAGGGATGTGGGATGCAGGAGCTCTTGCTGTTGGAGCCGATCCTCCTTCGTTTCCCCACTCCCACGGCTGGCTGCAGCCACAGCCCACCCGGGCGGCTCCACAGTGTCAGCAGGGGGAAGCAAAGGGCCCCACAGAGCTGTGGCTGTGCCGGAGGAGCAAAGACAATTCCTTCTCAAAATCTCTTACTAAAAAAAAATGAACAATGCTTTACGCCTATAATCAGTAGTGAATATTGAGTCCTTAGTCCATCCTTCATGCAATTTCCCCCCTTCCTCTTGATGCAATCGACAGAGCTCTTTGCATAGCTAGGAAAGCTGGCTGCTTTTTCTCTTGTGACTACAGGAGAGGTCTGTTTGTTAGCTGGGTGCTTGCGTCCCATCAGCAGGTGACAGCTTGCCACCTCAGGTCTAATTACGCGTGTAGCATCACCTCCTGGACAGCCCTTGTTCGGTGCAAGAGAAAAGTGGATCTGAGGGACAGCGCTTCGCCAGGATAAGCGACAGCATTAGTGAAGGTGGACGTGCATTTTGAGCCCTTTCAGAAAGGCCCCGCAGAGAAGGGATAGGTGACGAGCTGGCAAAGGGACTGCTCTCGCTCAGAAGGGACAGTCCTGCCTTCAGCTCTCAGGGTGGTGCAGCTCATCCCAGCTGTAATTCCCAGCTTACGGCTTTGATAATTGTCAGGAAAATGTACAGGTGGGGGCTTATTATAGCAATAAAGATAATTGCTAATGTGGCTTTCGATAGAAGTCTGGAAGCTTGGAGAGTTTTGGCTGAGGGACTTTGGCAGCTAAGACAAAGGCTTTCATTCACTGCACTCAAGCAGGAGTTTGAGCACTTAAGCGGGAACCCAGTTCCTCTGTATGGTCAATGAAGAGAGAGGGGAAACTCCCCCAGGCAGCATGGCTTTGTGTGGTCCCAGTCCTTCTTTGCTATAAGCTAATAAAGCTCCTTCTTCCAACAGAAAGCCGCTCTTCCCAGCTGTTCCCAGGCACTGGCACATCACTAGAAACAGCTGGAACATCAACAAGTCTTGACATTACATCTTGAGTCTACGCCACCCACCTCTTTTGGGGTCCTTTCTTTCACCCTCACCAAAAGTGAGTGCTTTTGCCATCGGGCTTTCTCCTAACTCACTGGCTCAGAAGTCGAAATCAACACAAAAACAGTCCCCATCTCCGACATTTGCTGTTATTTTCCAATTGGAAGAATCTGACTTGGTTTTCTTAAGTGCTGCGTGTGATCAGAGATGTCACATTTTCTTGTAAAAAATGTCCTCGTACATTGAAATACAAACAGCCCATGGGAAAGAAATTCAGTTTACATTTAATTTCTTCTACTGTTCAAGGCGAAAAAAAGTATACTTACATGCTGAGAAGTGCTCTGCTAGCTCAGGGGAAACCAGTCATCAGTACTGACTTCCCAGCTTCTTAATGACCAGCTGCGGGGATCCCAGAAATTATGGCATTCAATCATCACAAAAGATCACGGCGAAAAATAGCTGGGACCAGGAGTCCCTGTGGGAAGCACCACCCGCGCTGGTTCTAGCTAATCTGCAGTGACGCTTTGGGGTGCCATTAAACTGCTCCATTCTGGTGGTTTTAAAGGAAGATTTCAGGCGGCTTTGAGGAGATGCTGACTGTGACCTGCTGGTAGTGCCATCGGGGTGGCAAATTGTCATCTTTGGTCCAAAGTCTCCGGGCAGTGTGAGCCAGGAGGTCGCCGTCTCCATCTCCTGGGATGTCTGGGAGCTGCAGAGCTCCGTGCAAGGAGGACTTTGTGAAATGCTTCTGCCTGTTGATACATGCAAAATCAGACAAGGCACTTTCTTCTCACCCACATCACGATGGAGATTTTTGTGCGTGTGACTGTCACAGTAAGTTACAGAGCGGCCTGAAGCCTGCCACTGTGGCTATTTTGGCTCCTCAGCTTCTTTCTCAAAGACTGTCTTGGGGAAGCGAGCTGCATTTGCTGGTCTCCATGGCAGTTTACTTGGCCAATGCCCAAGAGACAAAGCAGAAAATGAGAAAATATCAGACTGTGTGCTTCACGCTTCTCCTTACTCAGGGCAATTTATCCTAATGTAATCTAAGAAATAGATGGAGAAAGGACCAAATGTGCTGGATAACTGATGGGAAGAGTAACTTTATTAAAGTCCAGTAAGGGATAGCTTCAAATATGCAACCCACAAGCAGAGGAGGACTACATTTGCCTAGGAAAGTAGATTATGAGCTACAAAGATACCAGCTGTGGCTAAAGACATCTGCAAGCCTCTAGTCTGGGTGCTGGGAGATCATCCTAAGAAAGTACCAGGAGGTGTTTTCTGGGTCTGGAGCCTCTGTCCAGGTCAAGGTGTTCTGGCCTCATTTGCTTGTGCCTTTGATGCTTCAATGACTCTATCAAATGGGAAAAATGACTAAAAAAATGACTTCCTCAGGAATGTGTGCTGTTTTCCTGTAGAGAATGAAGAGCTTTCTGTCATTTGTATTGAATTGCATTCATCACAGGTTGTCATTCATCACTGGCAACTTGGGAGGTGAACCTGTGAGATGTCCTGGGCAAAGAAAGCTTCCCATGACATAACACATGAAGTGATATTAAAAGTCAAGTCCTCATTGCCACTGCTACCTACCAAAGTAATGAGTTGTGCAAATTAATCTGAGCAAAATTCACCCATAAGCCCTGAATATTAATCAGGAAATTCCTATGTTCTTTAAACTTGCAATAATAGAAAGCGGAATTACTTAAAATATGAAAACCAAGGCTCCTGCTGGGGTCCATGTGTTTGTTTGTGCCACTGTGGAGATGCTAGACAAGTGTGTAGGGTTTGTAAAATCCTTGGGGAATCCCTGAAAAAATGGAGTGGGGGAAAAAAAAGGATTAGCTCCAACGACAAGGGCATCATAAAGCTACTGAACATTTCTCTCTTAATTGTGCTTCGTGCTAGAGAATAAGGGAAAGTCATCACAGCTGAATAAAACGCTGAACTCTCTTAGCAGCAAAATGCCTCATTTAGTATAAGAGCGGGAATAAACCTCTCAGATCTAAAATATGGTTGACAAAAACACAAAAAGTTAATAACTCATAAAGGTTTTACAAACAATGAAAAAAGCCAAAGCCTGTAAAGTTACTATGCATAAAATATGATAATCTAAAGCAGCAGTTTAATTTGCACTTCTGCAGATCAGAGCTGATATTCCCACTGTACACAGCCATAAATAAAATATATTGTTCTGCTGATGACAGACGAAAACACCATGCATTTTCATGTGTTTTATTTGATTTTTTTTCACTTATAAAATATGCCTTTTGCCACCTGTCAGTGCATTTATCTCAGAGGATAACAGAACAAACTTGACACCATATCTGTTAGCAGGACTGATGACACTAACCCTCCAGAGGCACGGACCCAGATCTTTCATTGTAGTCTTATGGGGAAGCAACCATACATTTATTGTCGAGTGCTTACAGTGTGCAATAAAAAGTTGGTGAAGAGTTTCAAGGCAGGAATACTGCAGAACAGTTGAGTGACTCCAAACAGGTGGAGGATGGGGTTCTGCAGCACTCAGATACATGGAGTTGGGAATCTCTGGTGCAGTTGTCTACCCACAAACTTCCATTGGGGCCAGGGTAGAGCAATTAGGGCCATGCTGGAGGTGCTGGACCCCCATATGAGGGAGAGAACCTGCAGAAATAACCCTCAGCTCTGCGTATGTTTGTGTGTGTATTTAGGTGTGAGGTGGGAGTCCCTGCTCATGGTTTGCTTGTGAGAAAGGGGCTTTAGCCATGAGTTTCCATATGCAGAACATAGCATTGTCTTACGGCTGGAGAAGAAGGCATCCAGAGCAGGACCAAGGGCATGCTCACCTGCACGGATCACAAGAGGAGGAGAGCATTTTCCATGGAGCAGATAACAAGGAAAGACGGAGCTCAGCACCAAGGAGGAGTGTGAGTGTTAAGCAGGTGAGGGAGACAATAAGGATCAACGAAGGCCTTTGCAAACAAAATGCCTTCTGCAATGGTGATGTTTCCTTCCAGGCCAGTTTCTATTTCATCAAGAGCCCAAGAGGATCCCCTGTGGTCTCGAAGGTCTTGCTCTGCAAGCAGGAGGTTGTCACAGTTCTCTAGACACCTGGACACGCCAGCACTGGCATGGCATAACAAGACCTGTATTTTGGGCTCTCTTTGGGTCTCTTCAAGAACTCCGTGTATCCTGAGTTTCAAGTACCAAACACAATTTCAGATCTAGTTGCAGATGTATGAAAGCCAGGTAAGGAGCCAGCTCAGCCTGGAGCTAGAGTAAATTGGGCTTCTGGCTGGTATGTGAGCAAGCAGACTCACTTGTGCAAATGGTCGTTTTTGGTGAAATGCTAGGCCAATCATTGCATCTCCTGTTTCAGAGGTGTGCTACCATTTGAGGCCCTGTTATGAATTCTACTGTCCCAAGGGTTTTATTTTTATTTTGTGAGTGAGATGTGGCAGTGCTTGTTTGGGCTGCACGAGTACCTCAATTCTCAGCAGATGGCACTATGCTCAAAGGTTGACTCTGGGAGGCACAGGGGAGGACCAGGTCCAAAGAGGAGATGTAGAGGTGTTTTTATGAAGTTTGGGTGCATAAGCAAGTTCCCAGTACCTGGCTGGCAAGCTGCAGCCGCTGGTGCACAACCTCAGCCTGCCGAAAATGGGTCAAGAGTAGGACAAGAAGTCTCGTTCCCCTGGGAAGAACACGGCTCTGAGTGCCTCCAGCACAGTGCTTGGGGGAAGCACCACTTCGGTGCAGTGCTCACACAAGATCAGCAACCCCATTCATATGGGCACAGGTGTGAATATGGGCTGTGGGTGCCTTGTATTCTCACACCATCTCTTCAGGAGCAGCACTTCTGCTTCCTTGGTCCATGGATCCCCTCTGCAATAACATCTTGCTCACAGGCTTCGTTCACGTTCCCCACATGGCACGAACTGAAGAGCTGTCTCAGGATTGGCAATTCCTGACGCAAAGAAATCGATTTAAAATTCAACATAGTCCATCATTTGAATGGAGAAATAAAGAGTGGGAAGAAGGAGCAGGAGGGATGGGGGCACCAAGCAGAGGTGCTGGATGTCTTGCTGTTAACAACATGCTGTTCTGCTCTACATCTGCTTTTGCTTTGCTTTTTGTTTTGGTCTGAGAGTAAGCAGAAGACTGAGATAACTGAGGTGCTTTTATATCTTGGTCCTTTCTTATTCACAGGAGGAAAAGAGAACAGCAGCAAAGGAGATCCTTGGCATACATGCTGGCAATTGCAAGTAGCACAGACAAAGCTAGTTTCAAGGGACACCAGTTTCAATACAGGCCTCAAGTAGGGTCCCCAACAGAAACCCAGCACAGAAGGATGATCTCACTGCTCTCCTGCTCTGAGGCAGAATAGGTTATTCACCATTTTCTACTAGCCTTCAAAAACAGCATGCGTATGAGGCCCAAAGCATTGATTTGACTAAATTGGGTGCTTCCTGCCTTTTCTCTGAGTTACCGCTGGGGTCACAGGATCCTCAGATCTGTAAGTCCAGCACAGGTGGACTTAGGAAACAGCAAGAACTAGCTAAGAATGATTTAGGACTATAACTTATCTCACCTGCAGCCAAATTAGCTAAGAAAGCATGTCACAAGGCCTACTTAATTTCTTCAGGGGGTAGGAAAAGAGGCACAGAAACCAGAGTGTGACACTTGTTGGCCATACCTTGCCCTGAGTATGAGGGAGATCTGAGCAGTAACTGAAAGAAAAGGTCTGTGTCCCTTTTGGAGCCTGCTCAGCTCACACCTGCTTGTATGTAACAGGTACCAATCTGATCCCAAGCTAAAATGTAGAAAAATGATGGTGTGAGGCTGTTTTGGTTCTATTTGTTTAACCTAACCATTCAGTGTGTTGCCCTCCGTGTTCACCTTGGAGGTGTTACACTGCAGAAACCTCTGTGGAAGGTGTTCACAAGGACTGTTCCTCCTGGTGAGCCACTGTATGAAGCCTGAGGTCCTTTTTGTGCTGTCTTCCCTCAGTGCACTGATTACCTCAGGTTACTTATACCCTAACACTACTTACACCCTAACCCATGACATTTCATTTGCAGAAAACTTCATCCTTGCTTTCCCTGAGCTCTTGGCCATTAGTTTCCTCCCCAGGAGATACTGAGTGCTGGTGCTGTCCTTTCACATGTGCCTAGTTCATTAAGCCATTCAAGGTGCCACCTTTTATTTGATTTTATATGATAAAATTTATTTTATTTTATTTTATTTTATTTTATTTTATTTTATTTTATTTTATTTTATTTTATTTTATTTTATTTTATTTTATTTTATTTTATTTTATTTTATTTTATTTTATTTTATTTTATTTTTGCTAAGGCTGAGATTTACTAAATGGGATTGTAACCAAACCTTGGCTTTGATACACCACTGGAAGGTCCACAAAGTTCCTTACACCAAACATTAATGGCTTTTATATGGCATATAGGGGGCTCTCATTAGGGTCAGTTAAGATATTTTGTGATTCTCCATCTCTCGCCATCTCATTTTCTCTCTAAAAGTACCTCTTCCAAAGCCCAAAGACACCTGAGCACTTGCAGCAACAACAGTTGATCCCTCACGTACAGTAACATTTCAAGGAACACAGATGCTCCCTTGAATGACTGAGCTCCATGTGGAGAGAAATTAAACATTCCTGACAGGTGAGAAAATCTGGCAAGGTGTCTATAAACATTGGTTGGAAAGTGATTGATGCCATTTTAATGAAGGATGAAGGGCCGCCAAGGCAGAGCAGCCACTCACCCACCCTGAGGGCCACTGGTATGTGGTGGAAGTGTCACCAAAGGGCAAGCCTGCCCTCACTGCACCGAGCCATCACCGGGACAGTGACACACACACACACACATAGAAATCATAGAATCACAGAAATCATAGAATCATTAGGGTTGGAAAGGACCTCCAAGATCATCTGGTCCAACCATCCCCTACCACTAATGTCACCCACTTCAACCATGTCCCCAAGCACCACGTCCAGCCTTTCCCTGAACACCCCCAGGGACGGTGACTCCCCCACCTCCCTGGGCAACCCGTCCCAGTGCCTGACTGCTCTTTCTGAGCAGAAATGTCTCCTCATTGCCAACCTGAGCCTCCCCTGGCGCAACTTGAGGCCATTCCCTCTGGTCCTGTCACTGGTCACCCGTGAGCAGAGGCCGACCCCCAGCTCCCCACCCCTTCCTTTCAGGTAGCTGTAGAGTTGCTCATGTTGGCAAGGCGTGGTTGATCCTCAGGGCTGAGGCTTCCTCTTGTGCATTGCCTGACAGCCAGCAGCACTGGGACCACAATCTTAACCGGGACCTCAGGGTGCTTCCGTGGTACAACCAAGGGGGGCAGAGGGGTGCCAGGACTGCTTGGTGCTCTGGGCAAACGATCCAGGTGCCTTTTTGTCTCCTGGCACCTCTTTGTCTTCCAGGTGTTGTTGCCATGGCAGCGGCCGCCTGTCATCGCTGCACAAGGTGAGGAACGGGCGGTTCACAGCAAAAACATCCCCAAAACCCTCATCCATACACAGAATCCAGATAAATTTCCAAGTCCTGAGAACGCCTCATACTTTCCCACGTCCCTTTCTCCCCCATTCCTTCTACCTTGAGAGGAAAATTGTGTGTTTTCATTTTTCACCAGGAAATTTGTGTTGAAATGGCAAAGGATGAGCAGCTGAACGATGAAGACACTCTTTGTCCTCTTCAGCACCACAACCTACTTGGTGAGGAGGAATGGGACTACTGAAAACAAAATCAGAAGAGGAAGAAACAACATGTCGTGCTGCATCAACCCTGTGGATTGATGGTGAGAGCTGGAATGACAAATTTATTTTCACCAAAAGTTTCACCAGGCCACCTCTGCACTCAGAGCTTATTGTGCTGCTTATGTCGCTTGTGTCACCAAAACTTCTTGCCTAAAAAAAAAAAAAAACAATTTTTCCTTTAAAGCTCAGACAGCAGTTGACTAATTAGTGTTTCTTCCATCATTGGTGTTTTCCAGTTATGGTGTTGAACAGGGAGCTATACCAGGAACATGCAGTACACAAAAACATTCTGGGAAGAAACTGTCCCTGGAGGCAGGGATGAAGCAAGCCTAAAAGGAGAGAAAAACCTTTTCATAATCAAAGGCAACCCACTTGCAAAGAGGGAAATATCTCATCTGGGAAGAAGAAAAGGGGTTAGGGGCAACAAGAGGCTTGCCAGGACAGCAAGACTTTCTCAGTAAACAGAATTGTATTTGAACTATTCCATGTAAAACAAACAAATAAACCAAACCAAACCAAAGAAAACAAAAACAAACAAAACAAAACAAAACAAAACAAAAAACTCATAGTTTCTGACGAGCCATTCCACTAGAAAGAAGTATTTTGGTAGAAACTTCTTCTAACTGAAGTATTATGACCTTTGAAGGTCAGAAAAAAATAAAAATAAAAATAAAAATTGAAGATCTGAAACAGCTTCCCAGAGTTGTCTCCTACTAATCATGGTGGTTTTTAATCCTGGTTTCTCGTACACTCCTTTTGAAGCATCTCATTCTTTCTACCTGTCTTTTCTACCTGTTGCCAGCTGAATAGTTGTTTTTATCACCAACCAGGCTCAATTACTGAGATTAATTTGGCTCAAGGTCTCACAAACAGAGGGATTCCTGTGGCTCACAGAAGCAGTCTGCAAACAAACAGGAACTAAACAGCCTCCTCTAAGGTTTAATACAATTTCAGCAGAAAAATAGGGACAATACCTTCTGTCATAAAGTGCCTCTTCCACATCCTTATATTTCATATAAGTGCTGTTCACGTCTTCCAGCAGGTATCCCTAAAGCAGGAGGGGAGGTGACGAGAGCAATACAACCCACAAGTGGGTGCTCGTCAGGAAGAACCGGGATGAGAAGGAAGCGAAGCACCAGCCTTGGCTCAGGCTGTGCCTGGAGCCCGGGGACTCCTTTCAGCTCCACCTCGCATCACTTGGCTTTGAATGGGTGATTTGAAGCTTGGTGAAATTACATCACTGTAGGTGCCGGCGGGTCACTGTCACCAGTGGGCGTCAGATACCCAGGGGCCATAAAGGACTGCACTTCTGTAAGTATTGCACGTCTCTGTTAGAGAGTTTTACAAATGCTAAGTCTCCCAAAAGCAGGACCACAATCACTTGATATCTTTGGGGTCTTACATTTTTGATGGTAGGAGATGCTAAGAGCGAGAACAGGAGTTTTAGGAAGTAAAGGGGTCGTTTTATCCATTTCATTTTGCATCTATCCATAAGACTTCACTCCAGTAAAAGAATGGATCTGGGCTTGGATCAGATTTGTCAGCCATTAGTTCTGCACTCTTAGAGATGTCTGCAAAAACCCAATTATTATTATTTTGATGACAATTGAAAGAGCGTTTGCAGACTTGTGGAACAAAATGATGTAATTTAGTCATTTTCTGTGAGATCCTAATGATGCCCTAATTGAAAAATGTACTCTGATGTAATTACCCCACATCTTCATAAGCCTGCCTATGGAGCACAGTAAAAGAACTAATGGGAATATTTTTACTGTACCACGTGAGAAAAAGTCCTCAAAGTTTTACTTGTATTATGTCATGAACGTTCTGGAGATGGAAGCCTCATAAAATTAAAATATTTTCCTCATTTGATTTGGCAGCCTCTTGGGGCAGGATCTGAAGGCAGCTTTAAGCATGGAAATCAAAGACAGATTTAAAGGAGGGACTAACACAAACATGTGGGTGCCCTGTGCCCTTGTATGTGTTCGGGTATCTCCCTCAGCTTCCACCTGCAGCTCCTGGAGGATGTAGGTCTCCAACATGCTACCATTTCCCAGACCACCTGCAGATATAGGTTAGATATGGCCGAGTGCCTCAAATGGCACTGGATGCCTGCGTTTAAGCCCCTGGGCTGCTTCCCCAATGCCAGTTGTTATCCTAAGGAGTCGTTCAGCTGAACCCTGAAAGGGCAAGAGGGAAGAGGAAACGACTCCTTCTTCTCCACTTCTCCAAGTGGGAGCCACTGGTGGGCCCAGAACTCCCGGAGAGTGAAGCAGAAGATGGCCTTCCTCCTTTCCTGTCCTCCTGGCACCCACAAAAAGCTCCTGCTCCAAGAGGAGCTTGAGGAGCCAGGAAGCAGCATGAGGAGAAAACAGCAGAACCAGAATTTTCCTGTATTGACCCAAAGAGCCCCAAAAGGTCTCCCCCAGCACAATCCCTGCCTTCTTGATCATCACAGAGAGTGCGCACATCATCTCGCCATCATCTGCGCTGCATTTGCTGCCCCTGGAGCATTTCCTGATTATTCAGTGAGGGATAGAGAGGCTTGTAATATATTAATAAGCAAGTTTTTTGTTTGATTGCTTGTTTTTTATTTATTTATTTTATTTATGACACGGCCTGATCCCTGCTCTGGGCTGGAGGCACAGTGCAGTAAGTCATAATAAATATAACAAGACAGTATAAATAAGTAACCAGCTTTAATCCTAGCTGCAGAATTATTAGGCAGGTTAATGAATGGAAAATCACATTTTTGTTTTCATTGTTCAAGTTTCTCTGGAAGCTGTGATTTTCAGGGTCTTTACGTGGGACTCTGTGAAGGGGCAGGAGACAGCCAAGAGGCAGAGAGGCAGCAGTGACTCGAGCACCAGAGGGGAAGGCTGGTGCCTCCGTCCTTCACTTTGGGACCAGATGAAGTGGGGTCAGGGGGAGCAGTGTGGTGTCACTGGTTGGGGTCAGCACAGACAGCTCAAAAGCAGCAGCACCTGGGGTCACACTGGGAAATGACACAGAGAAATCCTGGCCTTTGTCCCACGTGGCACCAATTCCCTTTTAGGTACCACCGCAGCAAGTGCTGGCTGAGACCTGGGCAGGGATTTCTTTTTTGCTCATGATAAATGTTTTTATTTCTGGTATAATGCCATTTTAAGCCAGCTGTGACATAGGTTTGGATGATAACATCACTGGCACCCATCAATCTTCTCTCCTTTGGGCCACAGAGTGAGAGGTGGGGGCCAGGCTTGGTCTCTGCCCCCTCCATCAGCAAGGAGCACCATGAACCAGAGCTGCCACTCCCAGGTGATGTCCTGCTCACCCTATTTCTCCTTACGCCAAGAGAAGCTCCTCAAGAAGCTGCAGGCTGAGAAAGCCTTTCGGGAAGAGGTTCAGGGCTTTCAGAAGACAATGAAGAACTTTCGGGAGAAGATCAAGGCGTTTCGAGAAAAAATCAGAGCTTTCAAGATGGCCATCCAAGCCTTCTGGGAGGAGGAAAAGCCCATCTGGGAGGAGGAAGCTGCCTTTTTGGAGGAAGAAAATGCTTTTCAGGAGGAAGCAGAAACCTTCTGGAGGGAGTATTGTGACTTCTGGAAGCACTCGAATGCATTCTGGAAGAAGGATGCAGATTTCTGGAAAGAAGATCAGCTCCTCTGGGAGGAAGACAAAGTCCTTCTGGATGAGGACAGAGTCCTATGGGAAGAAGAAAAAGCCCTGTGGGCAGATGAAAAAGCTCTCCTGGAAGAGGAGAGAGCAGTCTGGAAAGATGAGGAAGCACTCCATGAAGACGAAAAAACCCTTGAGGAGGATAAGATATTGATCTGGCAGGAGGCCTTTGGTCCCGAGAGAGAGGACGGGCTGCTCCTGGCTGTCGCTGGGGTTGGTTCCTGGGGTGTTGCTGCCTGCAGAGGAAGAGCGTAAATTGTTCTGCTAGGCTTGGAAACATGAAAGCCACACATATGGGCATTTATTTAACAGTGCTGCACTTCAACCACTTCTCTGAAATAACATCTCTAGATATATGTGTAAATATGAGTAGTTTGTTTGCTTGTTTGTTGCTTCTGTTTGCTTTAAAGCCATTGCACACATTTTCAGGACATCATTTGTTCTTCTGAGGTCTTGCAGTCTGAGCAATGGGTGGGTAAAGCCATGAGGTGAGGGTTTCATGGCTGAGATCATGTTCTGGAGCTCACAACTGCTCAGCTAACTTTATGAAGTTTCTACCAACTGAGTCAACAGTTTATGTAGAATCACAGAATAACAGAATCACTTAAGGTTGGAAAAGACCTCTGAGATGATCTGGTCTAACCATCCCCCTGCCACCAGTGTCACCCACAACCCCATGTCCCCAAGCACCACGTCCAACCTCTCCTTGAACACCCCCAGGGACGGTGACTCCCCCACCTCCCTGGGCAACCCGTCCCAGTGCCTGACTGCTCTTTCTGAGCAGAAATGTCTCCTCATTGCCAACCTGAACCTCCCCTGGCACAGCTTGAGGCCATTCCCTCTGGTCCTGTCACTGGTTACCTGTGAGCAGAGGCCGACCCCCAGCTCCCCACCCCTTCCCTTCAGGCAGCTGCAGAGAGCAATGAGGTCTCCCCTGAGCCTCCTCTTCCCCAGACCAACCCCCCCCCAGCTCCCTCAGCTGCTCCTCACAGGCCTTGTGCTCCAGGCCCTTCACCAGCTTCATAGCCCTGCTCTGGACACGCTCCAGGGCCTCGATGTCCTCCTTGTAGTGAGGGGCCCAAAACTGAACGCAGCACTCGAGGTGCGGCCTCACCAGAGCTGAGTGCAGGAGAATATCAACTGATAAATGACGACCTTCCAATCCTCCACATTTAAGAGTCGCAGTGAAGACTCCTATGAGTCTTAATGACGGAACTCTTGCTGTTCCACCAGGTTTGGATTCTGACTCCCCACATAACTTCTCAGGAGCATGACAGGAACATTGCCTGCTTGGTTTAACCCCACACAACCTCTGCTTAGCTGACAGGGGCAGAGGATGAGATAGAAGTGGGAGAGATTACAGGAGTCAGCAGCATGTGGGAACCATGCAAGCTGGAGGGAAAGTTGGCAGCAAGTCCCTCAGCAAGGGGGAAATAAATTTAGCTGTGTGAGTATGTATGTGTGTGTAAGATCAGGAGAAGATACACGCAGGGATTTGGGCTATTATTCACCTGCTGAGCAACTACTGCCAGAGCACCCCCTTCTTCTGCAGGGTGCAGGAGCCTCTTGAAGAAAATCCTCGATAGCTGCAGTGCAACACACGGTGGATGTTGAGCAATATTTTATGTGGTGTGAGCACAGACCTGGTGCCTTCTGCTGGTAAAAGCAGCTGTGGCGCAGAGCTTGCTGTTGTTCTTGCCCTGCCTTTCTGATATGTTGTTTTTTTGTGTTTGTTTTTTTTTTTTTTGTTTTGTTTAGTTTTTTGTTTTTTTCCAAGAATGAACTAAATTCAGATGTTTTGCTCCTCTGAAGGCAGAGCTGGAGAGGCTGATCTAGAGGCAAATCTCCCTGTGATCCTCTGCACATCCAGGAGAGTGGGGAACAAGAGCAACAGTGACAATTTCTCCTCCTCTCAGTCAAACCAGGCTGTGATCTTTCTCTGGCATGCTAGCATTAGCAGCTCACCCCCCTTATGGGATATAATCCCATATATATGGGATTTTACACTGAAAAGGCTCAAGGACACGGTGTAGAAGCCTTTACAACTGCTGCTGAAGAATCGAGTGACTTCTGCAACTGCCAGGCATGCCTGGGCTGTCACTCAAGTTCAGTCCTTTGTGATCTGCTGCGGGATAAGGCTGGGTGTCCTGATTAATTGCGCTCAGGACAGATTATGCACTATGTCTATCCTGAAAAAAAAACATGAATATTTATTGCTCAGTGAATAACCAGCCCATAAAAAAGCCAGCTGATTCAGCCGTGGTAGGAATGCTTTGCAACCTTTGTTATTATTATTCTATTATGTAAGCCAGAGATGAAAATGACCTATTAGACCATTCAGTGCAACTTCCTGCAAATTCAGGGGACTTACGCATTCAAGCTTTATCATTTAGGTGCTATAGAGAGAAAGAACCTTTCAGAAAATAACAGTATGCAAAAAGCCCTTGTCACTTAATATATTTTAATGTCAGAAAGCCAAGAATTTATCTCAGTTATTCAAATCCACACGTCAAATTAACATCCATTTAAACTAAAATTAGGTATGTTTTCTCTCACAAAGAACTCGAAGCACATGAACTGCTCTTATGAGAGCTCCTATTCACTTCCCCCTGCACAGGAGAGCAGAGCAGCGTTTCTCTGGTGAGAATGCTGTCAGTACCATACAATGGTTGCGAAACTTGAGACATTACACATTCCAGCAGAGAAGAAACCAAAGTTTAGGCAGGAAAAAAGGGTGTACTCATACACTTTTAGACTGCTGGTAGCTCCCCCCCAAACACTGCACCCATCTGGCATCAGTGGCACTTGCTGGGGTGACATTGCTGGAGAGAGAAGCATGCCATGTACCAAGAGCTTACCAGGGTTGGTATTTCTCAGTGGGAAATTAGGGGACACCTGCTCAGCTCTGGACTGAGGATGAATTTCAGGCATGAAGCCAGTCTCCGCTGACTTTCTGGACTGACAAAAATGACGAGAGGAGTAAATAAAACAACCATTGTTGTGGTTGAAGTTTGCCACCTTTAAAAGATGCAGATGGATGCTGTAGAGCCGTGAAATTCAGAGTAAAACAATACACGAATACATGTCTCTTGGTAGAGTTGTTTGCTGGGGGGCAAGAAAGAAGAGGACATGCCTGAAGAGCTGAAGAAGTTTAAAGCATGGACTCATCTGAAGGAGGGTGGAAGGGCCTAAAGAAGCTGACAGATGCACCCATGCCTCAAAAGCTGCCATACCTGTAATGCTCTGCCCAAATGCTCGTCTAAGCAGTTTTTGCTTGCTTCATCCTCAACGCTGGTGTGGTACAGCCACCACCTACCTTCTAAGGCTTCACTCATTTTAATATTTTTATGGTATCTGAGGTGAATCTCCCTAGTTGCACTTTGGATTTCTTACCTGTAGCCCTGTCCACTGCAGACATGGAGAAGTCTTTCTCTTTACCTTTTATTAATTTGTCTGATGCCTGTTTCTGTCTTCTCTATCCAACTCTCCTTAAACTAACCTGTCCCATCTCCTGTCCTCCTTCACTGACCACACACTTTACATATCTGGAAGGCTTCTGGCCCTGCTTCTGGCCCTCCCTCCAAACAACTGAAAAAACTGAGATAGATTGCAGCATCCTGATGCAATCCCAAAGATGTCAAAACTCTAGGTTACAGCAGAAGATATTGTTTTGCAGATGATATTTGTCAGGCAAAAAGAAGAAGAAAAAAAAAAAGAGTACAATTTGTGTAATTTCAGAGGGATAACACCTAAATACAGGGAAACACGGTGAACCCAAACACACCTTATATGTTGGCAGTGCCAATCACTGGAAGCCGATAACTCTCCTGCTCTCCCTTTGGTGCTGTGGGAAGGCCTGGCTTGTACCAGAGCTTACCTGTCCTCTGGTGTGGCCAATGCACTTCTTATCCTTCCCTGGAAATCCTCTGTAAATTGGAGAAAAATATGGAAGTATTTCGGAAAACATTACAGAAAAATTATGTCTGGGCTTCATCCACACTGAACGCCAGCCCTGACCTCAGTCACAAGCCAACTGATGCTGATAAACCTAAAACTCATCTTTCTAACAGATACTCAGGAGTTTTTCCTTTCAAAATTTCTGCTCAAGGGATTCACAGCAGGCTATTTTGTGTTCAGGGCCACAACGGTGGAAGTGACAGACTGCAACTTTGTACCTCTAGAAACACAGAACCACCCAAAGCCCAACGTGTCTTGCAGAGGGATGGCACCAACTTCCTCACAGAGCAGTATAGAGGCTGAGTCATTAGTGCCAAATCAGCATAAATATTTGAATGGGAGAAATAAATAGCTCCTGAGCTCACCTGCACGTTTGTAGAAATGCAGTCATCAAAAACCATTCCTGACGCATCCGCGGAGCTAACCTGTGGGAGACGCAGAACAGGAAAAAATGGTGAGGAGTTATTTAAGGCAGCTGACATGTCTGCAGGTGTCATAAGCTGGAAGAGAATAAAATTAAATCTATTCAGTATATGTGTGTATATATATCCATGTGTGTGCGCGTACATCTATAATTTCCAGCTCTTCGTGTCAGTCATTGCATAGGAGGAGTGTAAAAGAGCTGTGACTCACAAGAAATTGGAGGTATGGAGAGCATCCAGCCAGAAATACAAATCCTGCCACTCTGCCAAGAGGCAAGGCTGAGTTGTTGAGGAGTCAATGCAGAGGGTGTAACAGAAAGAGAAGAAGCAAATTAGAATCAAATAACAACAAAAAATAATCATGTTTTTGACCTTTAGACTTCAACATCTACTTTGAGTTGGAGAGGAACCACTGAGAAGATGTATTTTTTAAACAACTCTGTAATGCTGAGAATCTCTCCTCTCTTTTTGCCTTTTCTTATTTTTCCATTACTTATTGATTGAAGCAGGAAAATTATTGCCAAAGAGGGAGAGAACTGCGGATTCTTGAAATATGGGGACTTTGGGGGAAGATTTTGGTCCTGATCCAGAAGTTTTCTCAGTCTACGCAATCCCTCAGAGTACTCAGAATATCCCAAGGCCTCATCTAAATCTGTATATAAAAATACGAAAAAAAAATAAAATAATAAAATAAAAATCTAAATCTGTATTTAAAAAGCTGTGATTCTGCTGGATCTTCAGAAACCATGGTGGCAGTTTTAAAGAAAAACATAGCTTGTGTCTTGGATCTTCAGCTTTGCACTACACTACCAGTGACACAAAGCCACCAAGCAAACAACCAACCTCCCTTGGCTGCAAACTATCCTCTTCTTTGTGATTTTTTTGCCCCCTGCTCTACTCATTGAGCTGTTCTACCTCTGCTCTTGGAAGTGGTGCTTTGGTTCCTCCCACCAGGAGCCATGCACCTAATGATGGGCCAAATCGCAGCAGTAATGCTGGGGACCTCAGCGAGGGGCTGTGACACCGTACCTTTCATGGCACCACCTTCATTAGTTCTTCACCATGCTGCTCAAGGACAGCATGCCAAAAATTAATCTCACACAGCTATCCACCCTCCAAGTCTTTAACGTGAGCTATAGCATCACGATTTTCTTATCCTGCGGCACAGCTTTCTGAGCATTTTCGCGTGGGAGCTCTTCCAGTAGAATTACTGTTATTATTATTATTCATGTGAACACATTTCCAGGGCGCTGCTCAGGTAGACTGAGAACACTGAAATAAAAGTTGGGATGAAAAGCTGTAATTTAGCTGCTCATCCTGCCAGTAGATTTCCAATTCATGCATGTGTTTTGTTTTGTTTTGTTTTGTTTTGTTTTCCCCTTGTCCTTACAGATGGACCCGCACACTCGCACCCTGACTGCCTTACTACAGGCTGAAGGAAATGAGTAAGACCAAAAGAAAAGCAGGTGCCTCTTTTGTGAGCACGCACAAAAAAGCCACTTTCCCCATAGGCTCCATAACAATGTCAAGCTGCAGCCCAGACACACAAAGTCACACCGCAGAGAAAGCTGTAAGTTCCCCAGTTGCTTCACACCTGCCATATGCACATTTCATTTTTCAAGTGATTATTGCTGGACTTGCATCCTACCAAGATACGTGGCCTTTTCTTCTCAGCACCACTCAGAGATGCATCTGTGCAGCCTGCAGCTAGGTTTAATTTAAAAAGGCAGCCCAAACAGCAGCCCGAGGGAAAGTCATTAATACTGTGCAGTAATTAAGAGATGAAGAAACAGTTGCGTGACCTGACTCTTCACACAGAGCAGCCAAGGAGGGACACCTCCCCAAGAGGAGACGTAATCAAGGATAGATGGAGACAGACACAATTAACAGTGTGGATACAGCTTGAAATACATCCCCCTCCCTGCAAAGCAGACATGGCCCTGGTAGGGAGCAGCATGGGGAGAAGGAATTTGTGTAAACCGATGAAGGTGTAAATAACAAGGCCTGCAAGGATCCCTCCATGGGGAAGCAACAGCCCTGCACCACCCTGCTCAAAAGCAGCAGGATGCTTCCCACCCAGCACATATCGTGCTGCCCATTCAGGGGTTTCTGCCTTGAAAATCCAAGGGTGACGACTGCCAGGAGTCCCTAGGAGACCCCTGCTTCCCAGGGCACAGCTCCCTCAACCCTGCAGCCACTTTCTTCCCACAGCACCAGCTCTGGAGAGGGCAGTGGGCTTTTGTGTGCATCTTTGGCTGGTGGGTTCATGGCTGGGGGAGCAGCTCCCTGGTGCTCGTCTCATGTCCCCACACCTAAGTGACCCCACAGAACATCTCAGGAGTGCACCACCCACCTCCTGGGTTCTCTTCCAGGCACAGACCCACAGACCTGGTGCACTCATCAGGGATGGTGGAGGACTGGCGTGGGCAGACACAAACTGAGCCAGGAGTTGGGACATGGCCATGGCTTCATATACATGGATGGAAGGGACCAATCCTGGATTTTAATGCCAGAAACCGGTCTTTACAATCACCTGGCATTTTTAGCATCCAATCCAAGAACCTCACAGAACAGCATTTATAACCTACTCCAACCAGATTTGACTGGGGGACAGCAGGTGAGGAGATAGCTACACCACCTCTGCATACTTATTCCCACATGTTGCACAGTTGCCATCTCCTCTCTCACAGACATCTGTGATTCAGCTCCCATCACAAGCACTTTCTACCAGCTGAGCATCTGACACTCTCCAGCAGTTTTATCCTACTGCTCTTCTGTGCACTAAGGACTAATGTGTCTGTAACAGGCTGGAAAATGAGCAGTCTGTGCTACCAGTGTGCATGGCCTGGGTGAATACTGTTGCCATCCTGGAAGTCCAGGGGCACACCAGTGTCCTTGCCCAGAGTGCTGCAGTTTACCTGGGAAGGAAACACAGGCAGACATGACACAGATAGGTCTGGATGTCAGGGTAGGACAGCAACCACAATATAAACCTAAGCTCTGGACTAGGATCCACAGAGTCAAAGAGTGACAGCAGGGCTGAGGCTGTCAGGGAGCTCTGGAGGCCCCCGTCCCCAAGCCCTGCTCCAGCAGGGCCCCAGTGCAGGGTGCCCAGGGCCCCGTGCAGGCGCCTTGTGCCGCTCTGCCAGGAGGAGCCCCCACAGCCTCTCTGGGCAGCCTGGGCCAGTGCTCAGCCGCCCGCCCAGCACAGAAGTGCTGCCTGGTGCTCAGAGGGAGCCTCCTGCCTGCCCCTTGGTGCCCACTGCCCCTGGCCTGGTATCCATCTTCAAAAATCTTACAGGAGACAGTGTCAAAGGCCTTACTGAAGGCCTGTCTGACAGCAGGAACACATCTCTCAGAGGGCTGACCCTGGGTTTTGGGACACTACACATGGCAGTGACCACAGCGAGGCCATGGCCAGGAAAACCCAAAGAGACAACAGCTCCAGCCAGGATAACTCTCCTTATAACGTGCCTATTTTCTGCTGAACAGCAAACAGCGAGAAATATATGCAATGTTTGGCTCCTGAAATGATTTGCATTTTATGTAGTGGTGGTGGGCCACTCTGTTGAGAGGTGGCATGTGAAAGTATCAGTTCACAACCTCAAGTACAGAGACAATAGCTGGTGCAGCACACATTGCCATTGGTGCGTATTTTTAGACTGTTGTAGGCGTTTGCAGCCATTTTGAAGTGCCTTGATAATTTTGCAGACTTTTTTTTTTTTTTTTTTTTTTTTTTTTTTTTCCAGCAGGAATTAAGATTGCTTCCTGAGGGGTCATATAATGAACAGTGTGCAAAAAAAAATAACCAAAGGACTCTGTTTTCCTCTCAGGTCAGGGCAGGCCTATGGGGCCTATTGCAAAGCTGAGGTTGCACAGCCATGGCTTCTGCTTGTTTCTCTGAAGGGCTTTGGGATGTCAGACACAGCATTTTGTGTGACTCTGCCCATTTTACCATGCTCTCAAGCATCCTCCCTTCGCTCACAGATGGTCACATCCAGAAGCTTTCTTGGGGCCAGGGACATGTTTGAAAGAGAGACTTGGGCTATTGGGCAAGGGAAGACTCCAATACACAAGAGGCATTTGCCTTTAAGGATGTGACCTTAAAGGTAAGAGCAACCTTAATTCTCTTTCAACCAAGTTCTGCAGCTGGCAGCAGTTTGGTGCTGAGCACCAGCCAACCAGCCACTTCCAAGGTGCCAGAAGTTTTCTAGCACTTAAAATCCATCAGAGAAATCCTGCAGATTTGTTAAGTCATTGCACTGTGAAAATCCTCCCATGCCAGAGGGACATCTGAACCAAGAGGGACATCCAGCGTCACAACCAGCTCCATGGTTTGTCCACAAAAAGAAAAGGCAGCAGCGTGACCCTGGTGACAATAAACACTCATCATTTGGATGATTAAGTCCTAACCAACCCCCCCAGCGTTTGTGTTTCTGTGCTGGATGCCATCAGTAATTCTGTCCCCCCTCACTGATTAGTTATTGTTCATAATGAGAATCCACTTTCCAGTTTACCTCACCAGGCAGCCTCACCGTATTCATCATCACAGCATCCGAATATCCAGCACTGCAATTGCAATCAAAGTGAGAGATGATCCGTGATATGGTTTTTCTCTCATTCCCCAGAGCTGGCCAGAAGGAAACAGCAGTGAGAGACAAAATGACCCTTTTGCTTTTAAACATGCCAGGCACAGCCTTCGGGGAGCTGGAAAAAACAGACCTCTTGTATTGAACTGTAAATTGTTGGTGCGGGATTATGTTGGGCTATTTACATTTTACTGCATTGGCCCAGCATAGGCCTTTTTTTTTAATTTTAATAAAGGAGTTGGCTTCTGAATGTTATCAGCCAAGCTCTTGAGGATTTGAAAAGCATGCCCAACCAGTCTACAAAAAGGAAGAGCTGCAGAGGTGGAAGCCGTACCCCAACAGGCTTGCAAGGAGCAAGGCTGGAAGCTGGCTACATATCCTGGCTACTGCGGGTAGCTGTTGTAGTTGTTAAAGAGCTCGTAGATACTCTGCCCAAAGCATGGTGAGAAGGCAACTACTTACAAGTACTTATTGAGGGGGAAGGTCCAGATGGCAAGATACTACATCAGCAATAACACTGCACCAGTAGTCCACGTGCCACATAGCTGTCCTATGACACAGTTGAAAATATAGCATAGCTCAGATTTTACTACATTTTATGGGTTTTCTCAAATACCTAAGAGTAACTTTGGGCCCAGATAAAGAGAGATTCTAGCAGGGCTTAGGCATGGCCTAAAAACAGCACTATTTTTTCTCAGTATTATTTTCATCCTTAAGGAGAGCTTTAAAAGTATTTCAGGAACATTGAGTGTTTCCAGTGAACATGCAGGTGGATGCCCTGAAGCTCTCAGGCAGGCATCCTCCAGGCCTGGCCATGCCATGGGGAGATGATGCCAGCTTGGAAAGACCAGGGCAGCAACTCATTCAAAAAGGGCACAGCCATGCAAACGCTTTCTGAAGCAAAGTGGGTGGTCACCCATAAATACATTTCTTCAGTGTGCCCATGGGTGTTGAAGAAGGCCTGTGGTGCTCATCGTGGCAGTGAAGCCATGAAGAGACTTGGAGAGAAGCTGGTAAATGCTGGTGGATGTTCATGACCTCTTCCCAGCTCTCAGCTTGTAGGTGCAGGGACAAGCAAGATCTTCTGTGGTGAAAGGTGTAGCCCTGGGGGATGTGTGACCCCAACACGGTGCCTGCGGTCCTCAGCACAGAGCCAGCGGTGGTGGGAAGAGGACATCTGATGTGGACACAGAAATGGGACGTCCATGTGCGGTTTTGTGGCTGAAATGCCTTCTCCAGCTTTCTGCGGCCATGGGAAATGCTGGTTCCTGTAGCCAAGCCAAGGTTTTTCTGTAGGAAAACCACCTACCAAGTCCTTGCTAATTGCTTTTGTGGTAAATTCAGTGGGGGTTGAATGCCACTAACAAGGATAGCTGCTCTGCAATTAATTATCTTTGGAAGGAACTGGGATTCAGCCAAATGCCAATGAAGTCAGAGGGAAATGGGAGCTGCACCACGCACGAAGCAGTGAAAGAGTTTCACCTGCAGTCTAAGAGCTGTATCATTCCCTTCACAAAACCAGGTGGATACATCTTTCTGCAGTTCTTTGCAGCCACTTGTCACACCAGAGCTAGCCATTCCTTCTCCAAGTGGTGTCACTAGCATCCTGTGCCAATATTTTAAAAGAGAAACTTACCTAAGATGAAAGAAAACATTACCAGCCAAAGAGAATGGCTCATCCAGCACATGGGTATTGACTATTTGGATAAACAGCCCAGAGGTCTTGCCTAGGTCTCCTTTGTATTTCAAGAAAGCTCAGCCAGCCTCCTCTTTTCCAAAGCATCCCGCCTCATTAGAAACACCTTCTTTTAAGAAATCATTTGTGTGGAATAGCTTTCAAAGCACAGGAGAGGGTAAGGCAGGCAACCTTTCTCTGGGCTAATAGATGAGAGCTGTAAACATCAGACAAGGGAAATGTATGATCACCCCAATAAAAAGCACTCTCACAGTCACTGCTGAGTTACTGGGAGATAAGCAGTTGTCTTTGTTCCCCGTGACTCTCGGCTGCTATTAGCCAAATGAAATAATTACAGTTATTCAGACCAGGCAGTTTAAGATTCCTTCCCATGCTCCTGCTCCACTGCCCCACTGATCTTTGTGTCGAGGATTTACAGGTCTGAAATTTGTGAAGAGACCCTGCAAACACGCTCAGGGTTTGGCACAGTAAGAGCGCACGGGATTTACTGCACATCCTGCCTAAAGCTTACCTGCAGAGGGACC
Source organism: Aythya marila (assembly GCF_965140915.1). NCBI lineage: Eukaryota > Metazoa > Chordata > Aves > Anseriformes > Anatidae > Aythya > Aythya marila. The sequence continues at coordinate 27,696,257 of NC_139042.1, read as the reverse complement.
ATGGCCATTTCTTCCAGTTTCTAGGAAGAAAAAACCCTACCAAATCTGACTTACATCAGCCCCAGTCACACCTCGGGTACTACACCTGAGTCCTGCTGATCTGACCAGGCACATCCCAAACTTCAGAGACTGCAAGGAGGTTTTTTCTCTCTGTCAGTAAGGCAGGAGAGGGTTTGTTTGTTGTTGTTTGTGTTGTGGTTTTTTTTTTGGTTGGGCTGTTGGTTTTTGCTTTCTTTTTGCCAAACTGGGGGATTCATTACAAAAACACCGTGGCCATTTGCAGCACCAAACACGCACATATGCAGCACAGGAGATCGAACGAGGACAGCGTTGCTGATAGGTGCAGTCGTTCTCATTACACCTGCTGCCATCTCTCACGAGTGTTTTAATTCCTAAAGAAGTAAGTGGAAGGGCAGCACTCACAGCCAGCGCTGTCATTAGCGCGGACGGGTAAATGTAACACTCGGGTATTGCAAATGCTCTGGCAGAACTTTTCATCTGCTCCTTTCATTACCCTTCAGGTTTATTAGAGGCCTTTCCGGCGTGTCTCTTTTCTGACTTATTCATCCAAGAATGACACCGAAAATGCTTCAAGAGCCGGTGAGGATGGAGAGGGGAAGAAGCTGTTGGAGAAGGAATGATCCGTGCCTGAATCAGAGAGTAATGCTTTGTCTGCTGGTGAGCTGGTCGGTTTGTTCATGTGCTTTTATGAAGCTAAGTGAGCTCTTTTAAAGTCCCCTTTTTAATTATTTTATTTATTTATTTATTTTTTTAAACAAACTAGCCAAGCAGGGCTGTAGCACAAAACGTCTGCTGCCTGCTGGGGCAGGCACTGCTCAGGCCACTCAGCCCCTGCCGTGGCTCAGCCTCATGCAAAACACGACCAACACTTTCCCCATGGAAAAGGTTTGATGTCTTATTGCTGTGAAGCCCCTTTATCTCAGGGCTTTCTCTCATTACTTTGATGATTGCTCAAGAGCAAGCTCACGTTTCTACTGCCTTATATTTATCTGAATTGCTTAGCACAAATGCTGCTGGTGTAGACTTTCTTACTGCAACTTGACCTTGACCAGGGTGGCGTTGGCCAGGTCACCTTTACAGCCAAAACCTGCCTCCCTGCTAGGCATGAGGAAAGCAGCACAGCACCCAGAAGCCTTCCTTCCCTACCACTGCTTCATCCCTAAGATGGAGAAGGCTCAACCTCTGTTTTCTACAAGCAGAACAACCAAACGACAGCCTCTGAGCAAGTTACTTGTGGCACGAATATATTGGCAGCTGTACGTTTTTGTTTTTTTTTTGTTTTTTTTTTTTTTAATCCTCCTGCCATACAGAGAGGATAAAATTCCTGACACAAACGGCAACTCTGCAGCAAGTACCTGCCATAATTACAGTAATTATGTTGTCTCCTATGAATCGGTGACAGTATGGGCTTAATGAGCCGCTTCCTGTTCGGCAGGTTGCTCCCAGCCCCTCGGATTTGCAACTGCAATGCAGAGCTGTCTCCAAATAACGTTAACCCTTGCGAGGGATGTGAGCACGCTGGGGATGTGCCCCGTGCATGGCCAAGTCTCCCACCCTGCCAGGAAAGCCTCCACAACCGCACCAACCTTCCCTGCAAACCCCAAATCCCCTGCCCTTCGTGCTGGAGATGCTCAGCCCTACAAACCACCCCACTGACATGCCAGGAATTGAGGAGGATCGCGCCGTGTCCCTCAAGGGACCTCATTAAATCCACAGGCTTAAGTATGATGAAGGTGTAGGGAGGAGCGGACCCCTCATCAGATGCAATTAAAATCTGCTGTATTATTAACATAATAAGGGAACGGTGCCGGAGGAGGTCTCAACAGGAGAGCAGGACTCCTCCTGCCTGCTGGTAGCCCGATGGGGACAGGGCATGGCAATGCATTCCCCCAAAGAGCAGAAATGCCTAAAAATATAACAGAAGTAGATCAAGAACTGTGAATTTTAAAGCAACTTGCTTTAAGAAAAGCGGAAACCAACCATCCTATAACCAAAGGAGGCTTGGGTGATGCTCTCAACTGTGCGTATCCAGCCCTTGTCCCATGTCCCACACTCTGTTCGGGGTAAAAAGAGATGACGGTGAAGGACAAGTAGTTTGGTGGACTTCTTTCAAACCCAGCCCATCTCTTTGCTTTTTAGAGAATTCATCTGTAAGTGTCTGGAGGCCTCAGATGTTCAGATTTATGCCTACATTTGTGTGATAACTCCCATGAGAGGTGCAGCTGAGGAGCGTTGAGCACGTGCCTCCGACTCAAAAGGACTGGCAGAAGGATCGACAGTCAGCCACTGACTGATTTCAAAAGGATTTACATTTGGGCTTGGTGTGACTTCACCCAAATTATGATTCTGCGTAAAACAGAAGCCAACCAAACAAGAAGTCTTGCACCCTCGGGTACCTGGGGAGCTCAAATTTCTGCCTGAAGGCGTGGGTTGGTGCTGAGCACGCAGCCAGGGACAGGACGCTCAGCCTTCCTGCAGCTCTGCTCCTCTCCTTACATTGCAGCTTGTCAAAGGGAAAAAAAAAGAAAAGAAAGCTAACAATAATTTTAGCAGACAGCACATGCGGAGCTGTCAAATAATACAACCAAGGTAGCAATTCAGAGCTCCGTGCAAATAAATGCTTGCCTGAAATCCTCTGTTCCCCAGCTAGATAATGTCAAGTCAACCCAAAAATTTAGGCACGCTGTATTCTTTGACTTAAGCTGCCCCCTTTGCATCTTCCTTCCCCTCGTGGCTAATGAGTCAACGAGCACTGACTGAGCTGGATTTTCAGATGCTTTGCAGATGAAGGGGATTCTCCGCCTCGGGCCGAGCCTGCAGTGACATCTCGTGGTCCCCTGCGATGTGGGGTGCTGGCTCCAGGTGGCACAGCCCCAGCCAGGGCCACGCAGCCACCTGGGCTGCTGCACTCACTGCTAATAACCAGCACACGCTGATAATAACCAGCACACATCTCCCAGGGGAGATTCCTTAGCCTGGGGCAGCTGAATGCCCAAGCGAGGAAACAAAACGCACACCTCCTCGTGCCAAATCCCTTCCCCTTTACCTGGGAAAACTCCAGAAATGATCCTTTTGTGCATGAACAGCTCATGAAAATCAGATCATTGCTCAGAGAGCCTGCAGCTGGGCTGTGCTTGCCTGCAAAGCCCCGGTGCTTTTAACTTGAGACAAGGAGAGGAATCATCTCCCTCCTCCTGCCTTTGTACCTGTCTGGGACTCGCATACAAGCAGGAGGCTTTGCCCTTCACTTCTTTTGTTGTGGCTCTCAGATGGTTTCCACTGAAAAACAGCATGCTTGGGGGTGGTGTCTTAGTAGAGGAAATTAAACCGGACATCTCAGCGTTATCTCATTTACCATCCCGCACTCCAACGTATTATTTCGCCGCCTACTCATTTGTTTTCCTCACGCACGAGCCCATTCAGAGAGAATCCCATCTCTCTAAGACTGTTTAGTCACGCAGAGGATGCGATCAGCCTGCACAGAACTGAGATCACACCAAGGGAATCGCTTCTTTTCCCTGAACTCGGGGCACCAACATTGTTATGTAAAACAATAGCAAGAGGAGGAAAATGGTTGGAAACCATCACTGAAACACTACGGATCTGCTGCACTAATAATCCCATGGAAACCAAAGCAACAGCAACTTACCCTCTAAGTGTCTTCTGTGTTAATAAATATATCTATAAATATATACAGGCAAAGACTCACTACTTTTTCCAAGGCAAAATAACTAGACAGCAACAAAGATTTAGAGAAAACAACGTCACCCCTGCAGCACAGCTGTGACATTCCTGTGTGTTGGTTTATCATCAGATAAATCAACGTTTAGGCTCAGATCTCCAGCACCTGAGTCACGCCAGGGGAATGTGCAGAATTTAGACACTGAAGACAACAATTGGGATTTGAAAAGCCTCTCTGTGCTCCCCAATCCATCAGAATGTTTAATCCTGGGAAAAGGGAGGTGTGTGGTGTATGGGTGAGCAGCCAGGGCACTGAGCTGAGGGCTTACCTGCTTACGTTTCTTATTCTCAGGTCCTTATGTTCGCATGTTTTCTAGACTTCTCCTAAGTCTCGTTGCTCTTTTCTGAACCGTCTACAACATTTCCTAACAAGCGTGGCATACAAAACCAGAGCTGCAGCTCCAGCTGATCCCTCACCAGAGCCGAACAGTTGTTTTATGTCATGTAGGTGACAACCTTTACGCACCTCTGTGTATGTGTCCACTTTACAGCACCACAGTGCTGCTAGAACGGGTCACAAAACAAGCACAAGACAACCACTTGACCTTTTCTCCTGCCAGGCTGACCTTTAATTCCTCTCTGTCCTCTCTGCAACATTTGTCAGTCCTGTCCGATTTCTCAGGATGATTTGGGATTCTAATTCCACCCTTCAGCATGCTTACAACCTTACCTGCCTCAATGCACGGAGTAATTGTCTTTTTTTCTGCTTACTCTGCCTGAACTAGATCTCAAAGCAGTCAATCTAATCAGCCACAAAATCTCTTACCCATCACCATAATTTTGGATGTGTGTATAACGTGATTTTTGGCTTAAACTATCTTTCAGACGTGTTGCATTAATAAGCAGAAGACTAATCTAGCCGGCAGACTGGTCTGAAGTTCCAGAAAGCGGTGATCAAGTCAACAATTTAATCAAGTAAGCCTTGGTTCTGCTGCAGTCTATCACTTTATTTTTGGTGCACCCCTCCAAAACCCAACAACAACAAAAACCAAGACACGCAGGCTTTGTTTGTTTGAAAAAAAAAAACCAAAACACCAATTTTTTACTGTAAGCACTGGTAAGAAAACACAACGTAGTGGACCAGTAGACCACCTTCCCCACAAGGCCATCCGTAGGCACCTGTGGCATGTTTGAAAAGTGCACGCTGTGAAAGTAATCTCTGCATATAAGGACATTTTACAGTTTTAAAACAGATTCGTAATTATATTTAAGGCAATGCTGTTGATGTTTTCCGAGGACAGCTCAAACATAATATTAAGAGGAAGAGAGGACAGGAAGACCTGCCTGATGCTTTAGGAAGAGCCTTCTTCCTTACTTGTAAAACAAAAACCATTAAGAGGAGCAGGATTTGAACCCCCACGGGAAACAGTCCTATATGTAAGTCAGTGAAATTAAATGCTTACTTCACATTGCTCAGCACAGTAATTTCTGTTCTTTCACCTCTTAAACCAGATCATAAAACTCTGGTCTGCTTGCTTCAGAGTCCCACAGTCCAGCAGCACAGCACCACGGGACCAGATTCAGCGCACTGAAGCAGTCGATTGCCCTGACTGATCCCAAAAGGTGTTAAGGGTAAAATGTGACATTCAGAGTGACAAAGTTACTGCCAGCTTTGGTAAAGATGTTAAAGTGAAAAACATTTGTTCAGCACCTTCATTTCTTATTAAACTAGAGAAAAGATGAAAATTAAAACCAATTCAAAACATGAAAACCCATTTGCATTCAAATTCAAGCTATTGCAGATCTTTTTAGCTCAAGCCCTTCTGTCATCAGAAACAGTAAATTACACTGCAGTTAAGTAGAAGTCCTGCATTTTAAGGCTGCTTTTCCACCACGTCCCATTTAACCTTTTGACTCCATTTTAATCAACACACAAACTGGTCTTAACATGCAACAAACTTGCTCCATCCAGCCATGCTGGAGTCACACCGACATCAGACCTAGTCCTGCTTTCAGTCACTCCATGGTAAATACCCCCTTCACATAAATTCTTCACCCAGTCCGAGGGAAGAACAAGCCAACTGTCCAATTGTCCAGGACGTCAAGGGATTCTGCAAGGTATCCACAGGAAACTGCTGTGCTAACTTGGACCAGGAATTGCATTAAGAACGGAATATTCCTAGTGACTTTCAGGAGTTTGTCCCAAACAGGAATATCTGTAAACGCAGTCAGTGAAACACTGAAGCATTTTTGGTCCAATAAGATGCACACGAATCCTAAGTATAAAGTGCTCTCACAGTAGTGTGACTAGTTAGGATTCTGCTTAAAAATACAGCTTCCAACCACAGAGCTCCTTATGCCACGGATATTTTCACTTGGACAGAGAAATTAGTACTTGGAAGCTCTGAAAAATATTTTTGCTTCACGTACTCTTGAAAGAATAAAGTTAAAAACAGTGAAAAGTATGAAATTTGGTGCCCAGCAAGCAGTCCAGAAGAGAGAAGCTCCATTAAACTCTGAAATTTTACATTATTTCAGTATTTGCTGTGTGCAAAGGAGCCAGTTCACTACAGGGCCCCAGATTCTTTCAGTGACTGGACGTAACTGGTGGCCTGAAGGAATCCACAACCCATACAACTCAACACCAGACTGAGTTGCAGTCGTTTTGTGAGCTGAAGTAACAACTTTGCTTATAACCTTGAAGATCTTGATGGCATAACTCAGCTCCTCTCGTCATTGGGATGTTTCCTGCAGCACTAAGAACACGGTGCTTCAGATGTACTGCTCTTCATCTCTTCCGTTCATGAGCAGTGACCACTTGTCCCCTTCCTCCTCAAAAAAGCCATTATGTCTGGGCAGCTTGTCTGAAGTCAAGGAAGAGAGAGAGACTTGACTGATCTGATCCCAGGGAGCGGGTCTGGATGAATCCCTCCTCCTATCATCCATCCCAATGTGAACACTGATTTGGGAAGGAGTCAGTGGCTTCATGCGGCCTTGAGCTTGTGCCTCGTAACTTTCTGTGTCTGGCTTCTTATAACTAAGAAGAGAGAGAGAAAAGACATTTAATATCAAGAGGTCAATGTGTGGAAGTGACTTTGGCATTACAATAAGTCAGAAACTTCTCATAACCTGAGAAGTTTGCTATCTGCACTTCATACGAAATATTAATGGCTAAGAGTGGTGATCACATGGCATTACGACAGTTCAAACAGTAAACGATAAGGTGTCTCAAAATGAGGTTTTTATTCGAGACTGTGATCTCACTGAGCATTCACAGGATCAGAATCATGATGCAGTAACAGATTTCCTACATTAGTTGACACTGCACTGTACACTACAAAAGGCCCAAGCTACAGTAGAAACATTTGACGGTTTGGACTAATTTCAGAAACTCTAAAAATTTTGATTTTAAAAAGATGCGTGTTCACAAAGCTCTTAAAACTAGGTCCATTGCAACTGCACCCAAAAAATGTAGAATAAAATTTAATAGAATTTGAAAAATCTTGTTACATTTCAAACAGTCACTCACTTCCAATAAAAGAAAAGCAGGATGCTTTCACCAGCTGCAAGGGCCAAAAGAATAAACATACTTTGCTTCTTTTTCTCCTTGGCTAAATTAAAAAGACTAAGTAATAAAAGCAGGTGCAAGTCTTTCAAAAATCATTTACTGCTACTTTACGGAGAACTCTCATTTGAATTATTTGTTCGGTTGATATCCACAGCAAGAACAGCACCAATCATTACCTCCCTTGGTACTGAACTTGGTTCACAGTCTCCAACACAGCTGCCCTTGTGGCATCCACTCAGCACTTCAGCTGATAATTAAAGACTCAATATAGTCTTAAGTCTGGGTGTGTTCATGATAGTGACATCCATCTCTTTTGGAGCCAAGAATTAGACACAACAGCCCCATGCTAAAGGGCTGTCAGGTGTTTTTAGGTATACAAAGCCCAAACTACTGTCTCGTTTGAGCTGCTGACAGCCCCCCAGTTGCTCAGTGTAAGCCCACTTGCCATTTCAGCTGCAGGGAGGACAGCACGACGGACACAGAGGAGGCTGCCATCGCAGCTGATCCCATCCAAGGCTGAAGCACGAGGCCGACGGGCATGAACACACCTAGCAAAAGAGCATACAGACGTCAGCCAGGGCAGCTTGTCCCTGCGTATCACAGAACAGAGCAACGTGACTTATTGAGACCTCTAGAAATACAACCAGATAAACATGTATTTACTTAGTTTTAAATATTTCCCTTCAGTTGCAAGGGCTGGGCTTTGCACAGATTCAGCTACAAGACTGCAGCCACAAGGTAAGCCTATTTGTCCCTTCTGCACATATGAAAAAAGCAAAAGCGATAGAAAGACAAAGCAACAGCCAGGCAAACGAGGGAGAACTTACTGACAAAGAAAAAGAGAACTGCTAAAAGTAAGTTTTAAGTTGGAATTTGGAGCACGAGAAGATGTCTGACAGAAGCACGGAGAATCTAAACAGTATGAGAGAAAATGTGCAGTTCAGGCTGAATAAAAGAGCGAGCACCAAGAAGTGGGATGATCTCTCTCATGAGAGGTGGTTTAAAATATACTAAAACTGATCCCCAAGTACTGCTATGTAAAATAAGAGCTTTTTTATTTTTTTATTTTTTTTAACATATACGAATTCACTCATAAGAGCTTAAAATTGGGAGAATATAGACTTCTACCAACATAAACATCTATAAACGTATATATTTTGTCCTCCCTCCCTCTGCCAAGGCTTAGATGCTTCAGGAACCTCTTTTCAGTTCCTTGAGCAGGAAATCCTGCAAGAGACACCACAGAGCTGAGCACTGCTGCTGTCTTCCTCAGGCTGAGCTCCAGCAGCCACCCACCTGCTGCTATTGGTATTCCAAGCAGATTATAGATTAAGGCAAGAATCAGATTTATCCGTATCCTTCGTACTGTTCTCTTTGATAAGTGAATACTGGCAACAACATCTAGCAAGTTGTTCTGCAAGACAGAAAAGCATCGAAAGGTTTCCACACGCAGTCTTCAGAACACCGAGCTAAAAAGAAGAGCAACAAAGTGATGAAAGAAGCCAGGTCAAAACCATAGTGCTCACTCGGATGAGAACAACGTCTGCTGCTTCAATGGCAACGTCGGTGCCCGTTCCAATCGCAATTCCAATGTCAGCCCTGGCTAGTGCAGGGGAATCATTGACTCCGTCACCAACCATTGCAACCTTCCGCCTCTCGTTTTGGAGCTCCTGGACCTTTGCAACCTTGTGAGAAGGAAGAACCTCAGCGAAGACTTTTTTGATCCCAACCTACGTACAAAGAAAGAAACGCGTGCTTGTTGGTGACATGCTTCACGCCAAAAGGAAAGGCCACCTGCTGTTTTTAGGGAAAAACAAACACCCAAACTAATTCTGGTCAAGGCCACACTTGCAAGCAGCACAGAAAGCTGATGACCAACATGTTTTTGGTGTAAAAAAGGGATTGATTACAGTCCCCTTCATCATTACCACAGAGAGGCTGGCAAACCACACACTGCCCTTGGCACATGTCAGAGTCATCAGGCACTTACACTAGGGAAAACACACGTCAACCTAAATATGCAAGTCTCAGGGAAACTGAAAAGAAAGTAGATGGCTGGATAAATTCACCTGTCCACACCTCAACTAACCTGAAGATGCTTAACCAATAGCTTAGTGCTGCAGTTGGAGAACAGAACAGAGGTGGGTGTACTAAAGAGGGCCGTGACAACACCCCTGGTCAGGCTGCTTCATCAGGTAGAGATCAGCTTTTCACTACAAGAGGTAGAAGTTACCTTTTATGTTTCAAAAAGTAACATTTGAAAAGTAGCTCCCCATTTTTCCATTGGAAAGGAAGTAAGTGACAAAATTTCAGTGAAAACGTGGGTTGGCATAGAGTAAGCTCCTTTGAAAACTTCACCTGGGTGCCCGCAGCCATAAATCAAGGTCCATTTCTGAAAAACTTCTTCCCATAACAAAGAAAGGTGGGGTGGGGAAGCACTTTAAAACAACTGAACGCAAAGATGAAAGAGGGAATTAAAATACGATCCCAACTTCCAGATCCCAACTTCCCTTACTGGGGACAGCACTGAATGCTTGTCTTCACTGAGGTCTTAGTGCAGTCACTGGACTTTACAACTCCACCTGATTTTCAGTCCAGTTCAACAGACGTTAACCTTTCTTTAACACATCCAGGGAAACTCTGCTTACTCCCAACCCACTGGAACAAGCAGATCCTTGGAAGCCCATCACATTTTTTTTTAAATGCAAAAAGGTACCTGAGTAGCAATGGCTTTTGCAGTTTTTCTGTTGTCTCCTGTTATCAGCACCACGTCTATTCCCATGTTTTTCAGCGTGTGCACAGCAAGGGCTGCCTCCTGCTTGACAGTGTCTGCTATGGCAATCATTCCACACAGGGCACCTTCACAAAGAGACATCCTGCGTTAAAAACAGCTTTGGGCAGCAAAGGGGCAACAAAAGTGTAGGACTTTCCCTCCATCACACCACGGTGGCTTGTAAAGCAACATTTTCTGAGCAGGATCGGCTTTCAGAAGCCTGAACCACCATCTGAAGTTTTCTAAGCTATGGCCCCTTTCTTACACACACACACACCTCTCTTTTATCTGTTCCAGATCTAACAATAGGCTCCTTTGATAAAACTCCTGGACCAGGAAGAAGGGGAAAATAGGGGAAAATAAGGGGGTGGCTTTTAAACATGCCCAACTGATAGGTTTTATGGCCTGGACAAATATGATTGAGGGCCAGAGAATGTTTTGTGCCCAGGTCAGGTGCTGAAGCTATTCCTCCAGGAAGCAGTGCATTTGTTTTTATATCCCCTAATCTTTCAGGGTTGGATCTCTATCACAATTAATTACTTCTCTACAGGAATGCTGTGCCCAACTTCCAACACATCGACTGAAAGGCATTTCTGTGTTTTCTTCACATGACTTACAAAAATCCCATGCTGTGTGACTGCACGTGACTTACAAAAATCCCATGCTTACTTTTTCAAAAGTAAGGCCTTAACAAGGTTTCAGTCCCCAGTTTCCCCGGTCACTATCACTACCAACAACAGGAACTCCAAGGGTCCTGATTTTCAGCATTTGATTTTGCTGGACCCTGACAGAGCCCCAGTGGAGACATGCAAAGGCCTCTGAAAATTACTCTGTGTGCACATCAAGATTATTTATTCACTGATTAATTCAGAGGCCCCAAATCAAGATCACAGGTGCACTGGCAATCTATCACCATTACAGCAGCTTCTCGTATCAAGGTGTTGTCTAGGATCCCTTTCTGTGTGGCACAGAGCAGAAGCCCTCTGGAAAAACTCATTTAGTCTGATCTAGCATTTCTTTTATACTTGAACAATCTAATGATCTCCCACGTTTATTCATGAAGTATTTTGAGATCAGTAATGCAATGGGTCAACCTGAAATCCTTAAGTGATGTAAAGTCTGGGTGGGACATCAGTTTGTGGTTGCACACCCTGCACCAGCACTGCTTTTTGGAAGCAGGAGGTTCAGAAATGAAAATTTAAATTAAAAATTACCCAACAAGATCTTTAAACACTGAAAGCAAATATTATTTATAACATTATAAGTTACTGTGATATAATATCATAATTGTATCATTATATATAGTATATATATATATTGTATTATTATATAAATACTGGAAGTAATAATAATAAGTAGTAGTAGTCGCTTGACACTAAGTTACCAATGACTTGGTTCACTTTGTTTTTATCCTTTCCATGGTAGAATCATTTGACATTGATTAAGTCTCTCCAAAGAACAGCAGTTACCATCTATAGCCACTAATACGGCAGTCTGTCCTTTGGTTTCGTGGTCTGTCATTGCATCATTTACATCATTTGCGATGTGCAAGCCATTGCGCCGCATCCACTCGCGATTTCCAATCAGCACCGAGTACACGTGGGAAGCTGACGGACCTTCGTGGAGAGAGAAAAGAAAAATGAGAGACTTACAAAAAGGAGACATGCCAGAGACATTATGTTTGAGAACGACAGTTTCAGGCTGCACTAGCTATTGAAACACTCTGCAGAGGTTTTCTTTTGTGTGAGTCTTTGACTGGGAATGGCCACATCCTAGACACTTCATCTGGGGGCTTATCGAATGAAATGAGGCTTATTTGAAGTGCTGCTGTCGTGGCCAAACCCAAACGCATAGCCACTACCTGCTGACAGCCTCACAAAACTTTCCTCCTTCAAGACTCACTTCTGAGCCTGTTTATACACAGAACTGTGTCATGAACTTAATGGAAGCATTTGCACATATTTGCCTCTGTGAGTTCGCATTGTTTTCCTGGGTAAGTGCAGCGTGCTCATTTCCTAAATGTCACGCCCCATTGTTCTCACAACTAACAACTTCTTTCAAATATAAAGGCTATTTTTGGTAACAAAAAAAGTAGTTTTGTTCTAACAAACAATGAAACAGTATGGAGAGCTCTTCATTAAGAAGTCAATCCAACTTCACAAAAGCCATCTGAAGACAGAGAGAAGCTATTACATCAACACCATTCACACATGGCACAGTTCTGATGATTAAAGTTCTTATTTTATTTAATTCTTCTAATAGCTTTCTCAAAAAGGTCAGAAGAGACACAGTCTTCAGAGAACTGATGAGCTTCTTAAAGAAGGCTTTCAATATGTATTCTTTCTCTCGTACAATAACAAAGATCAAAGTGCCTTTCACAGAGCCTGAAACAAAAATAAATTTGTTGGCTAAATCAAAAACATTACGCACTGAAACTTTTATTGTGCACCTGCTGATTATTTTTTTTTAATTAAGTGCCTTGAGAGATATTGAAACAGAAAACAAAAGGTCCAAGTTATTACAGAACTAAAAGGTAGGACATAAATGTAGCAATAAGATAACGTATGTTAAAGGTAATTGCTCCAAGTAAGAAGATCATGCTAATTGTCAAACTTTGCTCTCTGATGGACCATTCTTCTGTCCTAAAGGGACCTTGCTGACTATGGCTTATTGCCTAGGTATTGTGCAGACTTTTGGAGTACTCAGCACTGTAGCATCCAGATCCTTAATTAGGTTTCTGAATTCCAGAGCAATTGAGAGTAGGGGAGAAGAGAGTTCAAATTTTCATAAAGGCTTATTTTTGTCCCTCATATTCTTTGTCTCTCTCTCCATCCTTCTGCTGTTCCTAGTCTGGCAGGATTCATTAGCCCTTGGGCAGAAGTACCTTCTGATTCAGGGAGCGCGATCAGTGCGTTATCTTCCAGAGGAACGCTGCTGTCCCCGCTCCTGTTAGCATCCAGCTCACCCAGCCCCTCCTCGGCCATGCCCAGGACAGCCTCAACGCCGCCAACTTTACAGCTGATGCCACAGCCTGGGACCGCCTGGAAGTTGGTGCAGTAGCCCAGGCTCTGGGTGCCAAGCTCCTGCAGATGTAAGCAGAGTTCACTGTCAGTCAGCGCGTGGTACAAATATTAGACAACTCCCACCAAAAAGAGACCTCATTCCTCCTCTTGACAAAGACTTAAAGCAGCATAGAACAGAAATTAAAATAAGGATGTCCTAGATGTGCCGGGGTTTTCAAATGCAAAGAAGTTACAGTGTTGGTTCATGACCTCAGCCAAGATTAGGAACTAAAAAGAAATACTACAGCAAGCCATACAGCCTCTGAAAAGAGGCAACTTCTAATTAGCTTCACAGACAAGTGGCTGTGTGGCATCAGCTCTTATGTATATACACAAACACATATAAGGACAGTGAAAAACTGCATCTAATCCCTGTGATCTGCTGACCTGGTGGATGATTTCCTTAGTTTCTACTAAGGAAACTGTTTTTTTGTTTTGTTTTGTTTTTGTGGAGTGAAGGAGAAGCCAGTGAGTACCTTCAAGATGAGAAAATGAATTATCAGAACCCTGTAGTGTTTTTTTTTTTTTCCAATCTTTTTGCAATTCATTCATTTATAACCAAGTTATTCTGGCTTAGCTCTCAAAGTCAGAACTGTGTGTACCTTTCAGTGACCTCATTACAATGTCGAGATGATAAGGCACATGGTAAGAATACCTGCAAACAGTACAGCATTTGAATTCATATAACCATAAGCCAGTGATAATTGGTGCATGTGATAATGACATAAGTATCAGGGAAACTAAGACAAATTTGGAAACAGAAAATGTTATATATAAAGGAGGCAATTGAATCACTACCTACACTCTATTTTTCCTTCTAAATTTACATGTTAACTTCTAAATTTCACCACTGAAAGATCTATCATTAGTAAGTTTCAGATTCATCAACTAATCACAAAAAGCCCAGTGACTTCTCTTAGCAGCAAGAAGCTGGTTATTTTTAAAGCAGGTTTCCTATGTTGGTTTCTATTTGTACCTTCATTCTTCCTGAAATACTTGATGAACACACGCGATATGTAAGCGACCTCTAAGGATCTGCACAATTTGTGAAAATGGGAGTAAATCTATTAATTCTTTTGTGAAATTCACACATTTCACAGGACAGTATTCATGTTTGGTTTAAAGCTGTTTGCTTGATCTATTCAGATAAGCAAATGACTAACAGAAGTGACTACTACAACCAGGTAATATGTGAAATGTCACCATATATATTTGCTTCACGATGCTATTTTAAACATAAGCATTCTTCCTGCATATATTCCGTAATCCTTTTTTTTCCCCCTGTTATTTCTGGGAAAACTTCGTAAGATCTTGCCTGAGGACTCCATAGAATTACCAGAAAGCCAAAGCTTAGAATATGCCTTCTAGGTATCACTCAGAGTAAGATGCACAATCATAAAATCCGCCAGCTTTTCAGCCTGTTACTTTTCAGAGAGGCCTGTCCCTCTGGAACTTGCTCATTTCACACAACATCGCTGCATTCATGTAGATCTCTTCAACCCTGAGGTGAAACAGAAAGGCTCAGTACCTCTTTGCAGTATTTAGTCACTGCTACTCCTAAAGGATGCTCGCTGCTGGCTTCTGCAGTGCCAACCACTGCCAGGACCTTCTTCAGAGAGAGCACAGCTGTGTCTCCCAGCAGAAGCACCCTCATCACTTTAGGAACTCCACAGGTGATGGTCCCAGTTTTATCAAACATCACGGTCTTGATCTGCAAAAAAGAAACCACAGTTACTACCTAAGCTGTGTGATCGTAGGAATGTTTGCATGCTTTAGGCACATAAATGCAGGCAAGAGATCAATAATCAGATTAGTGTAACCAAACCACAATGAATAAACCTACAAAAGTCAGGGATTCCTGTACTGTGAACTGTCTGTGCAGGACTCCTCATGCCTTCTTATTCATTGCCCATACAGCTACAGTACCATGCTGTACCTGTATCAGGATCTCAGACAACACACTCACTGCAGGACTTGCACTTTGTGTGTATGTATTCTCATGCAGGATTCATGTAATGGCACCTTACTCACTTTTACCACAAGGTATGCAATACAAGGAGGGCTTTTACAACTCCTGTTCCAAATAATTAGCAGTAGCATTTAGGAAAGAGGATTCAAAGTTGTTTGGAGATAGAGCGGGTGGGAGAGAATTCAAGAAACTGCAACAAATTCAAGAAACAATGATCTAATCAAAGCCAACCTCACCAAATTCAGCAATCACTGGTTAGCCAGCCCTGTGGGTCTTGAGGAATCAGCAAAGAACCAAGAAACACGGCCCCACATACACCAAAAATCAAAGCTAAATTCTAATCTTGAAAAATAAACACAGCACGGAGAAACACATAAACCAAAACCCCTAAAGTCAGCACCATTTCCATTCGCAGCTATTCCAGCCCATCAACCCTGCAGAATTCAACAAGTCACCTAATTTTCCAAGCCCTGACCCAACTTTTCCCTGTAATCCAAAAATCCAAACGAAACAAAAAAAAAAAAAGCTAAAACAACATTAATTAGAGTATTTTTCATGTTTCTTTTCTTTTGTAGTTGTTCCATTTTGCCGTTACTTTTGTATTTGTTGCTTTTTTTGTTTATTTTGCAGAGCCTTGTAAAGAGCCTTCTGATCTCTCATATCACAATTTTATCATGTCCAGTAAGAACAATAATTATCAGTCTGATTAACTTATTCTTACTTATCCCTTTCACTTAAGTTATTCCGTTTATGTCTAATCCAGTCTCCCATAACATAGTTTAAACCCATCTTCTTCTTACTGGCTTTGGACATGTCAAATCCTTTTTCCTCCTCCTCTTTTCATCAGTTTTCTATGTTGCAACAGCTGGGTAAGCTACAAAAGTACAAATGAAGCATTAACCTTGTGTGCCATTTCCAGGGGCTTTCCCCCTTTGATGAGAATACCGTTCTGCGCAGCGACTCCTGTGCCCACCATCACAGCTGTTGGGGTAGCCAAGCCTAAAGAACAGGGGCATGCAATGCTCAGCACGGTGATCGAGGTTTGAAATGCAAACCGCAGTATCAGTTCAGCTTTTGTAACGTCTTTGTTCTGATTCTGCAAGAGAGGGGGGAAAAACAAACAAACAAACAAACAAAAAACAACAAAGAGATGCATGTTTGCTGATAGAAGATAACACACATGTGCATTCTTATTCACTTCAAAAAAAAGCAACACACATTTACCCAGAAACCTCCAGGATAGGAAAACAATCTATTATTGTTACTGTAATGATAGAAAAACATCAATATTACAAGTTGTTTATGGCAGCATTTTGTGGCTTTCTTGCTGCTCAAGCACACATATGCTTCAGGACTTTCTGTTGGACACCACCTATTGAAGCAACACAGCAGAATTACCCCTTACATTAAGTGGTTTGACAGAGTGACTCTCTTTTCAGGCTCCTGGATGATTGTGTAGCTTCCTGGCCTTCCCTTCATGATTTACCAAAGGAGAACCCTACATCCAGGTGCATGGATTGCCACAGTTGCCGAGCATAGCAAATATACATCGAAAATATAAGAGATCACCTTCCTTCTAACACCAAACCCACTATCTGCCATGGAAAAGGATGTTCAAACAATATTTCAAGCATGATAGGAACAGCTCAGTTCCTTTCAATACAGTTATAGATAATGTTTATTCCAGAAGAAATACCAGTAGTTTCAGTTTGTGAGAACCCCATGCAGAAATAAGGGCTAAAAGCACAGGTATATTTATACCTGCAAATATATCTACTCTGTGTAGAAAACACCACACTGTACAAAAACAACATCAAACCCTACACACCAAAGGTACATTAATTTCATTGGGAGACTTCACTAACAACAAAATCCAACTCTTAACGAAATTACTTACAGGAAAGTATTTCTGAATGATATCAAACTTTATAAAACCAATTGTGATCCATACTAACAAGGTCACTGTAGAAATAATGATGATAAATGGAACAAAATATCCACTAAACCTATCTGCCAGTTGCTGGATAGGTGCCTACAAAAAGAAAGAGAGAGATTTGCATGTTTATGATCAAAACACAAATATGCAGAATTCATGAAAGCAATAGTCTTTATCTGATTCTTTTTTTGAAGTCTGGAAAAACAGCAGTTTGCTGAATGCGTAAATATGTCAGAATATGGGATATTTTTTCTAATTTAATCAAAATCTGTGAATAAGGCTTACTTTCTATTACTTTTACCTTTGACATCTGAGCTTCTTCCACCAATTTCACGATCTGTGCTAGGGTGGTATCGTTACCAACATGGGTTGCGTTAACAAGAACTGAGCCATGTGCATTTATAGACCCAGCGATCACCGTGCTCCCAGGCTTTTTGGTGACTGGCATGGCTTCCCCTGGAAAGAAAGAGTAAGAACAGATGTGCCAGACCAGTGCAAGCACCTCTAATGACACTGAATTTAGTCCATTAGCACACAGCACATTGCATGCTAGCAAAATCAGCATGCTGAACAATAATGACATGAAGTCACATCTTGTTTTTGTCTTCTGAAGCTATGTATAAGTGGTGTCATACTTCTATAAACCTTTTTCTGGGTTTATTTTTGCAGCAAATGCCTTAGCAGACGTCTCTGGCTCTTCCTTTTCAGCCTGCCTGAGATCTAGGGCTCTCATTCTCTGACCTCCAGAAACATAATCCCCTACAGCCTACAAATGCCAGTGCCCAGATTTTCCTAAAATAGGCCATGGTTTCTCATGCCTTCACTGGAACTTTGAGACACGTGGGAGGGGAAGTAATATTTCTGAGTATCTTGGCTAAGAAATGCATCACAAAATAAACAGCCAAATGGACAGGGTCACTGTGAGAGAAGATAGCTAATTTTGTGGCACCCAAAACACAGGCTATTAAAGTAACAGAAAAGATTTAGGATACATTTTCTGTGTATATTATGTTTATAAAAAACTGTGAATTGGCACCAGCAAAGTGCCAAAAAATCACGTAACCTGGAGACTGTGAACAAGAAGACGCAGCACAGCTCCTCAAACCACAGAATGTGGAAGTCGTGTACAACAAACAGATGGCTCAGTCACCTCTGTTTTCTGTGATTCTGCTTAGCAAATGGGCCAGAAACTAGATCTTATGCTTCATTCTTTCCTTTCCTCAACCAAAAAAAAAAAATTAGCATTACTATCCCTGCAGATAAAGCATCAGTCATCTCATTACCTTCCCAGCTTTTTATTAAATCACTTAATTAGTGAAGGAATTTGGGCAAGGCTTTATTTGATTAACTGGACAATAATCAGTTTAATCTTCAAAAGCACAACAAAGTTGATCAGTCCTCTAACAAATCCAGCAAGCTGCCTGGAAAAACACCGCACTGCTTGGTGTGGTAGTCACCAGCAACTGTAGAAGCTGGGGGTGGACGGAAATCCTACACCTTTCCCCAGAACAAGAGAGCCCGAACACCTGGATTATGAGAATCCCTCTTTGCCATTTTGCTCTGAACCTCTGAGCTATAACTTGTCCTGACCTTTTGTGAGACCAATAATGGAGGAAGAAGCTTAAATTTCCTTAATCCTAACCCTCCAGCATGCCATCCCTCAAAAGGGCCAGGAACAAACTGATCTTAAAAGGAACCTCTATGAATTTCTCCAACTGATATTTTGTACAGCCATGGGAGTTTGGACATTGTCTCCATTTCTTCCACCCTCAATTTTCAAAGACTACAAAATTTGTCTCTGCGGCAAAGCTCCTGTTCTCACGTTGTCTTTTCAAGAATCTCTACAAAACCTTTATTTTCTGTTCTTAAGGCAAGCGATGACTGGTTCTCCTAAAATTAAGGGTGTCCCCTCCTCCCTAGGCAAAGAAATACATAACTACATCAAGCAAGCCAATGACAATGTAGAAGTTACAGACCCTTTAAGTTATTTATAAAAATTACACAATCAAATAAATCCTTAATTAACAAAAAGAAATGAAATTTTCAAAAATTATGAGTAAGTCCCACGACCCTTAATGAGCCCCAAGGTGTGAGGTTTGCTTTCTCTCTCCTTGCTCACTTGGCAGTCCCTCTTGGAAGCCCTGTCTGATGCCCATGCATATAGACCCCAGTATTTCAGCTGTGTCTCCACTGCCCTTTAGAAGTTACTTCTGAAAAGGTACCACCTCTGCAAATATAATCCTGGGGAAATTGCTAACATCTCTCTGGAATAACGACAATAGTGTTTAGCTTCCATCCATCCCATTAATACATCAGTAAAAGTCACTGAATTGAGCTGAGATGCTTTGTGGTTTTTTTTTTTTTTTTTTTAAGGGTGCGTGCAGACAGGATTTAGACTGAAGCTCACAAAGCCCAGCCACAGCGTTCATTAAGCTGGGAGGTTATTCAGACAACACCTTTTGGTTTGGGGCTGTTTTCTTTTCTTGTATGAAAAAGTTACAGCAGATTTCACATCCCTGAGTAAGTTAAAAGGAAATTACCAGTAATGAGAGACTCATCTGCCATAGAACTGCCTTCAATCACCTTTCCATCCACAGGGAACTTTCCACCAGGAACAACTTTTACAATATCACCCCTCTGAACCAGTTCAACAGCTACTTGCTCCTCCCTGCAAAAGACACAAGTAGAACAAGACAGATCGTTTAGGCCAACAGCTTCAAAAGAATAATGCTTTCACATTTACTCATCAAGCCTAGGCTGAGCTTTTTTTGGTTCATGAATACCTGATGATAGAGTGGTCAGGTCCAAGAGTCACCACAGTGGCTTCCGTGGCTTGAAGAGATATAAGTTTAGCAAGAGCTTCTGAGGTCTTACTCTAAGAAACAGAGACACATGATTAAGACATACTGAGATGTATAAATGCTGATGCCTACTGAACACGATGATACATGAACTTTAAATGACCACAGTACCACAAATATCAGAAACATCTGACTCCAAAATTAATCTGAATAGTTTTATTCTATTCTCATTATAAAAGCACGGCATTTTCTGTGGAGATGAGTTACCTTTGCTATGTGTTCGAGCCATCTCCCAAGGGCAATGAATACAAACAGCATTGGAGGAGTGTCAAAGAAAGTGACAGGACTTTTCTCTGCCTTTTCAATGATGGCCACCATCAGGATCACACAGGAATACACGTACGCAATCGTCGTGGCCAGTACGATGAGCACATCCATATTGGCTGTCTTGTGCTTCAGGGATTTGTAAGCTTGTAGGTAAAAATACCATCCACCAAGAAACTGTTGGCGTAAGCGTGGACAAACTCACGTTAAGATCACAGCAGTGAAAGCAAGGAGCACATAATACCACCTATTATAATAGAATTATGAACATGCAGTAGATAAGGGAAGGGATTGCTGTCCCGTGTGAGCTATATGTTGCAACTTCAGTCAAGTCATCTACTCGGAGGTTGATTCCCTTGTCATCCCCTCACTCGCCCTTCCTTGCTCTCTGAACAGCTCTGCCAGCTAAATACCACCCTTTTGCTAGAAATGCAAAATAAACTAAGCACAGAAGTTGAAGTGATTTATCTAGAGTTACCCAACCAGTTTGCAACCAATCAGGTATTTATTTGGTTTAACATTACTTTCCCCTCTTAGAAATGCAACTGGCAAAACTGTGGCAGGAGTAAGCGCTGTGAGCAATTACAGAATTGGCATTTTGCAGAAAAGTCCTGCTTAAGTCTATGTAGGTGGTACAGAGAAGAGTGAAGGTATAATCCATTAAACCCTTCCAGTCTCCTGTCTTTATCAGATCAGATTATGTAAATGGGAGATGAATAAAAAACACCCCCCTAGGAAATATTCTGGACATACCTGAACAAAAGTGCACAGGACAAAGAAGAGAAGATTTAATATAGATAATCCAGGAATGAGATTCTGTTCCAGCACCATAGACCCATGGTGTCCGCCGTCAGGTATTAGCATATAAATCATTAGGATTAAGACAGGGATACCAAACACTAGGCTGCACAAGAAAGACTTCCTCCACCTGAAAAGTAGAAGCTGTAAATCCCCGGCCATGGCACACCCCATAATACCCAGGCCAAACACCATGATGGTGCAGAGCGAGGGTATTAGTGCTGTGCTAACACAAAGCTTCAGGATATTTGGGAAAGATCCAGCACTTCAGGACAACTTTAGTGTCTCCTACATATATAAATGTACAGAGCTTTATCTGTTAAAAACTGAGGCTAATCAAAGTAATAAAAGTATCTGAACCGAATAGCAAATCATAACATTAAATATGCTTTATACAAGGATAAGCTAAATTAACTGGGGAAAGTGAGGATGGTGAATTACAAGAGATGATCTACATGCACTCATTACTGAGAGAGGAAGAGAAATACTTACTGCTGTATTTCTTTTTTATGATCCAAGTTATGTGCATTTGGAACTCTTCTAGACACAGAAGCATGAAAGCCAATTTCCTTTTTATTAAAAGGGGAGGGAAGATGAGTTAGCTTTGATTAAACTAACGATATTACTCATAACATACTTAAATGACACTACTTTTAGAAGAAATGTCAGAAAAGGACACTGTTCCATATTTAATAAATGCCATTTTCTTATTTATTTTCAGATCCTGCCAATGTGAGATCATATATCAGCCAGGACTCAAAACATGGCCTATAAAGGACTTTTTTTTATCTATACACGGACAAAATCATGATGCAGTCAGTATCCTGGCTTCTTAGGCACAGGCAGCTCCCATAGCTGGAATTCTGCTGTCCTCATCTTCAAAGGAATTTTACACGCTTTCCTCCCCACTGGTATGAGAAACAGAAAACACCACAAAGGAAGGGAAAAATGTATACAAGCCTCTGGGCTAGTAAACCTTGCTAGCATGGATGCATTAGAACAAGTCCAGAGGAGGGCCATGAGGTAATCAGAGGGCTGGAGCACCTCTTCTATGAAGACAGGCCGAGGGAGTTGGGGTTGTTCAGCCTGGAGAAGAGAAGGCTCCAGGGAGACCTTACAGCAGCCTTCCAGTACCTAAAGGGGGCTACAGGAAAGGTGGGGAGGGACTCCTTGTCAGGGGGTGTAGTGGTAGGACAAGGGGGGAATGGTTTCAAACTAAACAGGGTAGGTTTAGATTAGATATGAGGAAGAAATTCTTCACTCAGAGGGTGGTGAGGCCCTGGCACAGGCTGCCCAGAGAAGCTGTGGATGCCCCATCCCCGGAGGTGCTCAAGGCCAGGCTGGATGGGGCTTTGGGCAACCTGGGCTGGTGGGAGGTGTCCCTGCCCACGGCAGGGGGTTGGAACTGGGTGGGCTTCCAACCCAAACCAGTCTGCGATTCTGTGATTCACCTTGTTAACAGTACAGTTCATAGATACACCTGAAGTAGAAAATGGGGACTACCAGATTCAGTTTTAACCTGCAAAGCTAACCGCAGGACAAAGCAAAGGTGCAAAAAGCCAGTTCTGCCTGACACTTAGGTGAGCTGCTGCAGTGAAACCACTCCCCGACAACCCTCAAAAAAAAAAAATTGAACTCAAGAGCTGCATTATCAGATGCTCCTGTGGCAAAATGTACTTCACAGAACTACTCTACCAGCCTGAGCAGCCTACTACTTACACATTAACCACTGCTGCCACTTCAGCTATACAGACAAAGAGCTTTTTCTGAACAAGTACTCTCAAGTATATGAGAGGAAGACAGTCTCTGCTGTTCTCCTGACTACTTTCTGTGTGTGGCTCATACAACAAGTTCTCTTCCCCTTCTGCCAAAACAAAAGAAAAAGCTTTGTCACCTTTGGCACCTGGGCCATGATAACGGCAGATTTTATGATCTCTGCGGTTACTGATAAGCCAGGATTTTTTTCCTTTACAGGCTGTATCACATCCTGTTTTGGTTTAAACAGCTTCTCTCTGAATTATTATGGGAATAAATGCCAGTGTATACAGAGATGTTTAATACTCATGGTATGAACAGGGTTTAGCTCCCTGCTGTTACAAAACTCCCTTTACAGTCTCTTCCAGTGACAAGAGAAAGTCGTAGTTTCTTCTGATGTAACAACACTTCACTGAAACAACTGGAAACTGGCGACACACGATTCCACATACAGAACAGCCAGAATGGATATAGAGACACTTACACCAGATAGAGATTTAAAAAGTCTGGGTTTTTATGATAATTTTTGGAGGGTGTTTTTAGAGCAACAGCCTGGGATGCTATGCAATTCTGTGAAGCACAGCAGCTTCACCACATAGGCAAGACCGTACACATACAGCAAACACCATACATTATCTGCAAAAGTCAGCAACACTTCCCAAATATCAGCTGTTTTATTTTCTTTTTAGCTTCAACTTATAACTGTTCATATATTATTTTTTTTTCTAAAGCCCACCTACCTCAATTATTTTTATAATGTCTCGAGGTCCTGTAATTTCAGGATCAAACTGGATGTGAGCTTTGCAAGTAGCCAGTGCAACTGAGGCGTAGAATATGCCGTTTGTTCTCATAAGTTTGGATTCAATGTTGTGAACACACGAAGCACAAGTCATCCCTGTAATCTGAAGAAAACACAATTTTAGGAACAGTTTGCAGTCTTTGAAATCAAAAGCAGCCTCTTCTCACTGTCAGTGTTAAGAAGGACCAGTACAGAAGTTAATTAGCTTTAGCATTATTGATGCAGGTTTCAGTGTTCAAGGAAGACCATTATTTTTCTTTTTAAGAAAACACTAATGACTGTTCAAACTCTGCTGGTAGTGACCCAAGCCCTCAGAATGAAGAGTTTATAAAGCTATCTTAAAGGAAACAAAGCTGAGAATATAACTGTCCACTTTTATTGTAAATTTCTGCAACCAGCTAGTTTACTGAAATTTCCTGGTAGCTTCAGTAAGAGATGTTCCCTCTTTCTGATCTATTAGCATAACTGCAGACTGTTGTTATCTTTCTTACAATAGATGTATGTCCGAGAATAAAAAGACTTTTGAAGAATCTGTCCTCAGCATGAACAATTTACTAATATTACCCAACCTTCTCAGGCCTCTTCTACAAACCCCCTGACATTCTCATCACATATTTGATGATAGACATTTCCTGTTCCATCTGTTTCATTTCCTCTTGCTAACAAAAGCCTATTTTTTACATACAACTACTAATTATTTTTTTTCAGCCCCTTTGGACAGGTCTTTCTAAGATAATTGCTGAAAAGAGAAAATCAAGTTAAGGAAAATTGGTGTCACCTGACAGAACTGACCCACTGAGGCAATAACTCTTTAAACAAAAGTGTTTATAAGAAGCTGCTTCTTCCAAAGCTGATATTTCCAAAACCAACATACAGTTTCAAGTATACATTACTTACAAGAAGCTCCACATTTCCTTCTGTTTCTGCATGATCTTCTATGACAGTAGCCTCAAAACCCAAATTCTGGATCAGCTGTGCAATTTCAAGAGGCTGTATGAACTCTGGCTTGTATTTTATCTCTGCTTTACCTGCCATCAGGGCTACCAACACTGAAACAATTCCTGTAGTGGCAATAATAAAAAAGGTTAGATAACATAGTTCCTTTGAGAGGAAGAAAAATAAAATATTACAAGTGATTTCTGATGTGGGCTGTAACAGCTTAGAGTCTTTTTATGTCTAGTGCTCTCTCTCTGCCTCCTTCTAGTGTTGTTCCCTGGTCACAGCAGCAGAGATTTTACTGAGATGTGACCATAACACAGTTCCCTTTAGCAACGACAGGAGTTGCAACGGGTACACTAGAAAAAAAAGATGAGTCTTGCTATGGTCTAATGAAACAAAAAGAAAGACCATAAGCAATTTCTACACCGTTTGCTACAAGCTCTACCCTGGACTCTGAGTTTGGAAAGCCCTAAACAAATTCCACTGCACAATGTTCGGCCTTTTATTTAAAAAAAAAAAAATCTAGACTTAAAATCAAAAAACAAAACTGACCTGAGGTGGTAGTTGTTTCCTGATTTGTTACTATTGCAGTGAGCATCACTGGGAGACTGGGTGCACAGAAATCTATAAGCAAAGCTTTCCTAAATCATGCCAACATGCATTGCAGCAGACAATACGAAGGCTCATCTGTTCATGTTCTGTATGGTCAGGGCAGAGGTAGCTCCAGAATGCAGAGTTAGAACTTAATAAGCCTGGCTGTGCCTCAACCAATTACCCAGGCACTGGAGCCACACATTTATTTGTACTTGCTTGTGCAAATGTATGCTGAAGAATAAGTTTCACATCACAAATGTGTCAGACAGCTCTGGAAGAGGTGGATTGCTCTGTAAAGCAGTAAGGTCCTGAGAACACAATGGGAACAATGTCTCTGCTCTTGTCTTGAGCCTTATTTGAAATGTCCATCATGTAACAACAGCTTCCTGTTGCAAAACAACTACGTCCATAGGTCCACCAGTGCAGCGGGATAGTTAAACAGCGACATGGTTACATTAGCACTAACAAAGAACACGAAGTCTGTGCAACCTCAAGATGTTCTACCACAGCCCCTGAATACCTCCTCCAACCACTAGACCCACCCAGACTCACGAGAGGAATGTCACATTTATTACCGTCTTCCTTCTGCAGTTTCCTTTCGATGGCAGACACGCACGACGCACAGGTCATGCCAGTGATTTGTAAAAAACACTTCTTGGCTTCACCGGGCTGGTTTGGCCCGTCGAGGTGAGGACCCTGCAGAAGAGAATCTGAGGCACGATCCTGGTGAGGAGACTCCAGAGCTTGAGGCTGCACCGCGGCATCGCTGGCGCCAGGCCGATGCTTGTGTTCTCCCGTGCCAGTATCTTGAATAAACACACAGTAAAGTGAACAAACACTAGCTAAAGCGTGATACGATGACACAAAACTACAAGCAGGCCGTATTTATCAGTCATGCAAAGTCTCAGTTGTTTGAAAGGTGATACGGCAATTATGGTTTCTTCATGGAAATGATGTAGATTGCTACTACACAGCTCTTTTTCCACTTTCAGATGGCAAATGGCTCCTTCCTATTTCAATGTCTAGACCTGACAGTTACCTCTGCTCAATAAACATCTATTGGGATCTAGAGTGTTTTCTGGGCTCCCCAGTACAAAAAAGACAGGGATCTCCTGGAAAGAGTCCAGCGGAAGGCCACAAAGATGATATGAGGCCTGGAGCAGCTTCCCTGTGAGGAAAGGCTGAGAGACCTGGGGCTGTTCAGCCTGGAGAAGAGAAGACTGAGAGGGGATCTCATCAATGTGTATAAATACCTGAAGTGTGGGAGGCAGAGGGATTTAGCCAACCTCTTTTCAGTGGTTTGTGGGGACAGGACAAGGGGCAATGGCCACAAAATGGAGCCCAGGAAGTTCCGCACCAACATGTGGAAGAACTTCTGCACGGTGAGGGTGACGGAGCACTGGGACAGGCTGCCCAGGGAGGTTTTGGAGTCTCCTTCTCTGGAGATATTCAAGGCCCATCTGGACGCCTACCTGGGCAGCCTGCTCTAAGGAACCTACATGGGCAGGGGGGTTGGACCCGATGATCTTTCGAGGTCCCTTCCAACCCCAACAATTCTGTGATTCTGATCCAGCACAGAGAACACAGCCCAGCCTCACAGTCACTTTGTCCTTGCTGCCTTCTACACAGAACTCATAGCACTTCATCTCTACCAGGGAAAAGGACGAGTTTCTCAACAGGTTTCTCTTTCTGGCACAATGTTTATCATGCAAGTACTGCAAAATGAGTAACGGGAGATTTGCAGCGCTCAGACCTCCACACACTCAGGCCCACTGTGATCATCTTTGTTCTTTGCCAGATTACAGACACCCAGTAACTAACTCTTCCAGCTGCACTCACAAACCAGATCTCTCAGGCAGAGTATTTGTATAAAGGAGCAAGAGCTGCCTCTGAATGTGTTAAACACAGGAGCTCCCCTCTTTTTCCAGAGATAGATCTGGCACTCTCCTACAAGTTCTGAAACAAATCATAATTAAATGTCATATATGGACTCCTCATTCATAGCTGTTGCATAGATTCAGAGGGATTGGACATACAAGAAAAGCTCACAGGAGTGGGGATATTGGGATTAAACCAACTCATTCCAGGTAAACTACATCTGTATCTGAAAGGAAATCTGTTCTGAGCTGAAGCAAGTAAATATTGCTGCTTTTGAAATTCACCAGAGAGATTACACACCATAGCAACTTCTTAAACATTGGGCACATGTATGAAGTGTACAAACTGTGCTGCAGCTGACATGTAAAAGCACTGCCTGCTTCCCACCAAAGGGTACATGTAAATGCATCTCGGCACTTACTTTGCTGAAAGCAAGGCTTAGCTCTTGGATAAAGTACTCAAGAATAAAAATCAACAGATTAGGACACAGTTACCTGTTAGCACAGACGCATCAA
Organism: Aythya marila; assembly: GCF_965140915.1. Taxonomy (NCBI): domain Eukaryota; kingdom Metazoa; phylum Chordata; class Aves; order Anseriformes; family Anatidae; genus Aythya; species Aythya marila. Next base: position 27,668,844 of record NC_139042.1, on the reverse strand, counting down.
ACCCCATGTCTTCTATGGCAGCTCTCAAGTCTTCTCCATTTGTGACAGCTGGATCATAACGTATGGTCCCAGTCTTGCCAGCTAAAGAAACTGCTACGTGCTGCACACCTTGTCTCTGCGATATCGTCCCTTCTATGGACTGCACACAGGAATTGCAGGTCATACCATCGATCCTAATAACAGCCGTGCACGTCGTGTCGTCCAGCGGCTCTCCAGCGAGACCACACGGCAAAGCAGGCGGTGGAGATGGTTGGTTATTTGCTTCTGAATCATTAGGGAGGCGCACTTTAAAGTTTCCAGGTGGAAGGGACTCAATAGCTCGCTGCAGAGCTGACAGGGTAATTAAATTTGGGCTGTACCGTACAACAGCACATTTACGCTCCAAAGACACGTTAATACTTTGCACGCCTGGAAGAGAGGATATGTTTCCTTCGATGTTTCTGACACAGGACTTGCAGTGCATGCCTTCTATCTGCACAGCCACGGTCGCTGTGCCACCCATCCTGGCAGCCTGTGGCTCCAACCCATCACTCTCAAGACTCGCCGGTGTCTCCTTGGGGTCTGCGCTCTGCAGGCGCCCAAGATCAAGCACACTGAGCTTCAAAGGTGCTGATTTACTCTTAATGGTGCAGTCGTACCCCAGGCTGCTGATATGGCTCTTGAGTTCCTCGGGCTGAATGATGTAAGGCTGGTAAGCAATGATTGCCTCCTGGTTAGCGAGCGACACCTTGATTTTTGCCACACCATGCAGCTTCTTCATCTTTCCCTCGATGCTGGTGACACAGGACTGGCACGTCATGCCTTCTATCCGAAGCTTTATTACCGCTTCCCTCGAGCACGGTAAACTTACAGATGCCGGTGTCAACCTCTTTTCTGCGACATTAGCGTCAAAACCCATGTCATGAATTTCCTGGCAAATCTGTTCCGGGCTTATTTCTGACTGCAGGTACTTTACTAGGGCATTATTCTGTTCAAGGGAGACTTTAATGCTCACGACGCCCTTCACCTTGGAAATTCGTCCTTCTACTGACTGCACGCAGGACTGGCAAGTCATCCCCACAACCCTGACTGCAACAGTGCGCTCCTGGGAAGATGGCGAGGGCAGGGTTTCAAAGCTCTCCTCGTAGCCCATGTTGTCAAAAGCAAAATGCTGTTTCATTGTAGGTTCCAGTGCACAGCTAGGAGGGGAATCAGTGTCGGACAAAGCCTAAAGAGAAAAATAAAACACATGTACCTTTATCACTTTAAAAGCAGCAATATTCTTCATAAGCCCTCAAAGCAGTCTACTTCCACTGAAATGTTTCATGATGTTAACTTACACTTTGACTACACTACCAGTTAGCTATGCAGTATGAATCAGGCCTCTGACACTTCCCTTGAGCAGCAATTTTAGAAATACCCACATTTCCAACCCAATCATTTATAACTTGTGTGCTCCTGCCGTGCAGCCCAAGCTCTGCTCTTCACAGCAGACTGCCACCAGCACAAAGGGTCACAGGAGAGCGCACACTGAACATCTCTCCACAGACATCAGAAGCCAACATTTTGGCCAAGCCACTACCAAAACAAAATAATATGCCAACAGAAAACAGATTCAGGAATTGCTGGAGCCTGAAACCAGGCAGGACCAGTTGCATGATACCTGCAGCACCATAGGTGTACACACAAGGGTCTGGATTGTCTACAAATATACAGATCTTAGAATTTAAAATCTACTCACAAAGATTTTAAAAAGACATATGTATGCAGATGCTTCCACTATAGTTTAGTTTCACCTTCCTCGCTGTGAGGTACCTAACAAAGATCAGATATTGAGCTCCAAGAGCTCGCTGCTTTGATCCAACACCAATTTTCCAAATGTCACAGCCATTACTGGAGGAGATTAGCCTGAAGTGGATTATCCATCAGTCAAATCATGGCCCACAATACTGCAATTCTACAGTTCAGTGCACTCAATCCAATTGAAAAATGCAATATTAATCAAAATTATAAAGCCGATGCTTCTCATGAAAGAGGTAATGAGAGCACAACTCTCCGTCATCAAAGGACATCACTGACACCAAGCAATGGGGAGGACTTAGAAGGGGAGGGACAAGCCCAAGATCTTCAGGTTTCATGGAAAGAACTTCTTGTTTGGGACTTAAGGGAAATTTATCTCCTAAAGATTTGGATGGAAGCTGTGACAAATCTATTAACTTGCTTGTGAAGGGCTCTCCACTGCTTAATAACACAATACGCGTCTTCTTTCTACTAAAGAGAAAAAAAACACAAAACTTTCTCCTCAGTACAGCAGCACAAACAAGAAGCATTTAGGCTGCTTATTAACACTAGACTGCTCCCAGTTCATTTCACGCAGCATTCAAAATTCATTAACTTGATTTTGTTTCATGCTTAGAGAGCTTGGGAATAATGATGTCTGGGTCACGACCAAAACGGCAAAAATTAAAACTAAGAAATTTGCTTTCAGTCTTCTCTGTACTGTATTTATTAGAACTGGAGGAGAATACTCCCTGGGAAAACAGAAGTGCTGGTAAACAGACAGAGGCCACCGCTTCAGTCACACGTCCATGCAGCACTCCTCTGAATCTCACCTTCAGGTGAAGGCAGAAATGGGTTTCCTGATGAGCCCATCGCCTCCTGCTCTACACAACAGTTCCCTGAGCCTTTGCCATGGACATTTATGGAGGCCTCTAAATAAAAACTGAAAGTAATCGAGTCTTCAGGCTTGACTCCCGTTAGTGGTACAAGCTCAGTTCACAGCACCACAGCAGGGCTGAGGCTGTCAGGGAGCTCTGGAGGCCCCGTCCACAAGCTCTGCTCCAGCAGGGCCCCCAGCGCAGGGTGCCCAGGGCCCCGTGCAGGCGCCTTGTGCCGCTCTGCCAGGAGGAGCCCCCACAGCCTCTCTGGGCAGCCTGGGCCAGTGCTCAGCCGCCCGCCCAGCACAGAAGTGCTGCCTGGTGCTCAGAGGGAGCCTCCTGCCTGCCCCTTGGTGCCCACTGCCCCTGGCCTGGCGCTGGGCACCCCTGAACAGAGCCTGGCTGCGGCCTCTTTGCCCCCTCCCTGCGGGGATTCCCAGCCCTGGGGGAGATCCCCCTGAGCCTCCTCTTCTGCAGGCTGAGCAGTCCCAGCTCTCCCGGCCTCTGCTCACAGGAGAGGTGCTGCAGGCCCTTCGTCATCTTTGTGGCCCTCTGCTGGGCTCTCTCCAGTGTGTCCATGTCTCTCTTGTACTGGGGGGCCCAGAACCAGACCCAGCACTCCAGGTGTGGCCTCACCAGCACTGAGCAGAAGGGAAGGATCACCTCCCTCAACCTGCTGGCAATTCCACCTAATCCAGCCCAGAGCCATCAGTCTTCTTAGCAGCAAGGATCATGTTCAGCTTGGTGTCCACCAGGACTCCTGCTTTAATGTCACCAGGTCCAGCACAACCTGGTCGGGCATGACCTCAAGATAACTAATAATAAGTGAGGCAGCCCCTCACTATCCTGGCATGAGCCCACCCTCTGTGCCCCCTTCCCTCTCTGCTTGTAGCCTCAAGGCTACACTCCAGAGATGCTGGGGAAGAGTTATGTGCATATTTTAGCTCCTGTGTCCCTTTTACTCCTGCACACCTGGCAGTCCCTCTCTCCTTGCACTTTCCTCGCCAGAAGTTACTGAAATCCTCAACGTAAATGTAAAGATGCAGCCAGCCCCCCCCCCCTTCAAAACAAAATACAAATGATTAATGGTCCCTATTTAAGTGCAGAAAAGACAATTCCATGCTTATTTCTTATTTGTGCCCTCACAGTTTAAAAATAATACGGCATCATATATGGGGAAGAAAACCTGTTTGAAAAGGAAGACTGTCTCTCACAGACTTTATTTCAAATGCTGCATAACCTTAAACATTCGTTTTTGTTCATGTCTACTTGGAGAAGCCTATTTCAATACTGTCCTTTGTCTCCTCTTCCCTATCTCCAGCTCCCATGAGATTTTGGTCACAGGGAGAAGCTCTTATCTTCACGAACACCCAGCAAAGCAAAAAGCCTCATGCGTGCTACAGGAGCTCGCTGCATGCATTTGCTTTTCCTCGTACAAAGGCATTTGTGTTCCTCATTCTTTGATGAAACTGAGGAAGAGCGGGGCGAGACACACAGCCTCCTCACCTGCTCCTATCCAACATGCTTCTGGGAGCAACCTGCAGACGGAAAACAGGCAGCACCACAGCTCTTGGGTCCTTCTCTGCATCTCCCCTACCCCACGCTCACTAAGCATCTCCATTTTCCTATGTGCCTACTGAAATAAAAGTGATTCAAATTAAATGAAGTGATTAAAGGGTATTTACTGGCACACAGTCTTCAGAAAAACATAAAAGCAAGGACTGATTTTACTATTTCGATGTATTTTTAGTCATAGGAACATCAAAACTTGGCCATCAATTGATATTTTGGATTAAAAGATGCACCAGCATTTAGAAGAATAGGCACTATTTTGTTCATTATTTGACAAAAACTGGCATTTGTGCTCTGCAAGAGAAAACATCCTTACACACATTTTTTTTTTATTAAAAAGAACAAAAATAAAGGGGAGTAGATGTAAATACATAAATATATATATATGAATGCCCTTTAAAAAAAAATCTAAATAATTTGAGAATCTCCCCCCCTCCAAAAAACAAACAAAAATTTGTACATATTCAAATGCAGTATCTAGAAAGTCTTCAGTATTTTTTTCTGTTTTAAAAAATGCTCCCAGGAGAAGGAGCATAGCCCTATCTATGGGCATATCTATGCGAAGGGGTGTTTCTACACCAGATGAGAGGAAAACAGCAGGTTCACGTAAGGAGCTGGCCAGCAGGCATGCAGAAATGTGCACATTCCTACATACAGCATGTAGTCTTCACACACTAAGTTTCAAAAGAGGGTTTCTTGGTAGCAGCTAACAGCTGTACATTAAATGGCACCTAGGAGACTATCAGAGACACCACCTCCAACACAGCCCAAGCTGGGACAGCCAGGTAACATCACCAGGGCCAAAGTCACCACGCAAAGCTCACCACCACAAAGAAAACGGCATCTGGTTAATCCTGGTGCCTGACACTTACCAGGGATCACCCCTCCTGCTTGCTTCTGCCCAGAAATCTGAATGAATCAAAGAAAAGTCATCTGTCTGCGTGTCTGAATCTCAGCAAACTGGCTGCAGTGACCAACGCTTTTTGCCTAACATGCCAAAGGAGGCCTGCTTACTTTTAAGGGGACGTGTACACAAGGTCTGTTTGCTCTACGGGACTCCGGCATATTTTTACAATGACTATGTGAAAATTATGTAAATAATGAAAACATGAAATTAGGACAATTATTTCCCTCCCCTGTTTTGCACATAAAAGTTGCCACTCAAAAAAAAAAACAAAACAGAGGGAGGATCTGGGCTGAAAACTAAGAAAATCTCATGAAAGTTGAGCTGTGAAGATCGTTTAAGCAACAGCCCTTAAATAGAAAAATGATTTTTAAAGAAGGGAAAAAAGTTAAATGGGGACCTATTGGAAGAAAAGCAGCAATAGTTGGAGATGGCTTTAAAGGAAATGCCAGAGGTGAAACTATTCCCATCTACAGCAGGCAGCTCTGACCAAGCAGCATCTGAAACCATGAGTAAGTCTGATCCCAGCTCCCAGGACAAGGATTTCAGAACAAACCCATCGGTGTCAAGAGCTGCCCTCCTTGCTGTCTCAGGCAGGAATCGAGTCTCTGTGGCTGCCCTGGAGAAAATCTGGGCCTGGGGGCAGCAGGAAGAGGCCAGAGGCTCTGTTCCCCTGGCAGGAAGATCATTGAACAAGAACATGCCGCGGGGCTGGAATAACTTCTTGGGAGAGCAAGGAGGTGGAGCAGAGCAGGGTGACACTGCTGGATTGGGAGTGCCCAAGTCTCGAGTCACAGCATGATGTGCAGCAATTTGCCCTGTGGTGTCCACAGGTCGGTGGCAGGTCCAGGGGAAGAGGCGGCTGCTGCCCATGGCCTGTGCAGCTGGCGGGGCAAAATGGCCCTCAGAAGCCCAGGCTAACCAACATCCCCAAAAACGAGCTGCTTCTTTTGGGTACTCCCGTTCAGAAGTACAAAGGCCAAGGGTTCAACACAGTGGTGAAGGGCTACAGAATACACCAGAGGAAAACTGCTTAAGTGGATGAAAAAAAAGACAACAAAAACCCACACAGCACTGGGCAAGGCCCTCCCTCACACATGGTGACCAGCACGTGTCACCTTGTCTTCCCTTTCCCCCTCACCTCCCCTGCCAGGGAGGTGCAGCCACCTCCCAAATGCTGGTGTAAAACCCTCAGTCTCCCAAATGTGACACCAACTTTCATATCCTAAAGTTCAAGAACCTCATCACGATGCCAGGCAGTTAGCTGGCAGGGAAACGGGACTCGGCCCACTGAGCAAATTCCCCTCTGATTCTCCCCATCTTCTTGCCCACAAATGCCAGATCTCAGCCTCTCACCTGGTGTCTCTGAAGGTTTTGAGCTGCTCTCTCCCCCACACATCCGCAGGCTGAAACCAGCTATTGCCCTCCTCCCTTGAAGTGCACAACTGCCGAAGAATTACCTTATCTGTCACTGCTTTACCTTCCCTGCTTTGCTCTTTCACAAGCTGCTGATTCACGGCTTTGGATTCAGGCAGGCAGTAACGCACAACCGAAAAGCCACATACTAGTAATTAAATACTTCAGATGTTTTCCCAGTTTGTTATAGGCTGCCAGCAAACAACAAAATGAGGACAGAACAGCCTTGGGAACGTCAAAGGTCCAGACTCTTCAATTTCACGCCTCTAACAGCGTCATTTCTGAGTGGGCCGGAGGCAGAAATTCAGCTCTCATCCTCCTGAACAAATCTCAGCTCAGCCCGTCCATCCATCTTGTCAGCACATTCTGTTTAGCTGCATCAGGTCATAAATGGTTGGTCTTCCTCCCCTCTTCCCCCTCCATGCCTCAGGGAGATCAACATGTGAAGCCCTACTAGTGTCAGTATCTAGTTCTGACACAGCTTATGTGCTTGCACCCAGTGTTACTGAAATGATACCCATATATGCCATATTTATTAAGCCCTAGAGAACTAAAAAAGTGTTTTTAAACTAAAGAGAGCTATATAAACCATACTAGGTTCAGTGAGAAAGAGGAAAGCCTTGTCATAAATGGATAGTTTCTAATGTAGAATTAAAGCAAAACTCCTTGTGGTGTTCTTCACTGCTCCGATATGAGCAACCCAATATATTCCAGCAAACTGAATACAGAAAAGAGATCTTTTGGCAGAACAAAGTAATTTATGTCATGACTGCTTTGTAGCAAACATTTATAGTGTGAGAAGTAGAGACAGGCAAAGCCTTCACATATAGTTGGCCTGCTCTCGCTGTTGTTTCATCCCAGTCTGACACTAATTATTTAAGCCATTCTAATATACGCATTTTCAAAGAACACTTTATTTATTCTGACAGGTTGTTTTCCTTAAACATCCACTGATCCAAATTACATTATTATAATTTGTAATATAAACTTTTAAACAGCAAAACCTCTTATTTAAGTAATAAACCTCATAAAGTTTTTATCAGCGCTTATCTTTCTAAACCTCTTTTCCATAGCAGCCAACCTCCAAAACTACAACTCTGAATTACAAACGAAATAAAATGTTGCCACAGGTATATTATCGAGAATTTCTGTTAGTATCCACTTACTAGTTATAAATAAACTACTTACCTACAATTATGACCTCTTAAAGTTTCTAGAATTCCAGGGAATAACACAGCACTAGCTGATGTCAAACTACTCAAGCAGTCACAGCTCAAGAGGAGAAATGTTTCCTCAGTAAGAATCACCACTCCGTATTACTAGAGGTGGAGCTGGAAAAATGCTCATTAGCTAATATAGCATACCTCATTATTAACATTTGCTTTCAAAGATTAATTTCAGAGGCTCTCAAGAGGACTTGGCATTTCTGTACTACTTGTTACAGGACACAGATGCATGCTGGGGATGGAAATAATTTAGATAAAGAAGGTTTGAGCACATTAATATACAACCCATGTCCAACATGCTTGGTTTAAAATTCTCCAGTTCGGCAACATCTCTTCCCTCCCAACACAAGCAACAGCTCACTGACCTGTCTTTCAATTGTATTGACTTCTGGCATCCCCATGGAGTTACTTTGCAAAACTTTCTCTTCTTTCTGCAAGTTACTGCTTGCTTCTACCGGAGATCCTGCTCTGGGTTTTTCACCGATAATCAGTAGTTCAGGCACATCACGAGCTGCCTGCCGCTTACGAATAGACACCAGCGTTATGTTTTTGTTGTTTAAAGTAGCTAAGCAGGACAGTTCCCTTCTTATTTTACTCTCCCCTTTCCTCTCCATTATCTTTGCAGGCTTTAAATATTGCAACGCCAAAGGAAAGCTTTAGGAGAGCAGTTAGGCAGCGTGCCTTATCAGCAACTCTTCTTTCAGCTGCAACGGCCTGGGGAGCTCTGCCCGTCTCATCAGCGTGCTCATTAGGCATTCCTAATGAAATCCCAGATGTAACCTGTGATCTTTGTGTACGCTGCACTCAGCTACCTCCTTGGCCTGCCAGCCCAAACGCTCCCCACCAATTGGCAGCCCTCGCGCTTACCAAACCGCAGTCAGCGCCGCTCGGCTTTGCGCACGGCGTCGCGGGCAGCTCAGCCAAGGCTGCCTTTCACAAGCTGCTCAAACATGACCTGTGTGCAGCCAGCCGGTGCATAATTAACTCAGACACCCAGGCATTAGCTCCTTGTGGCCACGGGCACAACCGCAGCTCCTGCAAAGGGCAACGCTGCTACTCCGCTTCCCTTTTCCGTGAAGTGACCTGGGATTTTTTGGATTTTTATCCAGGAAATGGTCCCCTCTAACACTTTAAGCATGCTTATGATAGCTAAAATTCCTAGGCTGAAGGTCTTTCATTTATTTAGGGCACAAGGACAGTCGTTCCTGGTTTCAAAAGGGAAAAGAAAAAGACTGAGTGCAAAACTGACGCCTTTTAAAGCGCAGCTCTTTACCATCCCCAAGCTTAACTAAAAATAAACAAACAAACAGAAAGCTAAACCAGCAATTAATGCCATGAAGAAGAGAAAAAAAGAAAAACTAAAATAAAAAAAAAAAAGTATTCCCTCTGGCAAACCCCTTAGATCCTTTCATCAGTTCCAGGAATGTCTAATTAGACAGCCATACGATAGGCACCATCGCTAGAAGTGTTTAGAGCCAAGCTGGATGCATTTCCCTGGGGCTGCCTGCCCCAAATTCACAGCACTGTTCTAACCTGGCGAGTGGGACCTCGAGTTCCCTGAGTGTCCAGCAGTGCAGTCCACTTCTAAAGGCACCCCTAAACAGGCACCTAAAGACTGGCCATGAAGGGAAACTACACCATATAGTCAGTGTGCCAGCAAATCACATCCCCCGACTATGCACTGACCTCACTGTGCAGGCAAGCCTTAAAATAATTACTTTATTTTTTTATCAGAAATGCTTGGATTTGAAAAGAAAATAAATCACTAAATGTACTCCCATGCAGAGACCAGCATGCAGGATTGAAGTCTCGGCACAGCTCAGTCACGGCAAAGAAACCTGAGGACACACATGGCACTCCAGCTGTCTGGCAGGACGAAGTCACATTCCTTTTACTTTTTTCCCTTGACATCTCTCACACCCCTGCTCACACCACGCAACAGTTGAGAGTTCAGAATCCTCTTTAGAAAAGGAAGGTCTTCTGCCAACGAAATGAAAACCAAAATACCATCATAGCATGACTGTGTGTCACTGCCTTAATACACAAGAACAGGGATAACATTAAACTGGAAAAAGAAAAGTGAATTTGAAAACGTTTTGAGAAATGACACTTCAAAAGAGCTTTACAAGCATGTGATGATGCCAGTACAATTTAGGACGGGTTCAAGAGAAGCTTCGTTAGCTACGAGGTCAGTGAGGGAACACCCTACAGAAGCTCCCTCTCCGCTCCCTGTTCTCTCCCAAGTGACTGCAGAGACCCAACCCATATAATGTTTCCAAAAAAAAGGAAAGAGGTCAGGAAAAAATCACTCCCATGTTAACAAAGCCAGGTGACCATCCTTGGGACCGTGCCTGGGAGGTGGGCTCCCCAAGCAGTTTGTCAGGTGCCCAGCTGGCAGCGTGGAGGTGGCTCTCAGAGGAGCCTCTAGCAGGGTCACGTACGGTATTACCTTAGCTCAGAAGTGGGGGCTGGAAACCATCACAGGCTGCTGGCTTTTACTCAAAAGGAACCTTCCCTTTTCCAGACTCTTCAGATCTTAAATACTAATAGTTTTACCACCACACTACAAGGCGTAAAGCATCTGTTCTGCATTTATCAATAAAACTGGTTAAAAAGGCAGCTGACTTCAGTTGGGACACTTTTCTTAAAAGTTGCCTTTAATTCTTCAAAATATTTCACCTTTCTGACTTTAACTGGCTTTGAAACAACAAACTGAAAATCCTACAGTTTGACTTATGTGAAATATAATTGATATTTAACTACCACATCTTCAAGTACTAGGGCTACATCTACTCATTAAAGACACACACTCAAGCTAAGAGTCTATTTTTTGTCTTTCTAAGGCAAACCAACGCTCCGATCCCAAATCAAAGATACTAAGAAACTCAGCTCTGAGCACTAGAGCTAATTTCTGTTCCAAATAATGGAAAATTCAAATTCTAGAATATCTTAGGGAACACAAATTGCAGTTTCTGGCCAGCTCTAAGGTAAAAACTCAGTCCACTCACCTCAGACAGTATCTTTATTATTCAAAATAGCCCAAACCCCTACCTGGCACGTTGCTACAAGTGACTAATATTCATGAGATATCATGTGATGAAGCTTGCTGTCTGAGGTTCACCCTAGGTTGAGGTTTAACTTCAGCTGAAGGAATAAAGAGATATTTAGTAAGTCTTCTCCCCGCCTCCTCTCGTCCATCCAACTTCTGAGAAATTCTAAGGTAAAAATCTCTTTGCTTGTTCCTAGTAGTGGAAACAAGTTCTTACTTAATGCCCTCACGGTCCTCCTCCTTCAGCAGTGCTGAATGCTGACTTGGAGCTGGAGGAGAAGCACACCAGGCTGTGTTTTGAACACCTTTACCATGTATTTATATATAAATATATATATACGCTTTTATGAGGTATTTACCTACATTAAGAAGAATTATTTTGCTGAGAGGAGAGGACAGTTTCCTATAGCTCTTCAGGTGAACGGGGTATAAGATGTATTTCAACACAGCTGACTGATGTGGAGCATCACATTTAGTGGGCTCCAGCAGAGATCCGTGGCAATGGTGACTGAAACCCATGCAGCTGAGTAACCAGCAGCAGCTCTTGGACAAGCACTGCCATTCACAAAGCAGAAACACCCAGGCATCTTGTAAAACAAAACCCAATTTCAAAGTACCTTAACAGAGCAGGCTGTAAGCTCAGAGGCCCTGCCCAATCCCACTCTCTCCACAACTCTTGTGGCCCAGGAGCCAGTTCAGAGGGATGCGAGGTAGCACCCTGAGGGCAGCTACATCTGCTGGAGGAGCAAGGCAGCTGCTTGGAGTTACCCACCCAAATTGTTTTCCCCATTCCGGCTCCATTAATTGCCCCTTTGGAGCTGATGCTAACTGTGTCAGCTGCTAACATTTTACTGAGGGCTGAAGGAAGGAAGGAGCTGTTGCCTGTCTCACCTGGTAACAACAAGGTGCCCTGGTTGGAGGCTAGATGTTGCACAGCTGAGGAGCTTTACCAGGAAAAAATCACTCAGGAGTGGTAGGATGGGATTTAGATGGCAAATACAAAATCTGGCTGCTGCTTTTGCAGCTCTGCTAATGCTGGAGGAGATATTTTCATTGTCATTCAAGAAAATACAGAACATACCAAGAAGATTAAATCCCTTTGACTTAAAGCTCATAAAACTCAGCTCATAAAACATGTTTTCCCCTTTATGCTACTTGCTACCACCAGAGAACGTATTAAACCCACAAAAAGTACACGTCTTTGTGTAAATTACACTTCCTGGGTGCATTCATCCCTGGCTTTATAGGATGACTTGTCCTGTGCCTAATCCCCCTGCCTCCTTGTCCAAAGCAAGCATGTTAAAATGTTCTTAACAATGCCTCGAAAGATGAGAAGCTTGGGAGCAAGTTAAAAATCAGTGGCCTGGAGGTAAGGGGGTCATATTGCCTTCACCTGACGGGCAGACAAGAGGAACTGGTTCAGATACCTGAACAGCATAAAGTGTAAAGACAGGCTTCAGTATTTACACTAAACTAGAAAGCCAGTCTGCCTTTGAATGTAAAAATAACACTTTTCTACTCTCCTCATCAGATGCAAAGCTCCTACAAACATTACAACCCAGCCAGAGTGTGAAACCCAACGATTTCTCCTCCCTCTGCACCCTCTTTAAGCCAAAAGAGGAGTACTGATTAAATGTGTGCACCACTTCTTCAAGCAAGCCCCTGCTCTTGCCCAGCAGCCACTTTCGGCCGGCCGAAGCAACAGCTGCAGCTGAAAGCTCAACAGAAGCTTGCTCACATTCATGGTGCACAGCCACGTCCTTGACTCTTCTGAACTGACACTGTTATTACAGGAGAAAAAAAAAAAAAGAAAGAAAAAAAGACCTTTTTATAATTTAAGAGGGAAAAAACTAGTCAACTTTCCCTCTTCAATGGCATTTGCTTGCAGTTTTGAGCCATGAAATGAGAAAGACACCTCCTTGGCTACAATGTCCTAGGAAGGCTGGCAGCCATCAGATATTTCTATTGGGTCAATGGTATTCAGATTCCTCTCAACAGGTAAGGAAGCGTGATCACACGTAATAGCATTTCTCAGGCTGTAAGGAGAAAAAGGAAACCTTTCAAAACTCTGAAAAACAAGGAATCAAATTCCTACCTGCCATGAATAAAATTGCTTAAGAGTTGATGACCTCATTGCAAATCAGATCAGCTCAGACTTTGGCTCCAGCTTTTCAGGAAGCAGACTCAATCTTCTCTAAATATTTAAAAACGGTTGTTTGCTCTCAACCGGCAGGACTCGGCGGTGAATCTCTTTTGTGGCAGGACCCAAAACCGCAGCCTCATTTTTTCACTCCGCGGCTCCTTCACGACCGCAAATTGTGTGGACTTGGTACTTTGTCTGCTTTTAGCAGCGTTGATTTCAGCATGATCATTTCTGTTATCTGTATTTATACTGCAGGAATTTGTTTTCAAGTGCCTGGAAACTACCAGGCTGATCATATTACCCCCGGAAAAGGCACACCTTTTGGGTCAGAGTGCAAAGAACAGTTGCCATCGGGCTGAATTAATTCCAGTCCCGCTCCCCAGCAACATTCAGTCGTGTAGCAGGCGTGTGGCACCTCGTCGGGTGGAGGTGGCACGAGTGTGGCAGAACTACAAACCCAGGATTTGCACTGCTGTGCTCCCACTGCTCTCCATTCTGATGTTGTCTGTGCTGCACCCAGCTCAGAGCCGGGGTTTGGTTGTAAAATTCAAGCAAAAGCCTTTCTCAACTCCACCCAGAGAAAAAGAACCTGCATTTTTTCCACCTCGACTGCAATATTTTAAATAGAGCTTGAGAATGGATAACACTACAAAAGGAGCAATTTTCGAAGGCTAATTTGAGACGACAAGAAGACCTGTTTAGTACCCGTGAACTGTATCAGTCACTGCTAAAGATCATAGCTTTTGCCAGCTCGCTTGGCTCTCTACATTTAGAAATAAGCCTCAAGTTCTCAATTCTAGTTTTGTTTCGTAAATATCCTAGATTTTTTTGTGGGTTTTTAAAAATACCTTCTACATTTGTTTGGAATAAATACTGAGTCTCTGAACTGTGATTTAAGTAACTGGGAAGACTGAGGGGTTTATTGTTTTGTTTTGTTTTGAAGTAAGCTACTGTTGACCTTGTTGCAGGTCCTCTCAAATCTTCAATTAATTTTTCCCCTGTACAGATCAGGAATGTAAGCCTACATCTTCAGTGCCATTCATCTCTATTAACATCCTCTAAATCTGTCCCTGACGGTGGAGCCCACAATTTAATGTACTTATTAGTTCCTTCCCAGCACTTATTTCCAGTCCTTCTTGTGGTCACGTTTGACAGGCTGAGATTTCAGCTTGATGAGCCGCCTGACACTGTGTAAAGAACACAAAGCACATCATATTTGTAAAGCATTAATAAAATAAAGGAAAGGAGAGGGAGAGGGGATAAGAAACCAACTTGGATTTGAGCCTGTATTTCTGGTTCTGCAGCTGGCGTTTAATCCCAAGTCCAACTGCTCAGCCTTTGAATAGGAGCTCGTTTCATCACCTTCACTTCAAGAAAGAAGTGAAAAGAACCAAGAACGAAGAAAGAACCATCCCTGTGGGCTGGTTGCTGTTACTGGGTAGAGAAACACAAGAGGGTTTGGGGACCTCTCAGACCCCAGGTGACCCTGCTGGCAGGGGATCATGATGACAGGGCTGCAGTGTGACCCGGACAGCCTGCCTGTGAGGCCGGGGCTCTGCCACAGCCCAGCCAGGCCAGCACAGGGGCCCTGCTCGTTTTGGAGCCTCCCACACTGCAGCTCTGCCCTTGGGCAGCTTTTTCTCCCCGACCTGGAGATCAGAGAGCTGCCAGCCCTCTGTCTGGCTCCCTGCGTCCCGGCAGGCGAGAAGCGAAGAGGGCAACTTCTGATGAGGACACTACAGGCACACAGGGGCATCGGGAGGTCCAAACCATAACACGTGAGCTGCTGTTTAGCTAACCTATTTACGCTGTCCTCCTGCAAAACTCCTGTTTGCTCTTCAGGGCCAGGAGCAGCACTGCACTGCCCAGGTCTAATGCCCGGCGTGAGCGTGCTGCCAGCTCGCGGTCAGCAGCCCCAGGCAGGGAGGTCACGGCTCCTATCAGTGGACAATTTGTGCTTCCACAGGTGACCATGAGAACACGTAGCCTTGGCCTCGATAGAGCGACGCTGACCCGCTGCAGAGGCTCATAGACACTATGAGGGAAGATCAAGATGAAGAGGTGCTTGCTGTTACTTTTTTTTCTGCTGGAATATCTGATAATTCTGTAATTATCTGATGATAATTCCATCAAGTGGCGGCCTATGAGACACAGCGAGGAAGAACAGAGGTGGAAAAGTCATAGATAATGTGGCACTGAGGGAGGGATGTCACACAGCAAGGCAACCGCTACTGATTTTAAGCTCTCTCTTCAACTCAAACACATGCTTCAAAAAACATCTGAAGGAAACAGCAACGGAGCAAACCTCTTTCTGTTTACAAAAAAAAAAAATGTATCTGAAAGATGTAACACCTGGACTGAAAGGCGCAGTTAAAACCCTGCTTTGAAATGCGCACAGCGTTTCTCAGGTTGTTTTCCGTGGTATATGCACTTGGCTCTTCAAAACTGCCTGTGGAAGTGGTGCTTATTGACTGCGTGAGCACCCAGAGGAAACTGAACATGTTTGAGTCCTAAAAAAAATAAAAGAGCTCCTGGGAGCTCGTTTTGTGACACAAAACGCTTTCAGACAGCGAGATGGATGGTGTTCCCAGCTCTCAGCCACCTTGTCATTTCCAGGGTTCACCTCAGTCTGCTCTACAGAAAAAGGATGTTTCCTCCAAGGACACTTTTAGGCAAAACTGATGTGTTCTGCAGCTCGGTGTAAAAGAAGGTAACCGTCCTGGGAGTTGCCAGGCAACCTGCTGAGATTTATTCACTGCCCTCAATTCCTAGGAAGCAGAGATGCCAATCCATGGAAATTCAGGGTCAATTGATTTATTATTCCCTCCTCTTACCTCTGCTCGTTGAAAGAAAAGGTGCCGCGTCAGGGAAGGACTTTTAAGCAGCCCTAGTTCACTCCCCAGAAGAGAATCTCTGAATCTGCGCCATGGGAAAATTGCCACCCCTTCAAACTTCCTTTATCCCCAGCACAGAAAAAGGTCAGAGGAGGTGGCAAGGCACAGTGCCTGCATTACTCCTGTAATTCTCTTCTGTCCCGCTCGGCAGCCAGTTTCTGGCTATTTTCTCTTCCCTGATCCGTGCCAACGAGCCAGACATGAGCACAGAATGCAAATCCTGACTCGTCCTGGATCCGCATGAAACAGTTTGGGTTTGCACCCAAACAGTTCTCCCCCCTGCCCCCTGAACCAGGCAGAGGGACGTGCACACAAACGCATGTGCACAAACACATCCTGAACAAGCCAGGGCAGGGTATTAGTTCTTCAGTCTGTGAACCCTTTAAGGTCTGATGATAGGGCTGAAAAGATAAATAAATAGCGACTCAGTGAAGCTGTGCATCTTCCTGAGTGGTTTCATAGTTGATTTAAACACATGTAAGTTGATTGTTGATTTTCTTTTCAGTTGATAAGTTTCATAGATGAATTTTAACAGATGTAATTTAAGGTACTGCTGTGAGAGAGAGGATCCTTCACGATCTCCTTCACATCCTGACTAGGTGCATATGGCCACAGAGACATTAATATCTGCGTAAATGGGGGAGGAAAGAGATGGGGGGTTAGGTCTGCTATCACAGACACTCAGAAATGCTCACGGCCCCTCAGGAACCCAAAACTTCCAGCTGGAAAGGCTGGGACTTAAAGTGAACCACTGTATCCCTTTGCAAGCTCAGGGATGTCACTGGTAGGGCTACGACAGTTACCAGCTCATTTCTGCCTGTGCTCTGAGTTGCTGGAACGTTTCCTTCACCTGCCCTGAAAATGTCAGACATTTTTCCTGCTGCTGGCTGTTTAGGAGAACTGACAGGAGGCCATGGGAAGTTAAAACACTGGCCCAATGTACAGAACTGAACTCCAACAGTGGAATCGATTTGTTTTCCTACACAGTCCTTGTCCAGCTGGGACAACTTGTGTGAAAATAATTTTCTATTAATCAAAACCAGTGGGTTCCAGCAGCTGGAAGTTTCCTGGTGATGCAAATAAAGGTATTTCATAGGAACTCTTGCAAAAATTCTCTGTAGATTCAAGCTGCTTAATACTTAATGTTTTTGCAATTCTCCATTGCTTCTGTCAAAAAAAAATTTTAAAAAGGGCAGTTTTTGCTCACAAACACACAGTGCAGGCATCCACGCCCTGGAACATCTAGCTAAAAAGCAAAGCTGACAGAAAAACAAAATCCTAGAATTGTTTGTAGTTAGCAACTTTAATATTATAACGTATCAGTAAAAACAACCCCATGGTGTTTTGCCCTAAATGTATATATGCCACAATTTATTTCCAATACTTGTTTTTTTGCTTCATGGATGTTCAGTACAACTTTATTTCTGCCTCCTGTTACTATGCAACGAAGAACATTTCACAACATTTCACAACCTAACATAACAAACGTGCAAAAAAAAAGGAGAAACTTACTGTGTGTACGAACGATACAAGACTCCTCCTGCTAAAAACAGTCCCCAGCATTTTGGCAGCTACGAGAGAGAAACTTGTATGAGAAACGCGGTACCACACAGGGTGTACTCCAGAAAGAAAGTAACCGACTGTACAAGAAGGTATAAAAAAAACACATGACTGTCATATGAATATCCTTACACAATATTAATCCAGTTTCTTTGTGTTTATTACTTGCCAGTGGTCTTATTTTAGCAACTTTCTTGTATGTGGAGCACTCACTATGAATGAGAGTTACAAAAATGTACTTAAAAACTACCTCCAATGCCTCACAGGCTTGAGGAGAATGCACTGTGAGTGGATTCTGCTGTTTGTTTTGAACACTGCTTACTTGTTTGCACTGATCTTCCTTCAGAGTGAGGACCTTAATCAGGAAAGCAATTAAAACAGGACAAAAGTGCTTACAGAGGCTGCAAAAGATGAAAAACTCGGTACATCTCTGAGCAGGTGAGAACAAAGCCAACGTCATGACAAGGCTCGTTTCATTTCTTTGGCCTGTCAGCCACGTGGAATTTCTACAGACAAGATGTTTAATAGCATTCCCCCTGCTGGAGCAGGAATGCTAAAGGCAGCTCAGCACTGCTCTTGCTGACGTTATTGGCAATACCTTAAACATATTCACCCAGTATCTGCTGCTACGTATGCATTAAGGTGGGGAAGTTGTGAAGTGATGACAACCCAGTTAGTCTGCGCTGGATATTCACACATTAAAGGCATCCTTTGCAGTCTGTAAGGCTGTCAGCAACATGGCTTTCACAGTGCTCACATCAAAAGCTGAATACCCTGTGATTAAAAAAAAAAAAAAAAAAAAAGCTAACAAAATAAAAACTTTGGAAGTTTTAATACAGCTTGTCTTTAATTACCACTATAAGGACTACAGAAAAAATAGAACAGATCAGCAGAGCAGAGGAGCAGAGCACCTCTCCTGTGAGCAGAGGCCGGGAGAGCTGGGACTGCTCAGCCTGGAGAAGAGGAGGCTCAGGGGGATCTCCCCCAGGGCTGGGAATCCCCGCAGGGAGGGGGCAAAGAGGCCGCAGCCAGGCTCTGCTCAGGGGTGCCCAGCGCCAGGCCAGGGGCAGTGGGCATCAAGGGGCAGGCAGGAGGCTCCCTCTGAGCACCAGGCAGCACTTCTGTGCTGGGCGGGCGGCTGAGCGCTGACATGGTGTTTCCTGGATTATTCCACATGGAAGTACCCGTCAAGAAATAAGTGCACATTATAAGAAAAAGGGCCATGAAGTTTCAAAAAAATAATAATAAATCATCAGAGAGAGCTTCTCCTGCCAAAACAACTCCTCTGGCCTATCTGTTGTTTGCCTTGGGAGCAAAAGCAAGACACAAACAGTTCTATGAATACTTTGCTCTTGAACTGTCACCAGGAAAATTACGTGACTGTAGAGGCTTTGTAGCGCTAAAGCTGGCCAGTTGATCTGCATCCGTGCAAAAATTTCAATTTTTCTGGGAAGTGCCAGACCGACGTCCCACAGTGGCGATGCTGTGCACAAAGCATGCCTGGCTGTCCGGCTCCCTGAACAAACTCTGAGGCTCTCCCTGCTGGAAAAGTTCACGCACTGCAAATTCAGTTTGCTGCTACATGGCAGCTGTTTCTGCTGTGCCTGCGGAGATCAGTCTTTTTCTTCCATTTGCCAAAATGCACAAACATATGCATTCCTTAACAGGAGATTTTGGGAACTCACAAAAAAGTGATTATACCATTTCAGGAAAAGCAAAATATTTTGTTGGGCTCAAGCTAAAACATGCTCCCGACACTTAGGAATCCCTGAAGAAATGATACGCCTTGTGCTGGGAGCTCTGTGGGATCAATCCTCACTTCTCCTCCCCACTACCACTAACCTTGCAATGAGCCTTGACTGGAAAGAACAAGTTTCACTTTTCTAGCCATATGAAGGCAAAGGTGTCTGATGACTGAACAGCAAGTTAAATTCAAAACACGGCATCTGCCATGTATGGCTCTGGCAACAAAATGGTATGTAGATGGCTACCTCTTTTTTTACTTGCTAATCAGAACTCATTCAGTCTCATCTTAATTAAGCTGTGGCTAACTTGTGATCCATCAGTTTCATAAATAAACTCAGTCTAAGACTCATACCTTCCAAGGGAGTGGCCATAAGCTCCTTTTCAAGTCCTTTTCAGTGGAGAGACACACAATTTTCATCATCTAAAACAGACCGGACTGCTTGCTCCCTAGAAGAACCATGCCTCTTCTCTGAACCCGGGCAGTTAGCTTCAAATGTTGACATTGCAAGAAATGTGTCTCAAGTTGAGAGGTGTGAATCCAGCACAGGTCCCTTCTGCAAACATCTGACATGCTTCTCAGGCAGCTGGTCTGTTGGGGAAGAGGAGAAGATTAAGGGGGAGAAACCAGTGACTGTTGCACCCAACGTATGCGAACTGTTGGGTCAGAAATGAAATGTCACGTCACTCTTGCTGGCCTTCCCAATACAACTGTTCCAATGTAACTGCTCAAATAAAGGCCCTTGAAAAAAGTACAGTCCTACTACAACCTTAACTTTCAGGGTTTGACTTGTTCCCAACTTTGATCCCCACGTGGAGGCTCCCTGTAAGCACCAATTAATCATTACTTACACTCAGCTCTTCCCACTTCCACCACAGCAGAGGCTTTGTCTCTTGGCTTCAGACTGTAGCAATGGCTGAATAAACTCTGGGCCCTACAACATTTGCTGATCAGGAAGCCACTAGGAGGACCTTTACAAGCATCCCAAACAGCCCCAAGACCTCAAAACGCACCAAGGGCTATGACATGGAAGAGAGCGCTTCAGCCTCAACAAGACTGAAAAATCAGGGTTTGGGAGAGGTAGCGCATGTTTGCAATACCTTCAAATTTTGGATAGATCAGCTCTGTGAGAGGCTGGAGACAGACTTATCTGCATCAGATATGCCCCATAATTTTAAGGAGATGATGGGAAGAGAAGTAAATGCCTACCTACATGACAGCAGATCAATGTTAGAACTACAGAATCGCTAAGGTTAGACAAGCCCTCCAAGATCACCTGGTCCAACCATCCCCTACCACCAGTGTCACCCACTCAACCATGTCCTCAAGCACCACGTCCAGCCTCTCCTTGAACACCCCCAGGGACGGTGACTCCACCACCTCCCTGGGCAACCCGTCCCAGTGCCTGACTGCTCTTTCTGAGCAGAAATGTCTCCTCATCGCCAACCTGAACCTCTCCTGGCACAACTTGAGGCCATTCCCCCTGGTCCTGTCACTGGTTACCTTTGAGAAGAGGCCAACACCCAGCTCCCCACCCCTTCCCTTCAGGTTCTGGCAGCCAGGACCACACTGTGTAAACACTCCCCCTCACCTAGCTCTCGGCAGCCTCACCCCGCACACGGTGAGGGGACACACGCTGGGTTTCTCACCCCGCTCCCCGGGCGGCCATTTTAGGCGCTGCACGACGCAGCAGCAACAGCAGCAGCGTTTGGAAAAGCAGCACAGCCCAGCTCATCCCTACACCGCCCCTCCGGCGTGTGAGTATCCCTCAGTGGGGACAAAACGGAAGGGGAGGTAAAATGGGAGGTAAAAACCCGAGATCCAGCAGCACCCCCGCGGGCCCCACAAGCAGCACCCCCTCCCGTTGCCCCCACCACCCCCCTCTGCCTTTTTTTCCCTCCCCTCAGGCTCCCATTCTATGCCCCGCCTCCCTGCCTGTCCATCTCCCGCGGGGAGCCAATGGGAGAGAGGCACCGCCCGCTTGGCCCCGCCCCCGGGACTGCCTTCTCTTCCGTCAGGACGCCACAAGATGGTGGCGGGCGGGACGGGCAGGTAGGGGGGGAGGGGGTCGTGGCTCCTCTGAGGGGAGTGGGGCCCGGGCCGGGGCCGCCCTCAGCCACCTGAGAGACGGGAGCCCGGGGAGGGGAATGGCGGGGTGCTGGGCCCTGTCCTGAGGGCAGGCAGAGCCGCTCTGCGTTAATGCAGGGCCTCACGGGGCCAGCTCGGCTGAGGGAGGCTCTAAAAAGGCTGTTTAAGGGCTGTTTGCCGCTTTGCAGCCTTTATATGCCTTCTATATATCTTTATGTGCCTTTATGTGGTGCGTATGTGGGTGTATATCCTATAATATAACGTCTGTGTATGTCAGCTTATCGCCCTGATAATATGTATACCACATATATGTGCACAAATATCTACTATTAATAATACAGAATTGATAATTGGAAAAAAAAATCCCCAAACAACCTACTTTTGTCATACTTGTTGAAATGAGCCACCGATATCAACGATCTAACTCCAGTTATCGCCCCATAAGCCCATCTCTCTACAGAATCACCTAGGTTGGAAGAGACCTCAAGATCATCGAGTCCAACCTCTGACCTAACGCTAGCAGTCCCCACTAAACCATATCACTCAGTTCTAGATCTAAATGTCTTTTAAAGACATCCAGGGATGGTGACTCCACCACTTCCCTGGGCAGCCCATCCCAATGCCTCACAACCCTTTCCATGAAGAAGTTTTTCCCAATACCCAACCTAAACCTCCCCTGGCGCAACTTTAGCCCATTCCCCCTCATCCTGTCACCGCACTGTGTCTCTTCTATGCAACAATTAATTATTGAACTCCTCGGTTTAACGCTTTCTGACTCGTTTCAGGTTGCTGTGCTCGCTGCTGGTGCCGGCGTTGTTTCTGAGCGGCGTTCTGTGCCTGTGCGTGGCGGTGCTGCTGTGGGGCGCGCGGCTCTGGCTGCAGGCGAGGAAGCGGCGGCTCGGCCCGGCGGGGAGGGACGGGCAGCGACCCGTGCTGGTGGGGTTTTTTCACCCCTACTGCAACGCAGGAGGTGGAGGGGAGAGGGTCTTGTGGTGTGCCATAAGGACGCTCCAGAAAAAGTAAGCACACGTCTGTCAAATACCACGTTTCACGCTCAGCTTCTTGAGGTGTTCTTTATGCAAATTGTGTTGTTTTTGCATATTTAAATGGGTATCGTTAATGTACGGGCCCTAAAGGTTTTTTTTAGATCTCTGTTTCACCTGGTTGCACCTTCTGGCTTCAGCACTCTGCCTGGATTTTATTCTGTCCTCTGTCTTCTGCACAGCTGCAGCACCTGTCACTTCTTTCCTCCTAGGCCAAACCCCTCCTCTTGCATCATTTTTTTTGGTACCAGTATGGGACTTTTAGGGACACATCAGTTACCTGTACACAGGTTCTAGTTTTGATACTCACCTCTTGTTGCAAGAGACAAAGTTAATATCTGAAGTGGACATTAGCACGGACACAACCCCTGGCTTTGCACAGCCTTCTGAATTTTGCAGCCTTCTGCATTTTGTTCATGCTGTACTCTAGATGGACATCTCCTAACATAGCGCAAGGCACTCTTAAGTCTGATATTGATTAATACTGAGCTCCTTTATCTTGTACTCTAAAAAAAAAACACAGTCTTCATCCATCATGCTTTACTGTAGATCAGAAAAAAATAAAATAGAAATATAAGGGAAAGAATTCATAGAATCAGTTTAGTTAAATCAAAATCATTTCAGAGCTAGGCCAGATGTTTGTTTTGTGCATACTTTCGTATTAATTTTGAATGAATAATGTTTTAGTTCCATGTTACAAAATTTGATGAGAACTTGTGAAATTCTTTTTCTTTACTCTTACAGGTACAAAAACATAACGTGTGTTGTTTACACTGGTGACAGAGATGCCACTGCAGAAGAAATAGTAGAAGGTGCTTTCAGAAGATTCAACATTAAATTAACTCATCCCGTGAAGTTTGTGTTTCTAGAAAAACGCTACCTCGTGGAAGCTTCTCTTTATCCTCACTTCACTTTGCTGGGACAAAGCTTAGGCTCTGTGTTCCTTGGCTGGGAAGCTCTTCTGAAGTGTGTTCCTGACATTTATATTGACTCGATGGGTTACGCCTTCACGCTCCCCCTCTTTAAGTATTTAGGAGGCTGTCGCGTGGGGTGTTACGTGCACTATCCCACCATCAGCACCGATATGCTGTCAGTGGTCAGGAACCAGGACACCAGGTTTAACAACGCAGCCTTCATCACAAACAACCCGCTCATCAGCAAATTCAAACTCGTCTACTACTACTTGTTCGCGTTCTTGTACGGGTTGGTGGGTTCCTGCAGCGACGTGGTTATGGTTAATTCCTCCTGGACGCTCAACCACATCCTTTCCATCTGGAGAACTGGGGCTTGCACTAGCGTGGTGTATCCGCCGTGCGACGTTCAGACCTTCCTGGATATTCCTCTGGAAGAGGAAAAGAGCACTGCTGAATGTTCCATCGTCTCCATCAGCCAGTTCAGGCCTGAGAAAGATCATCCTCTGCAAATCAGAGCCTTCGCCAAGCTGCTGAAAGAGAAGAGACCGGGGCAGCAGCCATCACTCAAGCTTATTTTAATCGGAGGCTGCCGTAACCAGCAAGATGAGGAGCGTGTAAATAACCTGAAACGTCTCTGTGAAGAGCTGGGGGTTAGTGCCAACGTGATATTCAGAGTAAACATTCCCTTCGAAGAGTTAAAGAAACACCTGGCCGAGGCCACCATCGGCCTGCACACCATGTGGAACGAGCACTTTGGGATCGGTCAGTATCTCTGCTCATTTTTCAGCTGCTTGTCTTAGAGGTTAGAACACAGCTGGGGAGGGTTTCACCGTGTGGCTAAGACTCTTTGGGGTAGTGTCTGAGCACGGAGGCGTGCACAGCAAGCAGCTGCCCAAGGCCCTGGTGGTGATCTTGCAGAGGTAGAGCTGTCTGTACCCTGCGGCGCCTCAGAAGGCTGTAGCAACTGCTACAGAATAGAAATAATGATTTCTGAGATTTGAGCCCCCATAAAAGCTTATCCCCCCCAAAAAAAAGCGATACGGTTGCACTGTGCTTTTGAATTTCAGCACGATTTGACAATAATCTCCAATGGATTTATACCTTTATGAAATCTAAAACTTTAGAGCATAATCTACAATGGGTAATATTTGAGCTAGTGGAACTTAATAAAAATCAAATCAGCACTGAGAACAATCAGTAATTAAAGTGATTGAGCTCTTACTTGGAACCACAGAGGAAGGATTGATGTATATATTGTGTGCTATTCCTATCTTGCTGCTTCTAACTGAGCAAAACTTTCTGTCAAATAGCCATCTCATTAAAGTTTCTACCATTAAGAATACAAACGCTGTGATAATTTGGCAGGACAAACGTGCAGATCTTGTCAGAAGCTGTAAAGATGTGTTTATTTGCAAAACATTGAGCTTCTGCTTGAATATCATCCAACTGATACGAGTCCAATCAGCCTTTCTCTCAGATTATCTTTCTAAATCTTAAAAACATTCAATCTGACTGAGAAAATGAATGCAGCTATGTTCAGCTCTGTTTTGTAATTATTTTTTGCAGCTGCCACTAAGCCACAAAAGCAGGTTTGTTTTCAGTCCAGCTTTGCAGTGTTCTGCCACAGAACTACTTTCTGTCCTCATCTTTACATTCATTTTGGGATCTAGCTCTTTATCACCATATAATGTATCTCTTATAGATCACGTGTGCTACAAGAACCCCAAATTAACCAGTTACATCTGATTTCTAGTTTCAATTTTATGTTTAAGGGAAACTTATTTCAGTTACATTTACGCCGTATTTTTCAAACTGATGTAAAACTCCAGCCTGTAGTAACTTCTAGGAGAGTTTTATTGCAGTTTTAAATTTGCAGTGCACAGTCAGAAGCTGAAGTCTGTGATGTCCCCATTCACATCGGCATGTTTTGTATCTTTCACAGGAGTGGTTGAATGCATGGCAGCTGGCACAGTTATCCTGGCTCACAATTCTGGAGGCCCCAAATTAGATATTGTGGTACCCTATGAAGGACGTATTACAGGCTTCCTAGCAGAAAACGAGGACAATTACGCTGAGAAAATGGCTTATATCCTTTCTTTGGCTCCTGAAAAAAGGTTGGAGATCAGAGAAAATGCTCGCCGCTCTGTGTACAGGTTTTCTGACCGGCATTTTGAAGAGACATTCCTACTATCTGTGGAGCCATTATTTAAATAAATGTGCGTGAATAAAAATGCGTATGAGTAAAACTGTCTTTTTATATTTGACCAGGTATGACCTGTACATGTAAATATACGTAATTTATGATTCCTGGGTCCCATTCAATAAAGAGTTTTTTTTTCTTTCTGTCAGGATATCTGCTTTATGTAATAGAAATCTTTTGCTGGGAAATACTTCACTGGGAAATAAATGCATCTGAAAATGTTGTGTTGACTCTGTGACAGTACGCTGTCATGTGTACAGTACAGTGAGCTGCAAAACCTTCTGAATTCACAGTGCTTTCCTGGGTAACAGAGCTACATCTATAAAATCTTTTAATATTTTGTTTTCAGTGAGTCTCTACACATTTCATGATTCTTTACCTACTTTTAAATCAGTGTTCTTGTTTGATTGCTTTTGTACCCAGAAGTTTTTGTTTTTTTCTAGCAGTTAATTAGCTGGTTCTCAATTGGGCTTGAATGAGATTTCATCACCTACAGCGATTCCTCTAGATCAATCCTATGGTATTTGCTTGCTTGCTTTTTTGCTACACATAATAATTGCACTTGTCTATCCTCCTCACATTAGCTATTACCTTGTGTCCTTTTACAGTAGGATAAGTGGTATTTTTCTAGCCCTATTCTGAAGTTTTCTGTTCCTTGGGAATAGAAGGGTCTAGATTAGAGAACACAATTAGATGGTATGCAAATAAGAACTTTGAAGCTCTAAGCTACTGCTCATTATAAAAGAGAAGAAAGTAAACATATTAAAAACATCTGCTTTCACAGCAAAAGTGGAGACTTTGAGCCATCACAGCAGTATTTTATGTTGCATAGCAAACTAAGAAGTGCAGAACGCTACTGAAATCACTTCAGAATGTGTTTTTTTTCCCCTTTATTTAAACTTCATCTGAATTAATGACACTGTTTGGAAGAACTCATTGTTCAACCATTGGAACCCTGTTCTATGTTAGGAACTGGGGAACACGTGATTCTCATGGTGCTAGTAAAACGTTTTACTCCTACGGTATAAAACTGCTCAATAGTTGGAAGTACTGTGTGCAGTCTGTGCTATGCAAATTAAACTATTGGAATTACAAAGCTTCATTAGTGGTACTCAGATTATTGGAAGCTGTTAAAGCTTCTTAAAACAGGATGTTGATCTATCTACAGAAATAAAATACAGAGTAGGAAACGTGATACAAAAATGGTTAAAGAGTATGCAGTCAGAAATTTGTCCAAACAAGTGTTGTCAGAGATGTCCCAGGTAGTTTAGAACAAGAAAGAAAAGTGCATTTTAATCTGGATCACAGTTTTTCAAATAGTAGACATCTAAAATTAGCCTGATTATTTTTTTCCTTCTAAAAAAATGGCAAAAACCCTTTCAATTTTAATTGTTTTTTAAGTGTTGAAAAGTAGTTGGTTTACTTGGCATTTGATGTCAGCTACCTGTTTTTTTCTAATTTTGTCACTTCTGCGGTTAAAATTTCAGGGATATTAATGGTCTGAAACAGTAACCATGCTGGTACTCTATGTAGCTGTTGCTTCTTGCTTGACTTTTTAATTATTTGTGTCAATACTAAGTGACTCACAGTTATTTTCTAAATCATCATTAGCTTTTCCAAACAGTTTGCTAGGTAAGCTCATCTTTTCTTCATGTGTTTGACCTCTATTTATTGAAAGCATAGAAGACTCTATGGTTCTCTCTGTTGGAGCAGTTACCACTTTTTCCAGAGATTCTTCCAGATCACGTCTCAGTTCGTCTTCAGAATCTTCAAAATTCCTGAAAATTTGAAACAAAGTTTTATTAATTCTATGTATCTGTTACAAGCATTTCTAGTTAAAAGCCTTCAAGATTTTTTTTAATGTGTTGTAAAGAATATGCAAACCACACACAAAATATGAACTGCTTCTTCACCCATCTCTGATTGTTTACCTATATTTATAAGGTAAAAAAAAAAAAAACAGTTGCAGAGCCATGTTAACAATTCTGCATAACATTTTTAATGTCAGCATTGGCATTTGACAAATTAGAGAATTGAAAATCAGATCAGCAGACTGTAAAACAATTTGTCTTCATTTATGAATTTAAAAGAACTGAGGAGAAAAGCTTTAGGCAATGCATCCAGTCATTTCATGTGTATAGCTTTTTCTGTTGAAGTGCTTGACTTACGTGTCCTCATCATCTGATCTTGGCTCAAGTCTGCCATCATCAACAGCAACACTGGAGCATGATTCTGAGTCATTTTCCTTGCTTTCTTTTGGTGACAGGGTTAATTGCCCTTCTGGAAAGGGAGAGAACATTCCTTTATTTGTATTACACATGTATTATAATAATTATATATATAAAATATAAATTATTATATATAAAATAATTATAAAGGTGTATGTAAAGTAATAGAAAATAAGTAAATGCTCGATTTTTTTTCCCCAGTGACCAACGATGTAAGTACCGTGCATAACTGACTTGATCACACGTGTTTTAGTCAGTGGTTTATAACTTCTGTTCAGTGGAACCTCACATGTTTGTAGGCTGTAACCACAAAACTATAAAGGGTAAGAAAAGACAAATCTGATGCTGGTAGATTCAAGTTCCTAATCCACGGACCTGCACTTTCAGTGGAAAACTTAAGGGACTACTGTTTGGGAAAGACTGAAAATTGCTGCTTGAAGTGATATAGTATAAACTCACTTTAGGATAGAATAAAGCTTGTGGTTTGATATTGTATAAAAACTTACTTTAGGATAGAATAGAACTTGTGATTAAAAGTTAGCAAGGACAAAGTAAACAACATCTTGTTATCTGTAGACCTTCTGTTACGTTTAAGCATTTTGTTATTTGAAAACACCCCATTATCCGTTAACACTCAGTCAGGCTAAGACTTGAGATAACTTGAGTCAACTGTCTGTTATGTCTTGTTAACTGAGACATCCTGTTATCCGCCGACCCCCCAGTTAAACTGAAAGACAACTCAGCATTTTTACAGCCTGGAAAACAACTGATTAAGAAAGTGCATTACGAGGAAGACCTACGGCCTTCCTCCCAAAGACCACTGCCCACATCCTGGAGACCCTGGCCCACAATTCTTGGAAGGCTTTGCGCAAGCGCAAGGACTGATAAGCTGATTAGCATACGAAGCGAGGGTAGGCGGGGTTAGGTAATGAATATGTATAGGTGCTGATTGAATATTCATTGTTTCGCTGTATAAATACGAGATAGTTTGTCACTTCAAACATGCACGATAGGCGGAAGGATCCCCCGTGCATCCAGCGCTGCAATAAAGAATATACCACTTAAGGAAATTCGGATTTGATCTTTAAATCAATTTGGCACCCCAGATGGGACAACCTCTCTGCCGGTCCGCAGGACCCGCTGGGGACAGGACTTCCTAGGGTACCCCCGGGATTTCCCGGAGGGACTCCTCGACTCACCGGATCACTGCGGAGGCAGACAAGGACCCCATCATTGTAAGTGAGTATATTCTTTATTCTGGTTTGGTTTTCTGGTAGACCGGTCGTCTGGAACTGTCCGATAAGTCGGAAGGTGATCTGCAGGACAGTGTTTGGTATATACTTTGTGGATAATACCACAAGTATATCTGGGGACCTTGATGTCCATCTGGATCTGGAACTGTCTGTAAGTCGGAAGGTGATCTTCTGCAAGGCAGTATTTGGTATATACTTTGTGGTAAGAACCATAAGTATATTTGGGGACCTTAAGGAAAGAGCTCGCTTTAAGGTCCATCTGGAATTGTGTTGCCTATTTTGGTTTTCTGACTCATGGATTGTGTTATTTAACTCTGGTTATTGTTACTGCGATTTTGGCTATTTTCTTGGTGATAATAATAAGTTTTGTGACGTTGTTATAAGAAAGATATCGTTACAGTGTTACATATTTCGGTTTTCTGACCTATGGCATGTGGAATTTGACTCTGATTATTGTTATTGTGACTTTGGCAATATCTCCTGGTAATAATAGTAGTTTTGTGACATTGCTATTGAAAGATACCTGCGTGCCCACATTTTTGTAAGTGATACATATATTCTGAAATTGTGAATTAGAAAATGGGGGGGCGAGAAAGCAGTGAAATTCCTAAGAAAAGTGCATTGGGCTGTATTTTAAGTCATTGGAAAGATATAGGAGGGGTCCCGGGTGGAGGTGAAAATAAGAAAACTCTGATAAAATATTGTAATCAGTGGTGGCCTCTTTACAAATTAGAAGAAGGAGAAAAATGGCCCAGAAATGGGACTTTGAATTATAACACTCTATTGCAATTAATGTTATTTTTAAGGAGGGAAGGAAAGTGGGATGAAGTCTCATATGCGGATATGTTTTTTACTCTGAGAAACCACACAGAATGGCAGAAGGAGTGTGGCATTAATCTGGCTCCACAAGACCCTTTAATCTTATCAATTGAAAAGGATATGAGGAGGAATGGAGCGGGGAAGATAAGGAGGTGTTGCTCGGCATGTAGCATTGGGCAGAGATGTTTAAAATTAAATGAGCCAGAGGAAAGGATGGAAGATTATATTTTGCCACCTATGACTGGTGATGTACGTACTGGAATAGAAGTTGAAAAAGTAGAAAATGACATAGAATCTAAGGGGTTTACTCCGATAACTGCTCGTACACGGAGTAAATTAGGACCGATAATCCAAGCCCCTCTGCGGCAGGCTATGGGAGCTAACGGACCTGCTAGAATTAAAGTACCCTTCACAACTAATGAACTAGACTCTTGGAAAGAGGCAGTGACAGGGTATCGAGATGATCCAGAGGCGGTGGCTAAAAGGTTTGAATTGATTGTGAAAAACTTAGACCCGGATTGGAGGGATATAGAGATAATGTTGGCTGCATTATCAGAAACTGAAAAACAGTTAATAGTTAAAGCTGCTAGAACGCTGGTACAAAGCCAGGTAGCCTCAGGAATTCTGCCCGGCACAGTGGAAGTACATGTGCCTAGGGCGGATCCTAATTGGGATTATAATGATGAGAATGATTATAGGATGCTAAAACGATATCAAGAATGGATTAGGATTGCTTTAGAAAATGCGATACCAAAGTCTGTGAATTGGTCAAGACTATATACAATAAAACAGGGAATCTCAGAAACCCCGTCAGAATTTCTTGAAAGGCTGAGGGCGGCAATGCAGAAGTTTACCACTATAGACCCTTCCTCAGAGGAGGGTAGACTTCAGTTAGTATCTCTATTTTTAGGTCAATCAGCAGAAGATATTAGAAGAAAGCTTCAGAAAATGAAGGAACCAGATGTAAGGGATTTAGAAAGATTAATAGAAGAAGCCTGGAGGGTGTTTAGAAATCGCGAGGGGAATGAAAGACAAAAGTTAGGTGAAACAATTGCAACTGCCACTGTGGCAGCCCTGCGAAAACAGGAAGAGCCTCTTCGAGGCAGGGGAAGGGGGGGAAGGATGATGCGATCCTCTTTGCGGGCTGAGCAGTGTGCCTATTGTAAAGGGGTAGGACATTGGAAAAATGAATGCCCGAAGCGGCAAGAGGGAAACAAGCTAGTAATGATTACGAACCAATGAGGGGGACCGGGGGACTCTACCCTAGCAGATCCACTGGTTAAACTTAAGCTAGGGAAATTGGAACAGGAGATGGAATTTTTAATAGACACGGGAGCTTCTTACTCAGTGCTGAACCAGAAACTAATACCAGAAGATAAAGACTTTGTGACTGTGATGGGAGCCACTGGCCAACAGGAAAAAGCCTTTTTCTTAAAACCATTGAAATATAAATTGGGAAAACAAATGGGAATACATAGATTTTTATACCTGCCTGGATCTCCAAAATCTCTATTAGGTCGAGATTTGTTAGAACAATTAGAAGCAGAAATTATCTTTGAAAAGGGGAAAATGGAATTAAGGATAGGAGAAGAACAACTAATAAATGTGTTAAGCTTGGCACTAATACAAACAGACCCTAAAAGTGAAATACCCTTGGAGATCATAAATCAAGTATATCCAGGAGTTTGGGCCACTGAAGTTCCTGGAAGAGCTAAAAATGTGACCCCAATAATTATTAAATTAAAGCCAGGAGAGAAACCTGTTAAGGTTAAGCAATATCCTTTAAGGATAGAAGATAGGAAAGGAATTAAAGAGATAATTGATAGATTTATACAGTATGGATTATTGATTGAATGCGAATCAGAATACAATACACCCATATTGCCAATTAAAAAGGCAGATGGAAAAAGATATAGGCTAGTTCAGGATCTGAGGGCCATAAATAAGATCACTGAGGATATACATCCAGTAGTGGCAAACCCTTATACTTTGCTGACTAAATTAAGGAATAGTCAAGTCTGGTTTACCGTACTGGATTTAAAAGATGCCTTCTTCTGCCTACCTTTAGCCACTGAAAGCCAAAACCTATTTGCCTTTGAATGGGAAAACCCTGACTCAGGCAGAAAGACACAGTTAACGTGGACAGTGCTACCACAAGGATTCAAGAATAGCCCCACTATTTTTGGAAACCAATTAGCAAAGGAACTTGAAACTTGGATACCTCCGGACACTGAAGGGGCTTTGTTACAATACGTAGATGATCTCTTAATAGCTACCGAGACTAAAGAGAGTTGTATTCAATGGACTATAAGTCTCCTTAATTTTCTGGGTTTAAATGGATATCGAGTCTCTCAACAGAAAGTCCAGCTGGTTCAACAACACGTGACCTACTTGGGATTTGGAATTTCGGGAGGTCAGCGAGAACTAGGAACTGAACGTAAGGAAGTCATTTGCCGGACTCCAGAACCCCAAACGGTAAAGGAGCTACGAACCTTTCTAGGAATGACAGGTTGGTGTCGCCTTTGGATTTATAATTATGGACTAATGGTAAAGCCTCTATATGAATTGATAAAGATTAACCAGTCAAAGTTAGTCTGGACTGGAGAAGCACGAAACGCCTTTAAACAACTTAAACGAGAATTGATGCAAGCTCCGGCTTTGGGATTACCGGATCTCTCGAAACCCTTTTGGTTGTTTTCTCATGAGAGACAAGGGATAGCTTTGGGAGTACTAGCACAAAGACTGGGTCCCTATAAACGAGCAGTAGCTTACTTCTCTAAACAACTAGATGAAGTAAGTAAAGGATGGCCCGGATGCCTTCGAGCTGTTGCAGCTGTTGTTATCAATATACAAGAAGCTCGGAAGTTTACAATGGGACAGAAAATGACAGTGTTAGTCTCCCATACGGTCTCAACAGTTTTGGAACAAAAAGGAAATCATTGGCTTTCACCACAAAGATTTTTAAAATATCAAGCAATATTAGTAGAACAAGATGATGTGGAAATTGTGGTCACTAACATCGTAAATCCAGCTTCTTTCCTTAGCGGAACTCTGGATGAACCTATAACTCATGATTGTATAGAAACAATGGAGACTGTGTATTCTAGTCGACCCGATCTTAAGGAAGAACCTTTAGAAGATGCTGATGAATCTTGGTATACTGATGGGAGCAGCTTTGTAAAACAAGGACAACGTAAGGCAGGATATGCTGTTACAACTGCTCAACAGGTAATCGAGTCTAAACCATTACCCCCTGGGACATCCGCCCAGAAAGCAGAGATAATTGCTCTTACACGAGCACTGGAACTGGCAGCAGGAAGGAAAATAAATATTTGGACAGACTCTAAATATGCATTCGGCGTGGTACATGCTCATGGAGCAATTTGGAAAGAACGTGGATTGTTGACTGCCCAGGGAAAACAGATAAAACATGCTGAAGAGATTTTAAGATTGTTAGAGGCAGTAAAACAACCAGAAAAGGTAGCTATCATGCATTGTCGGGGACACCAAAAGGGGAATGCTGATTTTGAAATTGGAAATCGATTGGCAGATCAGGAGGCTAAACGGGCAGCTGAAATAATTGAGGTGAAGGCATTGTCTTTGATACCAGACGGTAAAATCCAAACTATGTACAGGAACCAAAAACCAAATTATACAAAAGAAGACTTAAAATTAATTGAAGATTTGAAAGGTAAAAAGAAACCAGATGGATGGGTATATTTAAAAGATAACCGCGTGATAATACCCTCTAATTTGATATGGCCCATAGTTCTTACAGAACATAATAAAACACACTGGGGAGCTGACACATTGCATAAGAGCATGAGTCAGACATTAGTGGGACGAAATTTATACACAACAATAAAACAAGTAACTCAACAATGTAGCATCTGTTTACGTAACAACCCCAATACTAAGAATAGAATAAAATTTGGAATAATTGGTAAAGGAAATTATCCAGGACAACAGTGGCAAATTGATTTTTCAGAACTCCCTAGAAAAGGGGGGTATCGTTATTTACTGGTTTTGACTGACACGTTTTCTGGATGGCCTGAAGCTTTTCCCTGTCGAACAAATAAAGCAAGAGAAGTGGTTAAAGTCTTGTTAAATGAAATAATACCACGCTACGGGATTCCAGTAGCAATGTCTTCTGATAGAGGTTCACATTTTTGTGCACAAGTGGTGCAACAGATAAGTAAGATCTTAAAGATAGATTGGCAACTGCATACTCCTTATAGACCACAGGCAAGTGGACAGGTAGAAAAAATGAACCATTTAATTAAACAACAAATAGCTAAAATTGGACAAGAGGCTAATTTGTCATGGCCTCAATCCCTCCCTTTAGCATTACTCAGAATTAGAGTTAAACCTAGAGTAAAAGAGAATTTGAGCCCCTTTGAAATTTTGTATGGAAGGCCATATCAATTTCTGTTTAGCGGAGAGGATCTAACGCAGCTGGGATCAGAATATTTATATACTTATATAACTGCACTTCAAAAACAATTAAATAAAGTACATAAATTTGTTTTAGGGACCAGGGCTAGAGGGTTGGATCAACCAATCCACCCCTTTAAGCCTGGGGACTATATATATATAAAGACTTTTTCAGGACAACCCCTAGAGGAAAAATGGAATGGACCGTATCAAGTGTTGCTGACAACTCACACTGCTATCAAGATTAGAGAACAAGCTGCTTGGATCCACTATTCCCGAGTGAAGAAGGCTCCAGGAGCTCCTTGGAAAGTAACACCAGGTGACGACGAACTGAAACTAAAGCTTACTCGAACAAAATGAGGACATTAAGGTTGGGAGTATTTGGTAATATGGTTGGCAGAAGATTTGTTCATAGAATTGTTTTGTTTTTATGGCTTATAATTGTAATTGTGATTCAAGAAGATGCCTCTGTGATAATAGAGAATGGTGGGTGGCCTTGGACTGAAGCCGTAACAACAGAGGATAAGAATCTTAATGGAAAGTTATCAGTCATGGTCGTCTGGCGAACAAATGGTAACTATTTATATAAACCATCAGAATGGCGAAAATTAGGGGAAGGGTGGACACACCAAAGAACCATAGGGGATGAAATTAAAATAGGGTGTCAAATGTTTAATGGAACGACTGACGAGAAAGCAACGGGGATTTTAGTTAAACCAATTTCCAAAAATGAACAACAGGAGGGTTGTATTCGCCCAGGTAAATTGGATTGCTGGTATAATTTTATATTAACAGAGGATGTAGAAATTAGCTGTTTTTGGAATAATAATAATGGCCGACAGTCCAAAGTCAATAATGATGAGGGCCTCATGTTAAATTTTATAATATATGCGACACTTCCTACAACAGTGAGACCCTCTACAACCCATGCCCCACCTCTAATCAAACTGGAACCCAAAATTTATGAAACAGGCCCGTATGTAGTAAGGAACACGGGCCAACAGCAATTGTTATTTAATCCAGAATGGTCACTCAAGCGTGTTGAATTGCTAATACAAATCAACATCTCAGCAGTTCAACCAGCCTGTTCTCCTTTCTTAAGGACATCATTTGAAGACTGGACAATATGGTCACAGAAGCAAGTACATTTCAGGGGCAGGACACGGAGAGACTTAACTGGAATGCTAGGAACAGGGTTAGGAATTTTAAATGGCATTGATTCAGAAATATTAATGAATAAGCTAGCCACAGCAACAAGTGATTTGACAAAATTAAAACAACCCTTACAATCATCCTTATTGGCATTGGGAACTAGCCAATGGCAAGTTTCAAAGGTGTTACCGAAATGGGAAAATGCAGAAGACCAAGATCACAAACTAATAATAGATGCACTTAGTGTGATTCAAGATAATGTATCCTTAGCTCTTAGTTGTATGCAAGCACAGTTATGGTTGCAGGCAACGGCTGCCTTGATTATTAGGGAAGGAAGTGAAGGCATTTTTCCAGCTGAAATCCGAAAAGCAGTTTGGGACAATGCCAATGATTTTGAGAAGAAGTTCCAGTCTTGGTGGACCCTGGTGAATTTTACTTATGATCCCGTTGTTAACATGGCTACTGCCTTCGTGCTTACTATACGTAATGCTACAGTTCATGTTATTCACCCAATCCTTGCACTAGGATTAAACCATGAGAAGACAGTGCTTTATCCTTCGGAGCATAGAACATGGGCACGGATGGAGAATGGGAAATGGCAGTCTGTAAATCTAGAATCATGTGTTACACGGGAACAACAAGGATTTATTTGTGAAAGTAATACAATTGATGCTCAGGATGTATGTTTTGACACGGAGCAAGGTATCTGCCACTTTGAAATTCATCCAAATACTAGTCTAAAGACTGTGCTTGTATATGTTGGTCAAGGGTGCGTGTGTTTAAGAACTGCTTGTGATTTTGTAGAAATAGACAAGGAGAATATAACTCTCCATAACAGAAATCATTCTAATTTTTGTATTTGTAACTTTGTTAGAATCGTCGGGTGTGATTTTCTATATTTGGCACCAGTGGTATCCCACCAGCTGATCAAGTCTAACAACACAATGTATCATAAGTTACTACCTACACCTATTGGGATGAACCTCACACTAGTGAAGCAACTAGTTAGACACCAAGACCTGATTAGAATTTTAAAAGGTATTCAGGAAAGTGGAGAGAAGACTCTAATTACTGTCCATCATGATACAAAGGAAATAAGCAGAGTTTTGCAAAGGGTAAAACGGGACACAAGTCACAACTGGTGGGATACACTTTTTGGATGGTCGCCAACTGTAACTGGAATTTTGAACACATTGAGTCACCCAATTATTGTTTTATTGATATTAGTTGGTATAAGTTTAATATTGTCTTTTGTGTTACTTGTTTGGAATTGGAAATTGTTACGACAAATGTCCATGTTAACCTCCCTGACAAATGTGCATGGTAAGGTATTGAGGGGTACATATCATAAAGACTGGGAAGAAAATTTTCGTATTAAGTAAAAGAATTTACTAGATTTTCCAGAAAAGGGGGGAATGATATAGTATAAACTCACTTTAGGATAGAATAAAGCTTGTGGTTTGATATTGTATAAAAACTTACTTTAGGATAGAATAGAACTTGTGATTAAAAGTTAGCAAGGACAAAGTAAACAACATCTTGTTATCTGTAGACCTTCTGTTACGTTTAAGCATTTTGTTATTTGAAAACACCCCATTATCCGTTAACACTCAGTCAGGCTAAGACTTGAGATAACTTGAGTCAACTGTCTGTTATGTCTTGTTAACTGAGACATCCTGTTATCCGCCGACCCCCCAGTTAAACTGAAAGACAACTCAGCATTTTTACAGCCTGGAAAACAACTGATTAAGAAAGTGCATTACGAGGAAGACCTACGGCCTTCCTCCCAAAGACCACTGCCCACATCCTGGAGACCCTGGCCCACAATTCTTGGAAGGCTTTGCGCAAGCGCAAGGACTGATAAGCTGATTAGCATACGAAGCGAGGGTAGGCGGGGTTAGGTAATGAATATGTATAGGTGCTGATTGAATATTCATTGTTTCGCTGTATAAATACGAGATAGTTTGTCACTTCAAACATGCACGATAGGCGGAAGGATCCCCCGTGCATCCAGCGCTGCAATAAAGAATATACCACTTAAGGAAATTCGGATTTGATCTTTAAATCAGAAGGCAGCAGCTGTGATTCCTTAGAAGTTCTCATTTTCAAAGACTGAAAGGCAACCTCAACATGAAAGGCGGGAGAACAATGACAAGAGTTGTTGTTTTAGTACCTAATGGCTAAATGCTGTGTGTAATCCACTAGCAACCTGTCCGTTTGGGTACAAATGTGCTTCACGATGTCAGCTGGAGTAGCTGGGCAGAACTGGGTGTTGAGGTAGCGTGGTATTTTAATAGATATAATAGATAAATAAAAAGATAAAGAAAACCTTGTAATATTGGCAGTAATGGACATCCTACCTGTTTCTTCTTCAAGCTGGATGAAGGAGGCATTAGACAGCTCTGCTTTTGCTAAGATACTCAGGAGTGTCCCAGGTGCTGTTTGTTTCCATTGCTTCCTGTTTTCTGTGATGTCTTCAGGCAGAATGACACGGTCAGCTGAAGAACAGGAAGGTTTTCAGATCAATAAATCACTGTGGCTTGGCAATTCTGCTAGAATTAGACTTTCTAATACGGACACTGATTTTTTTTTAAAAAAAAAAAAAGTATTTGATCTGATTGATACTGTAGAGGGAAAAAAAATAGTCTAGACTATTTGTCACTAAAAACTTCTTAATGCCAGTTTTAATGCTCAAGTAATAAGCATATTAGGCCTGGAATAGACAGGTGCAGCTTCATTGAGCTGTCCTTATTCACAAATTTAGTGGCTTCTTAGGGCTGAAAAAAAATCAGAAGTTCCTGTTTTTCTTGCTCCCAATGTTCATCATCTAAGGCAAAATGAACAAGAAGTGACACACTAACAATGCTCTGCTTTGTCTTGACTATCCATGCAAAAAATTCATGTTGTTCCTGTGTGTTTGGGGTACTGGGAGAATGGGGGAATACTGGAGCCCCTTGTTCCCAGCACCCAGTCACTGGAGCTGCCTGGCACTGTCAGAAAACAAGCAATTCACCTCCAGAAAAAGAGCATCACCACGGCCAGACCTGTGTGCCGGTGCACTTGTGACTGTGCAGCAAAGGTAATGGGTGGTGTGGGAAGCCAGAACTCCACCACCTTCTTGGCTGGCTGGCCACAGACTGCCTGGGTCTTGTGTATCATCAGCTCAAGGCCCAAGGAAGCAGTGGTGTTTAGTTGCATTGACAGGCGTTTTCAGCCCGTTACCGAGACCAAAGAGTGCTTCAGATAAAAGTCCTTCTAATTAAATGCCTGTCAGATAACGTGAACATCCTGGTACGGAATTGTTTGCAAAAGTATGTAGTAGTCTGGCTGAATTTTAGTAGCTCCCCAACATAACTCACTGCAAAACATAAAACTTTCTTACAAAATTCATTTTCAGCCATAGGATGTACAGATGTGACATCAGCATTGGCTAAAAAATTCAGTAGTGTCTGGGGGGTTCCAGTTTGCCACTGCTTCCTGCTTTCTTCAGTATCACCTGCATCACTGGACTCTAAGGGGAAGAAAAGAGAAGGCAAAGTTATTTCATTTTTAAAAAATAGATTTCAGTGGAATTGTGTTGATTATAAGATATTATAATGAGAGAGAAACATCAGACAAATTTGCTATAACCTACAGTTATGAATTTACCTTACCCTTAACTAATTTTCAGGATTAATCCTAAGTATCACATCTCCATAAGAAATACCTGTTTGGTATCCAGAAAGTTCTTCCAAAGCCCCGTCCATGAGATCTTCATAAACTTCCACCAACTTCTCCTTAAGATTATGCCCGTCCATGGAAGTCAACATCTCATTGACTTTATCTTGTACCTGAAAAAACAATAGAAGGAGAAAACATATACGGGAGAATAACTCACTTCCATTATTTCCAAATAACACCTGGTTCATCACAATAATATTCTTGCTTTGTGATATAATCCTAGTAAAAAGAAACAGCCGTGCTAATGTACTATTGAAATAACACAATTACCAAGCCAAGCTTTTAGTGTTACTGGGGAGGAGGGTATTTTAATCAAAGAATGGGCAGGAACTTCGTTGTATTACTGTAAGACAACCAAACGTTCCCCAGAAAGGATGTAAAAAGCCTCATGCAAGCCAAAGAGAATGACACCTGAATGAAAACAAAACAAATGTAATAGGCTTAGAGAATAATTTTGAATAACAATTGTGTACTTCACCAGAGAAACCCTCTGCTCAGTTGAAAAATCCCCTTTCTGAGCCATGGATAGCATGATAACGTTGTCAGGTTCTCCCCAGAAACTATAACAGCCAGAAAGTTAAATTATGGTCTCATTTCTCTGCAATGATACTTTCTTCTTGCACAGCTTTATTAATGCTGTTCCTACTGATAGTATAAATCCTGCATGTGTCTTGGCCATGGTCACTCCCGCAGTTTTGACCTATTCTGAAAATGAAGCAGCACCAGAAGGAATAGCCTGAGAAGACTCAGGTTCTGACCTTGGACTTGCGTAGTTTATACCCTGCCAGAGGATACTGGTCTTGCTTGCTCCTTTTGGTCTGTTACATGCATAAGCTTCAAGCACAAGAGAGCCCTCACAGGAATTTCTGGTTTTGTAGTGTTCACTGGTATAGACTGAGTCACATCTGTAGTTTTCTAGCATATATAAACTGATATGGATTTTGCAGAGTTAAGTTTTCTATAAAAGTGTAGTAAGTTCTCATTTTCAAGAAGTAATCACCACATTTTTAAAAGCAGTGTAGCTAATAATTGTAGAAGTGGCCATTATCATTTCAGAAAATACTCAAAGAAATGTACTAAATTCACAAATCAAATCTGGCATTTGCAGACTAATGCACTTTTGAGATGTGTTTTCCCCCTCAGCCCAATTTACAAAATTAAAATATCTGCACCACTTCTCATGTGAAAGATTGACCCAGATACCATCCAATTTCTCAAGCAATTATCTCCTCGCAGAAAGTCAGATATATGCAATATGTCAACAAAGCCTCAAGGTGCAGCTTCATTATAACACAGGTAGAGGGTGACAGTAATATAAACAGTTAAACCTGACCTCACGAAGCTACTGTCATGGTTTCAGATTACTGAAGAAATAAAATGCTTTGAATATAACCAAAGCCTACCTCTGCTTCTTGAATGTTGTCTTCCTCAGGAACACATTCATCTAAATTAATTTCAAACTTTATTCCTCCCTGAAGAAAATTCAGACACTTCATTAAGATAGGCTATTAAATAAAAACATTTAATTAAATGTACACAGATGACATGGAATTTAAATGGAACTTGGAAATTATTTTTCTATTAAAATAACTTCAATTTTCTTCTATCAAACAAGATAAGTTGAACAAACAGGACAAAAATAGATTGCTCTGAGGTACACCTTATGGATATTTTCAAATGACTGCATCCACTAGAGAAGGCTGGAACATTTTAAGAAAAGATGCCTTTGATAATCATTTCATTCAAATCCTTGCAATACACGGAGTTGGTTTGTACAGTTGGTTCCCAGCCATTATTAATATTTGAATACTGCACTGCTTCACTGCAGAATTTCACAAAACAGCCTTGGACCACTTCAGAATTATGTTATTGTCTTATTATCTTATCAGAATATTTCCTAATATCTTATCTGCATTTCCATTCAATTCCCAGCCCCTTTTACAATTTAGAAGCATGATAGAGAGGAAAGTTTTACAAAATATATTAAGAAATTAACGATGGCTTCACTTAGAGTTTGATATAAAGTTGAGTAAGTGGGGATTGA
The DNA here is from genome assembly GCF_965140915.1 of Aythya marila. NCBI lineage: Eukaryota > Metazoa > Chordata > Aves > Anseriformes > Anatidae > Aythya > Aythya marila. Next base: position 27,627,805 of record NC_139042.1, on the reverse strand, counting down.
TTACTGCCTGAGAAGATTTAGAGGGAGCCTTCCTCAAATGACCAGAAAAGCTCTGCTATACGTTTCTTTTCTTAATGATTCTATCCTGTCACAGAAACTTTCAGCAAACAGCAGTAGACCAGCACTCTTATCTGACTCTTAAATAACTTGATTTCCAGAGCTACTGTGGCATAACAGAATCGTTTGAAACGTACAGATTTAGGAAGAAAATGGGGGATAAAAACCACACACACACAAATAAAAAATAGTAAGTATGGATACCTTTGTGCTATATTCCTTCTCTAAAATGTTTTGACCTTGCTTATCCTGGAGTCTGACTTGTTTAAACTTTTCTTCCACTTTCTGGAGGTAGAGAAAAAAAAATCAGCAACTTTAAAATGTACACTTTGGAACCAGTATGTGTATATACCCTATATAAAAAGACTCTTTTTAGTAATAAATGTTACCATTGATTTCCTTTTATATATATCAATAAGAATAGTTCATTCATTGCCTTATTTAGATTCTGATACTGAAAGACATAATTCTGGCTTATCTAGCAGAAAAACAGGAAACCTTGCACAAAGTGCAACCTCTAATTTTTCAAAAACATGTTTCGAGGATACAGTACTGTGTCCAGAAACAATGCATCTTTTCTTTTCTATGATCATATGCAAGATGACTCAGGCTGATTTCATTCCGGCAGACTTTGGGAGTGATGAAGATCAAGGTTATAATTGAAACCTATACCCGTACAAAGTCTAGCCATGTTTCATATTATCCTGTTTGCTGGTTAACACCTAAAAGCTATTTAATTACCTTCTGCATATTCCTGCGCTCTGTGTTAGAACATGCCACATAAAAGCAAAGTAAATAATTGCATACAGCTCCTTCAGTGACCTCCTGCTATGAGGACACGTCCTCAACCTCAGGTGAAGCCACAATTCACAGGTTGTACTTTTTGGAAACATCTATGCACTTTCTCCAGTAGGTGGACTGCCCATGAATTAAGTGACATCAAACAGGTGACATCAAACAGGTATAAAACCTTTTCTTTTATTTATTATTATGCTTTTCCCATGGGAATAACACTTCTGTCCAGTTGCGGCTTTGATGGTGTACAGTGCAGCTTATCCCACCGAATGATGTGTGGTGTAATTTTAGTAAAAGCCAGCTCCAGGATCCATGAATATCACTGAAGAGTATCCTACTTATATTGGCAGCTTTGGCACAAGTTCCAGCTGCAGCAGGGTAGCAATGTCTGTCACCAGTTTATGTGGAGGTCTGCCCCTTGCTGCTGAGCAGTGCAGGAAATCCTGCACTACATGAAGCAAATTCTGCCTGAAGAATCCTATTAGCTAGCTCAGCATTGTTTTCCTTTCAGAATAAGCTGGCATTTTGCACACTGAAATAAATTTTAAGAAGCTGAAGCTTTCATTCTTTTCACTTGAGGAGAAGCAGACTTGTTGCTGCAGAACTCCATGTGGTCTGGAAACCTCATCTGGTTTTCATCACACCAGCATTTTAAAGTAAAAGTGGAACAATGCTGAAAATCCATTCCAGTGCCTGTGTTGGTAGTATTTGATGACAAAGAAATGATGGATTCCTGTAGCTGAAATCTTTAGTTCTGTTTCTTCCTCCTGCTTCTCCCAATCTTCTGTTTAAGTAAGGAGTCCACACAAAACTGGATTGTAACATACACCCTACATAGGATCCTTACAGGAAAAGTACTCGTGTTCTACTCTGAGCTCGTGCTTACCGTATCTCCTGCACAGGATTCTCCTGCAGGTCTGCACTCTGAGTGGCTTCTTTACTTCACTCAGAAATCAAGGAAAATAAATACACCACAAAAGGAAAAGAAGCAAAAGTACCTCCCAATAAGTATAGGGGAAAAAGCAATTACCAAAACAAATCAGAGCTCATCCCAATAAAGTCTCCAGGCTATTCAAGAAAGGAACCTAGGAAGATTTTCAGATGTGGCGCAAACATCAGGTAAGATTTAAGCTTTAGCATTTTTCAGGACTCTTGCAGAATGAATCAAAGGCCGTGCATAAAACGTTTTGTTTAGACTACGAGATACCTCAAGTGATTCTTTTGTTCCAGCTGTATCTGTGGTTTCAGACGGGTTCTCAGCTTTCCCTTGCCTCACCAGATAGGTTTTGTCTTGTATTTTTTGATTGTCCTAGGGAACAGGTTTATAAAATTTTCATTTCAATTATTAATTAAGTGTACTACCTTAAAAAAGGAGAAGGAAAAAGGACTGCATGCATGTTTGAGCTTTGCTACCTGGAGTATTCCTGCTCTGAATCTGAATTCTTTTATATTGCTGTGGTATTCTTCCCGAATTTTCTGTAACTGCTTCAGGTACTCCTATTAAACAACAGTAAGGTAGAACACATAGTTATTAGAAAGACATACAGAAACAGCACTAGCTGAACAAAATATTCCATGGATATCAAACTGTGTATGTGTGAGAAAAAAGGATCAGTGTCCACTACTGCCAATTTTAAAGATTGCTTGATACTTCCTATTAACAGGAGATTTAGGAGTTATAACTGTTCCAGACTTTAACCCTTTTGAAGCTTTTCTGAATGTTTTATGCTGGATTTTCTGTCTAGTTACACCTAAAATAGTCAATTACAAGAATAAACTAAGGATAGTCTGAGTAATGACTCCAAATTCACAATCATAAAATAGAGGACTGGAAAACAGTAGGACAAAAAAATATATATATAAACCATTTATTGTATTGCAACCTCCTCCCCAAAATAAAACAGAATTTGGCAGTCTTCTGTTGAAGAAGATTCATCATTTCTGTGCTCTGAAGAAAAAACTTCAAATGTGGCTGGAAAACAGTCTTTTGTTAAAGACATTTCTGTTACTGCTTACAAGACAGTCTGTCCCATTTTGCATATGGTACAAATGGACAAATCCATAAAATCTCATTTTTATAAAATTTAGTACAGACTTTGTAGAATTAAGGAGCAGCAGCCTTTGAATAATGTGTGCATGATGAGTATGTTCCTACTCCAAAGTCTGACCATTATGTTAAAAGCTAATATATTTATTCTGACTTTTTTTTTTTTATAAATCAAAGATAAAAGGATTAAATGTATTTACATGTTTCCATGTATTTCGATTTTAATGTATTTAGATTTGTTTGTTTGTTTGTTTGTTTATAAATAGATTTATTTCCATGTATCTAGATTTAGATTTTCTAGATTTTAAAACGATTCTGGAGGTCAGCTTTTGTGCAAGTCCTCACTGGCTTCTGCAAGATGGAACCAGATGAGCACAGAGCTTATATTTTCCTAGTGGTCCAATGGAAAAAAATAAAATCTCACGTAAAGAACACTATTGTCAAGAAGTGTAAGAAAACAGCTTTGAGCAACTCGGGAAAATATTTTATTTACCTGTTCTTTCATTTCATTCTTTCTAGACATGTCCTGATGATGCAATTTGAGATGCTCTTCCATTATTTTCTGCTGCTGCATTTGGTCATGATATGGGTCAGCAGAGGATGGCCGCAGTCCCTGTAGGTGTACAAATAAATCCCAGAGCAAAGGAATTTTCATTTCGAATCCCTTTCATCAGGGCCTATTCAGTTCACTTTTCCTCTTCCCCTGAAGAGTGATGTATGACAAGCGTGTATTTTTGCAGGTAAGAGTCACAGTAGAATTTTACAATGCTATAGTTTGATACTAGAAAATAAAACCTCAAGATGACCATTGTAGAGCAGATAACAGACCCACCAGAGCAGAGCTTTCTATCTGACAGTGCCACAGTCTGTTGGAAAGACATCAATTCATCTTCAGGATTTTCAATCACTTTCTTTCACAGATTTTGTTCTACGGTTCAGTACTTACTAACCAGCTGTTTTTCCACTTTAATCTTGTACTGCTGGGCTTCAAAAAGCCTTTGAAGATATTCTGCAGGCCTGAGAGAAGAAAGCGATGTTCACATACTATATTTTATTTCACAGCTTCTATCTTCTGCACAAATAATTCTCTACCAGCTGTGTTTGTACTACATAAGTATGGATGGATAGATCAAATTTGTATAAATATGGACCAACAGTAAAATAACAAACAGAAAACATACTGACTCGGGCCATTCCCCTTGCTATTATTTTGGTTACATTAGTCTACTGAAGTGCAAAGCTCTTCTTCACCTTCTATTTGATAAATAGTACGTGAGACTGTTAGTGAAAATAAAGTTATTTTTCCTGATTCTCAAAATATTGATAAATCGTGGAATGGACAGACAATCTCAAAAGTAAAAATAAAAGATTCTACCTCTGCTTTGTAAAAGAAAGGCTTTAAAGTACACAGACTGCTGGAGAACATGCCTTTATATCTGAAACCAAAATGTAAGCTCTGCAGGAAGACAACATTTGCGTGGCCTGCCTCCTACTCTGTTCCCTGAAGTACAGAACAGCTTTTGCTCTTTAGATCTTTCTGATGCTGGTGGGAAGGAAAGACAGTGCTTATCTTGAGTTTTACTCCACATCTAGTGAAACGCTGAGATTGGGGAGACATTTTGATAATAAAATTTCAAACATCAGGAAAATGCATTCAGAACAGAAAGAGGAGTTACACTGTCCAATAAACTTAAGTAAAAAAAAATATCAAAGAACAAGCAGAGAAGGAATTATACTGAATGAGTTAATCGGGAAGGCTGATAACTCCAAACATGCAGAACTGTTCACTACTAATAAATAGTGAGAAAGGTTTACCCGTCAGGTAGGGGGGGTGGAGGTGCAACTTGTCCTTTTTGTTTATAGTATTCCTCAACTCTTTGGCTGATGTGAGAAAGGTCATAATGTGCATTACGTTTCCTCTGCAGGTTGTCAAGTTTATCATAGTAATGACCGTAATGGCCATGCGCTCTGATATTTTCTGGCCTTTCTGCCATCTTAAATCTGGAGCTCTGTGGCTGAAAATACAATAAAGAATGTTAATTGCCCCATATTCATTTGTATCAGTACCAGTGTGAATTATTTGCTGTCCTCCCCATGATGAGCTGCATGGTAATTCAGGCTGTGTACAGTAGAGTTAGTGTTATGTTCCCCAAGCCTTTTCTCAAATAAAGCAGAAACTTCCTAATTTACTACATACAGAGTGTGTTTAATCTTACTGTGGTCTCTCCCTTTTTCCCTGTTCCATCAGCTCCTGTGGTGAAGCAGCAGCCCACGCTGTGCGAGTCAGTCAGCGCGGGGCTTTGTACCCTGCACCTTGGCTGCCCTTGAGCCACGCCATCGTTCTGAAGCCCAAAGCACTGAGTTAATTCCAGGAGAGCTTTATTTTGACATGTGACAGCGAGGGCAACCTGGGAGGTAGTTGTGGGCCATAAGCATGCAGACTGCTGCTTTCAGGGAAGCACTGTGCTCGTGCATAAACTCTTTGATTATGTGCCTGTGGGAGCTTGCCTTTGATTCCTCCAAGTCCTTACTGTGATGAGACATTCCTGTATTTCTGCTTTGTGACAAGGCTGTCTTTTCCATCTCATAAGAACAATGAAGAGAAAGGTGATTGTCTAGCTGCTGCTGCACGACAAAATAGAACTGCAGTATGACATCCACAAACATTTCCTTGGTGGGAGACTAAAAATTATTATGTGGTGTATGAGCAAAATGCAGAATATTGCTTATTTTTTTTACATAAAATCAGCTCGGTATCCCTTCCTTAGATGGTAAATACATTAGTTATTGCTCCTTAGAAACACTGAAAATAAGCTCATCTACCTACAGCATAGTCCAGATTATATAGATTATATAGTCCAGCACAATATAGATTCCTATCTATAGAAGAAAATTTTCTACTGCCAGTAATGATCCCAAGGAAGAGGGAATTTCAGGGAGTGTACGTGTTGTCCCTTCCTGAATGAAGTTTTAGAGTACGGTATCCAGAAGTACGGCAATCTCGAGCAGTAGGGAAAACAAATCAGACCATCTGTCCTGGTTTCAGTTAGCACAGAATTAATTTTCTTCCTAGTAGCTGGTGGAATGCTGTGTTTTGGCTTAGAATGAGAAGAGTGCTGATAACACCCCGATGCTTTAATTGTTGCAGAGCAGTGCTTATACTAAGCCAAGGACATCTCAGCCTTTGCTCTGTCCTGCCAACGGGCAGGCTGGGGGGTGCAGTAAGAGCTGGGAGGGGACAGACCCAGGACAGGTGACCCAAACTAGCCAAAGGGGTATTCCATACCATCTGACGTCATGCTAAACAATATATAGGGGTGGCTAGCCGGGGGGAGGGGGCCGGACTGCTCGGGGTTAGGCTGGGCATCGGTCAGCGGGTGGTGAGCAATTGCATTGTGCATCACTTGTTTGTACATACTATTATTACTTTCGTATTATCACCATTGTATCATCATTATTATTATTATTATTATTATTTTCCTGTCTTATTAAACTGTCTTTATCTCAACTCACGGGCTTCACTTTCCATTTCTCTCCCCCGTCCCAGAGAGGGAGGGGGGAGGGTGAGCGAACGGCTGCGTGGTGTTTAGCTGCCAGCCGGGTTAAACCACGACACCATCTAAATAAGAGGGTTGAGCACCATGAGCAACGAAGCTTGCACTCTTTCTCCCCTCCAAGAAAGTCTGCAGCAAAGAAGATATACCCCTGGTGGAAGAGGTTCAGGGTAGAGAATACAAGAGCAAACTGGACAGAAGTAAGTCCACTGGCCCTGATGGGATGTACCCACCAGTGCTGAGGCAGCTGGCAAATGTCATTGCGAAGCCACCGTCTATTATTGGCTTTGACTGATTATGGCACCTGTGAGAGGAAAGCAGATGCCAATCTTATCTTCAAAAAGGGCAGGAAGGGGGACTCATGAAACTACAGGCCCCACTGTCCTGGAAACCATTTCCAGACATGTAAAAGACAAGAAGGTGTTCAGGAGTAGTCAGCACGGATTCACAAAGGGAAGGTCATGCTTGACTGACCTGATGGCCTTCTACAAGGAAATGAGCAGCTTGGAAGACAAAGGGAGAGCAGTGGGAACTGCCGGCCTTCTCTCCACTACTTTCTGATGCCGTCTCCCAAAAGATCCTCATAGAGAAGCTGATGAAGTGTGGGCTGGATGAGCAGAGAAGTAGGTTGAAAACTGGCTGGCTCCAGAGGCGATCATGTTGCAAAGCCCAGCTGGAGGCCAGTAGCTGGCAGCATACCCCAGGGGTCAATACTGGGCCCAATCCTCCTTCACATCTCTGGTAACGATCTGGGTGATGGGCAGTGTGCTTTCAGCAAGATGCTGATGACAAGAACCTGGGGAGAGTGGCTGACATGCCAGGGGTCATGCTGTCGTCCAGAGGGACCTCAGCAGGCCGGAGAAATGGGCTGACAGGAACCTCCTGGAGTTCAGCAAGGGGAAGTGCAAAGTCCTGCACCTGGGGAGGAACAACCCCAGGCATCAGCACAGGCTGGGGGCGCCCAGCAAGGAAGAGGGCCTGTGGGTGCTGGTGGACAAGCTGAACATGAAAACTTGTGGCAAGAAAAGGCTAACGGTATCCTGGGTCGTGTTAGGCAAAGTATTGCAGCAGGTCAAGGCACAAAGTGAAACACAGCAAGTTCCAGCTGAAAATAAGCAAAACATTTTTTACTGTGAGGGTGACCTCACAGTAATAAAGAGAGAGGTTGTGGAATCTCAGTTCTTGGGGATGTTCAAAAGTCATATAGCCGTGGTCCTGGGCAAGTGGCTCTGGGTGTCCCTGCTTGGGCAGAGACATGGACAAGATGACCTCTATAGGTCCTTTCCAGTCTCAAATATTCTGTGATTCTGTGAACCCTGAAGCAACTCATTCAAAGCATGACACTATGCAAATAGCCCCACTACCCTGAAAAAAAACAACCACCTGTTTTCTTCATTTGGATGATGAAAGACTGTGGGAACATGTGATAACATGTTCACTGATAACATTACTGCATGTCTGGCAGATCGAAACACTGTGGACAAAATTCTGCCTCTGATTACAGCAGAGCACGATGAAAGGAAACTCAGCCAGCATCTCTGCACTTGCATGGATATGCACAAATGGAACTATGAGGAAAACCAAGTCCTGTGTTCTGCATTGGGCCAGCACTGTCCTCAGGCATCTAAGTGACTGCTCGAGGGCTGCAGTTCTGGGAATTCCACAGATCTCTACCATCAGCTAATCTACCCTAACTGCAGCATGCAATTACTGCTGGAAGCTCCCGGATCCCAACTGTGCTTTGCTCTAGTTTGTCAGCACCCACGAGAGTGCTACACACTCTTGAAGGTGGGAAGTGATACCAAGTAAGAGGCTGGAGACAGCACACAGCCTGAGGAAACAATGAGGTAGAAAATGAGGGAGGGACACAGGTCATTGTGAGGAATTGGGGCTTTCTGCTGTAAGGTTTTATCCCAGTTTGTTTTAATCGTATCTGAAACGAGGGCACTGGGCACCACTGGTTTTGCCCACGAATGGGCCCTCAGGAGGTGTGACATAAAAGAATCGGTACATTTGCTTTTATGGCAGAAATACAAGCCCAAAGTTCATTTGCCTGTGTGTAAACATAAATGCAAAGCGTGCCTGACTGCTTTTGTTACAAAGGACCAGGCTGAAGCAGCCTAAACTCTGTGTTTCCCACTTAGGCTTTCTAAAACACCTCTTCTGAGACTTCTGGAGTCCTTAACTGTCTCCACTGACCTGGTGTAGGCATTAGGTTGGATTTAATGTATCTTAAAGAAGCCTTCTAAAGGACCTCTTCTAGCAGCAGGAATTTGCCTTCTAAGATAATTCAATGTTATCAGCAATGTGGATGCACTCTACCTGAGGCTGCTGCCCTCCTGATGGTTTCCATTCATTTCTTTGAAAGAATCCCTGTGTCTCAACAGGCGCCACCATTCCAGATTCTGAAGGAACTCGGTCTTGCACTCTCCTTTTTTGAAGCTTACATTCTTTTTAAAAATAAAAGATTAGCAAGTTACCTTCTGTGCTTTCTACAAGATTTCAGTTCTCTCCTTTTTTTTTTTTTTTTAATTTCCAAATTTTTCTGAAGCTCTTGTATCCAAATGTGCAGCAAAGACTATTGGAGAAAGTTATCACCATCGAGTATATCACAACTAGCAAACGTTAGTGTAGAACCAGTGTTAAAATCATTAAATATTATCTTTACCTTGTATCAGCTTGGCTCCAGGCTGTGATGCTGAAGGCTTTCTTCTATATATCAAAGTGAGACTGAGTTCTTCCTGTGTTAACTATCAACAAAAAAGTATCAGACAGAACTGTTTATAACACAATACACCTTTCTCTCTTGGCAAGCAGCAGTACAAGGCACTCACCTCAGGGGGCAAAAATCTGAGAACAAGCTTCTGCAAGAAGGGCTTCCTCAAAATAGAATTCACCGATGGTCGATCTCTTGGAGATACTTTAAACAACTGGGAAATTAACGCCCTCAGATCATACGAATATTTGGGAGACACGGGCTGAAAATATCCTCTGCAAATCTTCAGCACAAGCTGGTGCAAGCTACTGCCTTCAAACTTAATCAATGAAAACAACAGAAAGAGGACAATAAGTACTGCTGATTGGAAATGATGGACTAAACACCCAAATTTGAAAAGGGTACTTGTGGACAGAAGCCCTGTGCTATGCAATCTCTTCACAAACAATTTCTCCCTATCCATAGTTTGCTGTGGGAGATTAACAGAACCACTCTCTGATTGTACTTGCTGGTTACGTTCTCCTAGTTTAAGCTCCATGACTCAGCAGGTCTGATAGCTTTGGCACTTGGAAGAGGTTTTTCATAGTGTCACATGTCGTACAGTGTCATACAATAACACAGACACACTTCTTCCAGAATTAAACATCATGATTTTTGCCAAAAGCTGTTCAGCAGAGACGCACATACATACTGCTTGCAGAGGGTTCACCTTTAAAACCTCGGTTCCCACAATTTAGCCTCTGTGGTCTGTGTTCTCTCAGGATCCAGGATACAACCTGATTTTTAACAACTGATGCCACTCAGCTGACTCAGTCCTCTCTGGTCAGACGATCTCTTAATACATCAGCATCAATCTAATTTTTAGGGCCTAAGACAGGCAAAACTAATTTTGAAAGCAACAGTTTTCTAAAATTATCATTGTATTTACTTGGATAATTTGAAGGTGTTGTAACCCAAATTTGCTCTTGCATTTCCCTTCTACATCAGCATCTAGTTCCTGCCTTCAAATTAAAAAAAAAAAAAAAAGGCAGCAATATGAAATAGAATAGCTAATATTCATAAGAAGAAATTATGATTTTTTTCTCACTTTGTGAAATCTGGAATATTCCTCCCTTGTTCTCAGCTCAGCACAACTGCTCTCCCTGCCAGTGCTGCTCTGCCAGCTTTGATCACATTGATGCCCAGGTCAACTTAGATTGGGCCCAGGAATCCGACCCTTTTCCTGTTGTTGGGATTAGTCTCTGCTTCGCTCCCTTCTCCACATTCACAGGCTGAGGATTACTTGAGGCTTAGATCATACAGAGGACAGCACAGCTTCCTAAAGATGCTATCTCAGTTATCTTTTGACATGAATGTGCTTCCAAACAAAATACGACCTCTAGGAAAATGTTTCGTGAGACTTGAAATGCTCTCCGGGGAAATGTAGGTTTCAAACTCTTTAGCGAGTACAGATTGGTGTTTTCAAATAGAAATGAATAAAATGATGTGCCTAAAGCCTTGAAGTACAGCTTTAATTCTTTCCATCTGCCTTTTCAGAAAGTATAGTACTTATTTAAGAGTAAATATATGTTCGACAGACTTATATATACACATAAAAATTCTAGAAATACAATATAATATATTGTATTATAGTTTGCTCAAAAAATTCAATACAAAATATTAAACACTGGCATTCTTTAATATCAAGAAGTAAATTGAAAATAATACTAGTAGCTGTCTATGAATATTGTTATAACTACATATATTCCAGGCTGTTCACTCTATTTTCAATAATATGATATTGATCTGATTCTAAGATACTTACAGGATGCTTTAGTGCACATAGCTCATAGAGCACACAGCCAAGAGACCAAATATCTCTGTAAATAAAAGGAATTCAGGTTTCAGGAAAAGCCTATAATATTTTCATAGATGTAATCAATTTTTTTTTCAGCTCTCAAATTTACTAGCATCATTCCAATGAAGATTAATATTGGTCCAACTTTTGACATTTCTTAGTATGCAGTGAAAAGAAAACCTTAGATTTCTTTTTTTTTGTTGTGGCACCAATGTTTCTACAGTACCTAACCAGGTACTATTATTATTATTGGAAGAGGCACAGGATATAAACGATGCCTGCTTAATATTCCTAGCAGGATTGAAGAGCAAAGCTACCTCTAGCTGATGCATGTGAAATTCCTGGTGCCCTGCAGAAATACAGATTTAAACCATGACATCATTTACGTTAAGTTCTCTTGTGCCTGCACGCCCTCATGAACAAGAATATAATGAAAACTGAGAGACTCACGTTTTATTGTTATACGGTTGATTTTCACAGATCTCAGGTGACAGATAATAAGGGGTCCCTACACAGGTATAGGCAAACTCCATAGTGCTGATGAAACACAGTGAATAAAAAGGTTTACACGTTGAAAAAGTCTGCAAGCAATTGAGTTAAGAGCCCGTGAGGGTTTTTATTTCTGCTCTCAAAATAGTTGAATAATAGCATAATTGAATAATGAAACAACCAAAGAAAGACTAAAGTACTTCCCATTTCTGTGTAAAAATGACCAACTATCTTAACAGTGTTTGCATTTCAACAGAAATCGTGAGAATTCTCTTTTCCCCACTTTTCACCAGCATTGCAATCAACATTTGCAAGGAACGATGATCATTAACACATAATTCTGAAAGCTGTCAACCACACCTCAAAGTATTAGAAGCCTCCAACATACTCATTGAAATAAGATCGTAGGTGCCAGTCAGTCATGCAAGCTAGAAACTGTGGAAGGAGGAACAACTGTCCAGAAACTAAAGCAGGAGTAAATGAATTCTATTTCCATCTTTGCTGCTGACTTGTAATGTAGGTATAGCAAATATAAAAAACTTGTTGGATTCATTTCACTTGCTTTTAGTTATTTACACTGTGGATGTCATCAAGGGTCACTGGGAAGTCAGTGGAGAGAAAAAGAATCACAGAGTGATTCCTCTCACTCTACAGCAGGTGTCAATAAAAGCTGAATGTCACCCTCCTTATTGAGGATATGAAATCTGACTGCCAGAGCTGTCAAGGATACCTAACAGAAAATAAAAGTATTGGGCACTATCTGTAATTCGGAAGTGGAGAATGGCAATGAAAATGCCTTTGTGTATCACAGGGGATGGGAGGAAGAGGGACTGAGAAAACTAATTCACTTGTTACATGTGAAAAAGTACATTCAAGCTCCAAATATTTTTGTTTCTGAAGTCCCAGATACCTATTAAATACTCCTCAAAATGCCCAGACTTGCACATTCACATTCTGAGGTTTACTTTCAGCAAAACTTCCCAGCTCTGATGCACCACCAAACTTTCAACGTTATCTAGGCCTCATTCCAAAGCAACCTGATGGGGCCTTGACAGAAATTACCTATGCTGTACATTCACCTGAAGAATGCATTAAGGTATTTTATACCAGTACATAGTTAAGTAAGTCTGAAGAGAGTGCATAAATTGTCTATGCTGGTTAAAGTCTTTATTGTGTAGACAGGAATGTGATTCAGCTTGGATTAATTTAATTTGGGGATAGGGAAAGATGCAACAAGTGAATTGCAGCAGGTGGAGTACAAAGCAACTGAGAAGAACTGACAATAGAAGGACAATCTGCAAAATGATCATCAGAGGAAATTACATTTCCACAAACCGTGGAACTTCATTGCCATGAGATCCTGCCAAGGTCACAGATATCAAGAAGCTCAAAAAGAGATCAAGTTCAAGCATTGTCCTTTTGTTAGCATGTTAGGCATGTTTTGACCATGTCAAAAAGCACTCTCCTAGACAATGTCTGGCCACTTTGTAGGTTAGGCCAACCTTGTCCCCAGAGCCAATAAAGAAAAGACTTCTCTTTGGCAGAAGTTTAGCCAGAGGGATGCAAGCCGTGACATATCATTTACTCTAAGGGCCAGGGAAGAATGGGTTCTGGCCTTTTTTGGTTTGTTTGTTTGTTGTTTTTTTTTTAGTATAGGCACAGTTTTGAAGAACATACTAAGAAACGAAATAGTACGACCTGAACAAACTCTTTTCTTACACTATTTCCAAACATTTAATGCTGTTCACTGCTCTTTCTTTTCATGAAGCACCAGAAGTGATTACCAAGCACTGCAAAAACAGTTGCACCTCCAGAGTTTCTCAATGTCAGTTCCATAAGGAACAGGAAAAGATTGAGGGAGAGACCCTCTACCAAGAGTCCAGTTACAAGGATCTGTGGTTATGTTCAGGATGGCACATTTTAGGATACCAGAAAAAACATATAGTGACAGACCCCTGATATCCTAGACCAAGCACAGCCCACAAACAATTTGCACATTCAGGTTGCATTCTGAACATTCAGAAATAGGTACATTTGGTGTAGATCATAGACTAATGAAAGAGGTGCTTACTTGGTCAACTGTCTTGCTATGCCAAAGTCCCCAAGCTTTGCTATCCTTCCATTATTGCTAAGAAAAATGTTCTGCAAACAAAGAAGAAACTGGTGTGCAAAAATTAAACATGGCACAGCTTCTCAAGTCTTTTGACATGATAAAATCACCCCCCTTCCAGTTCTAGTTTTACTACCTGTGCTTTTACATCTCTGTGTAAAATCTTCCTGTCGTGAATATGCTTCAGGCCCAAGGAGATCTGCACAAACCAACTCAAAATCTGCGGTGAAAGACAAAAGGAATAGATATCTGATAAATTTGATATGTGGATAAATTGGCATGGCTCTAATCTCCAGCAGGACATTTTAATGAAATATGTACAACAAAGACAACTACAAAATCTAAAACATGTCAATCACACACACCATGGAATAGTAGGAAACAATATTTTTGTATGAGTAAAATGAATGCCATAGTTTTACTTTCCTTTCTCAGTACTATCAGGGAACTAAATGAAAATAAATACCTATTCCCACTTTCTGTATCCCAGTGAAGTTTTCACTATGACAAGACTGAAGCAAGGACTGAAGAATCATGTCAAAGAGTTAAGAACACTAGACCATTATTTAGAAATTAGTTCAAAAAACAAGCCATAAATGGGTGGTGTCTTAATCCTCAGCAGTGTAAGTCATGCATTTATAATATTTGTAATCATACCAAATGTGATCTGGGAAAGAAGAAATAGAGGATGAAGGTCTGAAATGTGATTAAACAATGTAGGTATGAAGAAACTTGTGATAGTAAGTAATCACAACAGTTCAACCTTGCCCCAGGACAACTCTTAAGCATGTATTCAATTCCAGATATACGTGATTTATTGAGTAAGGGCTGCTGGACTTAATTCAGAAACAAAAGTAAGATGTGCTTACACACTCCTATCTTAAGGACAATTGATGATCATGGAAAATTTTAATTCAAGTAATAATCTTCTATCTAGTAATGCTTAACATTTCACAGATGATTTCCTGAATAGGGCTGATGTCATAAATTAGACTTTCTTAGGCATACACTTGAAAATATAAAGATTTTTTAACAAAGTTATGTTAAATTTTTTGCTCTCTGTTCTTGATTGTCAGATGCATCTTTAGTTTCTATGATCCTTTCTTTTGTCTGTAATTCCTTTGTCTTTCTTTGGATATGCCACATTCTGTCTCGGCAAGGTTTTTTTGTGCGTTGGTTCCCTGTTTTGTCTTTTCGTGATCTGTGATTTTGTCCTCTTTTTATTTTCTCTCATGTTCTCTCTGCCTTTATTATGACTCCCAATTGGATCATAAAATTCACCACTGCTGAACCAGCAATTCACTTTCAACTGACTTCTACACTAAGGAGTTTCTCTTTTCCTACTGAAGCGAGAAAAAATGTCACAAAATTTCCTTTTTTCTTTTTTTTCCCACTTCTATGCTTTAGAGTAGATTTCCACTAACACGTTAGATATTGTCTGTCTAGTATCTAGGTAAGTTTTCATTGCAACTGCAAAAGTGAAAAACTGCACAAAATTAAATATCCTTAGCGTTCCGAATACTAAGTCCAACATATAAGAGAAGATTTCCTTCAGAAAGCTAAAGTTAGTTAAAAGATGAAGGAATAAGTGAAGGACTAGTAGGAAATTCTGTTTCTGAGAACTGCAATACCTCTCACATGCGCCTATTTACAAACTGAAATACCTGTGAACATGCTCCAAAAGCAGTCAGAATCCTGGCCTTGTTTCTCTGTGTCAGTTAAACAATTTAAATGGCATCAGAGAATTCTTGCCCCAAATAAAATGAATGAGAGATTTACCACTGACTAGTATAAATCATGATATACTACGATGTAAATAGCAGAAAAGAATGAAAAATTCATATATAATACATCCCCTAACACCTCTAAAACACCTTGTAAAAGTAAAAATAAAGCTGTTCTGGCTAAGCAGGTATACTACTAAGAAAAAGTGCCTCCAGTACAGAAGGAGCAATGGAAAGAATATAATTGGCATCAAAATACTGTCAATAAATTAATTTAAGATCTTAAACAAGTCTAAAAGGAAACTCTAAATTCCCACTAAAACTATCAGTTTCTTTATAACGTTCAGTTTTTATAAAAGGTCAGAAAAGAAACAGTAGCAAGCACTGCATAATTCAATGTGTTTTACATAAACCATCCTTTCCTCTAAAGGTAACTTCTTTCACCTGGTCCTCATCAAACAGTACTCCATGCTGCATATTTATCCGCTTCATTAAATCTCCACCATCGCAGTATTCCATCATGATATACAGCTTGTTGTTTTCTGAAAGGAAAAGTATTTCTTTCCTTTATTCCTTTATTCCTCATTAATACAGCAATAAATTATTAAATTTCACCTGAAACATACATTAATTGCATGCTCTCTATGGACACTAGCCTTCACCTTTGCTTCACAGGCCCTCCAAAATCCTGCATGAACCTGTGCTGGAAAGCCACTCCACTCCCTCCCTCATTCCCAAAGTCCAAGCCAAACCTTTTCTGCAACCTTACTGATACCCCAAGATATGTTTTATTTCCTATTTTCCTATTTTTCCTAGTTTCTCATTAATTTTATCTCCTATTTGCTGCTGTGCTCAAAAGCTCTCTTCTTCTATTGCAGCTCCTGAGAAGGTTTCACAAAACTCTGGACCTCTGTTGAAGGTCAAGATTAAAGTTCAAGGGAGGCAATGCAAACACCTCAGGATCTAGTGTTTGCTTCACAGTACTTTTGGTCCCACCCACCCACAAGGAGAAATAAAGTACTGACTGAACCTGGTACCTTGTGTTCATTTTTAGGAGTCGGCACCTAGCCCCACTGATAAGTAAGGTGCTGGGGATAGGTTTATGGTTGGGCAATACGAACAAACTAGTTTCTGCTGCCTTTCACTCCTATAGTCGCAAATAAAACAAAAATGTTAAAAGTAAACCTTGCAAAGAAGCAAAGAAGGTTACTATATTTGCATGCTTCATCTTGGCCAGAAGAATGACTTCTTTCTGTGAGGCTTCTTTTTCTTTCACAGGCATCTACAAAGAATTAAGGAACTACATGCTAGCAATGATGCATTTAAGTTACTTCAAAAATAGCTGTCAAATTGTGCCAAGGTGATGCAGAAATACTAGAACATATGATGTACATACATTTGCAGCATATGTTTGTAAATATACTGGACAATTCTATTAAAATGTCCTCTTTCATTTACAAAAGTAAGTTTCTTAGTCTCATTCTTAAGAAATAATTTTGAAATGTAATCCTTAAAGATTCAAAAATCAAAAGGTGAAAATAAAGACACACACAATCAACCATATAAATGACATACCACATACTAGAAAGACACACTCTACCGCATAAGAAAAATCATACTACTTTGAAGTCAGAATTTTCTGTAACCACCTCTTGGTTCTTAAACAACTTGGATAAGTAATAACACTCTATTAATTTAAATTTTTCTATTTTGCATACATCAAAATATGAGATTAGAAATAACCAAATTACTGGTCCTGAACACAGAGAAAACATTTTTTATTTAGTTGTCATTACTAGCATATCAATTTTTCTGGGTTTGAATCTGAAGGTTATGTAGCTTTTCCTAGAACTGACACATAAAAATTCATGCTTCTGTTATGATTCTCTCATACATTTGAAGTTCACTAGTGCAACACAGAGTGTAAGAGCTGTCACAAGCATGTAGACACTCACTGAAATTGACTGCTGAATTCCCTGTACTGAAATCATATGGAGTTTAACTGCATGTCTTTTTGGAACTAGATCTAGGAGTGACATTACTCTGATTACCCAAGCTAGCTACCCTAACCTACCTTTATAGCCCACAGAAAGAAACACGGAGCTTATGGACCAATCCACCTTCTTCTGAAACAGAAGTCTAAAACAGCAAACAGCATCCCTTGTTCTCAAAGAAAGGGAATTAAGCCATGTAGCTGAGATAATGACAACTACAGAACGGACACTTCAAATTAGATGAAATGAATCAAAATGCCTTACACATAAATGAGAATCAGAAAGACTGGTGTGTATTACTCATACCTGAAAATATGAACTTTAAAAAAAAAAAAAGGAAAGAGTTTAGAGAAAAGTATCACAAAATCATGGCTTGTTATTTCAGTAGCAATAGTTTTGTTGTACTTGAATCATGTTATAAAGCTTAAATCAGGCAGTGTCATGTATGCTAGGTAAAGCTTTGAAAAAAAAATAAACTGTTAATATAAAATCACATAGTTAGTCTATGTTTTTAAAATTAGGCAGTCAAAGAGTACAGTCTTTGGAAAATTTATGTCACCAAGATGCAACTACAAATGTGACACCTAAGCTCATAGATTAGCTAAATGCAGTTGTCATAATTCTGTAAATAACTATTGTTATCATCCAGGTTTTGTTGTTTTACCTTAGTTAAATCAATCTCTTTGATGACACATTGTTCATTATCCATTTTTCCTTTTGCCAAGAATATTTTGCCATAAGATCCTTCTCCAATTTTCTTAAGGATTTCATATTTGTCCATGATGTCTTTATCTTAAAGCAGTGGCTAGAACAAAAGAGCCCCCAGATTAGTATTGCATGTAGTCAGTGCTAAAACATCTGAGTTTGTCTACTGAAATAGAAACTACTTTTAATGACTGTATTTTTTCCTCACATTTTTATCACATTTTTATTAATGATGCAGATTCGTCCTCAACATGTCATCTCCTGGAAGACTGCAAATTATCGTGGATCTGAACTTAAGCAGCAAGTTTGAGTGTCTCATAAAGGAAAGCATGAAACATTGTCCTAGCACACCCTAAAATTAAAAAATGAGAAGGCAGCAAAAGTATTATGGTGTGGTGTTATTACAGCGTTATGGTATGGTATCATTCTTGGAGGTCTTTTCCAACCTTAATGATTCTATGATTCTGGGAAGTTTGACGTTATTTATTGAAGTTAATGATGTTGCACACTTGTTCTCTTAATGGAAAACATAAAATTACAGTGTGTTTCTTGTTCAACTTTGGTAGAAAAGACCAAGTATTCTGGGTCATTACCACTGGGTATTCACAACCTATCCGCAAGCAAGCTTAGAGGGCTAATACACACGCACACTCCAAAACTGTTCTTGTTAGCCGGACTAAGTTTTAACCAGGAAGATTTGGTGACACACTGCACTTTTCCTATCAGGAAGGAAAGCCAGGCTCGGTAGCAGACCACCTCGGCCTGCGTGAAGCCATCTCCGCGGCCCGGGCCCCTTCCCGCCCTGCTGTGGCACCGTCGCCATGGCGACGCCACGCACCGGGGGGGCGGCCATGGCCGGGGCCTCCCTGGGGCGAGGCGCGGGCAGGGGGACGCGGTACCTGCGTGTGGCCGCCGCCTCCGGAGCCCCCGAGGCCAGCCCGAGGAAGAGGAGGAGGAGGAAGATGAAAGATGAGCAGCCTTCCCCGGCTGCCCTGCCCTCGGCGGGGTGTGGCGTCTGTGGCACTGCCCTCGCACCCCTCCGGGAGGAGGAGGCTGCATTGCCCCGCTGTGAGGGGCTTTAGGTGTGAGCAACGCAGGAGAAATAACAGCCCTGTTCCACATCTTGACATTTTCTAAAGCTTTTCGTATTCATTTTTCTCCTGTATTATTTAACACAGTCCAGAAGCACCTCCCAGGGAGAACTGTACTGGGGTCATGTCTACACTTCCCTGTCAGGCTTCTCATCACTATTTAGTAGCCAACAGCCAGCCAAAATAGCACCATTAAACTTAAATTACACATAATGCGTCCTGCAGAAGTTTATCTCCTTATCAAAATGGGGAAAATTGCCCTTTTTAGTGAACAAATGAGGTTTCTTCCACACATGCAAATGGCATATATAAAAATCTTGTCATTGAAGCCAAAAGTTCACCCTCAGGTATTGTCAGAGGACTAATAGCTGCATGAACTATACCTCAAATAATTAGCATAGCTAAATGTTTTCCATAAAATGCCCTTCAGACAAAATCAGTTATTCCTGCTATGCAGTATTTCAAGACATTGTCAGAAAGAAAAACTTCATGCACAACTGTCACATCACCTCTTTGAAATAAGACAAAGAAGGCAATTAAAACAATGCTGTTAGCACTTATGGTTTTGACTGAACATTTCTACGAAGCTATTACCAACTCCAAATATATTTAATATCTACTTTTTTGTTATTTGCAAGTGTTCTAGCTAGAAAGGTTATTTATTATTCATCCCTCCCCTTAGTTTGCCATACAGAAAACCTGCACACAGTTTTTTTTGACTAAGAACGTTTTATTAATAACTACAACTATTATCAACAAATACAACCTGGA
Source organism: Aythya marila (assembly GCF_965140915.1). Taxonomy (NCBI): domain Eukaryota; kingdom Metazoa; phylum Chordata; class Aves; order Anseriformes; family Anatidae; genus Aythya; species Aythya marila. The sequence goes on along the minus strand of NC_139042.1, from coordinate 27,607,915 downwards.
TTATACATATTGGTAAGCCTAACTTTCATTATTGTAGAAAAAATTCCAAACGTAAGTTTTTCAGTCACTGTGCTTCAATACCATTTCCAGTTCTGACACCCAATCTGGGTCATCTTCCTCAAAGTCCCTAAAAACAGATTTCAAAATGTTACTTTGCAAAATAATCCGACTTCATAAAGAAATATATATATATATTTAAATTACACAATAACTAGGAGAAATAATGTTGAAAATCTCAGTGGAAGAGGCTTATTTCCTGCACTACTGCAGTTAAGGAGCCAGTAGGGGTTCCATTTTCAATTTAACCACATAAGTTTTTACCAGGAGCAAAGAATCATACACCAAGAAACTATGTATGTGTTGATATTAATGGCTTGCAGTTGAACTGCAGTAACGTACTTAAGCAGTTCATGTCCCAGTGCCACCAAAATAAACAATGACATAGACTAAGGTTTTGAGATCCTAATTCCCACCCCCCAAAGATACACACGTCTGTAAAATACAGCATTTCTGTTCAGAACATGTTGACATACTTTGCTTTTTCAAAAGCAGGAAAAATAGGTCACATAAGCAGACCATACAAGTTGAAAAGTCTACACAAATATGTCTTCAATAAGTAGGTTCAAAAGTTATTTTATTGCACTGTGCATGAAAGAGTAGAAAAGTTAACACACAGATACAGTAAACATACCACTAGTGAGTGGTTTTGCTGTTGCTTATCTGATTTCAAGGTCAGAGTACAAAGACGTTTCATGAAAGAAGGGTTTGCACATTACTGTGGATCTAATTTCATCTCATACTTTCATTTTTGCAAAGTCACCAGCAAAAATAATCTGCTAATAACAAGTAACCTGTTTAATCTCAACGTCATCAATAACTATAAATGTAGCAAAGAAAGTATTTAAGATATTAAAATTTAGTAACATTTGATATCATTATTTAACAGAGAGATGAATTGCGAAAAATACCGCCTTTTTCCAAGGGGATTTTTTTTTTTTTTGAAAACTCACTTTAAGGAACCAAAGAAAAGAAAAATAAAAGGATGTTATTTGGACATACGTGTCATCTTCATCAGATCTAGGCTCAAGTCTCTCAGGATCTATGACAATAGCTTCATGTTCCCCATCTACCGTATCAGATGCTTCTGATGCTTCAGTTTCATCAGCAAGTGGACCTCTTAATGTATTTTCAGAAGCTTTGAAATGATAAAAATAAGCGTCACCAAAATCCTTAATTTTAGAAAAATAAAATTAGACATATAAACAGGTGTCTTTCAAATTTATCTTCAGTTTTTTGCAAATTCCAGTACAAGCTATTACCTAACTGGGGAGATAACTAGTAACAAAATTGAGGCGGACACCAAATATTTATGACTGCAGCTATGCATATCTACAGACTACAATTACCTTTTGCCATGCCATCTTACCATCCTGTCTTCAAAATAGGGCAGTACTGACTCAGTGACGGTGGATTACCTGGAGGGGTTACAGCCCCGTTATTGCACCTTCCTAACACACACACTGTGCCAGTTAGCAGGATGGAGACTGTATGGCTCTGCTGTCTCTGCTGTAAGTGACAAACTCATTCAGTCTTCAAGCCGTAAGTAAAAGTCCTTCATAAAGAGATGTACAAAGACTGGAGATGTACAATCACTCAGGAATTCTTGGTTTGGATTTCCCTTTTTTTTTTTTTTCCCCCAAGTCCACTTTTCATTCCATAAACAAACAAACAAAAACCAGTCTGTTGTGACACGAGCACACAATCTCCATGCATAGGGCCTACATATCTTAGAAAAGTAAGTCTCTATTGATAAACATATTTACAAAACCGTTTGGGGATTTACCTGCTTTATAAATTGTGTATGTTTTAAATGCTAAGCTGATTTCTGCGTTACTGAGAAAGTTCATCAGGGTCTGAGGTGTTTCCTTGTTCCACTGTTTACGTGGCTTATTTTCACTGTAGTTTATAACAGAGCCATCTAGGTATAAAATCATTAATAAATACTTCTTAGATGAAATTGCATTAGCAGCACGGATTGCAAAGAGCACATTTAAGAAAGGAAGAAAAGTTGCAGCCTGTTAGCACCACTGGCCTCTTCTAATATACTTCATTTGACATCTAGAGCAAAGAAAATTACAGAATGTAACATTGCAACTTCTGTTCTGAGGGAGCCAGCAGAAACCAAGACCTCATGTGAGGAGCCAGAGTCTCTGCAAGCTTATTTGGTGGCTCTAAGAAGCTCACAAAAAGGAGCCTGTGGCCATTTTTGTGCCTTTTAATGGCAGAATATCTAAATACATGCATTTTTCTGTCTTCTTTCACTGCCCTGGATATTATCAGCATGTAACACTTGCATCTCCTATCCCATCTGATTACTCAAATCTGTATGACTTATTTCACTAGCATGTATGTATACACATTTACTTAGAACACATCTCCAAAATCAAATGAAATTTTTCTAACAATCTAATATGGTAGGGGTCAGTTTAAACCTGCGACATTTGTCAGAGGAAATCCCATATTAAATGTTCCTGTTAAAAGCTGTTAGTACAGAAGAAGGACAAATCTCTGCCTCACATCTGAGGTACATCATTAGTTGTTCTTGTCATTGGCATTATCTGTACATTAAGTGACTACAGAAGTAGAGGCAGGGATGTTACGTGCTCCCAACAGAGTGCTGTATTTGAAAGACCAGCAGCTGCATTCTGCATCAAATTAATTTTGCATGGTATCTTCAGGATTACACTGACAAATGGCATGTAAAGAGGAGGGTTGGTAGCATAACTTTTTATCGATGATTACAGTTTTAGGGTTTCTAACATTATCTCTGGCTTTGCAGCCCTCCTGTCACCCAAGACCACTAAGAAATTATTAGTGTCAAATGTATCTTCATCACAGTGGACTTCTGGAGTGTTGGTTAGTAGAATATTTTAAAAATATTTTTACATCATTTTAAATATTATCTGTAATTCTCTGGCTTTTAAAATTCGTGAAGAAGTACTGATATTACTTAAATTAAAAATGCATAAAGACACATTTAATTAAATCTTACTTTTAATGTCTTCAGATGTAAAACTGGCAGAAAGCAAGGAAGCATTTTCCAGGACATCCACTACGGTATTAAATGACCTTTTTTCCCATTTTCTCCTTTGGGGATGTGATGAATCAGTAATTCCTGGGAGGACTTCAGAAGTTTCTGCTGTAACTGCAACAACACCAAGATGATAACCAGCATCTAACCAGTTTTTCATTGTTTTTTCAAGCAAGTACTAAGAGTACAGCACTTCATATTTAATTCTATGGGTGTAAGTCACAACCCCTTTTACTAAGATCAGTAAAACGGTGTATTTACTCCATACCAAATGTTTTCAAACAATATGTTTTAAAATAGTTTGGCCAAGATTAATACTACTTTTAAATCTCAGATGAGCAGTAGGAGACAATATATTAATTCCAGACGTAGCAGGCAGTGGCATGGTTTTATACAGATGCAGGCTTGTAGCTTTACCTGTTTAAATGGCTGGATCAATGACACTTAAATGTCACTACATAGAGCGACATTCATAAGCCTTAAAACTGTCAGACTTACCCTCTGCATCCGTTTTCCTTTGCTCCTTTGTGCATTTATTCAAATCCTTAGAAATATATTCACTTTTCAAGTTGCTATGCTTGCTGCTTTCATCTTTGCTTTGCTTTAAAAGAATAAGGACCACATTAATCTTTATCTTTGCCATCCAGAAAAACAAAGCAGTACTATTGGCATGGCATTAATTATTTTAGTTTTGCTACAAGAGAGCTGGCCTAAGGATCTGAAAACTAAACTGCTGACACCATGAAGGCAATGGCAAGTGCTACATCTATTATTACACACTTCATGCTGTTTCCCTTTCTTGACACACTCTGTTTTTGAAGCAAAGCACAAATGTAGTGTTTTTTTTTTTTTCCTAAACAATTGAAAATAGTAGCAGAATCAAGATAAATGAGTCATATTCCAAGAGAAAACAAGATGCACCCAAATATTAAGATTCTCGGATTGACAAGTCCATTAAAAGAAAAAAAAAAAATAGCCCTCCTGGCAACATATTTTGAAAAATATACTCAATTTGGCTGGGACAGGCTGTGCTACAATCTATCCAGAAGTGATTTCTTGGTCACCTGTGACTTACTTCCCTTCACCTGGAATCTCACATGGGCACTAAAATCTGAGAATTGTGAGAATTATGTCCAGACTGGACTGTTTCTACAGCAGCCTGTTCAAAATGTGTCCCAAAAGCAAAGAAAATACACTATTTTATGCAGTATCCCAAAATTTACAAAAACAAGAGAGGTGTTTTTATTTATTTATTTTTGACAGGTCTATAACAAAATCCACTTTGGAACTCAGCTAAACGTGGAAAACATCAAAATGTTACAAAGGTGTGAAATTGAAACTGCAGCGGAACTTTGCAATTTTGAGTGCAGATGACAGCTGACATACTAGATGGTTTGGTTTAGCCTACTAAGTTTTCAAAATGCTTTTTTTTTTTTTTTCTATAATACAGAACATTTTAAATTGCTAAAATGTAAATTTCATATTTATATCTGCATACTCACCTTACTTTCTTTCTTATTTGAGCTTCCACCAGCCGTAACGCTACCTGACACATTAAGGGACAGACACAGGAGTTAGTACGTTTGGCAAACCTCCATGGTAAAGTGATGTTTGAGAGGTATGGCATCGTTACCACTGAACCAGGTGATGAAAATTATGTGAAAGCTTCTTCACGCTCATGTCAATGTATCTCATCCTCAACAGGGAGTCCCTGTATTATTCATTTCCTCTGAACCTTTCTGCAGTAAAATAGTACTGCAAACATGTGGTTGTTACAATTTTGGGTGTAGTTAAATTTATGCAGAAGAAAAAATCCCAAATCCTCTATAAAAATTAAATTGTAGGAAAAATAACTTGTTTCACCATATTCTGGAAAAGAAAGCTCTGTCATTTAAAATAGATGGAATAACTACAAGTTTTTCTCATTTTAAAATTGATAGCTTAATTCTAGCAGAACTCTAAAATTTAAAAATGTATGTATTGTAGCTCTGCACTGTACTTCTGGTGGAGGGAAGCTAATGATGTACAGCACTCAGCTATGCCCCATTAAAAGCCTTCTAATATGAAGCCTCATGTTGGAATGCAGCATACACCCTTCGAGCATTTTCCATACAAGTTCAAGAATGTTACATTTTGAAATAATTAAAATTTGATTGCAGCATATAATGTTAATGTTTTATAGTTGTAATTAAGATCTTACAATTCCTAGGCGTTTTATCATTCCTGTATCAAGAAAAAGGTTGCTGACTTACCTTGTGGTCTCAGTGCAGGGCCTTCATGTTTCCTGGTTTCCTTTAATGTCTGCTTGAATTCATCTGCCACCTGGAATGGGTATGTAAAGACACCAGTACAGGACCATTTTAATCTTTCTCTAGTTACTGTATATGTTATTTGTTAAAAATGGACTTATTATACAACAGAATTGTGACAGCAAACAGTGTCTAATTTCAGCAGCATCAGGTCAATACTCAACTTTTCTTTTTAAAACAAACCCTTCCTACAAATGTATTTACAGCTTTTAGCATAGGACCTACACAATAGAACATTTTTGTTATATATACACTACCAAATTACAAAATAAATCGATTTAGTATCTAAAAACGTAGATACTACTGTTCAAATCCAGAGACAAACATTATACCATACCTCAGGAGGCAAACAGTTTTTGATAAATTTGGCCAAGCAACTCCTTTTAAGAATCGTACTGGCTGATGGACGATCCTTGGGATTTCTCTTAAACATCTGTTTTATTAAATATTGAAGTTCATAGGAATAGTGACATGGTAGTGGATTGTAGGATCCTCTGCAGATCTTTAGGATGAGGTGTTTCCAGCTTTTTGCTTGAAACTGTGTTAAAAATAAATGAATATTAGAGCACAGAGTTTAAGAATAAGGTAAGAAGAAACTGATGTGATTTCAGAGCACCTTTAATATTTATTATACAAAAACATGTGGTATGCATCTACGTAGGCTCTCTATAACCACACTGATTTAGATCCCAATTTGAGAATTTCAGGCCCGTAATTCAGAGATGTGGAACAATGACCCTGTGTGAACACATCAGTAACTCCTTCATATTTTTGAATGAAAAAATCTGGTTTTAGTTGAAACTTTATATTGTGATCACAATACTTCTTGCAAGTAATAAGAATGAATAAGAACTGGTAAGAATGAAGGGTTTACTACTACTCTTGCCTATCTGTATGAGATAGCTTAGATACGAGTATGAGATAGCTACTTTTCCCAGCTGTTACCAGCCTTCAGCCAGGAGTTACTGCTGTCAGGCACAAGTCACTGGACAACTGGAGTTATCAGTGGGGACAGCTAAAACCACAGATGGCAACAACCTGAGCTAAAACGGCTGAGAACTTCTCTCTCCATGCAGAAAGAACATTCTTGTGGTAGACCCCATTGGCTCTGCAGCCGAGCATCCATGGTGTGCATCAGCCTTTTATATCACCTCTGACAGGCTATGCAAGAACAGATAGGACCATTGCATTAAAAACAAGTACGTAACACTTCACTGCTGCCAAAAAGGAAAAGATGCTCCACTCCTTGATACCCCAGCTCTAAGCACTGCCTAAATAGCTGTCACAGTGCCACAGACATACTCAGGGTACCACACGTCCATGCACATGTCCCTATTACTCAGTCACAAGCAGTATGAACTCCTGAACTCTTGTCCTCCTAGCAGCTGCAGCTGTAGAAAATCCTTGGCTAACACACAGGATTTCAAGGTATAGTAGTAACTTGATGAAATGAAACTGCTGCTTACAAAAACGTAAGACAGAATGACCTTAAATTAGGACAGCCCCTTTTTCTTGCCAAAACAACATATCCTGATAAGGCCCCTCATCTTCGCCATGTGTCTGTATATAGGAGCCAGAGGAAATTACCACATAGGAAGCACGGCATCAATGATGGAAACACAAGTGTCCCAGAAATGACAGACCTACAGAATCATATTTCCAGCTTCTCTCTGTCCCAGTACAACAGTGACTTGTTTGATTTGCCTGAATAAGCAACAGGTGTATCAATCAATCACTGATGTGAAGCAGCAAACTGCTTACTACTTATTAATATTTTGCTATAGTTGCATGCGATATATGCTTGTTAACAGAGATTTTCAGTGTCCTTGCCTCCATCTTCTGGGATCACCTTGATCCCATAAAATGCAATGCTAGTTCCAGTGTCCCTACAGCTACCTCAAACCAGTCCCGCACCCACTGGACTTAGTAAGCCCCAGATCACCTCACTGCTATTGAAGGAAACCAAGCTAGCAAGAAAGAAAAAACATATTTTCTAAAGATTTAGGAGAATGATTGTTTCACCAAAGGGTTCAACAGGTCCATGAGCTGCTGAAACACAGTAGGCAAGTAACAGAAGGGTTGAGAAGGGCAGAGCAGTGCTTCCCTCTTTCATAAGCAGCAGCAACAAATACATCAGTCAAATATGTAATTGGCTGTGAACCCATCAAAGTACAATTAACTGCTATTTGAAGTTTTAGGAATTCCAACAGTGCTCTAATAGCAAGAAAGCCATACTTACTGGATGTGTAAGAGTGCACAGCTCGTACAGAATACATCCCAGAGACCATATATCGCTGTAGGCACAGAGAAAGATGAGAGAAAATTGGAGCCAAAAATTGAAATTTAATAGCAAATAAAACAGCCCAGCAAAAGTGTAATTCACTACGTGTGCATAAAGGAATTAAGTAAACTAAAATAAATGTAAGTAATCATAAAAGTCAATACAACAATGTGTTTAGCCTCTCCAGTGGAAAGAATCTTGCTTATTTTAACCCACCCTAAAGTAAATAAGGGTGACTGCCATACAATTGTAACAGACTTCTCATTCCCAGAACGTCTCCTAAGCGATTTGCTTTGGTGATATTTATCTCTTTCTGTACTACAAAGCCTTTGTGCTACATAGCCCTAAACAACAGATGGCAGCCGTGGGATCCTAATTCCGAGAGCTGGAATTCTGGCCCCTGCCAGTAAGCATTCTCCTGCTGGGAAACCATCGTGTTCTTCCACAGCAAGCAAGTAGTGCCACCCCCGCAAAAAAAAAAAAAAAATCAAGTTACCCCTTGCTCAATTCAGACCAAATACAGATCGGCTACATAGCCAGATTTAAATAACAATAAAAAAGATGTAAGTCAGTCAGGCATTATTTGTGACCCCTGAACACACAAATACCTTTTGTTGTTGTATGGCATGCTTTCCCAGATTTCTGGAGGTACGTAATAAGGGGTTCCCACGTATGTGCAAGCATATGCCCCTGGACTATTGAAACGACAAAGAAAAGTCACATGAAAAGTAATGCCTTAAAACATTCTGTACTACTTATATATGATTAAAAAAAAACTTTACACCACTGAGATCAGTGGAGATATCCACATACTGTGCAAGAAGACGTGCAGATCCAAAATCCCCCAGTTTTACTTTTCCATTTTGGGTGAGGAAGATGTTCTGCATTTCAACAGAAGAACAGTTTTACACACTTAGGTATCTGTTTTTCTAGGAAATGTTTCTGCAGTTTGCATACAAAGAAAAGGAGCAGATAATAATTTCTGATCTTTGATATTTCCTTTTACTTGCTTCACCTAGTACTCCTAGAAAAAAAAAGTTAAGAACTACACTTTGTTTAAAGGCAAATGGAACAGTAATACAGGCCCAAAGCATTAGCAAAGAAAGAATCAGACCTTAGAAATGCCTTAATCTCACTGCTGCACTCAGAACCCTAAGGACACAGTTTCTTCTGAATTTCTATCTTGTTGCTAGGAAATAGTAAGAAAAAAAAATAAAGAAAGGCAAGATATTTACAAACTGCGTACTCCATACACATTTTTCATGCTTCTGTTATTGTTTTAAGTTACCTGCAGCCTGCCACCAGCAATTGGTGCTCTCAGCAGTGTGGATATGAAGGGTATAGCTATACTTTGGTGATGTTTAAGGCCACAACGTTCCATCATTCCATACACCCAGCAATTTCATCTACTTAATATTCTCTAGTTCAAATGGAGAATATAGCGTGTAGCAGTAACAGGAAATTATGAAAGAGGGATTTGAACATTTGCATGCAGAGGAGCTTGTAAACGGCAAAAAAAACCTGCGCACTTCACCTTGGATTTGATATCCCTGTGCAACACACGTTTATCGTGAATGTGTTTCACACCCAGGCACATCTGCACAAACCAGTGAAGGATCTGAAAAGAGTAATGGAGAGTTATAATGGTTCAATACTGTATGTAATGATTACTTCACTCATAGATTTAAAAAACAAAACAAAACAAAAAGGCATGTTCAGAATACCTGGGAGTTAGAAGTAACTCCAGCACAGTGTCCTCTGGTTACCACGGAAGACTGAATTCTTTAAGGTAAAGTGTAATTTCACATGGCAGAAGGAATGCTTACTGCATCTTGAAAAATCTAATAATATGTAACAATAACAAAGCTAGGGACTCACTCTCTGATGGTCATTATCACAGAATGGTTTGGGTTGGAAGGGACCTTAAAGCCCACCTGGTCCCACCCCCCTGCCATGGGCAGGGACCCCTCCCACCAGCCCAGGTTGCCCAAAGCCCCATCCAGCCTGGCCTTGAGCACCTCCAGGGATGGGGCATCCACAGCTTCTCTGGGCAGCCTGTGCCAGGGCCTCACTACCTTGAGTAAAGAATTTCTTACTTTTATCTAATCTAAACCTACCCTCTTTAGTTTGAAACCATTCCTCCCTGTCCTACCGCTACACCCCCTGACAAGGAGTCCCTCCCCACCTTTCCTGTAGTCCCCTTTAGGTACTGGAAGGCCGCTATAAGGTCTCCCTGGAGCCTTCTCTTCTCCAGGCTGAACAACCCCAACTCCCTCAGGCTGTCTTCAAAGGAGAGGCTCTCCAGCCCTTTGATCAGCCTCGTGGCCCTCCTCTGAACTTGTTCTAATATGTCTAATTATAATCATGACAATTACAATTTCATAGCAAATAAGCAGATTAAAAGGCTTGCACTGAGATAATAGATTATTTCTAAAATGAAACGTATTATGTTTAAATTTACAAAATAAAGTTCCTAGAGATACTCAGACAATCTAAGTATTACAGTAGGTGAGGATTCTGCTCTTTTCATTTGAACTGAGATGATGCTTCTAAACTACAGGAAGTCATTTCCAATCACTACGGTGTAACTTTGAACCTTCTGTGAAGTAACTTTATAGCTTCTCTGATAAAAGGAGTTCATGCATGCTGAATGCTTCAAACGTTTAACTGCTACATATTTTATTTAGTCTCCTGGTTATTTTCATTTATCTCATCGGAGGGTCTTATTTGCTTCCAATTTGCAGTACCTCTTAATGGGCTCTAAATGCTGGCTGGTTTGTGTTAAATTTTTACTTGATTGCGTAAATTTATGCATTTAAACCTGTCTGCATTTTTAACAGCCTGTGCATTTCTCACATACAGACAGCAATTTTTTTCTTACTCCTTTTACAGTCCAGTACTTACCTTGTTCTGCTAGAAGTTATCAAGTAGTAATGTTTCTCTCCTATCTATAAGTACCTTGTTTCATTTAAGGTGTCTGTATATCTATGGCTTGTTTTCTGTGACAGAGTGTGCTTCAGTTTACATGAAGGATTCCTAGGTCCTTGTTTCAAAACTATTTCTTACCATGTCTTCAGGGAACAACTTTCCTCTTTGGTGCTTAATCTTTTCCATTAAATCTCCATCATCACAATATTCCATCACTATATACAGATGTCCATCAGCTAAATTTTAGGTAATTTAAGAATAATTAGTAATTTAATGAACATGATAATTATATTATCTTTACTATAAAGCTCCAAATACATGCTATATATTATGAATTACATGTATAATAAATATGTATTATAAACATGTGCTTTGTTTACAACATTTATGATAAACAAAACAAAAAAAAACCACACTGATCCCTGAAGAGTACGCAACTTATAAACAAATACAGATACTTTAAATTGTTTTATTTACCTTCAAATGATTCCTTATAGGCAACAATATTTGGGTGCTTCATTTTAGCCAAAAGAATAGCTTCCTTCCTAGAGTTCTCTACATCAGATGAAGACTGAAATGAAATGTACATTTATATAAAGGTTACTCTTGTAGATTTTCACATATATACACGATGGACCTCATTTCTTTTCAGAATTGTTCTTCAAGTTACTTTTTTTCAGTTATTTTAAAAAGTCTTTTAGAAACTTGAAAACTCCATCATTTTTAGCACAAGGGGTATTATTAATTAAAGACTTCTTCCTGGGTGTCTTCCTAGTTCAGTTAATGATTTCCTATTTTAACAGCATAGAACTATGTAACAACTAAACAGCACACACTGATTTTGGAACAGCTGACAGCTATACTGTATGAACTCAGCATAAAACCAAGTGCCCAGGTATTAGCTTAGTTTCAGCCTCAATAAAGTCAGTGCCTCCCATTTTGTGATTTTTTTGGTTACCTAAATGCAGAGCGGGTAACCTGAGTAACTGCTTTCCAACAGTAACATAAGGCTAATTTCTTCATCAGGTATGATGAAATCTAGATTCTAGTGAAGTTGATGGGAATCCAGTCAAATACATCAGGGGAACAAGAGTTTAATCCTATCACGTTTTCTGAAACAGAACAGATTTTACTATTATTATGCATATCAAATCAGACACAGGTGCAGCCCAGCTATACACCATGCAGATGCCTAATAAACTGAACTCTCAGCAAAGGCATTCAGAGTTTCCAAACTGTATTGAGAGTTATGTTTTAAAGTGGATGGGGAGGTGATGCGTGTGTTAACACCTACCATAGGAAGTCTTATTTCCTTCATTGCATACTTCTGGTCAGTAATTTTGTGATGAACGAGGAGAGCTCTCCCGAAGGATCCCTCCCCTAATACTTTCAGCACTTCGTATCCTTCCATTCTGTACAAACTTAGGTTCAACGCTTCTTTTCAAACATTCCCCTTTATAAGATTATCTTCTAAATTTTGTCACGAACTTGATCCACTTTTTTTTTTGACATTTGTTAATACAATCTGCGTGAGAAAAAAAATAAGGGCAGAGGATAAATGTGATATATTGGTACCTACAACTGCTCAGCGTTATCGTAACACAGTTCTCATCGCTGCTATCACGACTGATGAACGCTTCAGGAAATTCAATTCAAAACAAATCTTTTTGTTCCCTGTGCTTCCACAGATAACGGCACACAAAACACAGATGCACAATAATGGACACGATAAACTCCAAGCTTTCAGAGACGATTCTCACCCAAACCAGCAAGAAACTGGCTTGTGCAAGGCTGGTGGTGCATGCATGCAAGGACCCCTACAACTAGTAGATGCACAGAGCGGGTGGTTTATTTAAAATGTAGGTATTTTCAGCTTTCTATGTTTCAAATATCACTTTGCATACACGGCAGCACTCACAGCTCAACGCCTTGATGAATCGTTTCCGAGAGGAGCATCTCAGGGCACCCTGGGGGTTCCCGGTGGTTTCAGTACCTGCGGTCACGGCTTCGCTGCTTGGGTGAGGGGGAACCTGAGCCCCCAGGGGACCCGAGAAGCCTCCAGGGGACCCGAGGAGCCCCCAGGGGACCAGGCGGAGCCGCGGCCGGTCCCTGTAGCAGGGTTGGGGCCAGGGCCGGGCCGTGAGGGGACGACCGGCGAAATGGCCGCGGGCGGGCTCTGGGAGAGGCCCCGGCCCCGGCCCCGATCCCAGCCTCTGAGGCGGAGCTGCCTGGGCAAGGCGGGGCCCGGCCGCGGCGGAGGGTGGGGGGTCGGGGGCTGAGGTGTGGGGTTTTGGGGTCTGGTCTGTGGGGTGTTGGGGTCTATGGTGTGGGGTGGGACCGGAGAGCTCCTCGGAGCAAGGCGGGGGGCTGAGACCCGGCGTTGGTTGGTAATGAGGTGCCCCAAACAGCACCGCCCCCCCCGCTGGTGCCTTCAGAGTCTCCTCGGAGTCTGTTGCATAAAAGCCAAAAGACTCAGAATGGAGGGAATAAATAAGTAAATGAAAAACTGGGCACTGTCTGCTTCAGCAGCACACCCTGCAGTCACGAAGATCCCTCAGTGGGTGCTTGGATTTCCCTGTGTGATCAGGAGAGGTCTCTGAAGAAAATGTAGTGCGACAGCACACATCTAACAAGAACCCAGGCTTGGAATGAACAGAAGTGTCTTTTCTGCAAATAGAAGGCCGTACTATAAAATACAGACCTTTTTTTAGGACTGAAGGCTAACTGTAAAACATTTCATGACATTTTGCTTTGACAGCTCACTTTCAAAATTCAACTAAAATAATTGACTAAAATATAATTTACTCAAGTAATCTATCTGGACTTTTCCAAAGCATTTGATGCCATCCCATATGACATCCTGGTCTCTAATTTGGAGAGATGTGGATTTGACAGATGGACCACCTGGCAGGTAAGGAATGGGCTGGATGGTCACGCTGAGTTGTGGTCAACAGCTTGATGTCCAGGTGGAGACCAGTGACAAGTGGCATTCCTCAGGGGTCAGTACTGGGACCAGTACTGTGCTGGCAACACGGACAGTGGGATCGAGTGTGCCCTCAGCAAGCTTGCTGATGACACCAAGCTGAGTGACACGTTGGAGGGGAGGGATGCCATCTGGAGGAACCTGGACGGGCTTCAGAGGTGGGCCTGTGTGAACCTGATTAGGTTCGGCAAGGCCAAGTGCAGGGTGCTGCACCTGGGCAAGCACAAATACAGGCTGGGCAGAGAATGGACTGAGAGCAGTCCTGAGAAGGAGCTGGGGATTCTGGTGGATGAAAAGCTTGAAATGAGCCAGCAGCATGCACTTGCGGCCCAGAAAGCCAACCATATCCTAGGCTGCATGGGAAGAAGCACAACCATTAGGCCAAAGAAGATGATTGTCACCCTCTATTCCGCTCTCATGAGACCCCACCTGGAGTACTGTGTTCAGCTCTAGGGCCCCCAACATAAGAACATGGACCAGAGGGTGACAAAGATGATCTGAGGGCTGGAGCACCTCACCTACAAAGACAGGAGTTCAGGTTACTCATCCTGAAGACGAGAAGGCTCTGGGGAGACCTTATAGCAGCCTTCCAGTACCAAAGAGGGACTTTTTGTCAGGGAGTATAGTGATAGGACAAGGAAGAATGGCTTTAAACTAAAAGAGGGGAGATTTAGACTAGATATAAGGAAAAGTTCCTCACTGTGAGGCTGATGAGGCACTACTGGAACAGGTTACCTAGAGACAATATGGATATCCCTGGTTGTTCAAGGCCAGGTTTCAAGGGGCTTTGAACAACCTGGTCTAGTGGGAGGTGCCCCTGCTCTGGGGTTGGAGCTAAATGATTGTTAATGGCACTTCCACCCCAAACCATTCTCCAAGTCTGTGATTTTAATTTTCAGGAATCCAGTCTCAGGACTGTAGACACGTTCCACAATTAGTTTCTAAACCAAAGCCCCAAAACAAAGAACAAATACAACTCAATTGATTAGTTTAATAAATCTGCCATATTACAGACCAAAGCAAACCAATATTATAACAGTCATGTAGTAATTAGTGTATCGGGCCCCATCTAAAGTAGATTAACTGATCGTGAATAATCCCTTTAGTTAATGGGATCATACTCAGTTTCGTTGAAATACCCCGTAAAAATGGATACCGCAGTTCAAGCTAGTTGTACACCTACCTTACAATCTGGTTTCAGTTTTCAAAACTAAATGCTGCTGTAGTAGATACTGCCCTACTGGAATTCCTAAGTTATTTTTGTTCCTTAAACTACAAGTTAGAATATGCAATTCTAAATATTTATAGGAATTGTAACAGGAAAACAGTTGATATTATATTACAATCACTGAGATGCGATATGAAGTGTGTTAAATCTAATTCTTAATTCAGTAAATAACGTCAGTCATATTTAACATGATGACCCTGACGTTTGTAAGTACCAGAACAGACCAATATATTTACCACAAGAGTTTGAAAGCACAGAATACACATTTAGAAGTTTAGTGACTCAGTCAGATTTCATCCTAAGCCCTCCCAAGTTTTAGATACCACCTCTCTTGAAGCTGCTAAAAATACATAAAAATCCCACCCAAGCTTCCTTAAAAAGGATCCAAAGGATCTGTCCTTCCCATGTAGTGTTGATACTGAGTTTTACTCTTCCACTTCAACGGTTTCTTCCTTCAGCTCATTGTTCTGGTTGTGGAGAAGTGCAGCGGCTTTGGGTTCCAGTTCTCCCAGTTGTTCAAATGAAGAGATGCATGAATCTTTATCTTTAGGAGTATCTAAGGACTTGGACATCTTCTCCCGAATGCGTAGGGAATATCGCAAAGGGGTCACGATTTTCAGGTCTTTAACACTGGAGTCAGTTGCCTCATGGTGCATCTTCGCACTTAAGAAAATTAAAATGTTATTTAATGCAGGCACACAATCATACAAACTCATCTAGCAGGAACAGGTCATTACCCCTGTTCAACACTTCCATATTCCCATAGACAAAGGAAACAGCAAACAAACCCTTTCCTATCCATGCAGTTAAAGCTGGACATACAACTCTTTTCTTGGCAAAATATTTTAATCTGGTAAAACTCCTGAGAAGTTTCTAAAGGAGGATTCCCCCCCAACACACACAGTTCCATCAGAAAACTACTGTTCCCCTTGTCAGGGACAGCAGACAGCTGCTAGGAGCCCAGCTTCAACACATTCCAAAACTGAGCACAACTTCCTGGAGTCTGTTATCTCAAACGGAACTTTGTAGAAAAGGAGAATTCAACTGTTATCTGTTTTGTCCTAGGATTACCATCCAGATTCTTGCATCAAGAGACAGTTAAGATAATTTTTACATGACAGTTGCATCTTGTTTACTTTCCCTGCACTTTTTGACATATAAACACATTCATATTTGAGAAAGGACAGAATAGAGGCACCAAACTTCTCTTTATGTAGAACAAAGATATTTGATTACCCTGCATTGAGGCATTTCAAAGCCAAGCGTTTCATTTGAATTCAAGGAAACTTTAAAAGACTATATTTTTTGAAGGAACAAGAAGCAATCCTACAAACTTAACTTCTCAAGTGCTTTTAACTCACAGAAGCAGTGCCTCCCTGTTTCAAAATGGCCAAACTTACTGTTGCCCCAGGTACTGCAAACTTTCCAGAGTTACCTTCTGTAATCTTACCTGTCCAGGTATGGTGTGGTAGGTGGGTTGCATCTCATCATGGAAGTTGTGTCATTCTTCTTCTCAGGAGAATTAACTGCTTGGGCTAGCTCTTTCACCCCATCTTCATTCTGCTCTTCTGTTTCGCGTTTTCCTTTGTTTTTTGTACGCGCTTTCGCTTTGTGCTTCTTGTTCTTTTTTGGCAAGATCTCTCCTTCTGGTTTCAAGTCTATTTCTTCTTCTATTTCTTCTTTTTTGGTCACTTCATTGCCAGTCTCTGCCTTCTTATCATCACTCTCTGCTTTCTGGTCATCACAGTTGAGACTCTTGAAGGTCTCCTGAACCTGCTCGAGAGATGAATTGGGTTCCTCGCTGACCTCCTCTGTCTCTATCTGAGCTTCTATCTTGCTGACCTCCTCTGCTTCTGTCTGAGCTTCTATCACAGCACTCCCTGAAAATAAAATATTGAAGAAAGTACAGCTGTGAGTAGTTACAACTAAAGAGAAGGTAATATTTTTAGGGAGATCTCTGTATCCGTGAAGTTTTACAGAAGAATGAAAGTAACCAATGCTATGCCGTAGCAAGACTGAGCATCTGCTATTGAAACAGCTTGCACAAAGAAGCAACTGACTTTTAGCTCACAATATCTTTTTTTTTTTTTTAATTTACTATTTGATACTCAGGCTAAAAAGGCTGCACAGTGTTGATTTGAGAGAGCTTAAGCAGGAAGTTTGAATATAAAAGCATCTCCACTACCCATCTTAACATGCCCACAGTCAAAAGGGATGATTTTAGACAAGGTTATTTTCATATTAAGTACAGAATGATCACAGAGAAGCTTCCATAAAAGAATCTGGTATAAGCATAAATAGTGTAAGCAGTTAATTTGTGTTGCCAGTCAAGCCAGGCATTTAGCTACAATAAAATACTGAAACTTACCATCCTCACACTTAATCAGGCTTTCAGTATTTTTCATAATATCTATTAGCATGCGTCGTAGTTCATCTTTAGGCTGGAAAAAGAAGTTTTATTTTAGAAAACAGTTCCAAAATTATTTACTATTTCAACTTATTTGGCTTAAGTTAAAGTGGTGCATCCTACACAATGTTCAAAATCCTGTAATGCTGTTCAAACATACCTCAGAAAAAAAATGAATCTTGTATTTGCTTTCCTGCATGCTTTGGCAGGGGGGTTGGACCCAAGGATCTCTTGAGGTCTCTTCCAACCCCTACAATTCTGTGATTTTCTGTATTGGGTGCCCTAAAGCTGTATTTGATCCCCTGATATCTTGCTGGTAATAAAGCAAAGGAACTAAGCTGATCAACGATGTAAAATTAAGTTCTGTTTGGGGTTTCTAGTAATACCAGAAGTCTCAATCCTTTATTTCTTTAGGCAGAACATCATAAGATACTTTAATGATCCTAAACCTTTCTTCTTGAAAGCAGTTAGGATCTACAGTTACAGAGCAAACCAAATTCAAATCTGTGCATTCAGATGGTTCAGATGACTTCCTTATCATACAAGCATTTATTGAAATCAGCAGTACCTGTATTTTACATGCTCTATACTTTCACGCCTTTTTGTTTATTCATCTCAGACTACACAACAAGTTGCTCACCATTGCTCCTGCCAAAATAGCCTCCTCATAGACAGCAACAAGCTTTTCAGGAGGGCCTGTCCGTTCAAGATGCATCCAGCAGATCCAGTATTTTGCAAGCTTTTTAGCCCCAGGAGTGCTCTGTATCAGATCTTGCAACATGGCACGTACTTTATCGCCTTCACATCCCTAAAAGCGACATGACAGAAGAGAATCAAACACAGTGAACATCCCTAGGCACTGTGTTTTTTACCAGTTTTGACCTAAAGGAGTTGGTTTTTTTTTCAAGAGCGACCCTGAAAGTTGAAGATAACAAGCATTTACAAGACTGAACCATGAACTTGAGCACAACTGTCATTCAGCTATTCTTCTGGATGAGAACCATTTATACCATCCCTTTTACATCCAATGCTGACTAGTCCATAGATAGTTTCAGAACTACTTTAAAAAGACTTTCAGAATCCAGACAAGTTTGTGCAAATGCAAACATGTTTCAGATGACTGACTTCATAGCTACTCTCATTACTTAATATCTCTTCTAATTTATTATTTTACCGTTATTGCCTTATCTCATTGGTAGTTCAATGAGTTAGTGAAGTTGAGCAACAACTGTTTGTTGTTTTTTTCATTTGTCAGCAAAAACTATGATCTTGCTTAATTTGGGGAGCAGTTAATCCCCTGCATCTGATTCACAGGTCCATCATCATGTCCATAGGATTTTCATGCTGTAGGGGCCTACATAAGTAGAATTGGTAGGCAAGAGATTGAACACCTGCTCAGATAACTGCAGACATTCCGCAAGAGTCTTGTTGACTTTTTCACTGTGTAACGCGTGATCTAAGGAACCGCCAGCAGAAGAAAATTCCTGCTCTTCACTCTTAAGCCGGGTTTCCAGAACCACGGATATAGGTGGCCTCTTCATCACTTTTCCTCTGGATGCCCTCCATTCAGCCAGGCGAATTCTGCATTTAAGAACATTATTAGTGGTAGTGAAACAGAAATTAGATTTTTGCATTAACTGACATTAATTGGGTAAATCATACAAAGACATACTTTGTGGGGAGTATCCAAATGCTCCTCTAATCCTCCCCCTTTAATCCTAAAAGGCATATCGTTGCCATTTTGATCTGCACAGAAATTTCAGAACCATGCACATCACCCCACCTACTTCAGGTACTTGACAAGTCAGGATTCTTTCATCTCTCCCTTTTCAGCAGCAACAAGAGTCTTTGGCTATAGACCCTGGTTTTTAGAGGGTAAAAACCACCCCTGATTCATTGGTCTGTTGCCTGTCTTCTGTAATCTCCATCACCCAGTTCAGAGCAGAAAAACTAGAACAAGACTCTCTAAAGACACAAAACATTGAGACCAGCATAAGATGACCCTGTCACAGAGCCTATAAAACCTAAAAATCGTGCATAAGTGTAATTCAGTTCATAGAAGTTTCATTTCAACCCCATCACCCTACAATCAGAGGCTTTTGGTAAATGCAACTTTTTCCAAGGAGCTCTACCAAGAACGCCGAATAACTTCTAAATTTAGGAATCTTTACCCTATCATCTAGGCAGCATTCACCAAGCTGAAAAATATTTAATTGGAAAGTGCTCTCCTCGAGTTCACAGACACTCTCACTTCTATATACATCTTGCAGCATTTTTTATTTTTAAAAGCACTGCTGTGCAGGGGCAATTAATTTACAGAAGCATCCATCATGCTCAAGATTGTCAGAACAGTTTGCCTAAAAACCAGAGTGCAAACAATATTGAACTTTCTAACTGCATAAATACAAGCTGTAAGCCTGGAGAGCTACTGCAATTAGTCTGAATCCTAATTTCACACTATTAGGTCTACAGTTCTGGTCTGCCACCTTTCAGCATCAAGTTCAAACACTCAGTTCTTAACTTTCAGTGCATCTACAGCAAGAAGTAATTTATGTATTATTTCTTCACTGAAAATTAACAAGTTCTTGGAAAGCAGGTGTGAACACCTCACGAGATCAAGCTATAACACGGTGACTATTCAGTTACCTTCTCTCTTCTGCTGACTCTTTCAGCAAAACAGATTTCCTGTTGCCATTAATTTTAGAATCCTGCCCTGTCTTCATGCCAGGAAGAACTGAAACTGCTTTTGCTGGGGCTTCTGGTTTTGCATCTTCACGGCAATCCACAGGTTTCTTCACTCCTACTACTCCACGGTCAGAACTGTTCGAAGCAGCCTTCAGTGGCTGTGGTCCCCTTCCAATCGTTTTTTGGGTCGTTCCTTTCTTTGGCACTACACCATTAGGTTTCACAGAATTAGAATAATTTGTGACTTTGATGGTCTTCAGCACTACATCGCAGTTGCTTGTGGACAAAGCTTTCACTGCTGGCTTGGTGGTAGAAGTAACAATTTTCTTGTCTGGCAAAGAACTCTTTTCCCCTTCACTTTTTGGTGCTTTTCGGAAGGAGTTTATCTTGGATTGGATAACTTTGCCACGATACGTACCAAGCACCGGTTTCTTTGTTAGGCTGACATTTGAATTCTGCTTTTCTGCAATCAGCTGCTTCTCTTTTATGCTTTTTATATACAAGAAGGACTTGGTAAGTGTTACGTGCTGTGATTTTATTTCAGTGACTTTATCCTTGGAAGTAAGATCTTCACCATCATAGCTTGTCCCGGATGCCAGTGTTATCACACTAGATTTTAAAACAACATTTTCTTCTGAAGTTGTACTTGATTGGTCCCATGAAAGTTTATTAGCATTCTCTTTATCCTCCTGAAGTGAAAAGCACATCCATAGAGACGTTAGATGCATGTTCATGCTACGTATTACTCATGTTTCTAAGAGACTTTTACTTGTTTACAGGAATAGAGTATTTAGCAGTAAATGCCAATGTAAAGGAGGCAGTATTTATACAATTAGTGTATACATGCACACCAAAGTAGAACATTTGTCAACTATTATTCCAGAATTCACATCCCAAAATCCAATAAGGATTCTTTTAAAGTCTGCTTGGGAGTAAGGGGGCCCAACCCAAGGGCTAAACTCCTCTTACAGAAAGAGAATTCCTTTAAAGCAACTGACAGCTTTTAACTGCCAAAACTGCCTTCCAAGAGAGTGATAAGCTGCGAACAAATATCTCAGTTTGAATAACCCATCCCTTAATGGCAGCACCATTCCTCCCCTTAGCATGGATTGCTGACTGACACCACGTAGTGGGTAAAACCTTTAATTAGGTCATTAGGACATGCTACCAAAGGAGGGAGAATTTGTTACATTGAGATGTAGGATGCTGGGGATAAAAATGGACGCTTGAGTTTTACACCTCATGACCTCTAGCAGAGGAGAATGTGAAATGGGATCTGGTCTCTTCCTCCAAAGAAGTTACTCTACAGCAACTAATACAGCATTGTCCAAATGGAAGCTTATAGCATAGCGAAAGATTCAAAAGCAAGGGAAAAAAAACAAACACAAACAACATGAATAGCACACAGAAGTCTACAGAAGCTGTTATTCTTCTTTAATGAAATATCCTTGACTGTAAGAACTGTTCTGCATCTCATTCTCCAATCAGTCATTCAGGATTAGAAGTTGGGGCTTGGCCAGGCCAGTAACTAGTTCTCAAATACAAGTGCTGCTATTTATTTATTTTATACTACGTGAAATCCCTGTCATTTAAGTCATGTTTAAAAATCACAACACATTAAAATGGACCAAAATACCCCTCTTCAAGAAATTTCTAAAAAAAACATTCACACTTTGGAAAGTGCTCACATTTGACATTTTTTCCAACACTCAGTTTTGAGATATTAAGTTTTTTGCTTTTCTCTTCAAATAATGGTAGGTTTCTCAAGTCTTTCAGATGCCAAACTGAAAACAATCTAACACGAATACTGGCTTTCTGTCGAGTTTTATTTTGCCCTTCTCATGAAGACAGGTCTGGAGAGGAATCTGCTATTTCTAGCAGCACAGCCACATACACCTTAATTCTGGAAAACTTAAACAAAATGATATCTAATGACATCATTAATAACAATATCTTAAAATGATATCTAATGTGCACTCACATTAGGTATTCAGCATCTACTTCCGACTGCATTAAATTTGCCAGCATTACAACTGACAAACCACATGTTCAACAGTGTTTTGTTTTGTTTTTGTTTTTAAAGTAACCAAGCATACTATATGAATCATCTGCTGGCAGAAGATTTTGCTCAGATTTTACATAACATCCCTGAAGGCTGAAAGCGTATATGAAAAATTCCAAGAGTCCCAAGAAAAGGTGACAAAATTGAATCATTACTGGCAATAATCCCTTCTCTGGTCAGGTACAAACTGAATACCAGAACGATCCATTACATGCAGCCCCACGGCAGCTCTCTAAAAAGCAAGTATTAAGCTGCCACTGAATAAAGGCTTAACTAAACACACCTCTGCACATGCAAAACTTTCATGTTCTGGAAGTCAGGTATCTTAAATGTGGTTTAAGTGAGTGGAATGTTGCAGCCACAGAAACAGAGAGCCATCAGTATTTGAGTATCAAAGACTTACCATTTCTGGCTTTGGAGATGCTGACAGGTTTTTGTCTTGCAGTTTATTGCTGACTGCTCGCCTAGTTCCGCTACTGCTTAAGAAACAAAAAATAAAACTTAAACCATCCTGCAATGTAATAGAAGAATGTATTTTTTAAAGTAAGTTCATATGGTCCAGAAGGCAGTCTACAGGAGAAGCATTTCTGTTCAGAATGTGCTCTTCCCTCAGAAAAGACAAATGCTAAGCAAGCACCGGTCATGGCTCAGATTGCAAAACATCCCCTTGTGCACCATAGAGAGCTGGCTAACCGAGGCAGGGAAGGAAAGATAACAGACCACATTTACTGCAGGTGCCATTCACATGTTTAGGGATGAGCACCAATCTGCGTGGCATGATGCATCTGCTACAGAAGGTCAAATTTCCTGCTGCAGTTGAAGTGGAGGGAGGAACGGCTGCCTGCAGATGGAAGCTGAAGCTCAGCTACTGCAATAATGAGGCCAGGCCATTTGAGTTGAGTCTGAATAAAGATACGTCAACATAGATGGCCAGTCTACACTGTGGAATAGTAACGGCCTCAAGAGAGGGAAATAACTGCAAAATAAAAGCATTAGGCATAGTCACAAGCACGATGGCTCTGAACAATGAGTTAACTGAAGGCCATGAAAAACCCTGGAGCTTCATAGCCAGAGAAGAAACGGAAAGCAAGGAAAAGTAGTAAAGTAGATAGAACTACACCAAAATTATTGGCAGAATTAAAGTAGTCAGCACTGGTTTTCTAAAGCAAGACAGTTTTCTACAGCATTAAAGCACCTGCCTTTTCCAGCTACATGGAGCAGGTTTTTGACAGATGATATTTATCCTTGCCATTTACATGTATGTTATATTCAAAGGTCACTGCTCAGTTAGATTTGTACTACCAAGAAGTTCCGTGTGGTGTTGACCACTACGGGACCTTAACACTTCAAGCACACAAAATGATGAACAACACTTTCCACTTAGAGAGGAATACATTTCGAAATTAAATTTACCACTTGCAAAAATATTGATGTGACAAAGCTACACCAGAAAGTACTGTTGGAGCTAGAATCCTCTGTACTTCACAACACCACCTTCTCTAAAGAAGCTTTTCTTTCTTATTGGGAGGTCTGATAATGAATGCCCCAGCTTCAGAAAACGAGATTAAATACAATAACAATATAACAAGTCAATAACAAGTTAAGAAGTGCTAATTCTGGATGATAGGTGTCTGCATGCTGTGTATAGAAAGTTGTGCCTGTCTACCGGCCAACACACAGCCTGGGTTCTATTACAACAATATTTTCTGCTAAGGGCAAATGTAAAGTAATAGCTACAAAATATACTGAAACTAGGTAACTGGATTGTGAACACATGCAGCATAACCTGAGTAGAAAAAGAGAAAAAAGGTGTTTGTAGAAGGTAGGTCGTAGAGGCAAATAGTAAATTGGCATCTGAAATAAGACGTCTGCCATGCAGGTGTCCTGTTCTGTCTTAGTCTCCAGTGGAGCAAGTGACACACTTCCCAGGTTGCATCTATTAAGACAACGCACTTGTTTAACAAAACCTGTCAGTGCTTGCTGCCAATAAAAGGACTTTCAGCAATCCAGGTGTTCACCAGTCTTGTTACATGGTCTCACCTTTTGATTGAGCTTTGCTGTAAGTACTGCTGCTCACACCTTTCCCACCAACCACGCCACCTCCTCAAGGAACAGAAGCTACACCAGACAGTAACAGTACCTGATTGGTGCCTTGTTTTCTTGAATGGGCACGCCAGAAAAAGACTTTTTTCTTGACAGATATTCTTCAACTTTTTGTCTTCTCTGTTCTAGTGGGTTTAAAAAGAAATCGTATTACATTCTAGTACATTTTCATCTACAGTGGTAATGCCTCTTCGAAAACTGGAAGAGTTACGAAAATGTGTAGTTAAGAAAGCATCAAAATATTAACAGATGTGAAAGACACGCACACGAACCCATCTGGCCAGGTGTAAAATCACTTCCTTCTCTTACAGACCAAGCATGGGAATTAATTACAGTGTAAAATGATCTTGAAAAGGCCTTAAGCCAGCCCCCACTGTCTTAATGCAGAATGTCGTCCCAGAACAAGATGCTATTTCCCATCTTCTTGCTGGTTGACTACGGAGCAGACTGTCAGCCCTTCACAGGTCTACATCGCTGATCTGTAAATTTTAGAGCCCTTATCTCCACACATGACCTTGGCTTGCTGGAAGCAGCTGGAATAGGATGATCCTGCCCAAAGCAGAACCGAAGCACCCACAATGTCAGTCTGGATGTTTCATACTTCAGAAATCTCCATCAACATGTTCCCTCAGCACTGTGACATTTCTGTGTTACTGAAGTTCAGACAGTAAAAATTGTTAAAATATTGTCTTTAAGACCCCAGTGCTAATCCTGTAAGGCAAGAAAAGAATTAAGCACTCAATTGAGCACTCTGGGGTTTCAAAATAATAACAATAAAAAATTGTCATCCCACAGAATGTGGTAATTGTCCTCAGAGCCTCCTCCTAGCATGGGAGAGCTGAAAAGGGCAAGTTTTCTCATGCCCTGACACACCAAAGCCTGAAACACACAGCCAGTAGAACAGACTGAGACCTAGGTGTCTAAGTTAGGAAGAAGGAAAGGAGCTTGCAGAGGCAAGTCCTGCAGAGATGTCTCTGTCAAGAATGTCTGTAGACATGCGTGAAGGCTGCCACAGCAAGCATTCTGCTTCTTAATTTCAGGGTAATTTCAGATGGAGAGCAATGTGCT
This sequence comes from Aythya marila, assembly GCF_965140915.1. NCBI lineage: Eukaryota > Metazoa > Chordata > Aves > Anseriformes > Anatidae > Aythya > Aythya marila. The sequence continues at coordinate 27,582,770 of NC_139042.1, read as the reverse complement.
ATTTGTAACTGAGCATTTGCACTAGGATCCAGCTTCTGTTTGGCTCGTAATAAGCCTAAAGCTGTTTCAATTGCTTTTACCGTTTAAAAGAATATTTAAGATGAATTAAAGCCTGCAGCCTTTTTTCAAGAAGTGTTCTCCTGTTAATGCCCTGCACTAAAGAACAGAACAGAAAAATACAAAGCAGCAAGTAATTTGAACAAATACTTAAAAGACTGTTTACATGCTTAGTGCAGTGGGATGTGCAAGGTGCCCCTCCTGGAGCTCAGGCTGTGCTTTTGCAAAGTGACTTGTGTCTGGACATGACATACACCTCCCTCAGGAAGAGGCACTGATTCTAGTGTGCCACCTACCTCCTCCATCGGCCACAGGGAGAGCCACAGAACCACCTAGGTTGGAAGAGACCTCCAGGATCACCGAGCCCAACCTCTGACCTAACACTAACCAGTCCCTCACTAAACCATATCCCTAAGCTCTACATCTAAACGTCTTTTACAGACCTCCAGGGATGGTGACTACACCACTTCCCTGGACAGCCCATTCCAATGCCTCATAACCATTTAGGTAAAGAAGTTCTTCATAATATCCAACCTAAACCTCCCCTGGCACAGCTTTAGCCCATTCCCCCTCATCCTGTCACCAGGCATGTAGGAGAACAGACCAACCCCCACCTCACTACAGCCTCCTTTAAGGTACCTGTAGAGAGCAATAAGGTCACCCCTGAGCCTCCTCTTCTGCAGGCAGAACAACACCAAAACCTTACACATATTTCCCTGACAGTGCAAGAACCACCGCCGCCTGGGCACCGCCAAGCAGCCCTCACACCTCCACCTCCCCGCGAGGAGAAAAACCCCGAGCCCCACAGGAAACAAAATAAAAAAAACAGAACACCCCAAGCACACAGAGGAAGGAATCGACCCCTGAGAGGTGCACTTCTCCCTCAGCCTTACCTCTGAAGGCGGGCTCTGCCCTGCGGCTGGGGGGAAGCCGTGCCGCCATGGCCGCCGCGCCGTTTGAACCGCCCGCCGCGGGGCTTGAACGCGCCAATGGCCGCCCGCCCCTCCCGCCGCCGCCCTAAGATGGCGGCCGCCGCCGAAGCCGCCGCCAGGGGGAGCTGCGCCACCGCCCTCCTAAAATGGCGGCCGCGCCTCAGGGCGCCGTTAGGGGGTGCTGCGCGATGGGCGGCCCCGCTCGCTCGGTTCTCGGCTTGGGCTGATCCCCGGGAGGCTCCCCTCGGGAGGGGAAGGGAGTTTTAGCCGCCATGGATCGGTTCTGCTGGAGCAGCGGGCTGCTGGAGCTGGGGGAGACGCTGGTGGTGCAGCAGCGCGGCGTGCGCCTCTACGACGGGGAGGAGAAGGTGATGGAGGCCGCCCGGCCCCGGGCACCCGGCCATGGGGAGGCCGAGCACGGGGGACGCGGGCACCGGCGGGGCTGGGAGCTTTCAGTAGCTCCTAAGTGAGGGGATGAGGGGCTGTGGGGCTACAGGCAGCTGCTGGGGGAGACTCACAGCGTACCCATATTTTTCCCAAATACTGATTTCCTACTAATAAATACAATCACTTCTCAGCAATAAAACAGGAAGAAATGCTCCTAAATGGTAGGCCAGAGGATTTCAGGCCGGCCCCAGCTTGTTCTTACTAGGTTGCTTTTGTTTTTGCAGAGCTTCTGCTGTCTCTGTCAGCAAATAGTGTTCCAAAGCCAACAGCCCTTTTAAAAATACGATAATTAGGGATGTTTGTATATCTTGCACGGCATATGGAGGGAGGATCCTTCAGGATTTCCGGGGGGAAAGTTTATGCAGTTGGAAAAGGAAGCTTGTGTATATTCATATACTCCCTTTATACTACTTTTTTCTATTTTTTCCATTAACATAATTTATTGTGTTTTCTGGAAAAAAAAAAAAAAAACAAACTGTTCTGAAAATAATGGCTTGTTGTATCTGATTCTGATGTTGTCCTAATGTGTAATGTTTCCAAGTTCATTGTTTATGCAATGTAGTGGTTAAAAATGTTTTTTGACCTGTTTTATTTCTCTTGTTTAGGTGAAATTTGAGAGTGGAGTGTTACTGCTTAGTACACACAGACTGCTTTGGAGGGATCAGAAGAACCATGTAAGTCCTACTGTTGTCTCTTGCATGTCAATTAATTGTAAATTTCATAATAAGCAACTGGTAGCTTGCAATGAAAAACCACCATACACAAATTTTTGCACCTTCTGTGTATGTTTTATCTTACACATATAGTCCCATTTTTTGGTTCGCAGTGGAAAGACAGTTATGTACCAGAAATGTTCTTTCACCCAATGCTGCTATAATTAAATTGCATGCAGAGATGAGGAGGGGTGGAAACAAGTCATATAACTTTTTCTTCTTTAATGGCACACAAATAGAGTAGAAGAGTCTTGCACTGTGTACTAGAAATTGTTGGTTTTGATAATGAAGGTGAAAATGTCACGCAGAATGCTTCCCCCATGCTCCTGGTCTAGCAAGGCCCTTTTTTCCTCACTGCATTTCCAAGTACAAGGTTTCTTGTCTTCTGGTCCCAGCAGATAGCCCCAGACCATGGTTTGATGATAGGAATTATTTGGGGGTAGTATTAGTTTTTACAGGTCTTATCTTTCCAACTGCCTCTTGTTGTGCTGAACCATCTATTCAATAATCCAATATGTCTGTCTGTACTTCTATGGAAAACCGATTTAGAGGTTAAACGGCAGTGTTAGAACTGCGGAGTAATACTGCTGTTGGAGCCACAGCCTGAGTTCCTAGACTAGAAATGGGTATGAAAAACAGACAAGTAAGAAGCTCTAAGCATAGACTGGAGCAATGTATACCACCTTACAGTTGCAGTTGAAGAAGTCCTTCTCAGAACCAGCTTGAATTATGTTTGTCTTGGACACAGTCTTTTAGAAACTTTAGCCACGAAAGCCAAAATCTAGACAGAGCATGCACAGATGAGAACTTTTCAAACGTGTGTTATACTCCGGTGAGCTACCTTTTGGCAAGAGTTGCTGCAGTGCCTCTGCACTCAATGGTAGGGCCATTCCCTACCAATTATCACATCCTTGCTCCAGAGCAGGGAGCTACCAGAGCCTTCTATGCATGTGGTCACCAAGCATGTTCTGAATTTTGGCAAAGTAACATTTTTTTTCCCCTGCTGGGATTGTTTGCAGGAAAAGCAGACCTATTCATAATTGAAATTTTTCAAAATGCATTATTTTGAGACCTTGTACCCAGGTTGGTATTAACTGTTAAGCAAGTCAGGGGTTGATTGTCTGGGTCATGAGCTATTTTTTAAACAATAGCTAAATAAATTAACATGTGTTTTTTTTTTTTTTTGGAACAGTCAGTGTGAGTTAATATACCTGTTTTAAACTATCTATTCACCCCTTATTTCTTCATTAGCATCTTTCTGTGACAGGTGGGCATGCAGGGGGATTTTATTTTTAAAATAAAATATATGGTACACAAATAACTTTGTTAGTATGGTAAATGAAGCTGATTCTTTCTCAAGCTTTTAGGAGTGAAATGTGTAGCACAATGCCCTTTTATTTTCATGGTGAATTGTTGGCTAAGCTCCACTGTGATACAACAGCCTGAGAAACCTTAGCTAGCTTACTGAGAATAAATTTGTAGAGTCCCTTTTTACTGTATCAACAATCTACTAGTAAATGGGGCTGCTTCTTGTTAGGTTGACATTGCACAATTTGTTATAAAAACACCTGTGTTTTATAGTTGCTCTTGTTACATGCCATCTACAGTTGAAAAGCATAGAAAAAAAGTGACTTCCAAAGGAAAAATTATGTAGTTCTTTTAAGTTTGTTACATAGCCAGCTTTGCACAGCATTACCAATCATAAAATCATACATAATGTCAATGCTGGATGTTATTGTATCCAAATAACTCTTTTATTTCATCTATCCACAGCATTTTTAACTCACCTCTCATGTAGTATTGCTTCTTGGGAAGAGGGACACTGGGAAGGAAGGGGTGATTTGAAGTCCTTGTATTAGAGTAAGCTTTTAACTTTCTGGCTGTGAACTAAATGAGTGAATCACTTTAAAAACAGAGGTATTATATGTAATTGGTCTCTTTTTCAGAAACTTATTTTGTTACAGAAGTGGTTTTTTGCCTATATTTAAAGTATCTGGAGTTATGTGTTCATTTTACAAATTGCTCTACTAGTGGCTAACTCTGGAGCCACAGAAGAATCTAAATATTAGCTAATATCTTAATATTAAGAGTTGCTATAATAGGAAGTACAACCCATGTTTTTTTTCCCAGTGAGATTTACTCATTAGGAGGAGTTCCTGCATGTATACTTTCCTAAGTTCCAATTTAATGTGCATTTAATTGTTCCATGCAAAGAACAATTTTGGTAGTAGGGATTGAGAGGACCCCATAACAGTGTTTATTATAACCTAGTGTTAGGGACGGTCATGGGGCAGATGGAAGAGAGACTGAAAGAGGGAACGCAACCCATGTTTCTGGCATTCTGAGTGGCTGTCAATTACCAAGCTGTCGTGTGAAAGAAGACATTCATCAAAGAATATTCACCAAAACAGGACCAGGCACATCATTAGATGCTTTGAATTGCTCCCTTGAGCAACTTCTGTCTCAAAAACATGTAAGAAAAGTTTAGCCTGGGTAGGTTGGTCTCCCACAGGTGGTTACAGTCTTGTTTCTTGCTCTGCTTTGTTTTGTCTAAAGCACAGCTCAATAAATACGTGTTGAGACTAAGTTTGTGAGGATGGGGTAGATGGAGACATTCCTAACTGGTGTATCACTACTCAAAGGGTAATCTGTCTTTTAGACATTCAGTACCGAGAAGACTGGTGGGTTTGGGTAGCATTTTGGCTCCCAAAGTAACATCAGTACAAATATTTTGAGCACCTGTGAGGACTGTGCAACAACATGGATAAGCCACTGTTGTGTAGAAATTTTAGTGTTTGAAATTTGAACTCGGATACTGAAATTTTGCTAGATTTCTGAGGCTTTTATAAATCTAGCCAGAAATGTCTAAAATCATTTACACTTAAATTTATTTTGGTCATCTAGAACTTTGCTTCCAGTTTATATTTTTTTCTATTTATATTTCTCCTTACCAGGTAGTTTTTGTTCTTACCAACATATTTCATCTGGTGTGTCTCTGGCAGCACCTGCAAAAATCTGTACTGTTTGTGAAATTGGAGAAGAGAACATTTAAGAGAATGAATAGTCAGGATATGGCTTTGATTCCTCTTGTGTTTGCATTGATTATTCTAGGAATGCTGCATTGCTATACCTCTGTCTCAGGTCGTCTTTATTGAAGAGCAAGCAGCTGGGATAGGAAAAAGGTAAGGTGATAAACATTCTGCTTTTTCTCAGATGAGCAATTAGTCACATGTTATGTAGTAATGCATGGTGGGTTCTATTTTTAACCTGAGTTTACAGATTGACAGCCACTCACTTCAAATGCATAAGAAAGTGATGACAAAGCAACGTTTGATACAAGTTGTTAAATAATGGTCTTGTAATCCCTGAAGTAGGTATTCTACCTTGCTGTTTCCTTTGAGTAGTCATCAACGTCACAGTGATGTTGCTGAATCTAAATTTGAAAGCTAAGTTTAGTCATTTATACCACAGAACTGGTTGGGGATAGCAACCCTGCCAGATCCCATACTCTATAACTTTACATGACCATACGATTGGTTTTGAGCTTGGATCTGCTAGGGATGGTTAGAAGTAATTAGTGTTTCCCCTCAGTTGGGTAACTACTTCAATATGTTACATGTGTGAAGAAGTTTTGCAAGAAAGATTAACTGGAGACATTATGTAGCTGACATCTGCTTGCAGCCAGATGAATAGATGCAGTCAGATAAATAGAATATGATAATATCCAGGGGGTACCCTGAACAGATCAGGTAATTTACTTATGCCAGAGAAGTCAAAGACCTACAAAAAAAGTCTGTAAAATGAAATTGGAATGGCAGACTTGCAGCCATGCTGTGACAGTGGCCTAGTATATTCCTAAACTAATGCTATCTCAAGGTTTGTTTTGGTGATAGATGTCATTTTAGACTGTTATTCCCATGCACATTAGCTTTGAATGTTGGTTTTGGACAAATTCACATACAGTGTTTGCAAGTGGTGTATACAAGCTAGGCAGATTAAACATAATATTGAGACCTTCCATTTTCCTGTGACAAAGATAGTTTATTTTGGCAGTAATTATTGCAAGGCAAAAGCCAAATCAAATGCACTGCTTGATAATTAGTTTTTACCTTAAATAACATTGTCAGAAATTCTTGTTTGCAATCTGAAGATCTGCTGCATTTAATTCTTGAGAATTGATGGTGTCCACATTTAAAATTTGTGAAATGTTGCTTTTGAGGCTACAGGAGTTTTTATGTATGCAAGGTATTTAAATGAGGCAAAATATTTAAATGTTGATGTGCAAACATAAAGCAGAATTTGACGTCCATCAGTTCGTACGTGAGATAAAGCTGGTACAGATTTTGATTAAATGGTTAACTTACTAATTTATAGAAAAAGGTGTTTTTTTTGTTTTTTTTTTTTTTTTTGGTAATAGAAAAAGCTGCTTATTCTCTTTTAACTTTTTTTTTTTTAGTGCCAAAATAGTAGTTCATCTTCATCCTGCTTCCTCAAACAAAGAGCCTGGTCCGTTCCAAAGCAGCAAATATTCCTACATCAAACTTTCTTTCAAAGAACATGGGCAGATCGAGGTAAGGTTTGTAGCACACAAGCCCAGTATATCAGATCTTTGGACGTGCCTTTCTCCTCTTGCTGTGTTATATTTGTGATAATTTTCCATGATCTTTCCATGTTGACTTTTGAGGTGGAGCTTTTTCAATACATCCTTTTTGAAGACAAACACTATGAGCCTTCAGGACTCCATGCTTTGGTTAAATAACACAAATAGAGTTCCAAAAATGTCAGGAGGTACTGTTAGGCTTCATCCTTACTTTAATAGTTTTAATAAAATCCTATACTTCCTATATTATGTTTTAAATTGAACACAGTATTTTCCAAAATGATGGCTCTGCCATGTTTAACGGAGTCAAAGATGTTTCTTTTTATCTAACACTCTACTGAATAGGAACCAAGCAACTTAATCATCTCTTATTTTATTGCTGTAAGATTTTGGTTGCCTCATAGCTTTGTTTCATTTTGTTATTTTTTTTTTACCTACACCTAATCTCAAATGCTTTTAGCATTCTGAAAAACAATATAATAGACATTAAAAAGTATTTTCCTTATTTTTAAAAAAAGGAATTGTCCTCTGTAAAGAAATTTCACAGTATAGAATCCTCGCTCAAGACAAGGTTTTGACTTGGAAAGGTGAAAAAAAAACATACAATTTTGCTGCAGAATGAGTTAAGTTGAATTAGTTGTAAAGGTCTTGTAAATGCATTTGCTTCATCAGACTTGCTTTTATTTAGGACAAGTGTGGATTTATGCATAATTTGAATTGCATAGGTGTTTTGCCTAATCATAATTTTATTTTAATGTGAATGTTCTTATTTGAAGATGGTGACCTAGCATACCAGTAGCAGTCTTTTCTTTATGACTTCAGAATACCTGCCTGTGAACTTTGAACAACTATAAGATCAGACTTTTCTCTAGATTTTGCTCAGTGGTCAGCACTGCCAGTTCAGCTAATCAACTAATGCCTCCTGGTAGTATTAACATTAAACAAATAACTAGGTACATCAGTTACACCTGCCTTCATACTAAGTTAACAGATCAATAAAAATTGGATTGATTAGCTTTCCTTCCTTTTCAAAGCAGGCCTTTGAATAAACATTGTCATTTTTAGCTTTAGTGTGTTTTGGAACACTTTAAATATCTGAAAAAGTATTTTACAAAGGAAGTACTCATGGAAGTTTGCAACTGCAATAGGAACTACACCTTTCCTTTCCAATTTTCAAGAATTCACGGTAATGTTGTAGTGCGGACGTGTAGGTGTTAGTATATTTCATCTTACTGTGAAATTTGATTCATCTGGGAGACAAATCAAGATGCTAAAATACCCAGACATACTCTGCATGGTTCATGAAACATCTGTTGTCATTCTTCAATGTTTGCAGTTCTATAGACGATTCTCAGAAGAAATCACCCAAAGGAGATGGGAGAACATGCCTACTGGTCAGACCTTTCAGGTTGCCAAGGGTCCACAGGTATGTGCAGAGCTTCTAACATCCTTCTGCATGTCATATGTCAATTTGTTTAGTTTGAAATTGTTATCTGTATGTAAACTTGTTTCCAGTTAATGCCACCCCCATATACTGCACCTGTCAAATACAGGACATAAAAAATATACATAATTGTTTAGAACCTGTGATTTAAACACATTTATATTCTAATTTGACAATCGTTATTATGGAGAATCTTTGTCATATGTTAGATTACCTTTTTTTATATTTGTCTGCATACTTCTAGGTTAAAAATCAATAAACATGTGGATGTTTTTTCTATATGAGCATGCTGTATATATGAATACATAGCATATGTAGTCCTATGGATGAAATAGGATGACTTAATGATTGCTCAATGTCAAATCATGTATGTCCTCCTTTGTAAGTATAGCCCCTATTGAGGCAGTTTCCTCATCCATTGAAGAGCTCAAAGCTTTTCAATGAAATGTGATTGTCACATTTCATAGACTGATGGGGAAGCTTGTACACCCTGCCACAAATCACATAATGAAAATGCCTCGCTTTCTCTTCTTGCTGGGTAACAGCAAGTCATTAACGCTTATGCTAAGATTTGCAGTCAGATTTGAGGGCTGACACTAGTGCCACATAAGTGCCATCCTTTTGAAAACATATAGCATTAAATAAAAAGTTCACCATCGCCTCCATGCTGATGCATCGCAGCAAGGCAAATTAGACTGCATTTAGCATTGTGTTTCTGTGGCTATGTTTCTTCAGACTCAGTTTCTTGAGGTAATCATGTTTAGATGCACTCCTGCATTTCCATGGTGTGTAGTATAGATGTTCACATGGACTTGGGAGGCTTTAATTGGGATGAACTGGAATGCTCAGTCAAGATTGTGCTATTAAGCATATTCAAATTAATAGCTTTAATATAATAAATATAATAATTATTATCTGTTTATACTACAGCAAGTTCATACTTGCTTTACGCATATTGTTTAATTTTTGAGTCTGATTTAAAAATGTACTGTCAAGAAATACATGAATTATTGTATGCATGGTGTCAACTCCTTGGAGGAATATTTCTGTCTTATACAAGCTTTTACACACTGAGGCGGATGAGAAAACTTAGCGTTTCCTATTTTGATTCTTTACATTATTTTCTTTTGCAGGCAGGAAGAACAAGGGCTATAGGAATTGTAGGGATCGAAAGGAAATTAGAAGAAAAAAGAAAAGAGACTGACAAAAACATTTCCGAGGTAAATACTACTGTAGTTTCAAGGTCAGCCACCTGTCTGAGCTATTTACATTTATTCACACTTTCTTTTAGGGACAGCTGAGACTATTGTTTTTGTGAGAAATCTGAATTGACTAGGAGTATATATTTTAACATTATTTTTTTTTATGGGGTTTTCACAATATATGAGGTATTTCATGTAAACAGTCATTTCCAGAAGATTGTTGTTTGGAAATACTGCTGAGTGTTTATGAAATTAGTTCTGATAGAATTAGAAATCTGAGTTCAGTGAGTTTTTCATCAGGAGAAGCAGAACACAGAGGCAGCTACAGACAGAGACTATTACGAGTGTCTTTTTCTGTTTGTACAGGTAAGGTTGGTTTCAGTTGAAAATTTAATACGCAGTAAGAAGAACATGCTGAACTAAGAGCACATAAGTGTGGTGTAGTTATGTTTTCATCATACAAATATTCACTTTTTAAATGTTAGACTTAGGTTTGTAATTATAGCAAAGTGCTCAGTAGTTGAGGCGCCAGCGAGATGTTACAAGTATCTATGCAAAGTGCGTGGGCTAGATGGAGACTGTCCTTTTTCCCTGAAATAAAACAGTAACTGAATTCCAGATGCCAATACTGATGGACAACAGAATCCATTAATCTTCATCGCTGAAGATCTCTCACATGTATCTGGGAGCAATATCCTCAGAAATAGTCTGGTTCTGTCTTGTTAACGGAGATTGATAGGTAGAGTGATGGAGAAGTGCTCGCAAACTGTCTACAACAGATGGATTTTGTGGTGAAGCTTCACGGGATTCAGCATGGCACGATAAAAAAGGCATTTGCTATTCTGACGTATAAGAAAATATATATAGCAATTTGCAGGCAACATGCAGTTTCAGATACTCCTAGCATTTTTTTATGAAGAACAACATAGTGAATGAAGTCCTGTGTGCAGTTCAAAAGGCATTGTGGTTGTATGTGTGCCTGTATAGTTCAAACAGTATTGTCTGGTTATTTTTTCCGTTCGTAGCTTTTTCAGAGAGTAAAAGAAATCCATTTGTAAGCGTTGTATGAACGGAGGAAAGTCATGACTGGTAAAATCCTGCCTTCCTCCAGCTTTAAATGTTATAGATGACTTAATTTTAAAAAATGGTGCCCTGGCTTCCAGGAAAAGGCTTCCTGCATCTGCTGTTCGCCGCTGATAAGAATCCGGTTCTTTAGCCTTTTGTTTATCTGAGGAAGTTCCTGTTAGGTGTGTGCACATTCCCCTTTGTTTCCAGGCCTGCCCTCGTGAGTCAGCCGGGGGAGGAGTCAGACACAGCATGCTGTTTATTTAGCTAAATCAAGGGTGCTTTTGATCAGCAGTGTTTTCATGCACATTGTAGAGATTAGAAAAAAGCTGGGAAATGCCTTTTTAGAAAAGTTTAATATCATATACAAGCACAGTAGAAGGACCTAAATTACACTAAAGATCGGGAAGTCTAGTGTAAATCACTGTATTTGGCAGGTTGGGATGCAAGAAGAAATATTCCACTTAATTTTGGATACGGAACAGAGGTACCAAGCGTTAAGAGGCTAGACTGTTGAAATCAGTCACTTGCACCATTAGGAGGGATTTGGATGAAATCCAAATCTGTCCCTTCCCAGAGTCATCTCTTTCTCTTCTGGGGAGTCTCAAACCAACCAGCTTCTGAGTCAGGTGCCTAAATGGAAGTGGGAACAATACAGTGTTACTGCAGAAGTTCTGCTAGAACTTGTTTCTCTAGTGGGGGATTAGTCAGAATGAGCGTGGAAGATACTAAATTGCACAGAAGCACTGGCTAGAAATTGTTGGCAAGATGCATCTGGTGTCATTTGATGTACTGTAACTGAACATCCTTCTTTATTTGTGGCTGGAGAGATGGGGCGCTGCTGTCAGGCAAGCTTTACTTGAAAAGGCTCTTGAGCTTTTCCCACACCAGTTGTTCAGAAAAGGTGGTTTGGAAAGGTTCACCACCCAGGCAGGTTGTCATGTGCTTGAGATCTGGGCTGAAGGCTCAGTGTTGCTGAGGCTGGCAGAAATGAGAGTTGCTCTTAAATAGCTTAAATGTATTTGTTAACTTCTTTTGGTTGAAATGCACTGTTTTTATTTATTTTTTTAATGCCAGTTGGTTATCATTACTGAAGCTTTTAACTTTTACTGTACTTTCCTCTTGCTTTTATGTTTTATTCAAGCCTGAAAATGCCCTTTGCAGATAGTTGTAATTTGTTGTATTTGAGACCATTGCTGTTTGCTAAGCTTAACAGACTTGAAGTCTTTATGGTCTTACAATGAGTGTCCAGTTTACATAGTATTGTGAAAACAGTAACATTTCTCAGACTACAAAATGTACAGATTAGTTTTTACTTAAGCATGTATCTTGCTTTCTAGGTCCAACAACTAGAATTTTCAGAAGTATTTTAATCTTAAATTATATAAATCTGATGGTCTCATGGGCATTATTTCACTTATTTTAACTGGTTTTGTTTGTTATGGGAGCATCACTGTTCCTTTGTATGAGGTACATAAATGAAAAGATGTTGACATGTTTTCAGACACTTTGTCTCTTAGGTATAGGTGTGTCTCTTCTATAGATGTGAAAGAATGTATCCTCTTCCTTGCTTATTTTAAAGGAACTACAAACTTTCTTACTGACTTGATAGCATCTACTCAAAGTAAAACTGTCTTGTCAGGAGGATTTTTTTCTGTAGCTTTACAGCTGGCTAGCTGTTGTCCAGAAACAATAGATATCTCTGAGGATTAACTGGTTGAAGAAAACCAACCTCAATATCTCACTGTTCCTTCCTGTTGTATGGGCTTTATAAATCATAATGATCTAATGTTCACAGTAGAAAAGTGTACAGTTACTTGATTTTTGTTTTCTTGCAGTATTTGTTGTTTATGGATTGTATCATTTTGATTTGTAGACCTGTATGAAACAAAGTTTCCATACATCAAGGAAGTATATATAAACTATCACATAACATACTAATCTATAGGGGTAGCAGCTCTTACAATTAGCTCAAACAGGTGTACAAAAGCAGCTCACAGTATCTGTGAAGCTGAACTCTGTAATGATACTGATCTGGAATGTCTTGTTTTATCATTTCAGGCTTTTGAGGACCTTAGTAAACTAATGGAGAAGGTATGGCACATGTGATTTAGTCTTATGTAGACTTATTCTTGTTTTCTCGTTTTTAAACATGTTTTTTCTGAGCTGAAAGTTGATTTACATGTATCTGTGTCTTCCTTAATAGGCTAAGGAAATGGTGGAGTTATCCAAGTCAATAGCTAATAAGATTAAAGAAAAGCAAGGTGACATCACCGAGGATGAGGTAAATGAATTTTGTTTCTAGAATCAACAGAAATGTTCCTATGCAAAGCAAAAACAATCCTTTTAATAAATTCTATGTTAATAAAGAATAATTGAATACTTTTCCTTTTAAATTCTAGTTAAAGAGACTTCAGTGTTTGATGTTAGTATTTATTTTGACCCTTTTTTGTTAAACAAAGATTTTGCTGCCTTTGCATAGAGAATGATGACAGTTTTCTGCTTGTTACAATATAAATTGTATTAACATTGCCTTCACTTTGCTAGTAATTGACTTTATCGGTAGTAAACTGCTTGGATTTACTCTCTGAAACTGTTTTATAGTAATACAATCAAAGTGTTTTAAAAATGAGAATCACACACTAGCTGATGTACTTTTATTTATTTGTTTAGACCATTAGGTTCAAATCATACCTGCTGAGTATGGGTATAGCTAATCCAGTCACTAGGGAAACGCATGGATCTGGTACCCATTACCACATGCAACTGGCGAAACAACTAGCTGGAATGCTGCAGACACCATTAGAGGTAAAGTACCTAATTTTGCACAAGTGTTTTCTGTGTGTTGCTGAATTTGGATGTAAATATGTTTTGGGTGTATTACAGTGACTCTTTTTAAAGGCTCAGAGTTAGCAGCCCAGCCTTGTGTATTCAGTATTTATGAAAGGAATGTATATCCTCTTTCCAAAAGAGAAAATTTAAGTGTAAGAATTTTTGTTCGGAGTAATGGCAGCTTGGCTTCTAATTCATGAAATGCTGGTGGTATCTAGTAAATCACATCAGCAGTCTTTTCTGTTTGAACAGCCTTTGTCTTCCCACAGAATATTATTCTTTTTAGAAAGAAATGGTAGCTTTGAAAAGATAAGCAGTCATTCTTCAAACTGCTTAAAAATTCTATACTTATTTTCTCTTAGTAATGCATCATATTTTAATTTATTTGAAGCTCTCAGAGTTCAAGATTACTGCCAAAAAGCTTGATTTCCTTTTGAAACTTCGAAGTCTACATGTAGTCTCTTAAGAAGCAAATAGTATGCTTTGTGAAAGAAATGTGCTTTCTGCTATGATCAGAAAAACTATCTGAAAAGTAAAAACTAAGTTGATTGATAAATTTAATATATTGAAATTCTTTGTTCCTGTGACTTATTCTTTATGGTAAATCAAAGTAACTCTCAGTTTCTTGATATAGTATCAATTATATTTTAAAACAATTAGAGAAAGATACCACCTAACAAATTAATGCTAGAAATATGTGGTATTGTAGCTTTCTCATTAAAGGCCATCATTTACCTCCTGTTTTAGCTGCTTGATCACTCAAAAGCAAGTTAAGATACTGTGTTTACCAGATTAATACTATTTCTCTTACCAGTCTTGTACTTACACAGGAGAGAGGAGGAATCATGTCGCTCACAGAAGTGTACTGTCTGGTAAATCGTGCACGAGGATTAGAGGTGAGAAGTTGATTTGTCTTAAATATTTTGTAAAATGTACTTCCTTGATGACATAATTGAAGAAAAAGTGCAATAGTATTCCCTACCGATTGCTCGCTCTACCTTTCTAACAACACAAAGTGATAAGCCCTTCATTAAAACAAGGAATTTTCACCATTTTCCTTTCTCTTTCTTCTGTGTAATGGTTGTGTTCTCTGTAGGTTGTCATAATGTATGCTGCATTTTATAATACCAAATAAAAGGAACAATCCATCTTTATCTAGAAGGAAAACTGTAAGGACAGAATACCAAAGAATAGGGTTGTTTTTTTTTTTTTTTCCCAAAATGCATCAATTTTTCTCTGCAAATGGGCAAGAAGGAGTATTACAGAAAACATAGCAAAGGATCAAGAAGGAGTGTAGAAGCCAAGAACAGAAAACAGTATAAAAGAAAAAAAAGAACAAAATTATGTGATCTGGTGTATATGACAGCTGTAGTTGTTGTAACTGTTTTGCTGATACTGGAATTTCAAGCTGTGAATAAATGTTTTACTATTTTTAGTTGCTCTCACCTGAAGATTTAGTAAATGCTTGTAAGATGCTGGAGTCCCTGAAATTACCACTAAGGTAAGAGATTTACAGATATATTTATAAAACATGGTGCTCACAAGTCAGGCTTAATACTTTACCTGCAGTAGCTATTTTTTTAAACAGTCATCCAGGAACTGCTTAATGCAGCAACATCCCCTCTATGTTAAAATATTAATTCTTAACCATCTTTCACTTTGCCTGCTATGGATATATAGAGTATGTAGCAGTATGAATGAAATAGGGTGATTTAATGATTGCTCTGTGTCAAACCATTTATGTACTCCTTTGTTGATATTGCCTATCAACATAGTTCCCCATCCCTGGAAGTGTTCAAGGCCAGGTTGAATGAAGTGGAAGGTGTTCTGCCTGTGGCATGGGGTAGGAATCAGATTGTGCCTTGCAGCACAAACAATTCTATGATGTCTTTTGAGATTGGGAAAAGTGTTTAACAACACCAGGCATATGCCCAGCTCTTGCCTGTCTATTCAGACTTTGAAGATGCTTTTAACTTTAAGTTCGTTTTACAGTTTTTTTTTCTTTTTGAATGTGGTTATAACTGTGTGACCATAAGTAATGTGCAGAGCTTTTAGTTACTTTGACTCTTCTGATTTTAGGCTTCGGATATTTGACAGTGGTGTGATGGTGCTTGAGCTCCAGTCTCACAACGAAGAGGAAATGGTAGCTTCTGCTTTAGAGACAGTATGTGAACTTCACTTCCTTCAGTGTTCAGGCTGTGCTGGGGATACTTAAATACATTAGGTATAAAAATGTAAGATACAGGATCTCCTTTTGAGGTTTTAAAATACAAAATACTGCACTTCCAAAATCTTCTAACAGTAATACTTAAATAGCACTTCTCATTTTCAAAATGCTGTGCAGGCAGTAGCCTTAGTCACTGCTTTCTCCTTAAGGAATAAAACACTTCTCCATCTCTTCTCAAACTTCATTAACCTTTGACCTTCCTCCAGATCTCTTGTGCTGTAGAATAAAATTCATGGTGTATATTAAGCATGTCACTTAACAAAAGTGGACTTCAGTCTCTGTACACGGTGTGCTTAAAGGCAGTGA
Organism: Aythya marila; assembly: GCF_965140915.1. Lineage (NCBI taxonomy): Eukaryota > Metazoa > Chordata > Aves > Anseriformes > Anatidae > Aythya > Aythya marila. Next base: position 27,566,945 of record NC_139042.1, on the reverse strand, counting down.
AAGTAGCTCTTAAATGTTGATATAGCTGGTTGTTTGGTTTGGGTTTGTTTTGTAAAATAGCACATTGCATGTGTAACACTTTATACTGAGTTCGCTGTGAAGAGCGCTCAGTCAGAGTATAAAATTAAGCTGGCTTCGTCGGGACTAAAAAAATAGCATAGATTGCTAAGGGTGGTAAACATTTCTGGTCTTGCATGTCTTGACTCTTTAAAGTGCTGCTGTCCCACTAATATGATGATTTTCCCATGTATTTTCCAGTGGGATGTGAATTTGTTTTTCACAAAGCTGAATGAAGGATGATTGGGTGTATTTAAAGTTAAACACAAGTCAAAAAGGACTTTGACTTGGGCAGTCAAAGAAGAAAAAGTAGAGCTATCACAGGCATCTTCTCACTTGATAAATCAAGTGGACTCTTCAGTGTGGCTTTGTGTTTGGTACTGTTAGAGCACTTTCTTACCAAAAGATCTTTTTAGATAAGAGGAATGCTTACACCTGTCTAAAAATAGCTTCTTAATTTATCAAAATTAAAACACTTAAATATTCCAATATATGTTAATCCTTTCCATTTATTTTGTTACATTTACAGAAAAATTCTTAGCCCGTTTCACTTTATTAATATATATATATTTTTTTTTCAAATCAATTTCTTGCCTTCAGTAAAGAGGGCTTATCACTTGGAAAGGAAAGGAAGGGCCTTTTCTTAACAAATGAGGTCAACCACAAAAAGCAACAGATGGTGGATTTATTAATGAGGTGCCTTTTTTCTTTTATTTTTGTAACATGGGGCTTTGACTTCATAGAAAAATGGAAGGGAGAGGCTTAGAGTGAGGAAGGCTAGCCCATAAGGGAAAGGGAAGATGAGATCAGAATAGTGGCCAAAAGCTCCCTGTGCTTAAATTGTAACGTGCAGTAACTTGAAACTTCTGAGAAATAAAAATGAAAGGAAGTCACAGGATTTCAGAGAGGAGAGTGGTGTGGTTTAGAACGGCTGGTGAAGACAGGAAATGCCATGGAAGTCGATGGAAGCCAAAGTCACTCTTGATGAGAGTGGTGGTTTGGGAAGGAAAAACAGTTAATGACCCGCACGCCATATTAAATTGTAGAGCTGACTTCCAGTACTCAAATTCAATCATTTCTGGTCATAAAATCTGAAGTCAGGACTAATTCGATCTGAGTTTCTGCAAAAGGATTACTGCTGCTCAGGGAGTGCTCGGAATGACGCAGAGCGAATCCCTCCCCAGCTGGTTATGTGGGAAGCAGGAAATGGCAACTACATGTGGATATGAATTTGCTTTAATCAGTGGAGAAATGGAAGAAATAATTTGTAGCTAATAAATCAAATGTTTATATAGGGAAATTCAATGCAGTAATAATCCTGGACTTAACGTTTTGTATTTTTAGTGTCCACATGCCAACCTGTGTGAGAAGGATTCATTTTAGCACGTATTAACTAGTGTGATTGAGACAGTAGAACCAAAGTTTTGAGTGCCAAGACTGAACCTGTCTTTTCTGTTATCTGAATGTGATGGTGGCTTTTACCGATCCTACTAGTGGGCCATAATACAGGGTGGAGCCCTAATGTTTTGGGATTTAATGCAGCCAGTTTAGATGTGTTAAATCAACTCAAATTCCCCACCTCTCTTTGAGATGACTTGAATTTCTAAATAGATGGCCTGTCCTGCCCTGCTGGCTTTTATTTCCTCACTTGAGCTTAACTGTCTGCAGAATCCCTTAGTATTTACACAGCTCAACCATACTAATTGTTACAGAATACTGCTGTCTATGAGCTAATTTTTTTTTAATGCAAACAGACTTGTCTTCACAAGAGAGATGCTATCAATTTATCGCTTTACAAGGCTAGGCCTGACTGAGTTGCTATTTTAATGCCCTTGTTTATTTGTGTGTTTGTTTCTGATAGGTATCCGAAAAAGGTTCTCTCACAGCTGATGAGTTTGCAAAGCTGGTGGGGATGTCTGTTCTCTTAGCCAAAGAAAGGTAATCAGTAACTGTTGTGTTTAATAATGCCTTCGTTATCAAGTTGTCCTCAACTAATGCAACAAATCTTCTGCTTTCTTTAGGCTGCTTCTCGCTGAAAAGATGGGCCATCTCTGCAGAGATGATTCAGTGGAAGGCTTGAGATTCTACCCAAATTTATTTCTAACACAAAGCTAATGTAGTTTGTGTACAGCTGCTATGTCTCAGTTGAACATGAGAGCAGAGGGCAAAACCCTTGCCACAACTGACTTCAAAAAAATTTTTACTTTTTGTCAACTGCAACGGTGATGAACATTGCAATGCTTTACAGTTCTCAGGTATTTCAAGTGCTGAACGAATCATCTTATGCGGAACCAAAAGGAAATAGGAATCATTAGGTCAGAAACATAGTAATTGTCTCAAGCTGGCTAGCTCGTGTTTCAAGTCTTATTTGATGTGCTCTGTAACTTCTCATTTCAAGAAAAATGAGATGAGGATTCCACGCAAGTGAAAGTGGAGAGAATACCCCTGTAGCCTGCCTTGAGCGTCGGCACCCAGAACATAGGTTATTGCCTACCCCAATTTCAGTTTATTTATGTCTAGAGCAACAAAGCAGACAGATGCATCCGTAGCGATAAGAATAGTGACTTTGGTGTGCACCGAGGTATAAGGAACAAAACGGTGTAGCGTAACCCCTGCTCCCTGAAGTGATGAAGTATTCTGAGAGGACCTTGGGATTCTTCACGCTTTGAGACAGAAAGAACCTGCTGCAGCAGAGATCAACAGATGTTATGTGAATCTAGAAAACACTGTGCGTTTTGTCATGTCTTACTCTAATATCAGATAGAAGCATTGTTAGTGCAGACTTCCTCCCTTCTCTTTCTTTGCCGTCTCCCTTCCTGTCTCGTTGTGCTGCACTTTGGGTGCACTTTCTCTGTCCTCTCTCTACGTCGTGCGGTGTAGTAGCCTCCTGTCACTTTACCAGACTCAGCTGGTAAAGCTTTAATGTGCTTGGTTTTTGTCTTGTGCTTTAATGAAAGATCAGGCTTCATCAGCCTGTTACTGTTTTGGAGAGACAGTTCTTTTTGCTCGTGCCTCGTATGCCAAAATTAATGCGCTTTCAATACTGAAGGGAAGAGGAAGACTTATCGCCCCATGTTTAGTAGTCACGAGTTATCTTTTTGTGTGGTTTTCCTCACCCTGTGTTCAGACTGAATGCAATTTGATGGCCTCAGCTTTCATAACTCCAGTGGAGTTGTTCTATTACTTGAAAATCTGTCATGGTAATAATGGTCAGGGGATGTTTATGATCCATACCAGTTAAATTTTCAGCTTTTTAAATGACCAGTTTTACTAAATGACAAAATTAATTAAATTATGGGCAAGGACAACATACATGCGACAGCATTGTGGCTGTAAAGCCAAATCAGCGTTACAAAAAAGGTGAGAAAGGTGTGTGTTTGTTTAGCAGCCTGAAAATGTCAGAGCTGTTTGTTACCGTAGCTCAAACAGGGTTAAGAACCTGGGAATAATGGGTTCAGTGTGGAGATCCCTACAGTGCTGATGCTTTTGATCTGTCCAATGTGCATTTAGATCTAGAGAATTGTATCCTCTTCTTTTTGTCACTAGCAAACTTTTTTCTGCAGTGCTTTCTTTAGGGTGGTTTTCCTCTGTTTAATGAAAGTGGCTAGAACTAAAGGATTTGGCGCAGCTGGAAGAACTATTCCACACCATTCTTGCTGTGTTAACCATCTAGTATCATCTGTCCAGGAGCCGTATGGCCCGCTGCTTTCCTTCATCCTCCCCACAACCCACAGAAGAGGTCTATGCGAGGCACTTCAGGCAGCATCTGTCTAAGAAAGGACTGGAAATCGAGAAATGCTGAAGCAAAAAGCTGGTTCGTGAGAGCTGTTTCTCTTGTGTGATGCCCAAACCTGCCAAGGGGAGAGCAGTGGTTTGTGGGCCTGAGCCTCTCCCCACAAGGGGGCATGTCTTCTGCCAGCAAGCACAAAGACAGAAAGGAAATGCCAACTGTAAACTTCCAGCCTCTGTTGCTCCAACACAGAGCATTTCAGTATCTTAATTAAGCAATAACAATACGATGTATTAAGAATGATGGTACCTTCTTGAGTGTTTTCTTCCCAAGATTTTCCTTGATGTTTTTTTCTTCCTGTAGGGAAGAAATCTAGAAGCCAGATCGTAGAGCTGGTTTAAAATTTAAACGTAAAGAGAAAATGACTGCCAGAAAGTAATAAAAAATTAAAAGATTTTTCTTAAATAGACTGTTCTGTGAGTTTTTTCTTCATAAATGTTTTTGGGCAGCTTTAACACTTACAAATCAAAATCTTGTGGTTCTGTGTTTTTTTTTTTTTTCCAACCGTGATGTTTCTATGACATGTTTTTGCTGTGTCATTTGCACCCAGAAGGGTAGAAGTCAGGATCAATTTAAAATTAAAAGATAGAATTAAACACAGCTAAAATGCCCTGGTTCTGTTGATTAGTAGCCTGTGACCTAGCAGAGGCTAAAATCACAAAACTGTAGATGTCTGTGGAAGCACAGACTGGCTCCATTGTGAAGTCAGAGTCAGACCCAGACAAACACCCTGTGCTGCAATTGGAAAGGCCTTGAACACATTTAAATGTGTTTTCCCAGCTGATAGACCACAGAAATCACGTATCTGATACCCACAGTGAGCCAGCTGCTGGCAGAACGAGTATAGTGGCATTATTCATGGGTGTGTGATATCGGGGTAGCACATCAGATTGTCCGAAGTTGTCAGTGCCCAGTCCTGTTTCCACTGCTACTACTAACAAAAAAAAAAAAACAAAAAAAACCACTATTGACTGTATCGATGCAGGATTATGGAAGAGAGGAGACTACAGCTTAGTACAGAAGGTGCTTGTATGAATCTCGTTTTCTTACATGTTTTGATTGTTCCTAGGACGTTTGTGTCATACTATGATATGTGAGCACTGCCTCGCTTTGCCAGGGTGTCCAACGATGCAGTCCTTTGAACAGAGGCTGGTAACAGAGCTCCATTCAAAAAGCCCTCACCACTTTATGGAGTGGTCTTAAACGATGATTATGCTTTTCATTTGAAAACACAGGCTTTTTTTATGCCCCTGGCAGGAAAAGAAGGCTGCTCAGGAATCTGTACATCTTTTCCGCTTCTCCTTTGCCTTTGTTTTCAGGAACAATCACTTTATGCCCAGCCTATGGAAGCATGGATCTGATCTGAACTGTGCTTCTGAAGGGCAGACTTTTTTCTGGAGTGTTACATACCTGTGTAGGTATGCGGATTTGGAAATCCTTTAGAAGTGTATCTTTAATAATTGCTCCTGGTTGTATAGTGATTAGCTGAACTCATCGATGTTCAGCTTTTCTAACAGCCTTTATGGTTTGTCCAAAGGATCTAAGTCTGTGTGTTGTAAAATTAGTGGAAGTGTTGGCATCAATTTGGTGAAGGCCCTAGTGGGAGCCAGCAGGAGCCTGCTGCCACCAGGAGAAGTTTCCTGCTCCCTAAAAGCTGGGGTGCCTTCATTTGGAACGTTGTTCCTGCTATTTTAGCAGTTCCCATTTCATCCTAATTCTCGCTGCTTCAGGGATTTAAGTGAAATGTGAGAAACTCACGTTTCAGGTCTTCATCTGCTCTCTTCTACAGAACAGGTCTTATGAGGAACCTGTAGCTGTAGAGCTTAGTGGCATGGTTTAGTGGTGGACTTCTCAGTGCTGGATTAACAAGTGGACTAACTGATTTTAGAGGTCTATTCTAACCAAAATGATTCTCTGATACTAAGATTTAAACTCTCATTTTGTTGTCCCAAGAAAGCTGCGAGTACATGTGCTAAGAGGATATAACAGGCATGCCTGTTGGTGATGTTTGTCTTTACTTTAAGGAGATACTTAAAGACTTTTTGGAGCAGAGCCCAAGTGGCATACCTCCCAGGTAGGTGTCCTGGCCAGCAGGCTTGAGAGCAATTTTTCTTTCTGGATTGGAATTCAAGTATTATTCAAGTATTTAAAAATAATAATTAATAATAAAAGACTAAAACTTTGAGAGAGAGTGGGGAGTCCTCAGTTTCAGAATACCCCAGAGCCTGCTGGTTAGCGCACACTCCTGAGAGGTAAACCTGATAGAAGCCTGCTTGCTTCACATCCCAGCTCCAAGCCAAAGGCTAGGTATGATTTTGGGTTTCCTCTTTCCCTCTGGATTGTAAATGCTGTAACTTCAGATTCCTGCAGACGACGAGGACGTTAATCCCTGCTCTGCTGTGCTCACAGCAGTGACCGAGAGCAAGCTGAAGGTAAAAGGGGCTGGTGCTGCCAGAATATTCATGACCCCTCTCTGAACTTAGCTTCTACTTTTAGCATAAGAGCTCAGAGCATCCAGACATTTTGCATTGTTTGATTCACTTTTTATATTCTTGGATGTTTTCACTTAGATGGCAGAATGATCTCAAGTGAGTGAGTAAAGGAGGAGACTGATGTAATCTAATCGAAACGCTGTTTCACTCTTTGTACTTTGAAGTCAGCAGTCAAACAAAGAAATCGGCGCTCCTGTGCCCCTCCATTCACACGTGCAGAATACTCCCGGAAACTCAAAGGCAGGACTTGTTATTTTAACCAAAAAGTTAGCAGGAGGATACACGCCGTGTGAGGGCACTCCCTGATGGGAGGGACTATAAAGGCAGCACAGCCACACTGAATAAATTTGTCTGTTGCTGCTTTGGCGTTTGTATTGTGGTAATTTCGTGATTTAATTTAGGTAGAATTCATTTCAAATGTTGCCTAAACGTGACAGCATTTGACACTGCCTCCTGCTCTCAGCCAGACTCGGCAGCTGCATGTGTGTGTGGCACGATTCCCCTGAGTTTCACTTAAAATCCGATGGGGAATTTGAGGCGTGTCCTTAAATTGCAAAGATCTTGTGGTCTGATCCACCCATTAAACGGGAAGGGCAAAACTCCCACTGCCTTCACACCCAGCCTTCCTTGGAAGCAGACGCTGACCAGCTCTGCGAAGAGGTGCCTCAGGTAGGGCTGGGCTCTGGCGGCAAGGAAGAGCTTAAAAAGTGGTCTGCAGTAAGATCCCCAAATGTTTTGGTCTTTTCAGCAGAAATACTAAACGAGACATAAGTGATGCAAAGCGACCGGCTTTGATCTTTCTGCTTTCCTATTGTTTTTCCCGCAGTGTTTTGGGAAAGCCCAAGATAAGGATTTTTTATTTTAGTTTAGTTTCCTGCTGGGACAGTGATCCATTCATAGGTTACAAGGCCAGAAGAAACTCTGACCGTCTGTCTTGACCTCTTGGGTACCCAAAGCTGTAGCACTTCCCTTCGTTAATTTGTGCTTGAGCTCCTCTTTCACGAACAAGAGGCCTTGGTTTCTGGGAAACCCCACAACTCTTGGCAGCTTTTTCCAGTGACTGTTACCTGTAGTAAAAATGCTCTCAGCACACATAATCAGAGCTTGTTTAGCTTCAGCTTCCAGGGACTGGATGTTATATTTATTGAATCTGCTATCACAGGTGTGTTTCCCTGTAAAAATAAACCATTTGGAGTCCTTCTGCCCACTACATTTTATTTTCTTCTGTGTAGATGCAAGCGTGAGTCAGGCTGCAGCCTCTTGGTGGGCTCTCACCCCCATGGGGACCTTAAAAAAGAGGGAAAGTGGAGTTCGAAGGTGGTGCCCTGCACGAGCTGCATTGGGCTATATGCTCTGCAGCTCCCATTCCCAATTAAAGCTAGACTTTTTCTTCAGCTCAGTATAAAATCTCTGAGCCCAAACCACAGCGGGATTATTAACAAACAGCATAGGTGGATAGTTTTTGGGGCTTAGCGTGCTGAAGCCTGCCCTGCAGGATGGCTGGCAATTTACAGAAGCTTTCCTGAAAATGTGCTTCCTCCTTGGTTGTCCTTCAAGTGAAGCCTATTGCTCTTAGAAAAGTTCTCACTGTATTTCACTTGAGAACCTCATCATTGATCCTGTATCAGAATGAAAACTACTCTCCCCAATTTTCCTACAAGTTTTGTTTCCTCATAGCGGTTTGACCCAGATCATCTACCTTGCACTTGGTCATAATACTTTTAGGCGGGATAAATGGCAAAAAAAAAAAAAGTAAACCAAAATCTTTCTCTGCTCAAAACCTGTGAGCAGCCACACAAACAAACTGGATGTGGCAGTGGGAGCTCGTGTTTAGTTAACGAGAGCGGGATCCCCAAATCCCTTTAATGTAATGAGTGCCCAGGAGGGAGCTGCACATCCTGTAAAGCACGTTCTGTGTTCCTGGATATGTAATTTTAAGGGAGATGCTTTAAAATCTGTATTGCTTGCTAAAGCTTAGTGTGCTCGCTCAGTGGTATTGACCTGCCATTGGTCACTACCAATTTGTGTTTTATCCTCCCAATTTGTGTTTCATCCGAAAACTTGAGCAGGGACAATGTTACGTCCTCTTTTAGGTCTCTGACAGAAGTTTTAAATTGCTAAATCCACACTTAGATCTTTAGGTAAACACGTCTCGTATGAAGATGACACATTAAAATGACATTTTGAGACCAGTCAGTCAACATTTAATCCCTTTAATGTACGCTGTGCAAATTTCGCAGAAATTTCCTCGGTGGAAATGTCAAGCCAAATGATCTATGGAAATGCAAACATTATTACATCAAAACATCCCTGCCTTTATTCACCAAACATAATTTTATCTAAAACACCTTTTCCACCAATCTTCATCAATTGGCATTGGCAGTGGTCCTCCCCTTTTTTATCACCAGCTTTTCCATCGCTATGCCTGCATTCGCTGTAAGGCCACCAGGTTTGTACCAGCCCAGGTTGCTGTTTAGCTGCAAACTAACCAAAATAAAACCCCACTCGTGAGTATTCTTCCAGTGGTCTGAAACTTCCACAGACATTTCCAGGCTGATTTATTGGAAAACCCACGTTGCTAATCGTTGGAGGCAAGTTTATCCAGACCTGCTGATTTTAAATTGCTGTACCTTGAGCTGCTCTTATTTTATGTTCTCGGATTTGTATTGGAACAAGAAGTATTTGGAATACGTCTCTATCATCTGTTTTCCCCTCAAAACAGAACAGAAATATTTATTGAACATCTGTGTTTCTTTTGCATTCCAATTGACATGTCAGTTCTTTCACAAATAGGACTTTTGCCATTCTTTCATTTAAGATACACATTAAAATCAGGCAAACCTCTATCACTCAGCACTGCTGCCTGCAGGTCTCGTGATTGTTTGAGTTCTTTACCAGATTTATGCATCTGATTTCTTCCAATTCATGTAAATTTTGCCTTTCTTCTCATTATTTTTATACAATTGAAATGCTTTCTATAGTTAAATTACCAGTATTTGAGTCATTTCTCTAGCCAAGAATGAAGGTTTTTTAACCAGTGCAACCTTTTTTTATTTATCATTATTTTTTATTTTATTTTTGATAGCTTGAGACATTTTCTTGAGTAATTTAGAGTTCTCATTTCCAAATGGACATGCTTCGGCTTCTCACTGCTTCCAGCCTTCTGAAGTTTCCCCCTGAACCATCAAACATTTACACTACTGTTTCGGACCTTACCTTCTTCATTCATGACAGATTACTAGCTTGTATCGGAGCCAGCACCACTTTGGGGTTTTACAATTAATTCTCCTTTGTCAGTGCGGATGAGGGCAGATAGAGATTTGTCTTGTTTGCATGGTTCACTTCCTGAGCTCGGATATTATTAGAACTCCCACTAGGAAGCTTGAGGTCACTTTAATATCCACAACAAGCGACTTTCAGCGTATTTTGCTCAGATAGAAAACACACACACCATGTCGCATCTCTTCCCCCTACGCGTGGCAGAGTTTTGGTAGCCAGCCGTTCTGCTCTCCGGTCTGGTGGTGTGCAGTCAAAATGTGCTAGTACACGATCTTGGGTTTATGCCAAAGGAAAAAAAAAAAAAAAAAGACATTTTCTTCTCAACCAAATTGTTCTGACAAAAGGATGAAAACCATCACAGCAGCCTATGCCCACTGAAAACCAACACTGCCAAGCTGATGGTGGTGCTCCTAACCTAAACACCTTTAATTTGGCTTTGGTAAAACCAGGTAGCAGTGTTTCAGCTGGTGGTAGGAGCCTACCTGATGGATCTGGCCCAGCCACTCTCCCTGTACCACTCAGTCCAACCCTGCGGTCAGTGATTTCTGGATGATGAGCGGCAATGTTCAGCTCACGGGTGGAATTTTTCCCTGGCATCCATCAGGACAGCTGCCCACTGCCCGTAGCTACACGTGCAAACATTTTCCCTGCAGCTGGAGGACAGGTGATCCTGTTTTAACAGGCCAGGATTGTTTTCGCTGCCTGACCTTCCCGTGACGACTGCCTTGAACGTTTCAGTCAGGCAGCCCGATGGCTGCTCGAGCATCATCACTTTGTGCTCTCCCTGTTGCTTATCACACCTGCTGCTAATGCTGCAGATAAGCAATTAAAGGTCACTTTCTCTTTGCATCCTTTGGTGTCTAAATTCATTTTATTCTCAACTTTATGGTTCTGGGCTGAATGAGTATTCATTTGCTCCCTCCTTCTCCTGTCCCTTCTGTTATTAGTTTGTCGCTCTCCGGGGAAACCAACTTGAATGGCAAGGAACCAGACATTTTCATCTGCTGCTAACCAGATGCCTCAGAGATCAGCTCTGCCGAAGTATTTTAATGAAAAATATGTTCTTGATGAAATTTGGATGGCGTGTTAACAAAGACAGATCTTAGTCCCTAGCATCACAGCAGGTGTGTTATGTGCAAACACAATCCAGTATGCTTCAAAGGGTTTAATAATGTACTCTGTGTATTTATCCTGTGCTCATCCTTCTGTTCTCTGGGTTCTTTACAATTTCTATCATGTAATCATAGGGATGATCTGTGTTTTTTAATCACTATTTTTGGACTGTATCCCCTTTTGGAAATGTTGACACAAAGGGGAGATGGGTCTAAAGCAGCCATGAAGACGCAACACTGTGACCCGAGTTGCAGTCTTGATCTCATTTCTGGCTTTACATTTTAAGAATAATCTCAGTTTACTCTGGCAGAAAAATGAGAACAAATGAAGCCTTTTTCATCAGGAGTAGAAAACAAAGAACACATATAACTTGTACAATACTTTAAAACCCTTGGATCAAAGGCAGTATAGTAAGTGCAAAGTACTGCAATATGAATAAAGCATTTTGCTGCATGTTTCAGGCTCTTTCCCGCTTTGTGAATTTATCTTCTCCTTTGTATTACAATGGAGGAATTACTTTTTTTTTTAGTGACTAAATTTTTTAAAAGTGTGTTCATAGAGGAAAAAAGCCTGGCAAAACACTCACCAACATAAATTTTTTTCAGATGTTAAACATAGGCAGCAAGTGAGACTTGAGTTTCAGTCCTGGAAATTCAGAGGAACTTTCCGAGCAGGGAGTCATTAGCAACGTGCTTCCTCTGCTCTACTTCCTTATCATCAGTAATCTCTTTATAGGATTATTTTATTTACTAGCAAGCATGATTTATTACCAATTTCATTCAAAACAAACCCAGAACCGTCTTGGTATCTTAAACAATCAATATGAAATGAGCTTCTGGCATGACCATTCCTCCCCAGTGGTACTGTTTGCAGCTGAATTCCTGCTGCCAGGCTTCTCACACAAACCAGGAGCAGACACAGGGAGCTCCTCGGTGTTCAAAGGGGTTGAACGATATAATCACAGGACATGGCACAAACCAAGCAGTCCCATGCTCTGCGGTGTCCTTCTGATGGTGAAATGCTGTGACCTTTCTATTAGACTGGTTGCACACACATGCATATTCCTTCTCCCCTGAAACATCAAACAAAATTTACAGACAGCAGAAAGGCTGAATTAGAAAGCAAGTTAAAAAACTGCACACACCTGTGTTAAATAAATAAATGAATGAATAAGAGGGAATATTAACGATTTGGTTTATTCGAATCAAGATGTTTAAAGACATCCTGAAAAATCGGCGTGGCACACGAAGAATTTACTCTTTCCCTTCCTGAATATATTCCAAGCTCGTCGGCAAGTGCTGCTCTGAATGTGTTTGCCAGTACTGCAGGTGGCAGTCTGCCTTGGATGCTTCAAGCACCGCAGACGGCAGCCAGCATATGGAAAAGATATTGAGCGTGCCTTGATCAAAACCGAGGGAAAGTGAGAAGGCAGGGGGCGACGGAGCCTAATACAGGCTGCTGGCTGTAACCTGCTGCTTGGTTCAGCGTTCAGGTGAGGCAGGGAGACTCGTATTTTATGGAAGTTTTTATTTTCTAGGTCGTATAGATGACAGACGTTAACTAGGAACAACGGCTCGGTTTGAATTTTGGACACAGAAAGTTGAAAATTACTTCCTCTTGAATCTTTATGCCATGTCCATGCTCAATTACTGAAACGGGGAAGATTTTTTTACACAACAGCCAATGTAAGTGCCTCTTCAAACGCTTCTGTAGTTTTACAAGTGTGAGGGGATAGTACCCGTAGGTATGTATTTAAGTCACAGGCTACACGTCTGGGAAATGAATATGATAGTGGCTTGAGATAAACGCGTAACTTTGTGCAAAAATAAATGGATTATTTTCATGTAGAAGTCTTTAAACAAGAGGATGATTTCATTCTGTACCAACGTGTCCTGTCAGAACAGTCCCCAAGCATTACTTGTGCAGGCTGGATGGGAGCAACACCCACCCATACGCAAACTTTGGCTGCAAACGGGCACTGGAAGCAGCTGGTCCCTGTGGTGAGATCATTTGGGGCCCTCAGTTCAAACTCTGAGCAGAGAGGGATGGGGCAGAAGGGCACGGAGCTTATGGGGGTGCCCTGCAACAAGGAGAGGTGCACCCCAGACACGGAGCCTCCCCGCCTCACGCAGCCCCCTCACAAAACGCGGCCACGAGGCCGGGCCGAGCGCCTCAGCGGGACCCGGGGCCGCCACACCCGGCTTGGGGCGGGCTGAGGGCGGCCCTCAGCGGGACGGCTCCGGCCAGGGGGGAGCCTCCAGAGCCCGGCTTGGGGCGGGCAGGGCCGGGGCGGTGCGGGGCGGCCCCGGCAGCCTCGCCTCGCCTCGCGTCGCCTCGCCTCACCGCCAGGGGCGCGGGCTGCCCCCGCACGGCGGCCGCCGCCAGCCGCAGCGCCATTTACCCCGGCCCCGCCGGCCGAGGGAGGGAGGGAAGGAGGGAGGGAGGCTCGCAGCCCTTCTGCCCTTCGCCGCCACCACCACCACCTCAGGCAAAAAAATAAATGAATTAAAAAAAAAAGCCTTCGTATGGGATCGCTGGGAAGCCCCGGAGGCGGCTGGCTGCAGGGCGTCCCGAGCGGATTCCTCGGCATTTCGGCTGCGTCGCCACCGCGCCCGCTGCTCCGCTCCTCAAGGTAAACTTCTGCGGGGGTCGGGTTTACCAGAAAAACGTCACCTAAGCGTGAAAATTATATTAATGATTAATTAATCAAACGGGAAAATGCAGAGAGCAGACGGCTGCGCTCGCCCCTTACCCCACGAGGTGTGTATGAGGTATCTTAACGTGTTTAATTTCTGTGCGTTCCTTGTTAACCGCTCGGACATCTTCCCCCAAGCCTCCTTATGCTTAATAAACTTATTTTCGCCGCACGTTTTCCAAAGTAAAGCTCGTCCGTGTGTTCGCTCCGCTGTAGCCCTCCAGTTTCAGGGGCTGGGCATTGCTGGCCAGCTCTTGGCTTGCTGAGCCGTCCTCAGTAGGGGCTGGGATTTTGTCATCCCAGCCCTAAAATATCGATGAAAACAGGCTTTAGCAGGTAATTATTCGCTCCCCTGCACGCAGGGAGATCTAGCGCTGTCAGATCCAGCCTGGCGAATGTAGACGCGTGATTTTAATAAAGCCATTATCCGGCAGCGACGTGAAACCGTCTGATGTGTAAATAGGAAGGGAAGGTGCCTGTGAGGATGGCAGCCCAAATCCCCGCTGAGGCAGGCAGCACACACAGGTACCGTGCTCTTCTCCCTCAACCCCATCCCTCCCCGGGAGGAATTGGCACCGTTTGGGCCGTGACCGCTGCGAGTGGTCAGCAGCGACTGGATTTGGGATAAGGCGATTGGGATGAAACGTGACGCGCACCTGAGGGGCTCCCGCTTTCATGTGGGGAGGTGGAGGAGGAGATGAGCAGCGCTGAACTTCCCAGCAGGTGGTAGGGCTTCAATAGCCGCCTCATCTCGCAGCGCGGCGAGCAAAAATAATTAATCTCTTTGCTGACGGACAGATAAAATACCGTAAATTCGCAGAAATGTTGCGGATACACGCTTCTTCCTCGCTGCTGGTGCTGCTTGGCCACTTCCCCAAGGGAAACGTAGGGAGGATTTAGGGACTTTCAGGACTGGAGTTGCTGTCTGACTGCCTGCCTCTCTCATGCATAACCCCAATTGTGCAAATTCCAGGTTGCAAATGTGACTGCAAAATGTTTATAAATTATAAACCCCTTGTAAAACCCATTGCAGGGGCTTGGCAATGAGGAGGGCCAAGGGTACATGGGGTCAGGGTGAGATACAGGCTCCAATGCATCTGTAGTCTCGTTCATGGGGTAGCTGATTGATTCCTGACCGTCCCTTATTAACTGCAGCCTCTCCTCTGCTCAGTGAACGGGGAATGGTTGCTGAGTGATGCATTGATGGAGCTAGGAACTGGTTAGCTGTGCTAAACCAGCGGGTCGTGGCACCCTGAGGAGCTGACTGGTTTGTGAAACATCAGATCTGTTCTGTGGCCTTTGATACTGCTGGAAAACCTACTGGAAGTCATAAATCCAGTCGGTGTTGTTGTTGTTGTAAAACTTGTGGACTGTCCAGAATGAGTACAGAATAATTAATTTTAGTGACCTAGAGAAATAGGGGTATTATTTGAATAGGTGAATGTGTGTGGCACTAAGTCAGTATGTAACCTGTCCTATTACTTCTTTATTTGGGGAAGAAAAAATGTTGTGAATAAAATTGTATTTTTGGTTCTGACGCGGCTCCTGACACTGCAGTGCCTACAAGCCTCACAGTTCCTGGTGGATTTCATCTCAAAATACCTGTACCAGGCAGTGAAGTGCTATTTCCAGTGAAGAGCCAGAGGAAAGCTAAGTGATGAGACCAAGACCATACAGGAAATCTGTTGCAGAGCAGGGACTCGAAGTTTTCCTGTGTCATTTACTTCACACACGAGCCCCTTGGTCTTCATTCCCAAGGCCCTTTATGGCTCATCCTCTCCTTATCTGTCCTTTCCAATCCACTTTGCAGAGGAAGTCTTCCATTTCCAGTTAGCCCATTATACCGTCTGGTGGAACAGAAAGCATCTTCTTCTGCTGCCGTGTGCCTGCTGCATCTCACACAATAGAGCCTTAGTCCCCGCTTGTCCACCAAAGTAATAAATTAAAAAAGCCAATTATTCAAAGCCTGAGAGCCGCCTCTGTTCAATCGCTGCTCATCTCATCAAGTTAATGAACTCGAGGTAAAAGATCTGCATAGCGTAGAAACCACTTCAGATACATTGTCTGCCTTGAAAGGCAGGATTTTCTGCGGGTGCTGGAAGGGGAACAACAATAGAGCTGGGGGCAGGAGGTGAAGAAGTGGGATGTTTTTGAGAAGGGAAAAAAAAAAAAAAGGGAAGAATTGTAGGAAGAAGGTGGCTGAAGGGGAAGAGATGTGAACCAAGCTTAGTGTAGCGTTTGCACCAAACAGGGTGGAGGGAGAGAAAACTGGAGAGGAGCAGACACAAGGAGATAGAAAGAGGGGAAGGAGAGGAGGAATGCTATGCTAGAAATGGGTGGGCAGTTTTTAGGTCAAAAGCTGCTATTAGAAATCAGCTGGCAAAGGTGTAAAAACTCAGGGAGACTTCGTGCATGCATGTTAACCATGGCTTTGTTCGGGGGAGCCTCAGCCAGGTTGGAAAGTTAGGGGGCTCCAGCTGCATCCAGTGACTGCAGAGGGAGAAGTAGCCCCGGGCTGGGCTTGGCGAGGCACCTGATGGAAGTTAGTTTTGGTGCCGTTTCAAATGCTCCAGTTGCAGCTTGGGTGTTGCCTGCGCTGCCCGCCAGAGCCTTTTCCTAAGCCAACCAAGATAACACAGATGAAAGGGGAGAGGGGAAGAAGGGTTGGGGTCCGGTTCATGAAATGCCCACAGGCCCCGGTGCTGGGCTGTGTCCACAAACTGGCTTAGAAGGAGCCTCTCCTGAAAAGTTCTGCTAAAAACACAGAGCAGGAGAGAGGGGATGAGGAGGGGGGGCGGATTAATGATGCGATTTGCTAATATCATACATCTGACAGTGGCAGAAATAGGAACAGAAGTCAGGTCTCCTGCGCCTCACTCCGGTGCCCCGTCTAATGAACCATGCTGCGTTTCCATCTGTCAGCTTGACACGCGCAAATTAAAATGTATGGCAGCTATCTCAGGAGTATTCTCCTGCTCAATCTTCCTTCTTTCTTCCCTGGGATGTATTCCTTCTTCCCTAGCTTTGTGTCTCTCATTAGGCTCGGATTAAGATGATTTGAATTTTACCCGATGCCGTGTGATTGTCTAAAACCAATATTTGTAAAAGACATCTGAAGAATATGCGGCTAAGAAAAACAGAGATGGAAAGGACCCACTAAGGCATCCAGCACCATTGTGATTACTGCCCATAAAGCATTTTTATTTCCCTTCTCTAGTTCAGTTCTGTTACAAGCAGTGCCATATAACTTACTTACTGTTTTCCTTGAGTGATTATGCCGTTGGCCAAAGCACCTCTTGCAAATATATTTTTTAAACCTGCTTTTTCTTTCTTGGATCACTGTTATTCTTTGTTTCTTTTTTTTTTTTTTTTTTTTTTTTCCCTTTAAATGCCCAATTAATGGTTAATGATGGTTAATAATGGTTAAATCCTAGGACCACCAGCCTATCAAGCCTCCGCCACGACACCACGTCTCTCTCCGGTAGCCGGTGCCGCGTGCCACAGAGGAGAGCCAGCTCGGCAGCCCTTCGGCAGGCACGCAGGGAGCAGCAGCCCCTAGGAGCAGGCTGGCCCTCCACCACTCTCTGCCATCAGCCTGCCCCTGGCTGGAGCCACGAGGTTTGTCTTCCTGTAATTTACAGCACAGGGAATGAAACTGGGGGTGTTTGGGGTATCGCCCTCACTGCCTAAATCGTTCTGGAGCCCTGTCAAGTTCCTGGGCCAGGTGGTGATGATTCCCCAGTAAATACGTACAGCTATTATTGTAATGGGCCTCTGCTGGGCAAGGCTGTGCATACTCCTGTTAATCTTTTCTTAGATATTACTCTCCAACCACTTGAATTAAGTGTCTGTGAGAAACCGGAGAGAGAATTGGCACAGAGAAGATGGGTGAAGAAGCTAAAACAATTTAAAAAGCTTTCAGATAGCACAATGGCTGAATCTTAGGTCAACAACCCTTAGGTCAATAACTCGATGTTATTGTTGAAATATCTCATTATTTTTGTGATTCCTGAAAACATACCTGATCTTTGTCACGCCCACTTCTTGCGTTTTATGTTTATGTTCTGCAGTTTTTTTTTCTCTCCTAACTTACGCGTGCTCCAGTGCCAGTTTTCTCTCATAAAATTGGGTTGTAAACTGAACAAGAATTTTCTTGCATGTTTGAGTGGCGGTAAGCACAGTAAGGCTTACTTTCAGACACTCCTGTACAATACAAAAGAGAGCAATTCTCGTATTTTGAGAAGGACTCCTTTGAGCTCGATCTTCTCTTTTTAGATTCTCTCTTGCTTCTGTTTCTGGAGCAAACTGTTGGTTTTGCTGCTGTCATTCTGCTTCCAGCCCATTTTATATGATTGCTATGAGACTCGTAACGACTGGTTTAAAGCACATTGAAATAAAATTGTGAAACCTTTTTCAAAAGGTTCTCTATTTTTGTTGGCATAACCAATGCTATGTAGAATGTAAACTTAAAAAAATGATGGAGGGAAAGTTGGAAGTTAGCACTCTCTCCAGCAGATCAGTCTGAATGACATGAAAAGCAGTTACAGATCTTTTACAGAGCCTGTGAGATAACTAAATAATATTACTAGACCCAAAAAACAGGGCAGTTTGAATTGTGTAGCAGCAATAAACCCGCAGTATCTACAGGTGTTGAGGTCAGAGTTACATTTTGTATAAAATACTTATTCTGCAGTTGTGGGTGTTGATCTTAATGTAAGACATGCACAGCAGCAGTTACTGCAGTGCAAAGGTAAATTGTTGTGACAGGTCCTTACTGTTCTGTCTCAGGACTTGACATTTCAAGAGGGAAAATGTAAAATAAATAGGAGTTGTGCTTATCTATCGATCCAGTATTAATAATGGTTAGGTAAATGAGAGAAAACTGTTAATTAATGGTGTAGTTTTTTTTTTTTTTTTCTTACTGGTGGGATGTCTTTCTTCTTGGATTTTATGAAGCAAGGTCAACACAGCTGAATTTTTTAAACTTTCAGGTGTTCCTGAAAAAAGTGCCTGCACTTCGGAGCTGAAGAAGGACATGAGGAGTAAAAGGACCTGGGATCCTACTGGTCAGAATGAAACAGATGCTGAAAGATTTTTCAAATCTGTTGTTAGTGGTGCTCTGTGACTACGGTGAGTACTAGGGCTTTCAAGGGAAAACTGTGAGATGCATATTCACAAAGTGGTTTTGGACAGTGTTGTTTGCAGGGTATCTGCTGAAATAAAATGTCCCACAAGCCACCATTGCACAGAATATAGTCGAGGTCTTGTGCAATAATGTAGGTGGAAAAGACAGCTCGGCTTGCATAAGCTGCCCCTTTGGATCTAGCAGGAACCTTTCCTGCTGTGAATTTGCTCAGAGAAGTAAACAAGATAAACGAGCACATTTCTGTGCGCATCATCAAGGGGCTGGCTGTGTCAGAAGCAGTAACAGGAGCTCTGCTCTCTTTTGAGACTTGTATTCCATAACATTTAACATGTATCTTGGAAGCCAGGACTATTTTAGGTGTCTGTACTGGGGTGGGAGGAACCACAACATACAACTGCCCGTTCCTCTCCGTTAACTATAAAAGGAACCTGTGGAAACATCTACGGTGCAGGCAACTTCCTCTGACTGTGTGAGACCCCATCTGATGGACCTTAGCTGTTGACTCACAGAACTTTTGAGAACAGCGAGGTGTTCTCTCCTCTGACCACCTAAGAAGCCAAGGGATGGGATTCATACCCATTCAATTTCAGTCATGCACAATGAGGCAGCTAGTCTGAAGCAGTCGCTGTTGTTTGAGTCACAAAATGGCACATCTTGAGGGCAGCTCCAACCCACCTGCAGTGCGAGATGTGTGGGTTGAGAAAGCAGCTCCTTCTCTCCTTCAGCTGTCAAGGGAGATTAAACACCTCGTTTAGCTTAGACAGCTACAAGTCTGAGGGGAATCCCAGGCAGGGCATCTATCTTTTCCAAGAACGTACTAAGTAGAAGGTAGGTTTGCAAAGATGATCAACTCCTTACTGCACAGTGATTTAGAAATGCTGAAAATGGGACTCTTAATTTGTAAATACGTTTTCAAAAATTACATTCATAATTTAAAAGAAGGTGTTATGGAAAGAAATGGACCAAGAATGCGTGCAGTTTGCTTTTCTTGTGTACGTGAGAAAATATGCTCAGCTACCTGTACCTCTGTTCTTGCTCCATCTCCACTCTAGAACAAGGGGTCACTGAACACTATCAAGAACCTAGAATTGGCCTCTCTTAGATGAGCTCAAGTCTAGTAGAAATGGAAACTCTTGTCTGTGGCTTTTAGTACCACGTGTTGCTTTAATAAAACAAAGTTAGCTAGCTAAGTTAAGAACAGTGCTCCGAGTGGGTAACGCAGTGAAGATAAGTTTTGAATTCACTTAATCCAGAAAGTGAGGTGAATGATTGCAATATCCACGGCTTCTTGGTGAGCCAGTCCTGCAGGCACTCACAGCTAGTTGACTCACAGGTAAGAGCTATTGTTTGGGAACTTTATAGAGAGTGGCACAGTGAGTAATTAAAAGGTGCAGTTAAAGAGCTAAATCTCTGTTGCAAGCTTCAGGTGCATCATCTTTTCCCTTATTTCCAGTGAAAAGCTAGTCCCTAATTCTGAAAATAACTTCCAAAGAGTACACATCTTTGAGTATCACGTGTACATACTGTTTAGAGAACTATTTCCCTCATATTCTTCTAAATGTTACACCAATACTGTGTTTGAACAAGTATATTGTGGAAAATCACTGTAATGCTACAAACAAAAAAAAAAGGTTCTAGCATACAACAAACCAGTATTCAGTATTCTCATTTCTTATCAGTTTTTCTGATGTGTTTGTTCTTCGTAGCTCTGTTGTGCTGATGGCTGACAAGCCAACATCACAACCCAAGCTGGCTTGAACACAATTAAAAATAAATAAATATCAGAACAGCACCCTCAAATAATAATTCTCACTCTTCAGAAGAAAAACAAGGATTTTCCTTTTGATCTTTTGAAGAGGGAGCTCTTGCAAAGGCTCCTCTGGCAGGTTGTTGGCGCCACAGCCAGACTCCATTCACTGAGAGACCATTGTAATGGCAACCGAAAATATACAAACGCACTGAAGGCTGCCCCTGACTGGCTGCCCAAACAACCGGGACCAAGTTTTGGCTTGTGACAGAGCCGTGCACGCACAGGAGGCTGGAGGGCAGCTGAAGGAGCACACGGTGGAAGCTGCCTGCTTCTGGCTGGCGACTTGTGGAGCATTGTGGAAAACTGCCACGTGGGCCACCTGTGAGCGTGAAGTTGTGTTATTAAACAACGAGGGGAGAAGGGGTGCTGTGACCTGAGGGGTGCCAGGCAGAGCTCTGCAGTGCTGGAACAGCATCCTGCAGGAATGTTCACTTCCCTCACTTCCCAAGTGACCCATATTAGGGTGGATGGGAGCTACATGGCAGTCCGCTGGCCTCTCTCCAGTCCTCCCACACGCGCACACAGCGCTGTTATTTCTGCTGGTGTGGGCCAGGCCAAATAAAAAATAGCGCAACTGAGTAAGGAGAGGAGAATGGTAGGTGTAAACATCAGTGCTTTTCATTACTATCACATCAGGGATTTTGTTGAAAATCTGAAGCCTGAAGTTGAAATTTTTCACGCTGGGTTTTTGCCATGGCCTGATTTCTTTTTCCCTTATTACATCTCAGCCAAGTTGAATCTGGCCAATTCCTTTGTAGAGAAATGCATCATTTTGCCCACGTTCAGAGAAAGAAAAACCCAGCAACTTGCAACCATTTCGCTTGGAAACTCTAGTGCAGGCGTGGGAACTTCATGTTAGAGAGCTCACGAGGCTCTGGAACATGCATTTTCTTGCCTGTACGAGGATGTGGTCAGACTTGGTCCATATGTAAGTCCTTGCAGATGAGTTAACAACAAACCTCTCTGCGGGGTGGAGCATGCTCCAGCTCCCTTTGGCTCCTCTTGCCAAACAACTGTGCTGCCCAGGGCAGCAGCTTTCCCCGTGTTTGTAATGTCAGGCCCTGGAGGTGCTTGTTCTGTGCTCTCTGCTCCCCTTGCTGGTGTGCTGGAGGTGAGCAAGAAGGGTGAGAACTTGCTGGAGTTGAATTGTTGAGGTTGTGAGGAACCTCTGGAGGCCCTCTGCTCCAACCCCGTGCAGGCGCCTTGTGCCGCTCTCCCAGGAGCAGACCCCACAGCCTCTCTGGGCAGCCTGGGCCAGTGCTCAGCCGCCCGCCCAGCACAGAAGTGAGAAAGGCCAGGTAGTTCGGAGAGGCCCAGGTAGTTGTTGAGTTGATATTTGACAAGTTTTCACCTTTGTGTCTGTGCCCTGGTTCCTAACACACTAAAGGATGGTGACATTTCCTCATCTTTCAGGGCCATTGCAGGGACAAAATATTTCTAATATACCCATACACTATGATAGGAGCACAACAGAAGAGTCCATGGGGGAAGTGAATAATTCTGTCTTATCAGGATGGATTTGGGATGGCGTGCAGTCAATAATACATGGGGCCACCCATGGAAGGACGAGACTAAAAGAACCCTCTGGTAACGGGCACCATCCATCTGCCAAACGAAGCAGGATCTTGTGGAAAAAAATGGTATTGACTCATGCAAATGAAAGGCCAACTTACAGCACATGTATGTAAGGGCATACACATGATTTATATGTGTAAGGCCGTGCCTACAACCTTCCTTCAGACATCAGGGATGTGGTTGGAGCTGGTTATTTTAGCCGCCCGTTGCAGCTGGCGAAGAGTAATAGGCTGCTGTGGTGCAGGCTGATGTAAATGGCTACAGCTGCTCAGATGAATTGCTTCCTGAAAATTTTCTCTGCTGACAGGAAAGTGAATCCAAGGGGACGAAGTCAAATTGAAGCTTGCAGTGGTAGTTGTCTTGTATTCTGTGAGATGAGTCCTGCTGCTCCCAATTGCTGAGTGCTTGCCTTGGCACTTGCAGTGTTTTTCCAGCACAGCTTTCTGAGAGGTAATCTGAAGACAGATGTAACAGATTGAACAAGTCAAAGTATTGTTAGTCGATACTTCTTACTGAAGTATTGCTTCAGCTGAAGTCTTCCAGATAGATAGCACCTTCCATCCAAGACTCAGAAGCCTTTTTCCAGACGATTTATTACATAAAGATGTCTCACAGCACGTTCTGTATCTGGAGTAAATGTATGCAGCTCCCATTTTTCGGGTAACCTTTCTACGTCTGAAATCCTTAAGTTTCAAGCAATGCAGAAAAGCTAGCTGAGCTGAGAAGAGAAATGTGATCTTCTCAATCCAGTGCTTCAGATATCATCTATCCCCACTAGTTACAGCATGTCTCGGGATAATTTGGCAACCTGCACAAACATGGTCATGCAAGAAGTGCGTTCAAAAAGCCGGTGCCATTTATAATGAAGTGATGTCATTTAGACATGTTGCACCACATCTGAGACAAGAAAAGTGCTGCAGTCACCATCACTGTTATTTTCAGCTCTTTCACTCAAGTGTCTCTGTGATGCAAATGAGCAAAATGAAAGATTCATAAGACAGAGCAAGAGAAGAGGCTTCAAAAAGCATCATGCAGGCTTTCTATTTTATTTAATTTGAGGGACATTTTTCATGTTTCTGTATTAAGAAACTACTGCTTTTTTGCTTTTGTTAAAATAAGTAGAACAGCTGGCCCCTGTGAAGTGGGCTTTAGGAATCTATGAGTGAAAGAAGTTGAGATTTGCATGGTCTATCCCTCGAAATGACGTTTTCTGTGAATGCTTCTTTTTTTTTTTTTTTTTGAAGCCTCGTTTTTAACCTTCCTGAGCGTGTTGCTACAGTGAACTTTGAGCCGTTCCAAATCACATCCCTGCACAAAGAGCTTTAATTGCTCTAGTTACAACTTTTTTTTTTGGTGATCTGATTCCCTTTTAAAAGTTTGAGCGCGATTTCTTAAATACCCACTTTATAAATATGTATTTTCTTCTGCGAGTTACGTAAGCAATCAGTTGTGCCTCTGTTTTTTAACGCTGTTTTCCTTTCAGTGCTGGGTGAGGCAGAGTACCTCCTGTTGGAGCGCCCGGGTCATGTAGCCTTCAGCAACGACACGGTGTCTGTGGAATATCGGCACTACGGCGGTGGGAATGTGACGGCAGAGAACCTCTCCATCCTCTTGCTGGATGCCAGCACCAACGAGATCATCGCAAGAAAACAGCTTCCCGTCAACCAGTCCCAGGGGGTGGTAGAGTTTGAGTGTTTCTATTTCATGAGTGCCGGGGACTTTTTGTTCAGGATGGGCTCTCCCAGCGGTAATAGCAGTGCTGCTGCGAGTGGAGGAGCGCCCACCCTCCGCGTGGAGTGGCCGGTATTTCACATCGACTTGAACAGGACCTCGGAGCTGCCTGGAAGCTCCCTTCAGGTTGGGCTTTTTACAAACGAGCACCTGTGTGCCGTGAACAAGACGGCGGTGTCGCTGGAGGTGATCTTCACCAGTGCCCTGTATGAACTAGGGAGAGTCAGCTCTGACGAGATGCTGGGCGTCAGAACTAGCAAAGGAATCCCGCTGTCTAGCTCCCAGTGGGTCGAGTTTGATTGCCCGCCTCTTGGTCAAGAACCTTACATCACCGTCTTACTGAAATCATCAGCGACACGTTCCCTTATTGCCTCCATGGGACCCATAGATCTCCTCCACAAATTCGGGTACAGACTGGTTGTGGCACCAGAAGCGGTGTGCAGAACTTTGCTTCAGGTCTTCGTCGTCTCGCCACCGTGCACGTCTGGCGGTGGCAAAATCGTCGTCTATAAAGAGGCTCTCAGGCATCCCACTCTAAGAACATCTTGGCTCTATGAGAACACCCTTCACCCAGGAGACAACAGGACAGAATTTAACTGCACTTTGTTTGACGTGGGGAAGAACAAATACT
Organism: Aythya marila; assembly: GCF_965140915.1. Lineage (NCBI taxonomy): Eukaryota > Metazoa > Chordata > Aves > Anseriformes > Anatidae > Aythya > Aythya marila. Next base: position 27,542,626 of record NC_139042.1, on the reverse strand, counting down.
GCTTTGACCTCTATAATTTCTCAAACCGAAGCCATTTCCCACCCAGAGTTAAGGAGTGTATGATGATCCAAAGGAATATGGGTTTGTACCGACGTTTGTTTTCTTTTAGCAGGAATCAGCACTCTTCCCAGCCAGCATGGGTAGCGATAAATCAGTTTGATTGTAGTGTCTCTTATTGAATAACTGCCTTTTGGGTCTTCTGCACTGGCAAAAATAATTGTAAAGGCATATACAGATGGGAGCAAAATGGAGTAGACTTGTTTAGAGGTGTACACAAGGACGTTTGGTAACAAATGGCACAGTGATAGCTCAAAACTACGTAAATTTAAGGCTAAGTACCAACCCAAACTGCTTGGGACCTTTTGAATGATGGATTTATCTAGTTCCAGTAAAGCTGAAACTTGGCTTTCTGAGTGATTTAAGTAGCTACCACAGTAGATCTGGCCCACTGGAGACATCTGTACTGCATTTAACTGTCTAGAAGCCCAATGTCCAACACGAAGTAGCTGCCTCGCTGTTTAGTTGAGAGAGGCAGACATCTCCCAGGGGTGATTCATCCCATCCTGAGATGGGCAGAGAAGATACAGGGGCTGAATCCTTGCCTGGCTGAATTCCTTCCTGGCTCTACCCTGTTTGCTGTGGGAGTTTAGAATCCTACCTGCTAGATAGACAAATTTTGATGACATGAATCAAGAGTTGGCCGTAGCGAAAGACACTCTTGTGTCCGTTGGGCAGCTGGAGGGGCTTTGCAGCAGCTTTTCAAGCCATGTTTCTGCTGCTGCTGCTTAAAACAGGCCACAGTGCATTTCCTGACCCATAAGGCCACCTGCCACACTGTGGGTCACATCCATAGAGCTAAGCTCTTTTCTTCCAAGAAAATATTAGATTCATACAACCTGCTGTGTGGGGACAGAGTCTGTGTGGTCTGTGGAGTCCTTTGGCTGTGTCCAGGCATGCTCTGGGAGAGGGCTGGTTGGCAGAAGCCAACACCACGTCCAGGAGTAGGACTGATCATAGTTAAAGGTGGTCACAAGACAGAACTTGAGCCCATTTCTCAGTCCTGTTTTATTTTTTATCTCTACAACTTACATAGGTGTAGCCTCATGGGCTCTTGGGGGTAGTAGTCCGTGGTTTGGCGGGGTCTTCAAAGCACCGTAGCATGGCAGAGGAAGCAGAGGAGCCAAATGTCCTCTGGTTTGTAGGAAACTGTAGCAAGGGATGGGCTGCGTGTGCATGAGGGGATTGGGGTTGGCTTAGGTTGTGTTGCCCACATCCTGGAAGAGAAAAGTAAATGCTCTGAAGTCCTGGAGCAGGCTTGCATCCCTAGGTTATGAATTAGTCTCTCCCATGGGCACGCTTCAAAGAGCTTGGGTTGAAAGGCTGGAGATGTGTTCTGCGCATCCCCACCCTGGGCTTCCTGCAGAGGAAGTGCAGCTCGAGCCAAAACAGGGTCCTTGCACCTCTGAGTGGGATGATCAGGAGACCAAGAGCACAGGATGTGGGCCAGACACAGCCTACCTAAACTAGGTTTCTAGCGTTGTGTGGTTTGTGCTACTTCATTAATTCTGACGTTGTGAGCTCTTTAATTAACGCTCTGTACTAGGAATGACCTCTGTTTTCAGCACATGCCAAGCCGGGTACGTAGTTCTTCTCTGCAGCTTAACTTTCCATCTCTGTGTTGTCCGTTGGCACTCTCGGTCTTTGGCACAGGGAAGTCCACCTAAAAATGAAAGCACGCTTCCTTCATCGAGATAATTCTCCAGGAAAAAGGAAGAGAGAACTCTCTTTCTTTCTCTGTGCTTGGGTGGTATTTATATGGCACGCAGATACTATCTAGCTAATTGCCCTGAATAAGTAGGATATGACACAGCTACGCTTCTGCGCCCGATCTTTGCCTGGTTTTAATTGTTGCAATCCACCTTGAGCAACGCCCGCGAGTCGCTTTGTTTCCCGGAGCTGCACGTTAGCCCCATCCCCGCAGCGGCAGCCGAAAGGAGTCAGGCTGCTCGTGGAGAACGCCTTCAAGTCAACAGCTGGCAAGTTGGAAGTGTCACGTCGATGGAGCCGATGAAAGCGACACCACGTCGCCGTAAAGAAAATGTCAACCCGAAATTAATTAGCAGCACGTCTGCCTCCGCGGCCGTATCCGTGAGACTTCAAAGCCCCCAGGCAGCACCGAGAGGAGCGGGGTGTTTGGGGTGGAGCGCGGCAGCCCGAAGCAGGGCGAACCTCCTGAACCTCCGTGGCCTTTGGGGGCTGCAGGAGGGATTTTCCTGAGCCCTGTGGCAGGGCAAAGGAAACGAGGTGCGTTTCTTAACGAAGCTCATCTAGCTTCAGCCTGCAGCGAGGGGCTCTTGCTCTGCTGCTCTCTGCCAGACGAGGCAGCTGTCTGCTACCCATCGGCTTCCCCCGCAAGGCGTTGGCGCATCCAAATTGTGTCGGTCCTCCCAGATAACCTCAGTGTTCTGTTTGATAAGCTGAACAGATCGAGGCTTTAACTGAAAGGGTTTGATTAATGTTCTGGCTCTTTTGGGCCCCATTTCCATTCCTTTTAGCAATCCTTTTTACTTGACAACACAAGTTTGGGTGTCATCTTCTACCGTCCTCCTCCCTGATGCCGTTGGAGCAGTAGCACTCTCACCGAGCTCCCTGCTTCCTGCTCCTCTGCGTTTACTCCCACAGATGCCCTAGCTGATTTTGCCGTCGCTTTCACCCTGGAAAGCCTTGAGCTGTTCTTGCACATGACCTTTCAGTTCCGCAGCCTATTCTGCGGGTACAGCCTCTATTCCTTCTGCCTGCGTTTTGCATTTGGCTGATTTCTCCACTTTCTGTGAGTTGTCCTAACTTGCCACGGAGCCCACATTGCCCCGTGCAGTTGCGCTGTCTCCTGGAGCCATCACAGCAGCGACATATTGTCTCAATAACGATTTTCTATTTATTTTCCTGTCACCGAGGCAGGCGTTGTGTAGCACCAAACATTACCCTTATCCCTTTGAAATCTCTCCAGATGCATTCCCGCTCAGTGATGATTTTCTGTTGACAATTGCATATCAAACCTGTCACTCCGCCAGCTCTTCCTCTGTTTAGCGTATGCTCTGTCATTATGAAACAAAGATACTCCCTTGTAAAAGATGAAAGCTCCTAAATCATTAAAATTATCTTCCTCCAAACCACAGCTGATGAGATAAAGGTGATTTTGCAACACCTGCTTTCCATAGATCGGGCATCAGTTATTTTCCTGACCCTTCGTCGATCCAGCTCTTTATCCCTCATCCCTGGCAGGCTTGGGACAGCCCGTGGAAGAGGAATCTGTCTGGTGCCTGGAGGAGGAAGGAGAAGGCTTCTGGTGACCCTGGGCAGGCCAGAACAGCAGCTCTTCCAGCAGGGGCCGTCAGCTTCAGATCAAGTATCACCAAAAAAAAACCCACAACCCTGTGTTTTCCAAGGCTGTGAATCTATTCAACATAGGGAGTGCGTTTATCAAACGTGAGCCCGTGCTCGTGGAGCTTTCTGTAGACTGCAGCTGGGGAACCTGTGAAGAAATAACAGCGCCGTGAGTCACCTCGTTCACCTCGGCACGGAGGTGACTCAGAGGGAGCCGTGCAGCTGAGATTTTCCCCACGTCTGACTGAATGAGCTGAATGTCTGAGAAAGAAAGCTCTGCTGGGTCGTTTTAGCCAGCAGCAGAAGCGTGGCTCTGCCCTCATTCGTTTCAACCCGTTAGCCCGTGCTTTGCACGGTTGGGATTGGAGCGACCCCAGCAGTGGGACCTGGGCTCTCCTCAGGACGATGTCCCACGTCCTGCTCGGTGTCTGGCTGGAGTCAGTCGGGATGGCTCTGATAAAATTAGTAGTGCTATGCCATATAAACAGGCTCATTTTATTCGTATTTCCAGTGTTAATGAATTATTTTTTTTCTTACAGTTCTTAGTTACACTCCCAAGAGCAGTTTCAACCCCGGTGTAAATCCTAACGAAGCCTGCTGCGCTCGCTGTCAGCGGGGATGAGTTTTGTTGCCTTCTCTCCCATCTGATTTTTGCTATCTGTCAGAAAATACATGGGAAGGTCCACAGGGCACAAGCAGAGCTGTTGCCAGCAGAGGGAAAGAAGGTAGGAAAAGCTTTTCTGGAGGGAGCAGCAGTCCCTGCGTGTGCAGTACGGAGTATCTAGGGGCCGGGCGTGGGCACAAGGCTTGCATCAAACTCTTGTTCCCTGCGGAAGGCGGCGTGAATCAGCCCTGCCTGCTATCTGCACGAGGATCTGGGAACCAATTAGCTCTGTTGCCTCAATCCATTTCTGCCTTGCATTTGTTTAGAAGCAGCCTGGTGCAGGGAGGCTGGCTTTGTGCTCCAGCCTGCTCCGCTTGTGGCAGCGAATCCTTCATCTCCGCATCCCCGGCATGTGAGGAACAAACGGGGTGCTGGGGACTCGCCAGGAGAGCTCCTGAGAAAAGATTTCAGACAGTGCCCCTGCGATTTTTCAAGTTGTCTGTGGGGAAAAGACTGTAATTAGCCCAGGCAGAGTCTGGGTTTTCTTCTTTCAAGAGGCTGATCGGCCTTTCATTGTCCAAATGAGCGACCTGTCGGAGCATGCCACCGTTTCAGTGCACCCGGGCTTTCTTTCCAGGCAAACGGAGGAGCACGGGATGGCTGAGAAGGACAGTTTGTTTCCCAGCTCTTACCCAAACACCACCACGCCTGCTCGCAGGACCTAGAAACTGCTCTCAGCTTCTATACGTAGCCTGCAGGCCCCCAGGCTAGCAGGTTTTTGCATGGGCCTGTAAATAATGAGTGATTTTATCCCACGTTACTGGTCTTGGAGTGCTTCGACCTACCTGCTGTGGCAGGGTGATGCCGAGCATCCCGCACCGGCTGTGCTGCGGGACAGCACCGCAGCCTCACGGCCCTGCCGAGGCCGAAACAGAGGATTTTGGGGAGAGCTGCTTACGCAGAGCACCAATTAACACAAGTTAATTGCGTTTATCTTTCCCGTTGGCAGATCTGCCAGCTCTTCCAAACTTAACTCATCAGTTAGATATCTTCACGTCGATAATTGATTCCTCAGTTGCCTGTGAGAAAAGCTGACACTTCTTAGAGCTGCTTTGCAGTACGTACCGGCTGCTTTCTTCCCCTGGCGCTTTGGATCTGTCTCTCTTAAATGGAGGTTAATTATTTCGTTTCCTTGGGGGAGAATCAACTACGCTTCATTTTCTTTCACATGCTGGTAATTGCAGGAGGTTGCAGAGCGGGTTGCAGGGTTTAAATCTCCTCTTTCACGGGAGCTGGAGCATTTCCTGCTCGCCTGCTGCCGAAGGCGCACAATCGTTGCCCCAGAGCTATGGATGCCAAGAGCTGAGGAACTCTGCGCCTTCTGCTGAAGCTGAAGTCAGTGAAAAGTGCCTCAGAGCAACAGGCACGTCATCGGTTTGACATCAAAATGAGAAAATGACCCAGCCTAAATGTACGTTAAAGCTCACAGCCTCCCTCTGCCAGGGGTGGGGGCACCGCTGGAGTCCGTCGTGATATCAGGAAGGACATGGTGACACCCCCAGCTGCTGGTCTTTTGGAAGAGGGATCGGTTGGCTATCGATGTCCGTGCTGTGTGTGAGGCCAGGCAGACCTTCTCCACCCTGCATCCTCACCGACGTGCCTGCACGTGCCTTACAGCCCTGGCTGGCAGCTGAAAACCTCCGGGCCCCATCCTGCCAGGCACGTGGGTGGCTTCGTGCGGGCAAGGAGCCCCGCAGGTTCTCTCACGCTGCTCGCAGGGACGTTCCTTCACGCTGGCGTGCCCACAAAAGTTTGTAGGGCAGGGCCCAGCACAGTTACAGTGTGACGTTTATTAAATAACGCCTGTATTTATTTGTTGTTAGGGACTTTAAAAAGTAATAGCACGCTACGAATAGAGCAGACAATAGAAGGTGAAATCCCAAAGCCATTTCCAGTCACCAAGCACTGTCTGGTCCTGGAACATCACAAACTGCTCACTGATGGGCAGCGCTGTGGCATCCCAGCAGCAAAGCAACTAGCTAATAAAATCAATCATGACCCGTGTTGGCAGTAGCAACCATAAATTATTAAGAAGAGAAATCTAATTTGCTTTTTGTGATTTATCGGATTTTCTGTTTTACCTCCGAGCAGGGAAATGGAGCGACTGGGCTGTTGTTTTTCTTCCTGATACATTTTAAAGCCAGGCCGTTGAGTGGACTGACCCACAGGACAGTTCCCAGGGTACCTGTCCTTCACCTGGACTCGTCCCTTGTTTTGGGATTTTAAGTTACTGTCCTGTTTCAGCGTCACAGGTGTGCACAGGGATGGTCCCTTTCCATCTCGGGGTCCTCACTGCTCTGAAGTTTGAGTGCTGAGCACAGGATGAGTATGGGACCTAAGCAAAAAAGGGATTGCATTTAAAACACGACAGCATCCGAGTTGGCATCAGAACCTGAGCCTGCCTCCGCTTAAAGTAAAACAAATAAACCTGTGAAATTTCATCTGGAGTTAATTGCCTCTGTATGAGCAATAAAGCAACAGGGACCCGTAAAGCTGTCAGAGGAACGACTCAATAACACGTTTGTGTGCTAAGAAGATCACAAAGAGGAAAAGCAGGATTGCCTCTTCATTAGGTCTCGTAGGCTTCTCCTCCCTTCCCAATCACACAAATCAGGAGTAACTAACGCTCGAGTTAGTGGAGCTGTTCTGCTGTAAAAGCAGTATTTGTCAGGTAGGGATTGGGCTTTATGAATATATAAATTAGGAAGCTGTTAAAAAGATTTGTGGGTTAATTTCCATCCGCTGTTGTTGCGGGCAGCTCCTGCAGTGCCGCGCGGGGCGAGGAGAGGAAAGCAGAAGCGGGAGCCGTGCCCCAGACTGATGGGAACGGGAGCAGGTCCCTGGATCCTCTTGCTCTTTTGGTCTTGCAGTTTGCGTTGTTGGGTTATCTATTGCTTTTCTTGAATGAGAGGAGACAGTTCGATGCCTTCTTTGTCTTTAGGGGGGAGGCGGACGCGTTCCTCATTGCCGTGAGCTTGTGTGTTTGCAGAGACGTGGAGCCTGTGGCAGCCCTGGAGCCCCTGCAGCGTCACCTGCGGAGATGGAGTCCGGGAGCGCTTCCGAGAGTGCCTCACCTCCTCGCCGGCGAACCCAGGCTGCGCTGGACCTCCGAGAGAGACCTCCTCCTGCTCCCTGGAGGATTGTCTGGGTGCGTAGCTCTGCTGTCACCGGCCTTGTGATGGCTGAGGGTTTGGGAGAGATCTCAGGGCCAGGGGAACAGAATCTCAATCACGGGTTAAAGATTCCGGGCAGTGGAAATCTGTTAAAAATGTAATTTTCTGGCTTGCAACTAGAGGAGGCGTGTATTTTCGGTGTACTTTGGAACAGGTGTGGAAAAGTCTGCTGCCAGCACTGAGACTATCTGTAAAAGAGCTTTAGATGTGTGTAATTCCTGAAACGCGTGGTATGGTGGGATTCGTGACAGTAGCTGATGCTGAGAAGTTCTCCGGTGTCTCCAGCACAGGACCTCCTGTTTTTTCCAGCTGAATCTGCTCTGCCACTTCTCTGTTTCCTGTGCTGCTTCGTAATCACCTTTCAAATTTTCTTTGCTCTGGTGGGAGAGCCCAGAGGTCTGCCTGCTCAGAAACTGAATGATCTACAGGCTCCAGTGCCTTCGTGTGCCACAGCCTGGCAGGGGTGGGGATGGGAGGCAATCAGGGTGTGCAGAATATATTCCATCGAGGCAGATTTTGCATTTTGTCAGTTTTCGTGCAGCACTTGAGATGTTTTAACAGATCCTTGTTAAGGTTTCTGCTGCTTTTCATCACTAGAAAATGCTGGCTGTGCAGGTTTGCTTACATTGCCAAGCTGCAAGTGTCAGCAGAGAGGAACAACTCAGATGTTTAGGGGCACAGTTTAAAGCTCATACCCTGCTCTAGGGCCGCCTGTCTTTTCTGTGCCAATCTCCATCAGAGTGCTGAGGTGAGTGACACTGGAGAAAATCCACGGGTTAGGTGGTGTTTTCCTAGAGTTGCTACTGAGCTCTCCTGCTCTGTGCCTTGTATCACCTGCCAGAGGGGTCAAGAAATCCTGAAGTGGCTGGTTGATTGAACTCCCCCAGCTGCCCACCCCTTCCCGGAGCAGGCTGTGGCGCCGCTCTCACTGCAGCCATCAGTCCAGCAGATGGAGCAAATGGCTGAAGAAAGGAAAGCAGGGAATGGCCCGAGGGCAGCGGGAGGTCGGGTGGCAAGAGGAGCAAACCTGGGGAACTACATCCAGGTTCAAACCTTGCTGCTAACTTTCTACTCCGGGTGATGTAGCACAGTGTGCATTACAGATAGAAAACCGGGTCCTTGATAAATAACTGAGAGAAAAGGGGGCTGAGAGAAGGGTGAGCAATGAATGAATTGCTCTGCACCGGCGCTACTGAACAGGGCAAATGTGGGTCCTGCCTTCTCTCTTGAGCTCGGAGCAGCAGTGCTCCTTGTTCTCTGGGCTGAGTGTCAGTTTTAGGGACCCTCAGAAAATATTCAACAGGCAGCGACGTTGTTCTTTGTGCTGATGTCTCAGAGTGACGTGAAGATCAAACTTAGGATCATGGCAGGGTTTTTCAAAGGTCTTGGGGCCGTCTTACAGCCCTGACTCAAAGAAATGGGCCTCCGGCTCACCCGTTATTGTAGCAGCCTGGGACCTTCTGGCCTGTGTTTGTCAGTGCAAGACATCCTGCACACTTGATAGACTGTCCGTAACCCTGATGGGAAGCTGTGGGTTCTGGATAAAACTAGGGACTGGGGCAAGGTTGTGAAGTGGTTTGGTTTGAGCTCACAGCTTTATGACCGTCTCTTGACACCCACATGTGGTGTGATGTACAGGTGAGAGGTTTAACTAGGGCCGTGAAAAGCTTTGAGCTGTTGCTGTTACCACTTAGCAGAGTGTTCCCTTTCGAAGATCAGTCTCCAGTGCACAACAGAAGAGCCCTAATACCAGAATGCCCACGGCACCACATCAGTAGGACCTCAGTTAGGATCCTTCTGATCATTGGAAAGGTTTTTGTCCTCTGCGGGGGCCAACACCGGGCAGCAGCTGAAGAAGCACCCCCAGATGGCTGCTCTGAAAAGTTCCACTGCCACTGCCAGTGCTCGCTTCAAACTGCAGAGCTCACAAGTCAATAATTCTCACACTTCCTTAAGCCATCCTAAAAATAATTTTGAAGTGATACCTGGACGACTAGCATCACTAGGGTTATTTTTACCCCTTTGCAGCACTTCTCACCAGGAGATCTCGATGTACTTTGTAAAGGAGGGCAAGTATTATTATCCCATTTTACACAAATGTAGGAGTGTCTTCTGGGAAGGGCAGAACAGGCAAAGGTAACGATTACATCTGGAAGGTCTACGAGTCCCTTGGTTTAAAGTGAGTGATCTGTTCCTGCCAGTTCAAAGTGATCAGTAGGAAGTCGTTTACAATGAGCAAATCCTACTGTACTGTATTAATTAGTTTTGCTTTGTAGTAGCCATCCTAAAATACCCAAATGCTGATGACGTTGCAGCTCTGCTGACAGACGTGTGTGCTCTTTGTTACAGCTGTCAAGCCTTCCACCCCGCCTTCTGTCCAGCCGGGAGAGGACCAGAAAGCAAACAACATCGTGACCATCACGGGCATCTCCTTGTGCTTGTTCATCATCTTTGCCACCGTCCTCATCACCCTGTGGAGGAAGCTCTGCAAAGCTCAGAAGTGCAGCGCCGCTGTGCGCCGCAACTCCGTCCACTCCCCCGGCTTTCGGAAAAACTCCGACGAGGAGAACATTTGCCAGGGCAGCAAGCAGCGGGACAGCTTCACCGAGGGAGGGGACGCCCCCGTTAACATTCCTCTGACCTACAGGCGAAGCCTCCAGTTTGCCCAGGAAGATGAGGTCTCCGGGAGCGAGAGCTTTCAGCCGAATGCCCAAAAAATAATCCCCCCGATCTTCAGCTACCGCCTCGCGCAGCAGCAGCTGAAGGAGATGAAGAAGAAGGGCCTGACCGAGACCACCAAGGTGTACCACGTCTCTCAGAACCCCCTGACGGACACGGTTGTTGGTGCCAGCACAATGCTTCCCCTGAGTGTCGAGAACCCAGAGGAGGCCGTGGCCAACAAATTTCGGCTCAAGTCCCCGTTTCTGGACCATCCGGCTGCTCAGCCCAAATTCCCGGCGGAGGGCTGCAACCTGAGGCTGGATTTCCCCTTCTCCCAGGCCAATCCCGCGCTGAGCCCCACGCAGACCTTGGTGAGGAGAGCTCATTTCAAACACCAGGACAGCAGAGGGGAGGCGTCGGAGAGGGGCTGCCCCAGGAACCCGCAGTTCAGGAGAACGGCCAGCTTCCACGAAACCAAGAAGGCCAGGCCCTTCAGGGAGAGAAGCATGTCCACCCTCACCCCCCGGCAGACCCCTCTTTACAACCCCAGGACCAGAACGTGGGAGCAGGGCCTGGAAGACAGAGCACGACCGAAGCTGAGGAGCGCCCACCCCACTGGCGACAAGCTGGATCAGCCCCACAGCGAGCTGCAGGGCCGCGGCACCAAGTGCCACCACAGGGCATGTCCCCCGGGGAAGAAAACGGATCCCACTGCTGACCGCCAGCCTGCCGGGCAGGAGAGGGCAGCTGAAAAGCCTGAGGGCGGCCGGGGCAAGCGGGGCCCTTCGCCCAACCCCAAAGGTGAGTGGCGGAAGGAAGCGGGCTCAGCTGGCAAAGATAATTACCAGAGGGGCCTAACGATCAGCCCCGCCCAGTACCGAAAGGACAAGTGCCAGAGCTTCCCCTTGGACCCTGAGTTTGCCTTTTATGATAACACCACCTTCGGTTTAACCGAGGCAGAGCAACAGATGATCGACCTGCCCGGGTATTTTGGCTCGAACGAAGAGGACGAAACGAGTACTTTAAGCATCGAGAAGCTGGTGATCTGAGTGAGGGGCTCGGTGCAGCCCTGCGGGAGGGGCGCATGCGGGAGAGGATCTGCAGAGCCTGCCGGCTTCCGAGGGAAGGAGCAGTGGGAATTGTGTTCCCTCTGCTTGGAGAAGGAGGGAATTCCCAAAGTCTGACTTGCGGGAACGCATTCCTTCCTCGTTACTGGAAAGTGCTGCCGTGTAATTATTTTTTTGTATGTATGTACCTAACAGTACGCACGTCATACCCTGGGAAAGCTTGTGCCAGTGAAGGCATGACACGGGAATAACCCACGGGGGTTTACTGCATAAAGCAGTCACATTTCATACATCCTACAAAACAAATCCCATTGATCTGGCCTTTTTCACCTTGTGGAAACCTCATGCTCATAGATAATGGTATCCTAAAAGATCCGTCGTCCAGCATCCTCAAACGTCTCTCCCAATTAGTGAATCCTTTCCCATTTAGGAAACACAAACCCCAAGTTGTGAGCAGTTTCCATCATTTTTGTGGTCATTATTGAACTGTGTTGATTGGCTGTAACTGTTCAGATAAGTCTCGTGGTGCTGTGGTCGGCTGAAAGTGCAAGCACTGAACATTTGGGGAGAACTTAACACTGAGGGGGTGTTTTTCATTACTCGAGACTGATATTTTCTTTCTGCCAGTATTTATTCCAAGAAAATACAGTGATGTGCAGATATTTCCAGGAAAAGGGTAGAAAAGAGCAGGCTATTGGGAAGTGCAACAAAAACTAATGATCAAATTTTAGCCCTCAGAAATGTTATTGGAGCATTTCGGCACCTGTAAAAGGCAGGAAGAGAAGTGTTTCATCCCACAGCCTTTCTGTAAGCGTCTTCGCCTTTATTAAGCATTTCATTTTTTTGTGTGTGTAAACGAATGGACAATAATGCTACTGCAGCAAGCTCAAAATAAATTATGAACAAAACCAACAAACAGCACGTTTATTTCATGAACACCAGGTTTGCAAACACAAAGGATAGGGGCTTGATGTCTGATGATTCCCAGAGAATCTTAAGGTGAAGCCCAAATGTTACGTTGTTTTTTTCCTGCTTTAAAATCAGAGCTTAAAAAATCGGCGATTACACACTGCTGCAAGTATTCAGAGCTGGGTTGAAGCCCCAGTTGACAACAGAGACAGAGCTCGGGCCAGCGAGAATGACTCAGAGAATTTGCTTGCCGTTTGTTAGGGTTCAGCCTCTTCAGAGAGTTTGCAAGGAGAAGGGGAGTGCTGCTGGGCACAGTCACTGAAAGAAAAGGTGCTGGCAGTGGAGGATGGAACGAGGGAAGGTAGGCTCAGGCAGAGAACTGTCAGCCTTCAGAAAACTCTCCCAGATGGAGACTGATTTTGATGGGAGGGCCAAGGGAGGAGCCAGCACCTCAGCGTTTGGCTGCCGGAGCCAGGCTCAGCAGCTGGAGCAGCTTTCTCGGTGGGTGACGCTTTCCAGCTGCTGCTAGAGCACAGGATCTGGCTCTGGGGGTGCTGAGAGGCAGCAGGGTCAGCAGCAGCGCCGTGTTCCCATTAATTGTCAGCTCGAAGTGCCTCTGAAAGCCTTTTAGAACACGTCCGTGCTTGTGTACCAGAGCTAATCAAACATAACCAGTCTTTAAATTGACTTAAATGAGCTGGAAATCAGCCCTCTAAAGCACTTACTGCTTAGCTTACTTACTACTCTTGTGCTGAGGTGAATGTGGCTGTGTGCAGCGTGTTTGCCCTGAAGCACTGAGCTGTCAGCTGCAGAGCTACAGCACTGCGAGGCGTACTCACAGCCGTGGTGAGCCTCGGCGCAGGAGACCCCTGAGAAATGAGTGATCAAACGTGGAGCACAACAACATGCAGGAAGACACAGTGTAACACAGGGCACAGTGCAGCTGATTTCCGCCACGCAGAGGTGAGTTTCACCTGGCTGTGATCTTTACTCTGCTTCCCTAGCCCTTCACTGGTGTGGTCTCGCCGGGATGTGGGCTGTAGGAGCACACCTCACTGGAGCACGGGCCCGTTGCTCACTGGTGTTCATTTTCAGTCATTGGGAATGAGTGAGAACGGGGCTTAACTGCTTGAGAAAGCAGAGGAACCAAATCAAATTTTACACCGACTATTCAGGTCTGCATTGTCTTCAGGACAGCTCGAGCCATGGAAATCAAAAGCAGGAGAGCAGGTGCAAGAACACCAGAGACAACAACACAGCAATGAAATTCTTCCATTACGAGTTATCTCAAGATTTTCATCCTAACTTCTGATCAACTTCCTACTGTTTAAGAACAGATAGAAGGCACTAGGTCTTACTCAGATGCTTTTATTTCACAATTACAGCTATATAATACAAATTACAGCGTATATTTTTCTAAAAGCAATTAAATGGAAAGGAACTATCAGTTGAAAACTTGCTGTAATTCAGAAAAAAACAGACCTGTCCTACAACATGGTAGTTACATTGTTTGCATCAAGCTGATATTACTGTTCATTTTTAACTGCAGTTATTAACTAGTGGAAAATAATTTTTCAGTATTCTGTTTCTTTCAGTTATTTATGTTGCTCTTTAGTTTCACTCAGAAGAGACAGCGAAAGAAGCATGCCTTGTGTTTCAATCACTTTCCACTTTGCTTCTTCTTTACTAAATCAAAGGAGTCTGGTAAATGACACGAGAACGTACAAATGAATCATGACTGCCTTTTTTGAACTCCTAAGAATATCTGTGCTCATCTTAAATTTAGTCAAATCTGCCTAATTTAAATCTGGGACTTAAATTTGGTTGGCAGCACTGTCTTTGATTGCATTAGCATGTTGCAGTGTGCTGTATAAATGGATCTGCAGAGGCAATGAAATGCCGTGTGGACATTGTCCACGTTGTGGGGGCTTGTTCCAAAGCAGCCCTGGAAGCAGCCTTACTTGGAAGTAGCGTGGATGGTTGTTACAATCAAGATGAGAAAGATTTAGCCCTTGAAGGGTACAGGTAGCTAAAAGAACACACTTGAGCATTCAGGGTCCAAGCTTTTCATAAACACTCTACAACAAAGTCCCAAAACTGCTAAAAAAAAGAAAGCCACGGTTATTTCAGGACTGAGATCCATGTATTTTCCATTAGGCTGTTGGCTGGCTGTGCTCAAAAACTTGCGACTTTTGCCTCAGCTAGTAGAAGCAGATGCAGCTACAGTTACCACAGTGCAGTTCTGGCAATTGGCAGCAGCAGAGGGCTGGCTATTAACGCACACGACTCGTTACTTCCCAAAGCAGCAGATCTCAGCCGCCCTGGCTGTTCTCGCCGTCTCCGCTCTCGCTGTCAACAAAGAACGGGGCACGGATTTTCATGGCCACGTATCTGAGCGAGTACCACGGCCCGTGCCACGTCGACCAGGTGATGCCGTTGTCGTGGGAGCCGTTGTACCTCCCTGTTTTGTAGTACCGCCCGTTGAGGTTCACGGCGTGGCACCTTGTGACAACACGGAGGAGGCAAAAAAGAGGTTTTGTTTAGCGTGGAGAGATGGTGCTTCATGACAGCAAGGTGCAATTTTCACACAACATACATTGAGAAATACTAGGGGTGGGATTCATGGACAGATCCAGACACCTAGATATATCCATACTGAACTGGTTATGGTCCTACTATAGCCTATAGGCCTACTACAGCCTATGGAGAACTGTTTAATACAATCCATGGAGCCCAGAGGACCATGTAGGTCATCCTAACATAGACACCTACTCTGGTCAGATGATTCAACCTGTTGGCTACGTTGAGTGCACCGACCAGGGATGTGATTCAGATACCTGAAGAGAGGTGCGTGATGCCATTTGGTAGCCGTCAACTCAAGTATAGGCAGCTAAATATTAACACTTAAAAATGCAGATGTCTTTTAATCAAGTTGAATCTCACTATCAATGTACATTTTTATAGGTCCACTCATTTTCACTTTTTGTGCTCAGGACAGAAGAGGCTCATCCTGCCCTAAAGCAGAGGAAAAACTCCTGATACCGGGGTGTTTACACGGGGCTGGTGAACCCACAACCCTATCTGATGATGTATGGAAAATATACCCTCAGGAACAGTAAGGGGTATCTCATCCCCTAGACATGTTCCACAACAAATTCATTTGTGCACGCTTCATCTTCCAGTGGCTATGACTTTTTTTCTTTCACAGAATCACAGAATTTTCTAGGTTGGAAGAGACCTCAAGATCATCGAGTCCAACCTCTGACCTAACACTAACCAGTCCTCCACTAAACCATATCACTCAGCTTTACATCTAAACGTCTTTTAAAGACCTCCAGGGATGGTGACTCCACCACTTCCCTGGGCAGCCTGTTCCAGTGCCTCACAACCCTTTTGGTAAAGAAGTTCTTCCTAACATCTAACCTAAAACTCCCCTGGTGCAACTTTTTGGAATATAATCCAAAGCACTTCCAAAGAATTTTCAACTAGGCTTTTTTCCTTCGGGGCCAAAAGTTTCCTTCACTTTTATTCCGGCCCATTTTCTTAAAATAAATGCAACTTACCTGCTTGGCTTCACAATGAAAGCAGCAGATTGCTTTCCTGCTGGCCTCAACGTGGCAGACTTTGCCATGTGAGGTGAGGTGCTCGCAGCAACCTCCGAGTGCTGTAAGGCGTGTAAGGTGTCTGGGCTGTGCAGCCACCCACACCCTACGCCTCTTCCCAAGGGCTCAGCCATCCTCCCTACCTGTTAAACCACCAGCCACCCTTGTTCTCCAACGCGCAGTTGCCTGCCAGGAATCGATCGTGATCCTTGTCAGACGTGGTGAACTGCATCCCTTTGTGCGAGGCTGACCACTGGTCAACAAAATTGCTCCCCCCAGACAGAGCGTCGCCGGCGTTCCCGGAATAGGTGCCAAACCATAGCCTGTAGTTGTCCTGCAACAGTATGTGAAACACGTCTTTATATCAGCTTTCATTTTTGAGATTTCCTCTCCCCATGGTATCCCCTGTCAGAGACATGCTTGTTGAAATCACAGCTGACTTCTAGCTCCGTGCTTTAATGGTACACGCGTAGATCACCACTGGATTTGAACTTCCAGAAGTGGCTACCAATTACTACTGCTGCTTCTGAGAGATTCAGGTTTTATTGTCTTAATACTCACTGGGTACACTGCACAACAACCTGGAAGGCTTTCCCTGCCTCGTTGACAGCACCTGTTGCAGGAAAATGTGCCAAGTAGATGCTCTCACAAACTGGCCGTGGTTCAACTAGGGCAACTCCTGTAGGAATTTTGCTCCTCCAAGGCCTGGAAGCCGTCTGAATTTTAGCTAAATGGCCCTGTTCTGGTAGGAATACTTAGCTCCACAACTAGCAGATCTGGGAGACATGGGATCTCCCCGCACCCCGTGGCAGGGAGCTGCCCGGCGCTGTGCAGATTCAGGTGCCCCACCCTCAGAGATAAAACAAGCAAATCGCCACTCTCCCCATTTCTTACCTGCTCATTGTTGAGCTGGAAATTTTCATAGACTGCATAACGTCTTTCCCCATGCCAGTCCACCAGGTCAATCTTTAATGAGCTCTCTCCTAAACACAGAGCAGTGCCCTTTTAGATCAACTATCGCATGCAAATCGGAAGGAAAACTGTGTAAGGAAAATACTTGCACCTCTAGTGAGCAGGTCATAGATGTGGTCGTTGCCCAGCCAGTATTCATCATTCTTGCCTTGGAATTTTCCAAATCCCAGTTTGTAATCGTCCCACTTCCTGAAGAAGACACAAACATCAGTTTCAGCATGCACGGGTAACAGCAAGTGTCACAGAGTCACAGAAGGGTTTGGGTTGGAAAGGGCCTTAAAGATCATTTAATTCCAATGCCCTTGCCACTCTCCAATTTAGAGACAAGGATATCATGGGGGGTAGAGTTAAACGCTTTGCACATGTCCAGGTAGATGACTGGAGCCATCTCAGTTGCTCTTCCCCTAACCACCAATGTTGCAACCCCATCACAAAAGGCCACCAGATCTGTCAGGCACAATCTACCCTTTATTGAAGCCATGTGAGCTGTCACCAATCACCTCCTTATTTTCCATGTGCCTTAGCAGAGTTTCCAGGAGGATCAGCTCCATGATCTTGCCAGGCACAGAGGTGAGACTGACTGCCCTGTAGTTCCCCGGGTCCTCCTTTTTTCCCTTTTTAAAAATGGGGGTTGTGTTTTCCCTCTTCCAGTCAGCAGGACCTTCCCCAGACTGCCACGACTTCTCAAATAGGATGGTTAGTGGCTTAGCCACTTCATCTGCCAATTCCTTAAGGACCCACAGAGGTATCTCATAAGGTCCCATGGACTTCTGCACCTTCAGGTTCCTCAGATGGTCTTGAACCTCATCTTCTCCTACACTGGGGCGTTCATCATTCTTCCAGTCCCTGTCTTGGCCTTCTTGGGCCTGGGACACGTGGCTGGAGCTTGTCAGGGAAGACTGAGGCAAAACAGTCATTAAGTACCTCAACCTTCTCCATATCCTGGGTGACCAGGTCTCCTTTCTCCTTCCAGAGAGGGCCCACGATTTTCCTAGTCTTCTTTTTATCACCGATTCACCTACAGAACCCTTTCTTATTGTCCCTGACCAAATTAATTCTAAATGATCTTTGGCTTCCCTAACCTGATCCCTGGCTGTTTGGACACTTTTTCTGTACCCCTCCCAGGCTATCTGTCCTTGCTTCCATTCTAGGCCTTCCATTGTAGGCCTCCTTTTTCTGTTTAAGTTTGGCCAGGAGCTCCTTCTTCATCCATGCAGGTCTCCTGGTGTTCCTGCCTGACTTCCTCTTTGTTGGGATGCATCGCTCCTGAATTTGAAGGACATGACCCTTGAATATTAACCAGCTTTCGTGGGCCCCTCTTCCCTCCAGGGCTTTGTCCCATGGTACTCAACAAAGCAGATCCCTGAAGAGGGCAAGGGGGAAGGAAGTTGTCATCAATGCATTCCAGGAACCTCCTGGATTGCCAGGATTAAATGTCAGTTTGTGACATTTAACTGTGGTAACAAGTAAATCTTCTGCTGCATTTTTAGGTCCTTTTAGAAAAGTGTCTCATTCAGCACAAGCTGAGCTGAGATTTGTCACTCTGCCTCAGAAGTATGTACGACACACTTTATTCCCTCTCCTGCTAACCCTAGTAAGTTAGATGGAAGAGGAAAGCAGTAGCTGTCATATTTGTCTTCAGCAAAGCATCTGATATTGTTCTTGGGAAGGTCGTAATTCACCTTCACTCCTGGCTGGAAATTAATGTTGCAGTCTAAAGTATACCACAGTCTTAGACACATAAAGCGATGTAGTGAAGAACCAGAAAATGAACAGAACCTGCAAACAAAAGCTTCCAGATGAAGCTGAATGAAAAATATCTGGGTCTGCTTTGTGTTCCAGTTCCACTTAAATCTATTTTTAATTCATTGACCACTCTCACCTCTGCTTCTTTGCAGAATCACTGTTTGTATGTGCCAACTTAAGATGCATACTTACTTTTTATCACAATTTTCTGGCTTCATAGTTCTAAGAGAAATCTCAGGTTGTTCCTTTCTCCTCAGCATTTCATTATCTTAAAATCTCTGTTATTTATGTGCTATCTCTGATATAAGCCTACATGTCCTGCATATTGATATTTCCAGTTTTTGTAACCCTGTGTTTATTCCCTCTCTCAGGTTGTTAGTAGGGATTTTAATTCTGCCTGACCTACTTACCAGTCAATGCTACTCTTCGGGGCAATTTTCACTGGCATAAATTCACCTTTGATGAGAGCCGAACTACCACAGCTAGAGAGCTACCACTCTCTGGTAGAGATCTTAGAGCCAGTTGAGGTACTTTGGAAGTGAATTGCACTCTGTTTAAGAGATGGTGGGCACGCCCTACAAGTGTGTGTGCTGCAACAGGGAATTAATCTGCAGGGGGACATTTCTTCTCTATAGTGTCAGCTGAGCACCTCACCTCCTGGAGACTTCCAGGAGGAAATATGTATAAATATATAAATAATTGGGCTTTTGCATAAAGAAAGGTTGATTTGGACCCATAGCTTTGCATCTTTGTGAAGGATCTGAATATGGAAATACATTTTACATCATGCTGAACATGATTCCTGATATGAGAACTGATAAAAGATTCAGTGGGCCTCAGCCTATGTGCTGGCAGCAGATATCTGCCAATTCGGAGGCTTTGGCAGACAGTTGTCTCCTATCATGACAAAATAGCCTGGATATCAGGAAAAAAATCTGTAGCATGAGGGTGGTCAGACAGTGCAACAGGCTTCCTGGTGAGGTGGTTGATGCCCCGTGGGTGTCACCATTCAAGAGGCATTTGGATAATGTCCTTTATAACACACTTTAATTTTGGTTAGCCCCAAGGCAGTCAGGAAGTTGGACTCAGTGATATCTGTAGGTCCCTTCCAACTGAACTATTCTGTTCTGTACAAATATGCACACACAAATGCAGGCCAGCCATGCAAAAGGCATTATAAATCCATCCTGAAAACAGCCCCCTTCTACCAATACGTACCCGCACTTTGCCCTAATGCAAACAGTTACCATAATTAAAGTCTTGCCTTGCATATCCTGCTTCTTGAACCTTGGGTTTTGCCACCGGTAGGGCCGAGTGTGGGAGTTGGAGGCCTCACTGCTGATGCGACCTCGAGGCACCCACCTGTTGAAATTCTCTTTGCCGTTGCTCCGCCGCTGAATGACGGTCCAGCCACCGCCGTCAGCCATGTCACAGTACACCAGGAAAGGGTCTCTGTCTGCTCGGGGCCTGATCCGGTAGTAGCCGTTTTTGGTCTTCTTCCTGCTGTACACCGCAGAGCAGTCTGGGCAGAACGGCATCGGCTCGTTAGGTGGGGGAAAGCAAAGGCAAGAGGAGACATCTCCGAGAGGCCGTGTGGGACACGGACACTTGGCCAGTCTGCGGAAAGCTCAGTAAGCCCAGCAGGGCCAGAGCAAATATCAGACCTTAATATCATTTGCAGTAAAGCTAATTTCCATGTGGAAGATTACCTCAGCTGTACTTGGGACTGGACTGGGGGGCCTAAAGTTTCTAAAACCAGAGGCTACGCTCCGTGACTGGCTCTAGCAAGGCTTCAGACTTTCAATGTAATGCTCATCCAGGACAAAACCTCGGCCACAGCCCACAGCTCCAGTCGTGCTGTATTATCAAAGTGACAGCAAGGAACAGAGCACGCACGTGTGCTGCTGCACGGCAGAAGTGATGGAAGAGCCGAGGAACAAGGATGCTGGATTCCTCCCAACAGCTTTCAGGGCCTGCAGCTGAGCTGTGCACTTTGGGCTCCCTGTAAGCCACTGTGGGAAAACGGGCTCTTCAAGAGCAAGACCCTTCTTTTCCTGCAGCAGATGTCTAAGGCAGGTCTGATGGAAAAGAGCTGAGAGCTGCCTTTTCCTCTCTGCACTGGAGTCCTGGGCTACAAGCCCAGCTGCAGATGTCTGTGTTGTACCTGGGTGGTGGCTGCCTAAATCTGGGCCAGCTGACTGCAGCCCCAGGGGAAGTCTGACGGTACCAAGGCCACCAGTCTGCCCTTCTCCTTCCCATGTATCTGACTGCATTTAAAAACTATCAGCTTTAAAAATTAAAAAAAAAAAAAAAAAAAAAAAAAAGGTTAAATAATTTTTCAGCAGAAATAGAATATGATACATATGGCACTGAAGGAAGAACTGAACATTTCTGCAAGCTGAAGTTTCCACATATGCTACTGCAAAATGTACCTTGGTCATAGACTATCAAATTTCCACTGGTTGTGGGTAAAAGCGTCTCATGCTGCGTGCTCCTGTTGCTTGAGAACAGACCGCTTTTCGTTTTATGGTAAGTGTTCTCCAGAATGTCCTTCAGCTGCAGTTCATACAAGTAAAGCAAATCTTGAAGCTGTTTTAACCTTTGTCTTAATTTACTGTTGTCTAGGAGGCAAATATCTTTATCCTATGGAGAAGAAAAAAAAAAAAAGAAAGACCAAAAAGCACACTTCAATCACTGGTAAGAACAGGGGGGCAGTGAGAGAATGAGTGTCTGTCTCCCCTGCTGAGGATCAAGATTATTCAGTGGTAGCCCCTCCCTAAGATACCTGAATCTCGCAGCATGGGCTGTTGAGTCGAAACCAGTGGAAAAGGGTGATTTTTTTTTGTTTTGTTTTTTCCAGTGGTCTCACCACTGATCTGTGCATTGCAGAATATCATCAGATATGTAGAAAATTACTTGGGACAAAAGTCATGCAGCTTGATTACCATTTAATGAAATCAAAGGGAGTTTTGCAGGCTATGAAACTGCTCAGGGAAATAAGAGGGGAAAAACCTGGTTCTTGCACTGCAGCCAGGCCAAACCAGTGAGGTTACAGAAACATCTTGTAAAACTGGAAGATAAAAGAGCTAAAAAGCAGTGAGCCTACTGGGATCAGTGGAGTAACTTCAGAGCTGCATTACTGTAACCAAGACCAGAATCTGGCTCAGGCTGGCTGGGATAAACATTTTCAGCAACAACCTAGTCTGCGGCTGATACTACTCCATTAGTAACATCAAGAAAACAGCAAAATCTCCTCCGAGACAACCAAGAAATGGCGTGCACAAGAATTACTTTCTGATTTTGCTCTGAGCAAGCTGGCTTGAGTGATACCAGAGCAGGACCAGTTCTAGGCATAAGAGAAACATGCAATTGCCCAGGACAGCAGGCTGCCGAGCATGCTAAAACACAGTTGCTGAGCTACCTTCTCCTTTTCCTCAGCCTGTTTGTTTTCCTACACAGAGGAGGATTTCCAGGTTGGAAGCACATGGGAACCTGCTGCAGACAGCCTCGAGCTCACCTAGCTCTCTTTGCCAAGCTCTGTACCTCCTTCAGTTGGCCCAAGAGTAATTTGCTCATCACATGAAAACAGATTGCCTCAGACTATGACTAGCTTCTCTTTCCTCTCTCCCTGCTTTTTGAACTGCAGTGAATACAAAGAAGGCAGTTTTCCCTGAGGAAATGGAGTGGAGTATTTTTTTACTGGCCATAAAATCAAACATATTTTTAAATTTTTTTTTGATGTTGTTTTTAATTCTTGGCACTGTCAGTACAGCCGTGTGGAGAGTTGCCCAGCCCATAATGCTGTGAAAACCCTATGTTGTTAGGACCAAAAGGGTAACCTTCCTTTAGCCACAGGCAGCTCTTTGCTCTGCTCTTGCAGGCCCAAGTCTTTTGTAGAGGTGCACCTACCTCTACATGACTGGAAATGACAACCCACCAGCATGCTGCAGAGAAGCTGTACAGGCTCTAGCTGAGAGATACGCACCGAAAACCTGTGTGCAGGTGAGCCAAAGCTGACCAGGAGAAGGAGCAGCAGCCACCAGGGCATCAGCAGACCCATTTCTTACCGCCTGAAAAGAAAGGTTGACAAAATGCATGTGTGGCTTCTGAAATTCCTCTCACAGCTTATCCCCCCATCACAATCACATTTAATTCTCCAGGATTCATTAAGGAGGTAGCTTGAAACTACAGGCAGGAAAAAAATAGGGAAAAAAAATGCATGTTAGGGAGAGGATGAAGCACCAGTGCATCGTGCTGACACAGGGACCTAGGCTTTGGTCCAAGCTCCCTCTTCCCTGGAGGAATAAACCCTTGGTGCAGCTCTCCAGCAGCCTCTGCCCCCTCTCCCAAGTGCCCCCACACACAGGAAGTTACTTAGCAAAAACGCCTCCTTGCCAAAGCAGTTGGCCAAAATCTCATCGTTCTTATTCCAGCTCCCCAAAGCTGACAGGAATTTTGCCTCCTGGTTCAGTGAGTGTTGGCATTGCCCCTCTGTGGTCCATGGAGCGGTCTGTCAGTATGGGAGCTGCGGAGTGGGCACAGAGTGGGTGTGGGACAGTTTTGGTCGAATTTTAGTTGAAAAATTGAAAAAAAAACTTTGCTGCTGGCCTGCCCCAGCACACAGACAGGGCTTCAGCCTGAGAGGCTCAGCTAGAAAAACGCTAAGTGGCCACCACTGGGAAGATGCAGCTGAAAGCAAGTACAAAGTGTTCGCAGTAGGGTGCTTTTAAAAAATATATCAGAAAGAATAAAAGAGCCTGAAAAACAGCATAAAACAACTCCCCCACTTCACATCTGGAAGTGCTGCAGAAACTTGGCTACCCAGATCTATGTTCCCAGTGGCTTGCTTAGTTTCAGCTACGACTCTAGGAGCATCACCGCAGCTGCTTATGGAGCTGGCAGCGCTGCCGTGGCAGGGGAGCTGCCTGAACAGCCAGGCAGGCCAGGGCCCAGAGCAAATAGAGAGAAGAAAAGCCCTGTGGAAGTCACTGGTAAAAGATGTTGCACAGGTTTTCAATCCAGCACACGGCATTTTTTTTTTCAGATGGTGGAGAAGAGTATTATAGCATGGTTCACCCAGCCCATGACCATTGGTACTTCTCATTGACGCTGCCCTATGGCTGGGTGCTGGTGCTGCAGTCAGAATCAGGCCCAGTACAGAGAAGGTGCGTGGAGGCAAAAAGCTAACAGGAAGGCTGGATGTGAGCAACAGCTCCTGAAAAATAGATAGGGAAGACCGGAGGGGGAAAAAAAAGCAACTTTGTCTATGCCTTTATCAACATATATTAAAGCCACATACCTGTAACTCGCCTTTCCTTCAGACCTCCTTCTGATAAGATTATCTCCCTTAAAAGTCAACTGCAAAAGAAAGTGGTAATAAACCTGGCTGTATTTCTAGAGGTTGGATAGATTTTTCCTTTCCAGATGGCCCACATCAAGGGCTCGGAGGGACATTTCAGTGCACGAGGCAGTTCCACACAAAATACACTCGCAGTTTTACCCAAACCCTTATTTATCTGCTGTTACCCAATACTCATCCTGCTGCTTCGCAGTAAGAATAAGCAACGGTCACGTTTCTGCCAGTGGTGCTCTCCAAAATAGAGGGACTCTGCTGGTTGCGCCCCATTACCCACCTTATCTGACTGTGAAGCTCAACCAAGACTGACTTGTCTAAGTGTTTATATGAATCACTCAGACTAATGCTCCCTGTGGGAGTTTTATCTCACATTTAATACAGCCAGGCTCGTTTCACTAAGTCTTGCAAGGTGGAATGAACACAGCTTTTGTGTTCAGTGTTTCTTTTGCCGTTTAATCAGGTTTATATGTAAAAGCACAGTGCAGCTGTAATGCCAAAAGAGCTGAAAATTTGAACCAAGAAGTGAACACGGGGATATTAAGCAAGATTTGCTGTTAGACTGAAATCTCCGAAGGTTTGCAGTTGCGTAACTCTCCTCAGAGGTGGGTCATTAGATTTGTTAGTTAGCATAAACAAGGACATTTGTGAAAGTGGGGGGAAAGACAAAACAAAACAAAACAAAACACAACAACAGATGGGTGCCTCCCTTTGTGTTATGGACAAGGAGTTACAGATTATTTTAAAGACAATGCTCCTTTTTACAGAGCTGTGGTCAGAGGAGAGACTGCGGGGCCAAAAAGCAAGGCGTGCAAGCCCATCAGAAACTTCTGCTTTGCTCTCGAGTGAAGCAGGACTGCACAGCTATTATAAAGTACAGCAATGCTGTTTATTTCTTAAAAACTGCATTCCTCTTCTCCCTCAAGAGCAGCTGACCCATTTCACTGCCAAAGGATTATGTAAATGGTGCTTTTCTTCTCACTTGTTCCCTACCCCTGTTGTGAGGCGGGTTTTGGAAGCTGTTTTGGAAGCCCCCAAGCACACGGGAGCTGTGTGCTGTTTCCTGGGGCCGTGTCGCTTAGTTCTTCTTGTGCTTCCAGCCACAGTGCTTCTTTCTCAGCTCGAGCAAGCCAGACACTGCTTAAGATGCCGTGCACCAATTTATGCTCTTGTCTACGTGGCCAATGTGCATGTCCCCAACGTGTGATGGGCCCAGGCCAGTGGTGGCAGCACTGGAGTCATGGTGTGGGCATGGTGTGGGCAGCCATGGGTGTCCACAAGGCCAGGGAGCAGCAGGCCCCAGGCTTCCAACTCTGGTCTCTGGAGGTGTTGGTAGAGCTGCTGACCCAGTAGGGGAACAACTTGGGCATATATGTTATGTGACTGCAAAAATGTGACTGCAGAAGCAGGACTCAACACCAAACAGTCTGTCAGGAACCCACAAAGAGCCGAGAGGCCTGGAGTGCTCTCGCGCTCTTCTCCACCGGTGGTAACCTCACTGAAGTCTGCAAGTGAAAAACCCAGTCAGCTGGAACATGGTTCTTGCATGTTTTGTGGTAAACTTATTTTCACAGGCTGAAGGCACTTCAGGAACATCTGAAGCACCAGAGAGGGGCTGCCATGGGGCCGAGTTCACGTGAGGAGGATCTAGCACGAGGGTGTGTTCACGCACTGCTTCACTGGCCCTGAGGTAAAATAATCAAGTCATCATAAAGAATGTGGATAGCATGATCACTAATGTTTCCTCACAGATGTTGAAAGTCTCTAGGCAATGGGGCTGTAAATGCCTTTTTTTTTTTTTTTTTTTTTTTTTTGTCTGGAGTACACATGCTTCGCACATATACTGCAGTGCAAATTCCTGTTTAGTTATTTGGAAGGAGATCAAATTCCCTCTTCATAAGACACTCAGTGATCTTGTCAGCAAACAATAACCGTTTCATTAACCCAAAACCTCCCCACCCTGCTCTCCTCCTCCTTCCTTCCAGCAAAAGTACGTAGGTGCTGAATAACAGTCATAAAAAAGCTATTATTCATACATTAAACGCACAGCCAGCACAGCAAGAATGCAAACTGGTGGATAAAAGTGAATGAATAGAGAGGCTCTGGGACAGCTCTTGCTGTTCCTGCAGACATGGTGTGTTGGGCTCCTCCAGACAGAGCTGCCCAGGATGAAGACATGAAGAAGACACCGAGTGGACATTCAGCTCCCCTCCAGGGACTGATTGAACACCGCAGCTGGAAGACTGGTGGCACCTCAAAACTCTCCCAAGACAAATTTATCTTCCAGTTCCCGGTTGTTTGTTTGTTCTTGAAGCAGTAAGGAAGAAACAAGCCAGCTGCCCCAGACTCCAAAGGAGTTAGAGACTTGAGGTTTTCATAGCAAGAATCTGACTACTTACTTGTGCCCTAGGAAAATTTGCAGTAGTCCAGAGCCAGCTCCAAGCAAAACAGCTCATTTACACTGAAAGCAGGTGCTTTGTGCATTTGCCATTATTTTTGTACCTCTCCGTCACATTCCACTTGAACATCCTGCTCACTGGGGGAGACCACAGACCAAGTTTCCTTAGGAAAAAATTATTTACTGTGTGGGTGGTCACACATTGGAACAAGCTTCCTAGTGAAGCGGTTGATGTCCCATGCCTGTCAGCACTCAAGATGCATTTGTTAATAATAATATGCTTCAACTTTTGGCTAGCCCTGAAGTGGCCATGCAATTGGACTAGATGACCTTTGAAGGTCCCTTCCAACTGAACTGTTTTCTTCTTTGCAGGTACTGCAGGTGTGGAGGTACCAGCAGCCTTCAGGCTCTCCATGTGCGAGCTACTATTCATCTTCTGTAGGAATGTGGGCTGCCAAGTTTTTTAAGACAATGTTAATTTATGAGGTCTGAAACTTTTTTTTTTTAATCTAATGATAAAGGGTTTCATCAAAAGCATGATAAATTTAAAACATTAGGATGACATCAGCCACTGTAGTTTCAATATATTAAATAACCGAAACCAGCATATATGTATTAAAAGTCTGTGGCTTGTTAGCAAGGAATAACCACAGAAATCTACGTACAAAGAAGGAGTAATGGTGGCAGACCATGAAACATGCCAGATCTGAATGTTTTGATAACGTTCAAAGAGCAAAGACATAATTCAGTCTAACTAACGAGTCTGTATGAAGCCTATGAGTATCTAATGGGTTGATACAACAAACATAATTAGTTTGTAAGTTCCTGAGGGCAAGCACAGGTCCAAGCCGATCTCGCTCACATCAGGAATAGCTTTACCAAAGTGAATTAGTCACAAGGCCAGAGGGAACATGTGGATAATCTGTGTGATCTACCTACCTCAGGTCAGAGAACTCCCCTGACCTAATTCATTCCCATTTGTACTGGAGCATCTCTTTGAGAAAAAGATGTTTTGTTGTAAAATATTCAGTGTTGAATAACCAACCACAGACCTTCACATGGTCTTTCACTGCTTAATTACTCACATTGTTAATTATTATTGTTTTTTGCCTTGAATCTGTCAAGTCACATACTCTAGACTTTTGTTCTCATGACGCCTTACTCTGCAAGCTCTCTTCTGCCAAATTTGTTTTTCCCTGCTTAAGGCTAGGTCCAAGTAAATGCAAGGCATGCTCCTGCCTCTTGCTGGGATCGCAAATCCTGGTTAGCTGCTTAGGCTGGGGGGTGTGCGTGCTGGGGGAAAGCTGGGGGAGTCATGGAGCGAGGGGCTGCATACAGTTTGTCCTGGGCAAGGCTGGGCACCACAACACAAGCACATCCCCAGGGAAGAGCACTAGTGGGTAGGGATGCCATGGGGAGGGAGGAAAGGCAAAAACAAGTTCTGTTCCTGGGATGATTTAATTCAGAGGAGCCTAATACAGAACACACATAGAGCTGCAAAGAGCTTTGGCTAGGGTATTGTGCTGCACAGCGGAGGCTACACGGACAAAATAGCAGGTTCTGAAGGTCTCTGCAGTCTAACAGCAAAGTGCCTAAACAATTTAATTTCCTCCAGGGTTGGGCAAGTGACATACAAGAATTATTTATTTATTTATTTTAAGATCAAAATTTTGGTGCTTGAAGTCTGCCTACACCCCCTGCTGGGTACCTAGACCTTTCTCTAGATCCAGCCCTGATCAAATGTGATTAAGTCAGCCATTATCTTTTATTTGAAAAGGTGGACATCTTTGAGCTCCTTGACTCCGGTGTGATGAGGATTGCTTCAATTTCTTACTCACAGCATAGCTCTTCACTCTTCTTTTCTGGAGTTGTGGCTATCAGAAGTGGAGAGCTGAGAACACACAGAAGCCAAGTAAAAAGTGCAGGCAACATTTCCAGCCCAACATCTTTCTGTTTTTTTGGAGCCAAGGCTCTTGTTATGCATTTTGCCACAGAGCCACATGCAACAATCAGCTGCAGCTGGCGACTCCCTAGTGCTGCTCAAGGTATTTTCAGTTACTTGTTTTCACAATACAGCCACTGGTGCTCTCAGTCTGATGTGCCATGGTGTTGAACATTGCTGTCAGGATGACTGTGATTTGCAACACGTGAAAAGTCAATCAAGAAGTGTTTGTGAGCTTTTTGACACACGCACACACATTCCTTATTCTGATGTCCCTCGGTGACTGTCAGTGGGTCTGTAAGTCAACCACGGGTTTCTTTTAAAGATGTTACATGGTCCTTCAGGTATCAAGGGCTGAAAAACACCATCCTGAAGACCTGCGTACTGAGACTGATAGTGAATGTATGTAAATACAGCTTGCTCACTCATCTGCACGTACAAAATATTAGTTTTCTCAGTGCTAGGCAGCAGTTCTTCTGTCCACTTTTCCATTCTTTGTGTCAGCAGCAGACTTTATCACCGAGCCTTTTATCTGGGGGCATGGTTCAAAACAACACCACACACCATTAAACAACATAAGACTGCTCTCAATCCCTGCAGAACCTCTCTGCTTTACAAACAAACTGCTTTAGCATCATTCTCCTTTTACAGTTATTTTAAGACCAGCGTGCTGGGTTTTCACCAAAGTAATGCGAACCAGACTGATTTTGTGTCCTTCTACCTCTTTAATCAATTTTTTTAGACAGACAGTTGCTTACAGGAGCAACAAAATACCTTTATTTTATCAGTAAAACTTATAAGCTCATTTTCAAAGTATGAATTAGTTTCTCGGGAATTATTTTCCATAATCCCATGTTGATTGGCATTATTATCATCATCACCATGCTTCTTTATTATTTTATTAGTGGAAGCCTCTGTCTAATCTGCTCTCATTTTGTTTGGGAGCAAAGCCAAGCTGACAGACTGTCATCATAAGGTCATCTGATCTACCTGCGTTTAATTGGCAGAGAATTGATCCCCCCCGCTTATCTCCATATTTCTGTTATCCCAAAACATAATAAAAATTGAATCATTTTTCTGGTCGGTATCTCTTAAAAGTATCAGATATAAATGATCCATACTTAGTTATTTTAAAGTCTGCCAAGTTATGCGATTCTGTTTACCACCATTCTCAGTTATTTTTGGAATTTAAAATATGCCATCACCTCTCTGAGATATGCCTACTTTATCTGCTTTCACGCAGTATAACTGGATTATTTACTGAACATTTCAATCTTTTCTGTATTTTGTTGACAATTCTGTTATTTTACACTCATGAATAATTGTCCAGGGATAATGACTGGATTCTGAGGGTCTTTTAAATGTCAGTATCATGAGTTAAACAGCGTAATATAATGAAAATGATTTACAAGTCATTAATTTAAAAACATTTTTATTTATATATATATATTTTTAATGAAACTTGGGTCATCTTTCTACATTTTTATCTACCAGCTGAGAGCTCAAACACCATTTTTATTAAAACAGAAAATGGTATTTCTACTTTAGCCATCTGACCTCAGAAGTTATAGCTTTAAGAAAATAGATTGACCATTGGGAAACTCATGGAGACACAGCAGAGCTGGCAAATCCACAACAGCATCACCAGTGCTATAAGATTAGATGCATTGAAAGCAAAAGTTATGGTGATATCATGGGCAATAAATGAAAAAAATTAGAAGGTTTTTATTATTATTATTATTATTATTACTATTTTTATTTTGAAGGGGAAGCTTTCTATTTAGTCTGCTGTCCAAACTGCTCCATATTCTCAGGACACTCAGATCAACCTTGAAGTCTTAATGGTTTTATTGCTTTTGGGGTATTTGATGGTATTTTTATAGCTATAAAACATGTATTAGAAAGGCAACAACTTAAAAATAATTGAGTGCTGTGTTCAGTTTCGGGCCCCTCACTACAAGGAGGACATCGAGGCCCTGGAGCGTGTCCAGAGCAGGGCTACGAAGCTGGTGAAGGGCCTGGAGCACAAGGCCCTTCACCAGGAGCGGCTGAGGGAGCTGGGGGTGTTTGGGCTGGGGAAGAGGAGGCTCAGGGGAGACCTCATTGCTCTCTGCAGCTGCCTGAAAGGAAGGGGTGGGGAGCTGGGGGTCGGCCTCTGCTCACAGGTAACCAGTGACAGGACCAGAGGGAATGGCCTGAAGCTGTGCCAGGGGAGGTTCAGGCTGGCAATGAGGAGACATTTCTGCTCAGAAAGAGCAGTCAGGCACTGGGACGGGTTGCCCAGGGAGGTGGTGGAGTCACCGTCCCTGGGGGTGTTCAAGGAGAGGCTGGACGTGGTGCCTGGGGACATGGTTTAGTGGGTGATATTGGTGGCAGGGGATGGTTGGACCAGATGATCTTGAAGGTCTTTTCCATCCCAAATGGCTCCATGAGCAGCTGGGGCTGCTGCCTGCCACACCTGCCAGCCCTCAGTCTGCGGGAGCCGACCCGAATCGCTCTCTTTGAGCTCCCCCTGCTGCTGGGCGCGCTGCAGGAACCCTGCCTCGGAAGGAAAGGGTGGGTGACACGGTGTGGGGTGACACGGCGGGGGATGACAGGCGGTGGGTGACAGGCGGTGGGGTGACCCGGTGCAGGGCGAGCGGCTGTGGGGCGACACGGTGTGGGGTGACACAGTGTGGGAGCGGGCACGGGGTGCCAGCGGCTGACGGGACGGGCTGGCAGGACCGAGCTCGCCCCATTCCCCGCGGGCTGTGCCCCCTCCTAGGGCCGTGCCGGGGGGTGCCCGAGGCACCGGAGGGGCTCGGAGGGGGGGAAGCGGCCGGGCCCGGCTCGCCGCGGCCATGGAGGGGCTGAGGGGAGGCGGGCGGCGGGGCCGTCGCCATGGCAGCGGGCGGGCCCGGCCCGGCCCCATTTGATCCGGGGTGTGGGGGGGCTGGAGCGTGCCCCCAGAGCCCGGCCTCGCCTCAGCGGGTGAGTGGGGAAGGGGCGGAGGAGGAGAGGGGACGGGGAGGCGAGGCCGAGCCTCAGGAAGTTTAACGCAATTTTCCGCTGAGTCCGCGGGCGGGCTCGGCTTTGAGCTGGGGAGGCGGGAGGCTTCGCTGAGGTGAGGGCGGCGGGGGGCTCCCGGGGGGCTCCCTCCCTCCTTTTATCCCTCCCTTTCTCCCTCCATCCCCTCCTGTGGGGCCATATTCTGCCCGGGGAGCTGCTCCCCTCAGCGAGGAGACCCTCGCCCACCGTGCCCGTGGCTCCATCCCTCCCTTGGGGTTGAGGGGGTGCAGGTAGGTCAGGGGGGCTGTGGGCATCCCTGCTGCGCTCCCTCACGGCTGTGTTTCCTCCTCTGTGAGGAAAAAGAGGTGGGAAGGAAGCAGGAGCCTGTCCTGCAGTAACATCAGTGAAAGCTACTTGTAGGCACAGGTGCTGGTGCTCACTGTTGCCTGTACGGGTCTCTCTCTGTTTAGATGTGTTTCTCCTAAGACCAGCAGAGCGACAACAGAAACAAAATGACGACTGTGAGGTACGAACAAGGGTCGGAGCTCAAAGAAGCCTCAAGGTGAGTGAAACGAGCTGCATTGGTGTGTGAGCTCGGAGCTCACGTGTGCTGTGTGCAGTCTTCTGCCTGGTTTCTTGATGCTCTGATCATAGCAAAGAGGAGGCTTGAAGTTTATATACTGTATGGTTTCCATTTTTTTCTCCTTCCTTAAAATACTGCTGTTTGAGAGGAGTGCTACATATGAGAGAAATATATTCTTGTGATTAACTTCTTACAAGAAGTCAATTTTTTTGACAATCTTTATTTACAGGTTAAAAACTTTATTAAAGGAGTATAGGCACTGGTAGAGTTAAGCACAGGGCAGTAGGTCTTGCTTTCTTCTAGCCTCTGGAAGCCACTGTCCAGGTATCCTAAAGGTAGGGTCTGGCTCTGCTATCCTTACAAGTCTCAAGTTCTCTTCAGCTGTGAGTAGTTAAAGAAGCTTATGCTCTCTTTGGATAGTGTGTGGGTAGAAGTTAGGTTCTTCTAGTATGCCCTCTTCTTTGCCTTCTACCCTAGTGTTTAAAGACTAGATGTAGTAGCTTGTGGTAGAGAGCTTGCTTTAGCCTGGGCAACAGGTGGGTGTAGAGTGCTCAGTAAAACAAACTCCCTCTTAGGAAAGCGTTATCCAGAACTGAACCACTGCGTGAGAGCACAGTGAAAACAGTGTGCTTGTCCTTGGTTTCTGTTTTCTTCATGTGCTGAAGATTGTCCTCCTAACCCAAAACACTACTACTGCTCATTCTTATTGGGCTTTTTTCTCACAGTAGAGGATAACAAGCTGGCATTCAGTGCCTTTCACGTGTCTTCAAGGACAAGCAAGTGGTCTGCAGCAAAAGTGCTGTAGCAGCAGAAACCTCTTTTAATAAGTGAAACATTTCTGCTCTATACTATGTGGATAACTCCACAGTGAATGTCTTGTAAGAACAGCTGAGAAGGAAAACTGCATAGCTGTATATTTACAGAGCTTTGCTCCCTTTCTAGGAACAGAGTGAGGATACTGGAGCTGGAAAATAGTTTGTATACAGTTGCTCCTGCGCAAGTAGTAATGATGCCAGAGGCAGAGCCACAGCAAACACTGTGGCCGTGCTATTATATAGCATAGTATTTCTATATAGAAGGTTAAAATCCAAATTCTTGGGTTTGGATCATCCTGTGACCTTCAAGGCTCTTCAGGTGGCTAAAAAATATCTTGATCCAAAGAGACCCTGTTAAGGAAGCTATGGTAAGCAGCCCTGCCAAGAAAAAAATGCTGCTCCAGCACTAGCTCAGCTGCTGCCCTGCTCTTGCAGTTTCCGGTTTGGTATCCTGCTCTGCACAAAAACACCTCTGTGCTATGGCTTCTCCTAGCATGCATTCATTCTCTGAACAAGTAGTCTACTGTAACAGCATCAATATTTTCTGGACTCTGCGAAGTAACTTTGCATATGCATGTTTCTAGCAGTTCCAGAGTCTGGACTGGACTCTAAAGGCCTCAGTAGACTCTGGGATGCCTGACTTCAAAGCCCTTTGTCCTGTTGCTGAACACAAACGTCTTCCTTTCCTTCCTCTAAAGAAAAACTTTTGAAAGATGGATTGCTAAGTGGAGCTAGGTCAGCACAAGCCAAAGGTTTCTGCTGTAAAGACATATGGGAAGCCTTTCTTCCCTTGGTGTTGTTCATGTGCTCTGGCCCTGGTTGCTGTTCTCACTGCTCAGCTGACAGTAGTTAATGTTACTGCTTCTGGAATAACAAAGGGTAGCAATGTATAAAGCTGAGACCTGTATTGGTATGTGACTTGTGCTCTCCCTTTGCCAGCTCTCCAACAGCAGAGGAGCCCACGATAAAGATTGATGATGGTCGTGACGAGGATAATGAACAGGACAGCTGTTCCAAGTAAGCTAATGGAATACTAAATGCCTTGTTTATCCCCAAAAGTGAAAATGCCTGAACCAAAATGAGAAAGCAGATGACTTGCTGAAGTAAGAGATGAGCCTTACTTATCTTGCTACTGATGCCTTGATACTTATCTTGATACTCAGAGCATTACACCACTTGATACTGACACTTGTTCTAGTACATAATAACAGCAAGCAACTTCAGGAAGCTGCTTCATGCTTATGGAGATGAAATCTCAGTGCAGGAGTTAGTTACAAATATATCAGATAATGGAAAATGGCAAGTTTAAACTGCAGTGCATGAACTTTCCCAAAGAAGTGAACCTGGGGGAGCACAGAAGAACCAATGCTGCTCAGAGAATGAGGTGAATGAGGATCTGGGGCAACTGGGAAGGATTATGCCTTCAAGATTGAGCTGTCTAAACACGCTAGTGACTTACTGTTCTTGAAGCATTGGTGTGTTATATATTTAGCCTTTTTAGTGTGTGCCTAATAAAGGTGCTTGTCCTTAGGTTGTGGAAGCTGAAGTCTTGGTGTACCTGCTGTATTTACACTGCAGGATTTGTTGGATGAAGACAAAACCACCAACTGTTAGTATAACTATTGCAGTGCTTTCCTTAGAATGTTCTCCTCACATTTATACCTAATATCTATGTGCTAGGCTGCCTTGAAGATGAGGCCTGCTATTGCATCCTTGACTTAGACAGGAAAAGTGGCTACTGCAACCTGCTTAAAGATGTGGGTGTCTGCTGGTTCATATTTTTGGACTTCAAACTTGAAATAATGAGAAATGTGAGCTAACTCAGTGAGCCCAGCAAGATGCTTCCTCTTTGCTTCAAAGATGCTCGGTCTTGTCTTAAGGTTAACTCACTAATTCAGTGTATGTACCAAGTGAAATGTAATGCTCAAACGATCCTAGAGGAAAAAGGGTAGCTCAGATAGGATAACTGGGGTGCAATATACATTATTGAACTGATTAATACTTCCTGTAACCGTGGTATCGCCAATGGGGTGGGTGGGGAGGGAAGTACAGTGACTGTGTATAACAGAGAAGGAGGACAAATGTCGCAGTACTGACAAAATTCTGGCAGATTCTTCTTGTGTCAGAACTTTTTCAGTAGGTCCTACTGTTAATGACATATTTGGAGGAGGTATTTTAAGTGGCAAAGAAAACTCAGTGCTTATGGTAGTAAAGTAACCCATAGGTTAGCAGACTGGCAGTATGCTGGTAACTAATCTGTTTAAACCATCAGAGCTTGGGGTATGCAGGTGGTGGCTTTTATGTTAATTCTTGTTGTATAGCCTCAAGTGATTCATTCAGCTAATGAGATGTAGCTCTGCAAAGGTCTAGCCTTAAACCAGAAGGCTTAGAGCACACTGACCAGGCAACAAGTAGTCTTCCTTAGCTGCAACCCTGCTAGGGCTGAAGAGAATTCCAAACTGGAAGCATTTGGCTGCGGTACCTCATTTAAGAGGTACTGGTCTTTGACCTGAAAGATCAAACTGATTTTCTTCTAAAGGTAGAAGAGGGATTTGTCTTCCTCATACTCTAAGAGCACAGAGATGACAGTGAATCTGTTAACAGGTGCTTTTTCCCAGGCCTGAAGAGAAATCATCTCCTTCTGATACAATAAACTGATATCTTGATCAAGACACTTTTTAAGAGATGATTATGCTTTAATCTTCCTCTTGATCAATAGCTGCTATGTGAATCTACTTGAAGCTTGTTACTGGACGCTGGGCCAGACTTGTAGTGTCACTGGAGCTGTGACACTGAATAGTGTTGTCAATTTGCTGAGTTTCTAGGGTTTGTAGCTGATAAATATTCTCTTGTTCAAATGACAAAAGTGTTGTCTTCAAATACTGCCTTAACATATTTCATGAATGCAACTGAAAAAAATCTCTTAAATCATGGATACAGAACTCTGAAACCAAAAGAATGAACATCAGTACCAGTGCTATTGTAGCTAAACCTGTAGCAAAAAGTCCCTTGTCTTGATGCTGGTTCTCTTCTCTTGCAGTACTATTAGGAGAAAAATTTCCCCATTTGTGATGTCGTTTGGATTCAGGTAAAGCATCCATCTTGTAATGACATGGGAGGGGTGGAAGTAGTCCTTATTTCTAGTGCAAGAACTTGGAGAGCTCCTTAAGCAATAGGGACTCCAGCCAGTTGTTCCTGGGAAGTACGGAATTAAAATATAGTTACTTCTAAGGAACTGCATTCCCTCATAAGTGGGAGGGAAGGTCAATATGCAGGAGGACAAGCTGAAGCTTCTATGCCTTAAAGTATTCAGGTTTGTGCCACTTCTGGATAGCTGTGGAATTACTGGTGAATAACTACAGCTGAGTCTGCAGTAACCACACAGTTCCATGTGGATGTTGTACTCTGCAAATCACTTCAGAAAGTGTGATTTGAATCCTTTGGCTCTTCATACAAGCAGGCCTTGATTTTATTTTTATTTTATATATACACACACGCATGAGAACCCACAGTTGGACCAGCTTAAAATAAAAAATTAGGGTTTGTGCTCTCCAGTCTATAAATGTCAATATTTCTTTCCTTCTTATCAAGTTGACTTGTATTTTTTTTTTCAGGGTATTTGGAGTTGTGCTTATCATTGTGGACATTGTCGTTGTGATTATGGATCTGGCTCTCCCTGAGAAGAAAAGGGGCATTAGGGAGATTCTCGAAGGCATTTCCCTGGCTATAGCACTCTTCTTCCTCGTCGATGTTCTCATGAGGGTGTTTGTTGCAGGGTAAGGCCTTGGCAAAGATGAATTCAGTGTGGCAAATCCTCAAGCTAGTAAGGAAGCAAAACTTTGAACTTGGGGCTGTGAGTGTGGCTGGCCCTTGGGCTAAACTTATGGTTATCTTTTATTGGCTGTTACCGTTGTATAGACTAACCTGTAAAAAGCTTCTGAGACAAGTAAACATTTGGAAACTGCCGTTCTTGCTATAACTCATGCATTGTAGACCTGGTGTATTTCTTTAGTGGGTCTTCAGTGCTTAGTGTTCTGAAGTGCTTCAGAAGAGCTTGTCTCCAGCAGTAGCTTTATATAGGCTCTTTCCTTCCTGAACATGGGTTTCAAAATTTGTTGCCATCCGTAGGGGTGTTTGTCTGACTCTCTCCTTTGTTTCAGCTTCAGGAACTATTTCCGGTCCAAACTGAATGTTTTGGATGCATTCATAGTAGTGGGCACTCTGTTAATTAACCTGACCTACTCCTTCTCAGACCTCGCTGCGACGGATCAGATGCCAAGGTAAGAACGGTACCACAACTGGTAGGTGTGAGCTCTCTTCCTGACAGAAGTCTAAGAATTTTCTTGGGCATATCTAAGCTAGCTGAGTGCATACTAGAGCACAAATGTGGCTCTGATAGGATTTTACAGTAAAGGCTTCTAAAGGGTAGAAAGATTTAACTGTTCCTGATGGAGACAGGAATGCACCTCTCAACTACTCATCTGCACTGAGTTTGGATTACAGTGAGACTCTTGCAGCAACCAGGGAAAGAAGTAGAGGTGTTTAAAAAAACAAACCACAAAACTTAGTGGGTACGGGGTGGGAAACATTTCTCTAGAAGAAATCAACTCAGTCTAGTTACTGAACCCAGAGTTGGATGAACTTGAAGGGAATGTTAGCACTTGTTAATATGCCAGCCAAACTTCTGTTTCAAGAAGCAGAGCTGTGAAAGCTCTGTTTACCTCTGACTCCTTTAGCTGCATTTGCAGCCCCAGAATCATAAAAGGCTGTTTCCCTTTAACCCTTATTAAACACCAGCCTGAGCTGAATGGCATATCTCTGGCCACAGCTTTCTAAAGAATATTTTTTTCCTTGTGGAGTCCTGGGCTGCTGTTAGTAGTAAGCCTGATCCTGCATTGATTCTTCCTACTGGATGTTGGCGTGTGCAAATCCCTTGTACCTGCTGAATTTGGAGAGGGTTTTGTACAGGCCCAGCATCCCACAAGGTGGTTTTTTTTTTTTTTTTTTAATGTTCTTAAAAGATACTCAGCTGAGACCTACTGTCTCATCCATGCGACTCTTGAGGCCTTCTATAACGCTTTTGTTAAAGGCTCTTAGTTCCGTGCAGACCAAAGCATTACCACCTGGCACTAGAAGGTATTTCAGAACTGGCCAAATATCAGACTTTGAAGAAAAGACAGCCTTCCCTTCCCACCTAATCCTCTAACTTCTAGTAGCCTACATGTTTTTCATACTCTTCTTTCCTTGCAGCCCTTGATTCAGATGCAAACAGTAGCTGTAAAGCATTTAACTAAGGCACTTAAATCTCAGAAGAGCTAGGCTGAGCAATTTTTATGTGGATGAGAATTTGTGTGGCAGTCCATAGAGGTAACATCCCCTGATGGAGCGATGTGGTGTCTGTTCCTGACCTGGTCTAGCTGGGTGTGGATTGGGATGAGCTGTCTGCTGACTTACAAAAGGATACTTGAGGAATAAGGCTGGGTATCAGTTTGGGAGTTAATGCCTAACTAGCTGGCTCTGTGAAGGGCAGGAGGCAAGCTGCTGGTATCCTGCAGAGCTACTTCTTGCAGCGGTGGCTCAGGCTGAGGAGAGGGGCTCTGGAGTCTTCACTGCAGTGCTGGCTTGTCCTTGCCTGGCTGCTTGCTCAAGGCAACTCTCCTGAAACAACAGCAGGGTGATCTTGGGCTAGGAGTGAGCTGGGGAAAACTGAAACTCACCTCCAGGTTGCAGATCAACTGTGTCATGCTTGCTTCTGACAAGCTCTGCATCAGTGGAGAGTACTCTGTTTTCAACCAGAGGTGATGGAATAAAGCTTCCATAACACTTTTCCCCCCCCCCTCACTGTAGGTATTCACCTAAGTATTCTTACCTAGGTATATCAGGGCCTAAAACACGTGTGTGCTCCTTAAAATATATGCTCATACCTCCTTAAGGAACAAATGTAGTTGACACTACTCACTAAGGGTATCCCAAAGCAGCTGCCCCTACTCAGGTTGTCTCTGTAGAGCTACTCACATGAGCATCTTGCCAGATTCAAAGTCCAATGGCAGTACAAAGTTTCTCAACAGAACTTGTTCAAGTTGCTGAATGATTAAACAAAAGGCTTATAAACTGCTCTGTTCTCAGGTTTCCTACTCAAGGCATGATGTCTGGCTTGTTCAGCTTCTCTTTTCAGCTGTTTTTCGTGTCTGGTTCCACTTTAAGAGTACATTTTAAGAATAAGCTTGAAGGAACAGCAACGTAGGGATAGTAACAGTAGCAGTGTCAAAAGAACTTACTGCTTGCTGGGCAGAGATACTGGGAAAAATCTATTCCAGCAAGTAGGGGTGCTTCCTAGTCTTGTTTTGTGTTTGAAATCTGTATCCCCAAAACCCTTAACAATAAAACTATGGTATACTTCAAGCCTTGTGTCACCCTTCTTACCAAAACCAGCATGGGAGGTCCTAGTTCAATAAGTGAAACAAAACTATCTACCTCTGAAATAACTTTTAAATAGCTTTAAGTTTTGCATCTAAATGTAGTAATGTCTCTTTATGGTGAATCCCTCATCTAGAATGGTCGCTCTCTTTCGAGTTCTGAGAATTGTCATCTTAATTAGAATATTTCGCCTGGCCTCCCAAAAGAAGCAGCTTGAAGTGGTGACCAGGAGAATGGTAAGTTGGCCTAGTAATAAATCTGGTTATTTTTAATTATTTTTCTCTCCAGGAAGCCATCAATAGTGAGCAACAAGACTGCTCACAGTGTGTTGGTCTGAAACTAATACTACTACAGAAGCAACATGTTGTTTTTGTGTCTCTGGCAGGGTTTTGGGGTTACTCTTTCTATTTCAGTGTAGCTAGCAATGCCTGCCTCTGCTTGAGCAAGCAGCTCCTTGACCTGGAAGACCGGTGTGTCAGGGATTGGGACACCGTGGTGTGTCTTGATTTGATAATTACTGGCTTGTGTGGTGCACAGGCTGTTTTCCATCATACATGGGCAGGTTGGAGATTTTTAATGCTTCTGGCACTTATTTGAGGAGAAAACAAAATAGCTTAGCTGTATCGAAGCCCTATCCATTGTAAATGCCTCTGTTACTTCCAGCAGGGCACTGAAGTGATTGTTGGAGCTTCAAGCCCAACCCCTTACACAGGAATAAACAGTCCTGGTTACGCTGCCCTTAACTTCCTTCCTTCAAGTTAAGGAAGTCCAGATGTTTTTTTTTTTTCCTAGGAATAATCAACAAGTGCTGCCTTGTGGTGGTGTTTAGGAAGACTGACTCTGCTCCTTTTTCACAGGTCTCTGAAAACAAAAGGCGTTATATGAAAGATGGCTTTGATCTGGATCTCACTTACATTACTGGTTTGTAGAAGTCCTGTAGCAACAAATGATATTTTGCAGCATGTTACATCCTGCTAACACTGAGTGCTTTGTATGAAACACAACTCTTTCAGCAGACTACTGAAACTTAAATATGAATTCAAATCAAGCCTACTCCTTTTCTTTAGGAGTTTGAAATCAGTTTCTAACCCTGTTCTTCTCAAGGGTTAACCTCCTGGTAGGGTGGGTGTACATGCTGTATAGAAATCCTTCTGAGGTGTAGGGAACCAGAGCTAAGAAGCTGTTGATTGATTTAGTGTGTTTGCCTCCAGTTCTATGCTGCCTGGTTAATGATAGCTTATGCTTCAGGAAGGCCTGGTGCCCTGCTCTAGCTATGCAAAATGCAGAACAAAACCTCTTGGAAATGGGTAGGAGGCTTTCTTAACTAGGGTGGGAGTCAGTTACTTCATGATAACATGCTCTCTGTCATGTAGTGCCTATGTTTGGGGAGGGTCTGTCTCCCTGTTATTACACCTGATCGCTGTCTTCTCCACAGATCGTGTTATTGCAATGTCATTTCCATCTTCTGGGAAGCAGTCTTTCTACAGGAACCCTATAAAGGTAAAAATCTCTCATTGTCAAGGTCAGTGTTTCTGAACAGTTTCACTTCAAGGTTTCCATTATCTTGCATGTGGACTAGATTACCAACTCAGCCCTAGTCCTGCTGATTTAGCTGGCTGGAATATTTAAATGGTGGTCTCCACTGTGCTGCACTGCTTGTATTGTAGTCTCTCAGCTGAGCCAAGTGAGATGCATCTTGTGTTGTGGACACACTGGTCATCTGATGTCTGTTTCTTGGGGAAAATTACCAGAAGCAAATCAATTCTGTCCCAGGCCAGTAATAGTGTGAGTCATATGAGTGATCTACTCAGATTAAAAACACTTCAAATGTCTGCATTAAATACTTCTAATGTCTAAATCTTAAATTAGACATGAAGTCCCTTTTCAGAGCTCTTCTGCCTGATGTCTTAGAAACCTAAGTATGTAGGGCCAGGAACTTGGTCATGGTGCTTTTACACTAGATAAGAATCATAGGAATCAGAACTACTGGGCTGAAAAGCTCTGTTGTTCAAGAGCTGATCATAAATATACTCGCTGACTTCACCTTGGGGATGGGGAATGAGGTGGCCATGGAAATAAGGAGTCACGCCAGCTACTCTGAACTTGTATCTTACTATTGCTATAGGAGGTTGCAAGATTTCTGGACACCAAGCATGCAGACCATTATAAAGTCTACAATCTCTGCAGTAAGTATGCTTAGTTGCTCGACTGTACTGAAAAACAGATAAACATCTCTTTAGGGTATGTTGGTGGCAATACTAGATCTTCAGGAACTTTCTATCAAAAGTAATTTTTAAAAAGTACTTAAAACACTGGTATAAGCTTAGACCGGTGGTCTTGTGTCATATCCAACTCTGTTCCAAGCCCATTCCCCTCCCTGGCATAACTCCCAGATTTTCTTTATAGGTGAAAAAGGCTATGACCCCAAGTACTTCCACTATAGGGTGGAAAGGATTTTCATCGATGACCACAATGTCCCAACAATACAGTGAGTCTTGGCAAGAAATACTTGCGTTGTGGTAGCTCTCCGTGGGTGCTTACTGTGACCATGCTCATCTTCCTCTTATCTAGGGACATGCTGAAGTTCACTGCCAGTGTCCGTGAATGGATGAGTCAAGATGAAAAGAACATCATAGCAATTCACTGTAAAGGAGGCAAGGGTAAGACTTGTCATGTCTAATGCATGCATGCCACAAATGATACGTACATTAAAAATATTAGGATAAGAAAGTGTAGTCCTAAACCATGGCATAAAGTGGGTTTAGGGTAACTTGGCAAATTCTGCTGTTCTGACTCCTGCCAGGAGGGACTGGGGACAGGGAGCTACCAAGGCTGCTACTAGTAATTGTTAAGCAGCTGCTCTAGCTCTGCTACCTAGTCACCCATGCTGAATATCCTGCACTGTAATATACCTCAGGCTTCTGAATTTCTGTGGAAACGGCCTAGGTGCTGCTGAATCCTGATTTAAAATGCATAAGAAACAAGGTATCATGAG
Source organism: Aythya marila (assembly GCF_965140915.1). Taxonomy (NCBI): domain Eukaryota; kingdom Metazoa; phylum Chordata; class Aves; order Anseriformes; family Anatidae; genus Aythya; species Aythya marila. The sequence continues at coordinate 27,500,957 of NC_139042.1, read as the reverse complement.
AAAGCATAATACAGTGTCGTGGGGGCGGGCTTGTGCAAGCTATTGCACACGAACTGGTCCATGAGTGCTATCTGCAACCCTCAGTAGCTCAGGAGCTGCTGAAGTGCATGGATAGCTGTGCAAATAAGCCAAACGACCCTGCAAACATCTGCCACATCTCCAGCCACCTGCTGTTACTGCTACAAATTCTACGGATACTTGGCTTGAAGCAGATGGTTGCAGAAGGGTTTTTCCCACAGTTGTAAAGCCTCCTAAGCTGTATTTCCCAGACTGAACACTGAAGCTACCTGGAGAACAAGTGTAGGGAGGGGGTGATGACCTCAGACTTGAATTCAATACCGAGACAATACCGGGACCTCTGTGCTAGTAGTCTTATTGCCCTACTTAGTAGGGTTGGGCAAAAACGGGGGCAGAGAAGTAACTCTTGCGACTTAAACTGGTGTTGCCAGTGCTTTAGTCTGACACTTGACTACTCCAGTGACCCCCGTCTCCCATTATCTCCATTTTAATAGTTACAACTTCATTTTTCACAAATAATCCCCCAAGTCTTACAGTTCAATCTCTCTTACTACTTTTACTACAGGTAGAACTGGAACAATGGTCTGTACTTGGCTAATAGACAGTGACCAGTTTGAGAGTGCAAAGGTAAAAACTAAGTTTTATTTTGGTTCTTTCCATATTCCAAATGCCCTCTTCAGAATCTGACTAATTGCTGAAATGCCCTAATACTCTGTAAAAAGCCTACAGACGAGAAAGCATGGTGTAAACAACCTGCGTTTTAAAAATTTTTTGCAACTCCTGCTAATGTGGAAACTCATCTCTGAAGACTACTCTTGATCAGGAAGAACTGGTAATGTAGGATGCCAACTTTGAAGCGCTTCTTTTAGAGGCATAATAGACCTAGGATCTTGAGCAACTCGTCTTAAGCTATGGGTGCCTTCTGAACATGCCC